>NC_091285.1:511518113-512161613 GCF_032444005.1 Ranitomeya imitator | reverse complement strand
CCCCGATCCCTGTGCTTCCTTAGGTTTCCTAGGTAAAAGTGACTGTATTCGAGAGGTTTTCAGGACAACATGAGTTCCTTTTTTCTAGATAAAGAGAAGTTATAAGACCAGTAAGCTTCTGTTAAATACACTCTGCCTTCATGACTGTGCACAACTTGAACACTGCAATTTTACACTCACATCTTTAAAACTCTTTAATCTCTGCAGTGTTTTTTGACGTTCCTGATCGACCCATTCTTTTTTCTTTATCGCCTCTTCTTTTTTCTTGTCTCTTTTCTGTTGTAACACAAAGCACGCCATTAAAGAGTCTCCCACACACTGGCTTAAATGGTACAGAAGCTTCCACGTGCACTAGGGGTTTGGCGCGGGATCAGAAAACATACTATTCATAGACTATACTCACCATCTGTGCCGAGTGATGCTGCTGAAGGCGCCTCTGTGATTCCTGGTACTCCTGGAGTTTAAGCTCCTGTGTTGCTATGCACTGATCCTAAAACCATTGGAATGGACACAAAGGATTCAGATTTAAGAGCCAAATGTAAAATCCATAAAGATGGAAAGGACACAATTTTATCAGCCACAGATAACAATGGTCTTCCACAAAGTCACTCGTCATTATTGGCATACACACATTTGGATCAACCCCGCACATTGTGAGCGCAAGTGCCACAAACGCACTCCCCTCATATGCAGTGTCTCTCTGCACAAAACACTCCACCTCCTATCAATCTCCTCCCAGTTGGACATTTGCAACTTGCGACTGGGGCATGGGGGTAGATTAAAATATCCCTATTTTGCTGCTACAAAAGGTATGCTTAACCACTTTGTGACCAGGTGACTTTACATTTTTTGCACTTTTGCTTTTTCCTCTCCTTTGAAGAGTGATCCTTTTTATTTTTCTATTGGCATATCAAAAAAAAATTCAGGGTGCGGTGAAACGGTAAAATAAAAAACAAACAAATGCACCATTGTTTTTTGGGTTTCATTTTCAGAGTGTTTAAAATGACCCAGCAACAGGATTCTACATGTCTGTATGATTACGGTAAGCACATATAGTTTTTATTCATATTTTAGTGGTAGCTTTTTATTTTTCCCCCCTCAAGGTAGCTGTGGGCGGCCTTGGTGAACTAGAAAGAAAAACCATCAGCTCACCACAATAAAATAGAAAATATCTGTAAATTCTGATATTGGATCGATGCGTGGATCATTGGGTCCGGTATCCATGAGTGATCAATGAAAAAAAAATAGAAAAATTGCAATCTGGCATCAAAAAAAATATATAAAAAATGTTAACTTATTTTAGCTTCTATTTTTAGCTTTTTTTATTCCATTACTAGCTGAAGAGCCCAGCGTTGCCTGGGCATAGTAAATATCTGTGGTTAGTTATAGCACCTCACTTCTCTTATTTTCCCATCACGCCTCTCATTTTCTCCCTTAGGCTGTGTGCACACGTTGCATTTTTTTTTGCGTTTTTTCCCCGATAAAAACGCTATAAAATGGCAAAAAACCCTGCATACAATAAGCATCCCATCATTTAGAATGAATTCCGCATGTTTTGTGCACATGATGCAGTTTTTTCCGCAAAAAAACGCATCGCGGTAAAAACCGCAGCATGTTCATTAATTTTACGATTTTTTGCGGATTTCCCACTACAAAATGCATTGGGAAGTGTCTGGAAAAAAACGGAGCAAAAACGCGTCAAAACCGCGGCAAAAACGCATGCGGTTTTCTTGCAGAAAATGTCCGTTTTTCTCAGGAATTTTCTGCGAGAAATCCTGAACGTGTGCACGTAGCCTTACACCTCTTATTTTCCCCCTCACTCCTCTCATTCCCCCTAAGGGTATGTGTACACGATGCAGATTTAGTGCAGAACTGCAGCAGATTTTTCTGCAGCAGAAACGCTGCAGAACTGCACTGTGATTTACAGTACAATGTAAATCAATGTAAAAAAAAAAAAAGCTGTGCACATGGTGCAGAAAAATCTGCGCAGAAACGCTGCAAATTTCAAAGAAGTGCATGTCACTCCTTTTGTGCAGTTCTGCAGCGTTTCTGCACCCCTCCATGATAGAAATCCACAGTGGTAAAATCTGCACACAAAAAACGCACCTGCGGATTCTGCCAGGAGATGCAGATTTAGTGCAGAAAATTCTGCACCACATTTCCTTCGTGTGCACATAGCCTAACACTTGTCATTTCGACCTCACGTCTGTCATTTCCACCTCACACCCCTCATTTTCCGCTCAGTATATTCATGTTTGTCATCTCCCTTATATATAGTATATACCTGTATGTCATCTCCCCTGTATATAGTATATATATGTGTGTCATCTCCTCCTGTATATAGTGTATACCTGTGTGTCATCTCCTCCTGTATATAGTATATACCTGTGTCATCTCCCCTGTATATAGTATATACCTGTGTGTCATCTCCTCCTGTATATAGTATATATCTGTATGTCATCTCCTCCTGTATTAGACCTTGTTCGCACGTTATTTGGTCAGTATTTTTACCTCAGTATTTGTAAGCTAAATTGGCAGCCTGATAAATCGCCAGCCAATAGGAAGCCCTCCCCCTTGGCAGTATATATTAGCTCACACATACACAAATAGACAGGTCATGTGACTGACAGCTGCTGGATTTCCTATATGGTACATTTGTTGCTCTTGTAGTTTGTCTGCTTATTAATCAGATTTTTATTTTTGAAGGATAATACCAGACTTGTGTGTGTTTTAGGGCGAGTTTCATGTGTCAAGTTGTGTGTGTTGAGTTGTGTGTGGCGACATGCATGTAGTGACTTTTGTGAGATGAGTTTTGTGTGGCGACATGCGTGTAGCAACTTTTTGTGTGTCGAGTTACATGTGACAGGTTAGTGTAGCAAGTTGTGTGCAGAAAGTTTTGCACATGGCGAGTATTATGTGTGGTGCCTTTTGAGTATGTGCAAGTTTTGTGTGAGGCAACTTTTGCATGTGTTGCAACTTTTATGCAAGTGGCAATTTTTCCGCGTGTGCAAGTTTTGTGTGTGGCGAGTTTTCCATGAGGCGAGTTTTGCACGTGTGGCGAGTTTTGCATGTGGCAAGTTTTACATGTGGCGAGTTTTGTATTTCGACTTTTATGTGGCGAGGTTGGTGTATGTGTGGTGAAATGTGTGCTGAGGGTGGTATATGTGTTCAAGTACGTGGTAGAGTGTGGCGCATTTTGTGTGTGTGTTCATATCCCCGTGTGTGGTGAGTATCCCATGTCGGGGCCCCACCTTAGCAACTGTACGGTATATACTCTTTGGCACCATCGCGCTCATTCTTTAAGTCCCCCTTGTTCACATCTGGCAGCTGTCAATTTGCCTCCAAAACTTTTCCTTTCACTTTTTCCCCCATTATGTAGATAGGGGCAAAATTGTTTGGTGAATTGGAACGCGCGGGGTTAAAATGTCACCTCACAACATAGCCTATGAGGCTCTCGGGGTCCAGACAGTGCAAAATTTTGTGGCTGTAGCTGCGACGGTGCAGATGCCAATCCCGGACATACACACACACACACACACACATTCAGCTTTATATATTTGATTTTTGGGATGCGAGATGACCCCCAAAAAACGCCAATTCATGCATTTTGATTTTCTTTTTTCACGGGATTTGCCATATTAATTTAATTTTATTATTTTGCAAGTTCATGTATTGGAATTTTTTAGTTGCGTGCATACCAAATATGTTTGTGATTCTATGTCTTATTCTTGGACAGGAAGTTATAGGGAGGGCAAGTGATTCAAACTTTTATTTATTTTTATATTTTAAACATTTTACTTATTTTCACTTTTTTGTCCCCCCTGAAAGATATGAACAAGTGATAGTTTGATAACTTTATAGTATACTAGCTGAAGAGCCCGGCGTTAGTAAATATCTGTGGTTAGTTATAGCACCTCACTTATTTTCCCATCACGCCTCTCATTTTCCCCATCACATCTTTCATTTTCCCTCTCACATCTCTCATTTTCTCCCTCACACCTCTCATTCTCCCCTAACACTTGTCATTTCGACCTCACATCTGTTATTTTCCAATCACTCCACTATTTTCCCTCACTTTTTTTCATTTTCACCTTACATTTTCACCTCAGTATATACATGTTTGTCATCTCCCTTATATATAGTATACACCTGTATGTCATCTCCTGTATATAGTATATACTTGTATGTCATCTCCTCCTATATATAGTATATACCTGTATGTCATCTCCTCCTGTATATACAGGTCCTTCTAAAAAAATTAGCATATAGTGTTAAATTTCATTATTTACCATAATGTAATGATTACAATTAAACTTTCATATATTATAGATTCATTATCCACCAACTGAAATTTGTCAGGTCTTTTATTGTTTTAATACTGATGATTTTGGCATACAACTCCTGATAACCCAAAAAACCTGTCTCAATAAATTAGCATATTTCACCCATCCAATCAAATAAAAGTGTTTTTTAATAACAAACAAAAAAACCATCAAATAATAATGTTCAGTTATGCACTCAATACTTGGTCGGGAATCCTTTGGCAGAAATGACTGCTTCAATGCGGCGTGGCATGGAGGCAATCAGCCTGTGACACTGCTGAGATGTTATGGAGGCCCAGGATGCTTCAATAGCGGCCTTAAGCTCATCCAGAGTGTTGGGTCTTGCGTCTCTCAACTTTCTCTTCACAATATCCCACAGATTCTCTATGGGGTTCAGGTCAGGAGAGTTGGCAGGCCAATTGAGCACAGTAATACCATGGTCAGTAAACCATTTACCAGTGGTTTTGGCACTGTGAGCAGGTGCCAGGTCGTGCTGAAAAATGAAATCTTCATCTCCATAAAGCATTTCAGTTGATGGAAGCATGAAGTGCTCCAAAATCTCCTGATAGCTAGCTGCATTGACCCTGCCCTTGATGAAACACAGTGGACCAACACCAGCAGCTGACATGGCACCCCACACCATCACTGACTGTGGGTACTTGACACTGGACTTCAGGCATTTTGGCATTTCCTTCTCCCCAGTCTTCCTCCAGACTCTGGCACCTTGATTTCCGAATGACATGCAAAATTTGCTTTCATCAGAAAAAAGTACTTGGGACCACTTAGCAACAGTCCAGTGCTGCTTCTCTGTAGCCCAGGTCAGGCGCCTCTGCCGCTGTTTATGGTTCAAAAGTGGCTTTACCTGGGGAATGCGGCACCTGTAGCCCATTTCCTGCACACGCCTGTGCACGGTGGCTCTGGATGTTTCCACACCAGACTCAGTCCACTGCTTCCTCAGGTTCCCCAAGGTCTGGAATCGGTCCTTCTCCACAATCTTCCTCAGGGTCCGGTCTCCTCTTCTCGTTGTACAGCGTTTTCTGCCACATTGTTTCCTTCCAACAGACTTACCATTGAGGTGCCTTGATACAGCACTCTGGGAACAGCCTATTTGTTGAGAAATTTCTTTCTGGGTCTTACCCTCTTGCTTGAGGGTGTCAATGATGGCCTTCTTGACATCTGTCAGGTCGCTAGTCTTACCCATGATGGGGGTTTTGAGTCATGAACCAGGCAGGGAGTTTATAAAAGCCTCAGGTATCTTTTGCATGTGTTTAGAGTTAATTAGTTGATTCAGAAGAGTAGGGTAATAGGTCGTTTAGAGAACCTTTTCTTGATATGCTAATTTATTGAGACAGGTTTTTTGGGTTATCAGGAGTTGTATGCCAAAATCATCAGTATTAAAACAATAAAAGACCTGACAAATTTCAGTTGGTGGATAATGAATCTATAATATATGAAAGTTTAATTGTAATCATTACATTATGGTAAATAATGAAATTTAACACTATATGCTAATTTTTTGAGAAGGACCTGTAGTATATACCTGTGTGTCATCTCCTCATGTATATAGTATATACCTGTATGTCATCTCCTCCTGTATATAGTATATATATGTGTGTGTCATCTCCTCCTGTATATAGTGTATACCTGTGTGTCATCTCCTTCTGTATATAGTATATACCTGTGTCATCTCCCCTGTATATAGTATATACCTGTGTGTCATCTCCTCCTGTATATAGTATATATCTGTATGTCATCTCCTCCTGTATTAGACCTCGTTCACACGTTATTTGGTCAGTATTTTTACCTCAGTATTTGTAAGCTAAATTGGCAGCCTGATAAATTCCCAGCCAACATGAAGCCCTCCCCCTGGCAGTATATATTAGCTCACACATACACATAATAGACAGGTCATGTGACTGACAGCTGCCGTATTTCCTATATGGTACATTTGTTGCTCTTGTAGTTTGTCTGCTTATTAATCAGATTTTTATTTTTGAAGGATAATACCAGACTTGTGTGTCTTTTAGTGCGAGTTTCGTGTGTCAAGTTGTGTGTGTTGAGTTGCGTGTGGCGACATGCGTGTAGCAACTTTTTGTGTGTCGAGTTGCATGTAACAGGTTAGTGTAGCAAGTTGTGTGCAGCAAGTTTTGCGCATGGCGAGTTTTGCGCGTGGCGAGTTTTATGTGTGGTGCCTTTTGAGTATGTGCAAGTTTTGTTTGAGGCAACTTTTGCATGTGTTGCAACTTTTGTGCATGTGGCAAATTTTCCGCGGGTGCAAGTTTTGCGTGTGGCGAGTTTTCCCATGAGGTAAGTTTTGCACGTGTGACGAGTTTTGCATGAGCCTAGTTTTGCATGTGGCGAGTATTACGCGTGGCGAGTTTTGAGCGGCGACTTTTGTGTTTCGACTTTTATGTGGCGAGGTTGGTGTATGTGTGGTAAAATGTGTGCTGAGAGTGGTATATGTGTTCAAGCACGTGGTAGTGTGTGGCGCATTTTGTGTGCATGTTCATATCCCTGTGTGTGGCGAGTATCCCATGTCGGGGCCCCACCTTAGCAACTGTACGGTATATACTCTTTGGCACCATCGCGCTCATTCTTTAAGTCCCCCTTGTTCACATCTGGCAGCTGTCAATTTGCCTCCAAAACTTTTCCTTTCACTTTTTCCCCCATTATGTAGATAGGGGCAAAATTGTTTGGTGAATTGGAAAGCGCGGGGTTAAAATTTCACCTCACAACATAGCCTATGACGCTCTCGGGGTCCAGACGTGTGACTGTGCAAAATTTTGTGGCTGTAGCTGCGACGGTTCAGATGCCAATCCCGAACACAAACACACACATACACACAGCTTTATATATTAGATAATGCAATACTACACTCCTGTTAAATGCAGATGCCATTGGTATAAGGCTATGTGCACACGTTGCGGTTTTTACCGCGGAACCGTAGCGATTTTGATGCTGCGGGTCCGCAGCAGTTTCCATTGCGTTTACAGTAAACATGTAAACTTATGGGAAACCGCAAACTGCTGTGCACATGCTGCGGGAAAAACCACGCAGAAACGCAGTGGTTTACAATCCGCAGAATGTCACTTTTGTGCAGAATCGCAGCGATTCTTCACACATAGAAATGTATTGATCCGCTTACTTCCCGCATGGGGCTGTGTCCACCATGCAGGAAGTAAGAGGATAATGTGCGGTTGCTACCCGGGGTGGAGGAGAAGAGACTCTCCTCAAGGCCCTGGGAACCATATTTGTGTAAAAAAAAAAAGAATTCAAATAAAAAATAATGATATACTCACCTCTCAGCGCTGCACTCGGCTGTCCGGTCTCAGGGTTGTTATGCAAGCAGGGCCTGCGATGACGTCGCGGTCACATGACCGTGACGTCACGAAGGTCCTGCTCGCATAGCATCTTTGGAACCGGACCACCGCGTGCAGCCCCGAGGAGATCGGGACGTCAGAGGGTGAGTATAACCATTTTTTAAATTATTTTTAACATTACTATTGATGCTGCATATGCCGCATCAATAGTAAAACAAGTGCAGGAGTAAAACCCGCAGCGGAAACCGCAAGACAAACTGTGATAAATCTGCAGGGATAACCGCAGCAGTTTTGCCCTGCAGATTTATCAAATCCGCTGAGGGAGAACCCACAGGGACCCTTCCTACGTGTGCACATAGCCTAATACAGCCAACACCCGCTGTGTACGGAGTGGGATCAGCTCCATAAACCTACACTTGAAGTAAGATGTACTGGTACGTAATAAGCATGTCAATTATTAACACTAGCTATTATATTAGGCAAGTGCTACTCGAGGTGCTTCCATGCAATTGCTGAATGGTCACTGTAGTTAGATTTTGGCTAGCTTGGCAGTAAGTTCTGTCTACTCGTGCTCTTTATTTTACAATCTGTATAACTAACATTTGTAACATACTTTTTTGTTCCTTAGTAATGCTCGTCTTGAGCAGATATTCCCCCGTTTTGACTCCAGCTGTTGGGCCTTTCTTCTGAGCATTGAATACGTTGAACTGCAATTGCTACTGGACTGCTCAAACGTCTGTAGCTCCTGAGGTTCTTCACATGTGTCATAGTAGACAACCTCGTCCTCTTTTTCTGCAATCAAAAGGAGCAGACTACAAATGTGCCATTACAATTACTACAAATGCACTAAAACCTCTGTTGATTGATTTAACATTGTGCCCAAAATGCAATACATACATTTTTGGGCAATTTTAGGGTCAGTGGTGTTGGCGTTGGTAATAGTTTTTCTTTTCATATTTTTCTATAAAGGTGTTTGTGTAGAATGCTGGGGAAAAAAAAAAATATGAGAAAGGCGGCCTTAAAAAAAAGGAGTAGTCTAGTCTTATGAAGAACTTTACCAGTGGCATAGTTAGGGTGCAAATAAAATCTGAGCTACTAGCTGTTAGCCCTGTGGATCCACATGTGATTGACTGAATCAGTCAAGTGGCTAGAACCGTGGATCATCGGATGTTTCTGATGCCATGCAGTTCTACTGCCCTGACCACTGGAGCCAAACAAGCCTCTGTGGTCCGGTGACAGAAGAATGACGACGTTATCATGGCTTCCAATAACTGCGCAGAACGCTAAAGAGGCCTGTGATGAGTCGGACAGTAAGTAGGAAAGTCAGATTTTGTGGTCTTCACCCAATTCGTTCTCTCCTTTACACACACATATTTGTAGCATTTTTTAACCCCTTTACCCCAAAGCCTGTTTTCACCTAAGTGACAGGGCCAATTTTTACAATTCTGACCACTGTCACTTTATGAGGTCATAACTCTGAAACGCTTCAACGGATCATGGTGATTCTGACATTGTTTTCTCGTGACATATTGTACTTCACGATAGTGGTAAAACTTCTTCGATATGACTTGCATTTATTTGTGAAAAAAACAAAAATTTGTCGGAAATTATGAAAATTTAGCAATTTTCAAACTTAGTTTTTATGCCCTTAAATTAGAGAGTTATATCACATAATATAGTTAATAAACAACATTTCCCACATGTCTGCTTTACATCAGCACAATTTTGGAAACAATTTTTTTTTGTTAGGACGTTATAAGGGTTAAAAGTTGACCAGCGATTTCTCATTTTTGCAACAAAATTTGCAAAACCATTTTTTTACGGACCACCTCACACTTGAAGTGACTTTGAGGGGTCTATATGACAGAAAATGCCCAAAAGTGACACCATTCTAAAAACTGCACCCCTCAAGGTACTCAAAACCACATTCAAAAAGTTTATTAACCCTTCAGGTGCTTCACAGGAATTTTTTGAATGTTTAAAAAAAAATTGAACATTAACTTTTTTTTCACAAAATTTTTACTTCAGGTCCAATTTGTTTCATTTTACCAAGGGTAACAGGAGAAATTGGACCACAAAAGTTGTTGTACAATTTGTCCTGAGTACGCCGATACCCCATATGTGGGGGTAAACCACTGTTTAGGCACATGGCAGAGCTCGGAAGGGAAGGAGCGCCATTTGACTTTTCAATGCAAGATTTGCTGGAATTGAGATCGGAGCCCATGTCACGTTTAGAGAGCCCCTGATGTGCCTAAACAGTGGAAACCCCCACAAGTGACACCATTTTGGAAAGTAGACTCCCTAAGGAAGATGTGTGGTGAGCACTTTGAACCTCCAAGTGCTTCACAGAAGTTTATAATGTAGAGCCGTAAAAAAAAAATTTATATTAATTTTCACAAAAAATGATCTTTTTGCCCCAAATTTTTTTATTTTCCCAAGGGTAACAGGATAAATTGGACCCCAAAAGTTGTTGTGCAATTTGTCCTGAGTACGCCGATACTTCATATATGGGGATAAACCACTGTTTGAGCGCATGGCAGAGCTCGGAAGGGAAGGAGTGCCATTTGACTTTTCAATGCAAAATTGGCTGGAATTGAGATCGGACGCCATGTCGCATTTGGAGAGCCCCTGACGTGCCTAAACAGTGGAAACCCCCCACAAGTGACCCCATTTTGGAAAGAAGACCCCCTAAGGAACTTATCTAGATGTGTGGTGAGCACTTTTAACCCCCAATTGTTTCACTAAAGTTTAGAATGCAGCATTGTGAAAATTAAAAAATCATTTTTTCTTTCCACAAAATGATGTTTTAGCCCGCAATTTTTTTTCCCAAGGGTAACAGGACAAATTAGACCCCAAAAGTTGTTGTCCAACTTGTCCTGAGAACGCTGATACCCCATATGTTGGGGGGAACCACTGTTTGGGTGCACAGCAGAGCTCGGAAGGGAAGGAGCGCCATTTGAAATGCAGACTTAGATGGATTGGTCTGCAGGCGTCATGTTGCATTTGCAGAGCCCCTGATGTACCTAAACAGTAGAAACCCCCCACAACTGACCCCATATTGGAAACTAGACCCCCCAAGGAACTTATCTAGATGTGTTGTGAGAACTTTGAACCAACAAGTGTTTCACTACAGTTTATAACGCAGAGCCGTGAAAATAAAAAAAAAATTTTTTTCCACGAAAATGATATTTTATCCCCTATGTTTTTATTTTCCCAAGGGTAACAGGACAAATTGGACCCCAAAAGTTGTTGTCCAACTTGTCCTGAGAACGCTTATACCCCATATGTTGGGGGGGAACTACTGTTTGGGCACACAGGAGAACTCGGAAGGGAAGGAGCAGTGTTTTACTTTTTCAAAGCAGAATTGGCTAGAATTGAGATCGGACGCCATGTCACGTTTGGAGAGCCCCTGATGTGCCTAAACAGTGGAAACCCCAAATTATAACTGAAACCCTAATCCAAACACACCCCTAACCCTAACCCCAACCCTAGCCCTAACCCTAATGGGAAAATGGAAATAAATACATTTTTTTACATTTCATTATTTTTCCGTAAGTAAGGGGGTGATGAAGGGGGGTTTGATTTACTTTTATAGCATTTTTTGGCGGATTTTTATGATTGGCAGCCGTCACACACTAAAAGACGCTTTTTATTGCAAAAAATAGTTTTTGCATCACCACATTTTGAGAGCTATAATTTATCCATATTTTGGCCCACAGAGTCATATGAGGTCTTGTTTTTTGCGGGACGAGTTGACGTTTTTATTGGTAACATTTTTAGGGCAGATGACATTTTTTGATCGCTTTTTATTCCGATTTTTGGGAGGCGGAATGCACAAAGACCAGCAATTCCTGAATTTCTTTTAGGGGGGGCGTTTATACCGTTCCACGTATGGTAAAATGGATAAAGCAGTTTTATTCTTCAGGTCAGTACGATTACAGCGATACCTCATTTATGTAATTTTTTTTATGTTTTGGCGCTTTTACACAATAACAACTATTTTATATAAAAAAATTATTGTTTTTGCATCGCATTATTCTGAGAGCTATAACTTTTTTTTTCCTATCGCCACGACAGCACCCCTACGAGAGAGGGGATCCGCCCACCTTCCGGACAGGAACCTACAGGATTTAAAGGGGCGGTCCCCCTCACCACTCCAGTTTGGGTTCCTGTCCGGATGGCGGGAGCCTGCAGGATCAGCAGTCTTACCCGGGCCTCCATGCCTCCGCGCGGTGTCTTTTAGGAACGGTGGAATCGGGGGCTCGGAAGCAGCGTCGGGGGTGTCCTGCGTGCAGACCCCCCCTCGTCTGGCCATGAGGAGCGCGTCCCAGGAGTCGGGCAGTGCCGTCCTGGTCCGCGGTTGAGCGCGGTGTGCAGCGTCCACACCGGCGCTGGTGAACCCGGAAGTAGTTGGAACGCTTCCGGGGTAAGCCGGGGGAGGAGCGCTGCAGCGCTGTAAAAGAGCGACGCCTAGGATAGGAGGCGCGCAACCATGTCCTCAGTAGGGGACGCCGAGCACCCTCATGGAGAGGGAACGGAACAGCGCAGTAAGAGCGGTAGCGGCCGCTCAAGGAGAAGCAGCAGCAGCGTGGTACGGGGGCAGCAGCGTCCTCCAGAACCGGTATTCACAGGATCAGCCTTATGGTGAGTGTTAAATCAGACACCTGGTGCTGATATGGTCTGTTATTTGTGCTTTGTTTTAGGGAAAAAAGACCACAAAATCTAAGCACAAGCAATGTGCTCTATGCATGACACCAATGCCTGACAGTTATACCAAAAGGCTGTGTGAGACGTGCATATCTCAGACCTTAGAAGAGGAAGCTCCCCTTCGGTCATCAGACCTTAGAGCGGTCATCAGGGAAGAAATTAGCTATTCCCTTATAGGCAGCCGCCAGGAAAGGTCGGGCAGGGACATATCGCCAGGATCTAGCCTGTCCCTGCAAGAAGGGGAATGTTCCCGCTCCTCATCTCCATCCTCCTCAGATGAAGAGGGAAGGCCTTGTTTATCGGTGGACAACATGGACATGTTAGTTAAAGGAGTCCGAGCTACCATGGGTGTTGCAGAGAGCAAGGAACCAAGGTCCGCACAGGACATAATGTTTGCGGGCTTGTGCCAGAGGAGTCGTAAGGCGTTCCCGGTGGTGGATATGGTTAAGACTCTTATAAAAAGAGAATGGGATAAGCAGGATAAGGGTTTCCTTCCATCATCAGCTAAAAGAAGGTATCCCTTTGAAGATAATGAGCTGGCAGAGTGGATGAAAGTCCCGAAAGTGGATGCAGCGGTGGCTTCTACA
Organism: Ranitomeya imitator; assembly: GCF_032444005.1. Lineage (NCBI taxonomy): Eukaryota > Metazoa > Chordata > Amphibia > Anura > Dendrobatidae > Ranitomeya > Ranitomeya imitator. The sequence continues at coordinate 512,148,677 of NC_091285.1, read as the reverse complement.
TCTAAAGCCGGTACCTTGCCGCTGGAGGACGTGGGCCTTCTGAAAGACCCATCAGATAGGAAGGCGGACATGTTTTTGAGGAAAGTATGGGAATCAACTGCAGGGGCGTTCAAACCTGCTATCTCTAGCACATGTACGGCTAGATCCGTCATGGTGTGGATATCCCAACTGGAAGAACAGCTGAAGTCCAAGGTGCCCAGAGACAAGATGTTGAACTCACTTTCGCAAATACGTGAAGGGGTGGCGTATTTAGCGGACGCGTCAGTGGATTCTTTAAAATTGGCGGCAAGATCAGCAGGTCTCTCAAATGCTGCTCGCCGAGCCCTATGGCTTAAGACCTGGAAAGGGGATGCCCAGGCGAAAGCTAAACTGTGTACAATACCGTGTAGGGGTGAGTACCTGTTTGGCCCGGTATTGGATGATATCCTAGCTAAGGCTGAGGATAGGAAGAAAGGTTTTCCTAAAGCTTTCAATCCTACCTTTAGGAATACCTTCAGGAGACGCTTCCAATACCGAAGACCTTACCACAACCGAGACTGGGAACCATCAGACACAAAAAAGAAAGGTTCGGACTTTAACGCTTCGTCATCTTCCTCAAGAAGAAGAAACTATCGTTAATAGAGATCTTCCAGTAGGGGGCAGGTTAAAATACTTCCATGCTCAATGGGCCAAAATAACTTCGAGCAATTGGGTTCTAGGTATAATCAATTCAGGGTTAAAATTAGAGTTCCGGGAAAGACCTTCTGAATTTTTTATCTTAACTGCCCCTGATTCCTTAGACCAACAAAAGGCCCTTGAAAAAGAGGTCCAAATGCTAAGACGGAAGAAAGTCATAGTGGAGGTTCCAAAACATCAACAGGGGAAAGGGTTCTATTTCCCTTTATTTTTAATCTCCAAGCCAGATGGATCCTTTAGAACCATCATAAACTTACGGAGATTAAACAAACATCTAGAGTATCATGCCTTTAAGATGGAATCTATTAAAACGGCAACTAATCTTCTCTTTCCCAGATGTTATATGACAGTCCTGGATTTAAAAGATGCGTATTACCATCTGCCCATTCACCAGGATCATCAACAATTCCTCAGAATGGCGGTGCGCTTAAACGACCAGGTCAGACACTTTCAGTTTGCTGCAATGCCCTTTGGTCTATCTATGGCACCAAGGGTGTTTACTAAAGTCATGGCAGAAGTAATGGCCTATGTCAGAGAACAGGATACGTTAATTATACCCTACTTGGATGACTTCCTGGTAGTAGGAAATTCCTTTGGCCAGTGTAGTACTCGCCTAAATCATGTCATATCTTCCTTACAGGACTTGGGTTGGATAGTCAATATGGAGAAGTCAAGACTCGACCCATCAACAACTCAGACTTTCCTAGGTATTCTGCTGGATTCGGAAGTGCAACAATGTTTCCTTCCGGAGGAGAAAAAGCAGAGGGTTGTGCACAAAGTCAGTACGGTAACAAGGAAGCCAGATCTGACTTTAAGAGACGCTATGTCCCTTCTGGGATCTCTAACGTCCTGCATACCAGCCGTCCAGTGGGCTCAATTCCACACTCGAGTGTTACAGGCCCAAGTCTTGGATACAGAGAGAAGTCTTCAAGGGCAATTAGGCGGAAGACTCAGGCTCTCCACCACCACTCTACACAGTCTGAGATGGTGGTTAAACAGAAGACATTTAGGGAAAGGAGTACGCTGGAGTGTAGTACCAGACAACACGGTCACAACCGATGCCAGTCCAATAGGTTGGGGAGCTCACATAGGAGATATTTGGACTCAAGGGCAATGGTCTCTTAGAGGCTCAAGAGTCCTCAAATTGGAAAGAGCTCACAGCAGTAAAGAAGGCCTTACTCAGGTTGCTTCCATCTCTGCAGGATTCACATGTAAGAGTCCAGACAGACAACACAACAGTAGTGGCGTATCTCAACCATCAAGGGGGTACAAGGTCAAGATCCCTAATGAACACCGCCACAGACACACTCGAAATAGCCGAAGCCCACTTTCGCTCTCTATCAGCTGTGCACATTCGGGGAGAGCTCAACACAGAGGCAGATTACCTCAGCCGTCATTCTCTACGTCAGGGAGAATGGGTTCTAGATCGACGGGTGTTCAGACAGATAGTGGACCTGTGGGGATTGCCCGTTATCGATCTATTCGCAACGAGAGCGAACAGGCAGACCAGGAAGTTCGCTTCTCTTCGGGTGGCGGACAGGCGCTGTATAATAGACTCCCTTCAAATACACTGGAATTTTCCTCTAGCTTACGCGTTCCCTCCAATGTGTCTGATCCCGTTAGTCCTCAGGAAGATCAGGGAGGACAGGGCGAGAGTGATCCTGATTGCCCCCTTTTGGCCCAGGAGGGCATGGTTCTCGTTACTCAGGGCAAGGTCTGTGTCCGACCCCTGGGTACTGCCGACCAGCCCGGAGCTTCTTTCTCAGGGTCCATTCCGTTACCCCAATGTGGAATCCCTGCATCTGACGGTGTGGAATTTGAGAGGGAGTTATTGAGGAGAAGAGGGTTTTCAGAAGCTCTCATATCTACCCTTTTAAATAGCCGGAAAGAAGTTACCACTAAAATCTATGCTAAAACTTGGAAAAAGTTCCTTGCCTTCTACCAAAATCCCTTTTCTGGCAAGGTCCCAATTCCGGCTATTCTGGAGTTTTTACAGAGGGGCCGAGAATTGGGCTTGGCGGTAAATACCCTTAGAGTCCAAGTATCAGCTTTGGGAGCGTTATATAACAGTGATGTGGCGGGAAATAGATGGGTTTCCCGATTTATCAGGGCCACTGAACGTAGTAACCCAGTATATATTCCTAGATTACCACCATGGGATCTAAATTTGGTCTTAGACGCCTTAACAGAACCCCCCTTTGAGCCATTAGATTCTGTCTCCATAAAAAATTTAACCTTAAAAACAGCCTTCCTAGTAGCCCTGACCTCTGCTAGGAGATTGAGTGACTTACAAGCTTTGTCGATAGACCCTCCTTATTTAATGGTCTTTCAGGACAGGGTAGTGTTAAAACCTGATCCAGCATACCTACCAAAAGTAGCTTCCAAATTTCATAGAAGTCAAGAAATAATTTTACCATCTTTCTGTAACAATCCGAATTCAGCTGACGAGCAGAAATATCACATGTTAGATGTCAGAAGAACTCTATTAGAGTACCTACACAAAACAGAACCATGGAGGCAGAGTAGGGCTCTGTTTATTTCCTTTCAGAATCCAAGGAAAGGGGCGAGTGTAACTAAAGCGTCTATCGCCAGATGGATAAGAGATGCCATATATCTTGCTTATACTGCTAAAGGCCAGACACCACCAGATGGCATCAGGGCCCACTCCACTCGAGCCATGGCCTCATCCTGGGCGGAAAGAGCGGACGTCTCCATAGACGTAATATGTAAGGCGGCAACTTGGTCATCTCCTTCCACCTTTTATAGACATTATCGTCTTGATTTATCTTCAGAGGCCAATTTAGTTTTTGGCCGTACAGTACTTAGTGCTGTAGTCCCTCCCAGGTGATTGATCTTTGAAAATCTCTCGTAGGGGTGCTGTCGTGGCGATAGGAAAACCGGTTTTTACGTACCGGTAATAGGATTTTACGGAGCCACGACAGCACCCGCACATTCCCCCCCATAGTTGATCACTGGTTTCTGCACCCTTTTGGGAAAGTGTGCTTGTTAAAAATCACTCTTTAGAAGGTGATGGTATTTAGTAATGTTTAAGTATATATGTTTATGTACTAACTCAATGGCGGTGTCCCTTATACTCTGAAACACAAACTGGAGTGGTGAGGGGGACCGCCCCTTTAAATCCTGTAGGTTCCTGTCCGGAAGGTGGGTGGATCCCCTCTCTCGTAGGGGTGCTGTCGTGGCTCCGTAAAATCCGGTATTTTTCTGCTGATGATGCTGTATGGTGGCTTTTTTTTTTTGCGGGACAAGATGACGTTTTCAGCGGTACCATGGTTATTTATATCCGGCGTTTTGATCGCGTGTTATTCCACTTTTTGTTCGCCTGTATGATAATAAAGCAATGTTTTTTGCCTTGTTTTTTATTTATTTTTTTTGCAGTGTTCACTGAAGGGGTTAACTAATGGGATAGTTTTATAGATCGGGTCGTTACGGACGCGGCGATACCAAATATGTGTACATTTATTGTTTTTTTTTTTTTATTTACATACATAAATGGATTTATTGGGAAATTTTTTTTTTTTTTTTTACACATTCTATTTTTTTTTTTTACTTTCTAACATTGTCCCAGGGTGGGACATCTCTGTATTAGATCAGATCGTTGATCTGACACTGTGCATAGCACACTGTCAGATCAACGATCTGACAGGCAGTTTAGCTGGCTTTCCAGCGCCTGCTCTTAGCAGGCGCCGGCTAGCCAGGTCATTTCATGACCCGGAAGGAGTCCGGCGGCCATCTTGGATCCGGGGACTCCTTCCGGGTCACCGGAGCAACGCGATCTCATTGCGTTGCTCCGGTGGGAGAGCGCAGGGAGCCCCCGTCCCTGCGCGATCCCCCTCTATGCCGCTGTCACTACTGACAGCGGCATCAGAGGGGTTAAATGCCCGCGATCGGCGATAGCGCCGATCGTGGGCATTGCTGCAGGGTGTCAGCTGTCATATACAGCTGACACCCGCACCCGATCACCGCGGCGCTCAGCGCGAGACCGTGGTGATCGGTGCGCCGTACTAGTACTGCTGCTGGCACAAATGCAGTGTCGGCAGCGCAGTACTAGTACGGCGCATGGCGCGAAGGGGTTAAACATGCATTTCAAGTACTAAACAGATGTCCATGGAAATACCTGCAGAAGAAATACCATATCTTGAATAAAAGCCAGTAATTCTAAAAATTCCACACGCAAGTAGCTAGGAAAAGCAGATAAAGCTCAATTAAACAGTGCCCAGAAAAGTAGATTTACCCTCATATAACAATTTGTTTTTGGGAGGTCAGGCTAACTATCATTGTCCTATAGACGTATTGAGTACAGTACGCATCATACCCCTTGTATCCATCCCATTTCCCCACAACAGCCCCCAAGAACTATATAAAAAAACAGCATAAAACTCAAGTTGAAGGATCTAAGTATATGTGTTTCTAGTTCATGTTTTCATGGGGGTACAAAATACGGAGAAGCAGTTTTACAACGTGTCTACTAGTGTTGAGCGATACCGTCCGATATTTGAAAGTATCGGTATCGGATGGTATCGGCCGATATCCGAAAAATATCGGATATCGCCGATACCGATATCCGATACCAATACAAAGTCAATGGGACACAAATATCGGAAGGTATCCGTAATGGTTCCCAGGGTCTGAAGGAGAGGAAACTCTCCTTCAGGCCCTGGGATCCATAATGTGTAAAATAAAGAATAAAAATAAAAAATATTGATATACTTACCCTCGGACGGGCCCTGGTTGTCACCGCTGCAATCGCCATGCTTTTCTTCCTAAGAATGAGCGCTTTAATGACCTTCGATGATGTCGCGGCTTGCGATTGGTCGCTGAGCGGTCATGTGACCGCTCACGCGACCAATCACAAGCCGCGACGTCATCGAAGGTACTTAAGCTCATTCATAGGAAGGAAAACATGGCGATTGCAGCGGTGACAACCAGGGCCCGTCCGAGGGTAAGTATATCAATATTTTTTATTTTTATTCTTTATTTTACACATTAATCTAAATCCCGATACCGATTCCCGATATCACAAAAATATCGGAACTCGGTATCGGAATTCCGATACCGCAAATATCGGCCGATACCCGATACTTGCGGTATCGGAATGCTCAACACTAATGTCTACTAAATAAAATAAAATTTGTTTTATTTATAAATCGATCCCACCATCTGACTCAAGATGTATAAACCACAGGCAACATAGGACCATGTTCAGTATTTGGTGAGTTCTTTACCTCCGTATCTGTAAGCCAAAACCAGGAAAGGAAAAAAAAAAAAATCAGAGGAAAATTATAATAAAATATTATACCACTTCTGTATTTATCACCCACACCTGGTTTTGGCTTACAAACACAGAGGTAAAAAACTCACCAAATACCGATAGTGTCCTAAATCAGGGACTTAAAGATGAACTTGGCACTCAGGTAGCTGATGTGATTAAGGTGGACTTTAGTACAAGTGTTACAGTACAGGTGTGACGTTTTGGTCCACAAGGACCTTCATCAGAGTTCACACTGAAGTAATTTCAGATGTAATGGACACAGTGTCCAGGGAAGTGAAGTTGGAGATCCTGGGGAGCATAGTGAGGTGCTAGTGACACGAACGCGTGCCAAGTTCATCTTTAGTACTATAAGGTGTGGGACCCTACTTGTGCACCTTTTTCTAGGAGAGCAGTTATCCTTTTCACCAAATCAGAGGCTGGCTGATTATTGCAGCCGTTTTTGCTTTACTTTGAAATGCCTTTATGTTTCAGAGACATACTTAGAAAAGCTGACTGGGATCTATAGCCAGTGATGTTCATGCCGGTCTTGATGAGTGTTGGAATTAGAGGCGCCTGATTCACTATGAAGTGTATGGCTCTTAATGAATCTGCTGCCTCTGAAAAGTGGGGTGTGCACCAATAAAAATCTTACTCCAGTCAGGGAATGGAGTAAGATTTGTGGCCACAGCTAGTCATGAATTAGGTATACTACAAATAGCAAAAGGTGTGGTAACCCAACAGAAAAATCAATTGCTAGTAGCAATTTAGGGTTAAAAATTTACTTTTAATGAGATTTATATTAAAATCAATAGAACACACAGCAAAACCAAACGTGCAAAGTGCATGGACTAACAAACACGTAAATAATATGGTATAGCAATAAGACCAGAGCTTCCTTTACTAATCACTAATGAACCACTGGAGAGCAAAAAAGTATTGAGATGGCACGGCGTGATTAAAGGGAATCTGTCACCCCATTTTTGGCCTATAAGCTGCGGCCACCGTCATTCAGGGGCTTATCTAGAGCATTCTGTAATGCTGTAGATAAGCCCCCGATGTATCCTGAAAGATAAGAAAAATAAGTTAAGGTACCTTCACACTCAGCAACTTTGCAACGAGAACGACAACGATCCGTGACGCTGCAGCGTCCTGGATAGCGATCTCATTGTGTCTGACACGCAGCAGCGATCTGGATCCTGCTGCGACATCGCTGGTCGTCGCTGAAAGTCCGGAACTTTATTTGGTAGTCGGGTTGGCGTGATTCGTCATGTTTGACAGCAAAAGCAACGATGCCTGCAATGTATTACATGGAGCTAACAACCAGCTACAACGATAAGTGAGTCGCCGTTACGTCACTGGATCGTTCTGGAGATGCTGTGTTTGACGTCTCTACAGCGACCTAAACAGCGACGCTCCAGCGATCGGCTCGTTGTCTATATCGCTGAGTGTGACGGTACCTTTAACCCCTTCGCACCATGCGCCGTACTAGTACTGCGCTGCCGACACTGCATTTGTGCCAGCAGCAGTACTAGTACGGCGCACCGATCACCGCGGTCTCGCGCTGAGCGCCGCGGTGATCGGGTGCGGGTGTCAGCTGTATATGACAGCTGACACCCCGCAGCAATGCCCACGATCGGCGCTATCGCCGATCGCGGGCATTTAACCCCTCTGATGCCGCTGTCAGTAGTGACAGCGGCATAGAGGGGGATCGCGCAGGGACGGGGGCTCCCTGCGCTCTCCCACCGGAGCAACGCAATGAGATCGCGTTGCTCCGGTGACCCGGAAGGAGTCCCCGGATCCAAGATGGCCGCCGGACTCCTTCCGGGTCATGAAATGACCTGGCTAGCCGGCGCCTGCTGAGAGCAGGCGCTGGAAAGCCAGCTAAACTGCCTGATTCTATAATATTCAGAATCCATTGACTGGAGGTGATCTTTTTCCAGGCTGGGAGAAAGAGATAATCTCCCTCCCACCTGGGGCGAACCTTCATTGAGAAGGTTTCTTGTTATCGCTGGGGTTTTTGTTAAAGATGAACCCCTTGTTTTTGTTCCTCTTATCCTCCCACTTTCCCTGGCCTCTCCCAGGGTTCTTGCGGAAAAACCTCTTGTTCCGAAAGGGCTTCCGGTAAGAGGGGAGACCTAGAGAGGGAAAGGACTTTTTCTTGTCCCCTGCTTTTTCCAAGATGTCGTCTAATGTGGAACCGAACAAAAACTCTCCTTCGCAGGGGATAGTACACAGTTTTGTTTTTGTTTGCAGATCGCCAGGCCAATTCTTAAGCCAGAGGGCACGCCTGGCCGCATTGACAAACACTGCTGACCTGGCAGCTAGTCTGATAGAGTCTGCCGAGGCGTCAGCCAGAAAAGCCGCAGCTCCCCTTATTACAGGTAATGTCTTCAGCATCGAGTCTCGGGAAGTTTTCCCCTTTAATTGACCCTCTAGTTGATTTAACCAGATCATTAGGGAGCGGGATGTGCAAGCTGCTGCCACTGCCGGTTTCAGGCCTCCTCCCGCTGACTCCCAAGAGCCCTTGAGGAAGGCGTCCGCCTTCTTGTCCATAGGGTCTTTTAGGACCCCCATGTCCTCAAACGGGAGAGCGAATTTCTTTGATGCTTTAGCTATTGCTACATCTAATTTGGGGGCTTTTTCCCAAAAGGAGCAGGATTCATCCTCGACGGGGTATTTCCTCTTTGGAGTTAGGAGAGTCTTTTTCATGGGTTTTTTCCATTCCTTCTTAATTAACGCTGCAATAGCTTCATTAAGCGGGAAAGCTCTTCTCTTTTTTTGTTCTAAGCCCCCAAACATGATGTCTTGTGCTGACTTTTTAGGGTGGGAGTCTACTAATCCCATAGTACTCCTCACTGCCTTTATGAGGCCATCGGTGTCCTCTAGCGGGAAACAATTGTGATCTCCTGAGGAAGAAGTGGATGATGAAGATGAGGAGGAGGAGGAGGAGGAGGATACTGAACTTGCACTATCGCTGTCAGATTTAGAGACTGGGGACGGGGACCTGTGTCTGGTCCTTCTCCGTTTTTTTTCCACTTTTAAGGGATCTAAAGGTGTCTTCCACCTGTTCTTTAATCAGGTTTTTAAGATCTGTTGCAAACCCGGGCAGGCTTTCGGATACAGTCTGCTGTATGCAGGAATTACATAGCTGCTTCTCCCATGCGGGTGGAAGATCCTCTTTACAGATGGCACAGATTTTGTGCTTTGTTTTACCTACGCTTTTCCTCCCCTAAAAAGAGACAAATAATAATCTTACTGTCTCTAACTTTCACGAAGATCAACTTACCACCTCCAGGACCCATAAATACCGGTTGGGGATTCTCTGCCTCTGGCTTTTTCCCCGACGCCGTGCTGGACTCCTTGCTGTGTTGAGACCTTTGGCGTTCTTTGCTGGTGTCCTGGTGACCTTTCTGCTGTCGCCTCCTTTGCTGCTGCGGCGATGCTATAGGTGGAGGTGATTCAGGCAAGGGAGATGCCGGGTCGCTCATACTGCTGCTGGTCTGCTGTCACTGCCAATAACGCGTGCTGCGCTGCTGCTGCGACAACTAGTAGCTCCTAAGGCTCTTGCCGATATACTGCAGAGCCACTGGGAGGAAGTAGATTCTCCCTTTTAAAGCTCCCGCCGCTTTTTTTTTTTTTTTTCCTCTCGGCGCCTGCGCAGTAGCGCTCAGCCGACGGCGAGGAGCGTTGAACGCCGGCGCTTGCGCAGTAGCGCTCAGCCGACGGCGAGGAGCGTTGAAAGCCGGCGCCTGCGCAGACGCTTCTGCGGCGCCTTTGGAACGCACAAGCGTCAGATCGGCGTCGCCTGCGCAGCAGCGTCCAGACAACGGCGAGGAGCGCCGACGCCTGCGCAGTCGGGTTCCAGCGTCTCGCGAGACCAGCTTAACTCCGGGCATGCGCCGGACTCTCAAGATGGCCGCCCAGAGTGAAGATATGGCGCTGCTGACCGGCACCCCTGGTCCTATGCAGACCCTACCGCGCGGCTCTGCATGCCCAATGGCAGTGCAGTGTGCAGGCTGACGCATGCTAGGGGAGGGCCGCGCCGCACCTCCCGCAACCACTGAGGGACCCCCCTGGATGTTGCCGCTGCTGCATCTTACCTGGGGAGGTGACCGCGAACTCCTTGTCACCTCCCCCACTCACCCTAGAGGCCCACTAGCCCCCAGCGGTGGTGCTTCGGGTCACCACCCCAGCCGAGGCAGAGGGACCCCAGCTGCCTGAGTCGGACTGGTTGGCCCCGGAATTCCAACGTCGAACTGGTAAGTCCGTAGGTCTCCCATCAAGGACAGGAAACCAACTGACGCAGGAGAGTGGTACCGCCTTTTTATCCGTAGGTTTCCTGTCCTTGGTGGGCGGATCCCCTCTCTCCGTGGTGCCGTCATGGGCGATCAGAGAAAAATATTTTTTATTTTCACGGCTCTGCGTTATAAACTGTAGTGAAACACTTGTTGGTTCAAAGCTCTCACAACACATCTAGATAAGTTCCTTGGGGGGTCTACTTTCCAATATGGGGTCAGTTGTGGGGGGTTTCTACTGTTTAGGTACATCAGGGGCTCTGCAAATGCAACATGACACCTGCAGTCCATTCCATCCAAGTCTGCATTTCAAACGGTGCTCCTTCCCTTCCGAGCTCTGCCATGCACTCAAACGGTGGTTCCCCCCCCCACATGTGGGGTATCAGCGTACTCAGGACAAGTTGGACAACAACTTTTGGGGTCTAATTTGTCCTGTTACCCTTGGGAAAAAAAAATTGCGGGCTAAAACATCATTTTGTGGAAAGAAAAAATGATTTTTTAATTTTCACAATGCTGCATTCTAAACTTTAGTGAAACAATTGGGGGTTAAAAGTGCTCACCACACATCTAGATAAGTTCCTTAGGGGGTCTTCTTTCCAAAATGGGGTCACTTGTGGGGGGTTTCCACTGTTAAGGCACGTCAGGGGCTCTCCAAATACGACATGGCGTCCGATCTCAATTCCAGCCAATTTTGCATTGAAAAGTCAAATGGCACTCCTTCCCTTCCGAGCTCTGCCATGCGCTCAAACAGTGGTTTATCCCCATATATGAAGTATCGGCGTACTCAGGACAAATTGCACAACAACTTTTGTGGTCCAATTTCTCCTGTTACCCTTGGTAAAATGAAACAAATTGGACCTGAAGTAAAAATTTTGTGAAAAAAAAGTTAATGTTCAATTTTTTTTTAAACATTCAAAAAATTCCTGTGAAGCACCTGAAGGGTTAATAAACTTTTCGAATGTGGTTTTGAGTACCTTGAGGGGTGCAGTTTTTAGAATGGTGTCACTTTTGGGCATTTTCTGTCATATAGACCCCTCAAAGTCACTTCAAGTGTGAGGTGGTCCGTAAAAAAATGGTTTTGCAAATTTTGTTGCAAAAATGAGAAATCGCTGGTCAACTTTTAACCCTTATAACGTCATAACAAAAAAAAAATTATGTTTCCAAAATTGTGCTGATGTAAAGCAGACATGTGGGAAATGTTGTTTATTAACTATATTATGTGATATAACTCTCTAATTTAAGGGCATAAAAACTAAGTTTGAAAATTGCTAAATTTTCATAATTTCCGACAAATTTTTGTTTTTTTCACAAATAAATGCAAGTCATATCGAAGAAGTTTTACCACTATCATGAAGTACAATATGTCACGAGAAAACAATGTCAGAATCACCATGATCCGTTGAAGCGTTTCAGAGTTATGACCTCATAAAGTGACAGTGGTCAGAATTGTAAAAATTGGCCCTGTCACTTAGGTGAAAACAGGCTTTGGGGTGAAGGGGTTAAACTATACTCACCCAGGGGCGGTCCCGATGCGGTCTGGTCCGATGGGCGTCGCGGACCGGTGCCTCTCATCTTCATATGATGACGTACTCTTTGCTTCCTGTCACGGCTCCTGCACAGGTGTACTGATTTGCCCTGCTGAGGGCAGACTAAGTACTGCAGTGCGCAGGCGCCGGGAAAGATCCGAGAAGCCTAGCGCCAGCGCACTGCAGTACTTTACGTTGCCCTAAACAGGGCAAATCAGTACACCTGCGTCGAAGCCCCGGCAGGAAGCAAAGAAAAGGACGTCATTGTATGAAGATGGGAGGCGCCGGACCCGGACCTCGACGCCCATCGGACCGCACCACAGCGGGACCGCCCCTGGGCGAGTATAATCTAACTTGTTTTTCTTATCTTTCAGGTTACATCGGGGCTTATCTACAGCATTACAGAATGCTCTAGATAAGCCCCTGAATGGCAGTGGCCACAACTTATAGGCCAAAAATGACGTGACAGATTCCCTTTAAGCTGATCCACTGATTGAGCAAACCAAATCTAGGGTAAGTATACTGGATACAACTACACCCTTAATCTAATAGTGACACCTAACACCATTTTATATTTAACCACAACAGAAACCTTAATGTTTCTGACATGCAGCTAGCTGTTCTGTATTCCCCAGCATTAACCATGGGTGATGTAATATACCATACCTACAGCTAAATACCCAGCATACTCTGAATGGTAGCTGTTGAGAATTACACATTGATTATCTTTACAATTTCCAGAAAAAGTGAAGGTACCACAGAAAGCAGTATACACCTATGAATCATGCTGTATATAGCAGTAAATCAATGAGACACAGTATTGAGGAGCTGCTAAGTAATATATATCAAGCCTCGATCATAATGCACCCAACATGGTAAGCGCCATGAATATAATAGCAGCATCAAGTCAAGATGAATGTGGTCCAGGTATAGTGACAAAAAGTACCACATATCTCATGCACTGAGCTTCATTAAATAGAGGTGTCACTGCACCGTTCACAATATGACATGGATGGCATAGTAAGATAATAAATGGAACAGTCTCACCGAGCTATCTGAAGTAGGTGACCAGTGTACACCCATGATAGTCCTTCCTATTATGCCGGTATTCCTCACTCATCTGTGCCATCTCCATACTTTTTTGCTCTCTAGGCATTTACCAGTGAATAGTAAGGGGAGATCTAGTCTTATAGCTATACCATACAATTTACTTGTTTGTTAGTCCATGCACTTTGCACATTTGGTTTTGCTGTGTTTTTATTGATTTTAAGATAAATCTCATTAAAAAGTTATTTTTAACCCTAAATCACTACTATCATAAATTGGATGAACTGTGGCATCATGCCCCTTTCCCACCATAGCTCTATCCATTTTGGCAGAGCTGGGGAAAAAATGGTGTGGAAACGCAAAGATTTACAAATATTTTGTGCTACTCTGCATTGGGCAAAAATCCTGCAACTTTTCAAACGCGATTTAGGCCAGCGTTTTGGTATAATCACTTTGATGCACTGGAGCTCATATCTCAGCTGATTAGTTCAAGGCAAGTCTGTGGTGGCTTCCCCCCTTCCCACGCTCTCCTATATAGGGGCTGAGAGCAGAGAATGGACCACCGGGCCCTGGCTTGGACTAGTCATCCAAGTCCACGTCAGACTTTTCAAAAAAGTAAGGCTATGTATCCACAGGGCATAATCTCTGTGCTTTAGACGCAGCGGATACCCCGCTCTGCCCAAATCGCCGCCCCGTTGTACGTGCGGTGATTCCGGATGTGTTCATTCCCGCATCGTACTCATAGACGCTCAGTCTCCGCAAGATAAATAGACATGCTGCGGTCGGTAAAGTCGCACCGGATGCGGCCCTGCACGCATAGTGGAGACAGGATTTCATAAAATCCCATCCACTATACTGTAACATCTGGACGCTGCGGATTGGACGATTACATGATGTAATCCGGCATGTGGAAACATACCCTAAGGGCAGGAGATTACTCTGATAAGCACAACATTCATAGGACACAGTTGCTGACCCATTCATTGCCATGATCTGTACTCGAACTCCATATGTACCAATAAACGTGCAGCTAAAGGCAGGCAAATGCTCTGCAGAATAATAGGGATGTGGAAGTCACTTTAATTCAACTTTTTCCTACAGGAAATGGAGACAAATTCCCTAATAAAGCGATTTTCAAAGTTTCATAATTTTCTCTACTGGACCAATCAATAAAATAAAAAAAAGTTTCCAAATCACAAAGAATTTAACCCCTTTATGACCTAGCCTATTTTGACCTTAATGACCTGGCCGTTTTTTGCAATTCTGACCAGTGTCCCTTTATGAGGTAATAACTCAGGAACGCGTCAACGGATCCTAGCGGTTCTGAGATTGTTTTTTCGTGACATATTGGGCTTCATGTTAGTGGTAAATTTAGGTCAATAAATTCTGCGTTTATTTGTGATAAAAACGGAAATTTGGCGAAAATTTTGAAAATTTCGCAATTTTCACATTTTGAATTTTTATTCTGTTAAACCAGAGAGTTATGTGACACAAAATAGTTAATAAACAACATTTCCCACATGTCTACGTTACACCAGCACAATTTTGGAAACAAAATTTTTTTTTGCTAGGAAGTTATAAGAGTTAAAATTTGACCAGCGATTTCTCATTTTTACAACGAAATTTACAAAACCATTTTTTTTAGGGACCACCTCACATTTGAAGTCAGTTTGAGGGGTCTATATGGCTGAAAATACCCAAAAGTGACACCATTCTAAAAAATGCACCCCTCAAGGTGCTCAAAACCACATTCAAGAAGTTTTTTAACCCTTCAGGTGCTTCACAGCAGCAGAAGCAACATGGAAGGAAAAAATGAACATTTAACTTTTTAGTCACAAAAATTATCTTTTAGCAACATTTTTTTTATTTTCCCCAATGGTACAAGGAGAAACTGAACCACGAAAGTTGTTGTCCAATTTGTCCTGAGTACGCTGATACCTCATATGTGGGGGTAAACCACTGTTTGGGCGCACGGCAGGGCTTGGAAGGGAAGGAGCGCCATTTGACTTTTTGAATGAAAAATTGGCTCCACTCTTTAGCGGACACCATGTCACGTTTGGAGAGCCCCCGTGTGCCTAAAAATTGGAGCTCCCCCACACGTGACCCCATTTTGGAAACTAGACGCCCCAAGGAACTTATCTAGATGCATAGTGAGAACTTTGAACCCCCGGGGGCTTCACAAATTGATCCGTAAAAATGAAAAAGTACTTTTTTTTCACAAAAAAATTCTTTTAGCCTCAATTTTTTTCATTTTCACATGGGCAACAGGATAAAATGGATCCTAAAATTTGTTGGGCAATTTCTCATGAGTACACCGATACCTCACATGTGGGGGTAAACCACTGTTTGGGCACATGGTAAGGTTCGGAAGGGAAGGAGCGCCATTTGACTTTTTGAATGAAAAATTATCTCCATCGTTAGCGGACACCATGTCGTGTTTGGAGAGCCCCCGTGTGCCTAAACATTGGAGCTCCCCCACAAATGACCCCATTTTGGAAACTAGACCCCCCAAGGAACTTATCTAGATGCATATTGAGCACTTTAAACCCTCAGGTGCTTCACAAATTGATCTGTAAAAATGAAAAAGTACTTTTTTTTTTCACAAAAAAATTCTTTTCGCCTCAGTTTTTCATTTTCACATGGGCAATAGGATAAAATGAATCCTAAAATTTGTTGGGCAATTTCTCCCGAGTACGCCGATACCTCATATGTGGGGGTAAACCACTGTTTGGGCACACGGCAGGGCTCGGAAGGGAAGGCGCGCCATTTGACTTTTTGAATGGAAAATTAGCTCCAATTGTTAGCGGACACCATGTCGCGTTTAGAGAGCCCCTGTGTGCCTATGCATTGGAGCTCCCCCACAAGTGACCCCATTTTGGAAACTAGACCCCCAAAGGAACTAATCTAGATGTGTGGTGAGGACTTTGAACTTCCAAGTGCTTCACAGAAGTTTATAACGCAGAGCCATGAAAATAAAATAAAAATTTTATTTTCTCTAAAATGATTTTTTAGCCTGCAATTTATTATTTTCCCAAGGGTAACAGGAGAAATTTGACCCCAAAAGTTGTTGTACAGTTTCTCCTGAGTACGCTGATACCCCATATGTGGGGGTAAACCACAGTTTGGGCACATGTCGGGGCTCGGAAGTCAAGTAGTGACATTTTGAAATGCAGACTTTGATGGAATGCTCTGCGGGCGTTACGTTGCGTTTGCAGAGCCCCTGATGTGGCTAAACAGTAGAAACCCCCCACAAGTGACCCCATTTTAGAAACTAGACCCCGAAAGGAACTTATCTAGATGTGAGGTGAGCACTTTGAACCCCCAAGTGCTTCACAGAAGTTTATAACACAGAGCAGTGAAAATAATAAATACGTTTTCTTTCCTCAAAAATAATTTTTTAGCCCAGAATTTTTTTATTTTCCCAAGGGTTACAGGAGAAATTGGACCCCAAAAGTTGTTGTCCAGTTTCTCCCGAGTACGCTAATACCCCATATGTGGGGGTAAACCACTGTTTGGGCACACGTCGGGGCTCAGAAGGGAAGTAGTGACTTTTGAAATGCAGACTTTGATGGAATGGTCTGCGGGCGTCACGTTGCGTTTGCAGAGCCCCTGGTGTGCCTAAACAGTAGAAACCCCCCACAAGTGACCCCATTTTGGAAACTAGACCCCCCAAGGAACTTATCTAGATATGTGGTGAGCACTTTGAACCCCCAAGTGCTTCACAGACGTTTACAACGCAGAGCCGTGAAAATAAAAAATCATTTTTCTTTCCTCAAAAATGATGTTTTAGCAAGCAATTTTTTATTTTCTCAAGGGTAACAGGAGAAATTGGACCCCAGTAATTGTTGCCCAGTTTGTCCTGAGTACACTGATACCCCATATGTGGGGGTAAACCACTGTTTGGGCACACGTCGGGGCTCGGAAGGGAAGGAGCACCATTTGACTTTTTGAATAAAAGATTGGCTGGAATCAATGGTGGCGCCATGTTGCGTTTGGAGACCCCCTGATGTGCCTAAACAGTGGAAACCCCTCAATTCTAACGCCAACACACCCCTAACCCTTATCCCAACTGTAGCCGTAACCCTAACCACAACCCTAACCGCAACACACCCCTAACCACAACCCTAACCCCAACACACCCCTAACCCTAACCACAACCCTAATTCCAACCCAACCCTAACCCTAAGGCTATGTACCCACGTTGCGGATTCGTGTGAGATTTTTCAGCACCATTTTTGAAAAATCCGCGGGTAAAAGGCACTGCGTTTTACCTGCGGATTTACTGCGGATTTCACCTGCGGATTCCTATTGAGGAATAGGTGTAAAACGCTGCGGAATCCGCACAAAGAATTGACATGCTGCGGAAAATACAACGCAGCGTTTCCGTGCGGTATTTTCCGCACCATGGGCACAGCGGATTTGGTTTTCCATAGGTTTACATGGTACTGTAAACCTGATGGAACACTGCTGCGGATCCGCAGCGGCCAATCCGCTGCGGATCCGCAGCCAAATCCGCACCGTGTGCACATAGCCTAATTCTAAAGGTATGTGCACACGCTTCGGAAAACGCTGCGGATCCGCAGCAGTTTCCCATGAGTTTACATTTCAATGTAAACCTATGGGAAACAAAAATCGCTGTACACATGCTGCGGAAAAACTGCACGGAAACGCAGCGGTTTACATTCCGCAGCATGTCACTTCTTTCTGCGGATTCCACAGCGGTTTTACAACTGCTCCAATAGAAAATCGCAGTTGTAAAACCGCAGTGAAATGCGCAGAAAAACCGCGGTAAATCTGCCATAAATCCGCAGCGGTTTAGCACTGCGGATTTATCAAATCCGCTGCGGAAAAATCCGCAGAGGACCAGAATACGTGTGCACATACCGAAACCCTAACCCTACCCCTACCCCTACCCCTAGTTCTAACTCCAACCTTAGTGAAAAAAAAAAAAAAATCTTTATTTTATTATTGTCCCTATCTATGGGGGACAAATGGGGGGGGTCATTTACTGTTTTTTTATTTTGACCACTGTGATAGATTATATCACAGTGATCAAAATTCACATTGGAACGAATCTGCCGGCCGGCAGATTCGGCGGGCGCACTGCGCATGCGCCCGCCATTTTGGAACATGGCGGCGCCCGGGGAAGAAGACGGACGGACCCCGCCAGGATCGGTAAGTATAAGGGGGGGAGATCAGGGCACAGGGGGGGGAGATCAGGGCACGGGGGGGCGTCGGAGCACGGGGGGGAGAGTGATCGGTGTGCGGGCGGGTGGATCGGTGTGCAGGGGGGGTGGATCGGTGTGCAGGGGGGGTGGATCGGTGTGCAGGGGAGGTGGATCGGAGCACGGGGGGGTGTGATTGGAGCACGGGGGGAGCGGACAGGAGGACGGGGGAGCGGAGCACAGGACGGAGGGGAGCGGGCCACAGATCGGGGGGCTGGGGGGGCGATCGGTGGGGTGGGGTGGGGGCACATTAGTATTTCCAGCCATGGCCGATGATATTGCAGCATCGGCCATGGCTGGATTGTAATATTTCACCATTTTTTTAGGTGAAATATTACAAATCGCTCTGATTGGCAGTTTCACTTTCAACAGCCAATCAGAGCGATCGTAGCCACGAGGGGGTGAAGCCACCCCCCCTGGGCTAAACTACCACTCCCCCTGTCCCTGCAGATCGGGTGAAATGGGAGTTAACCCTTTCACCCGATCTGCAGGGACGCGATCTTTCTGTGACACAGCATATGCGTCACAGGTCGGATTGGCACCGACTTTCATGACGCATACGCTGTGTCACAGGTCGGGAAGGGGTTAAAGAGCTGAAAACATCTGGGCTAAAATTCCTCAGGAACCCTGCAGAAGCTGGTGTCTGGCCATGCATCATGCTTGCAGCAGGTCATAACAGCCACAGGATGCTTGTCATGAACGGGTTGAGTAATTCTAAGACTGCAGCTATAATAGTAAGTTTAAGTGGCATTTTGATGAATTTGGAGACCACTTGTTACATCAGTTGTGTTGGGGTATTTAAATTGTTCTGGCTTCCTCGCTTTATTGCAAACCACGCTAATTAAACTAATTTGCAAGTGGGGTTGAATACTCTTGATTGCAACTGTATGTCAAATATGATCATGGAATACAATGGGCCTAACGTGTTCCAGAACAGTGCTAGTTTGGCATGTTTGGGCACAATACATTAGCATAATTAGTTACCACTGCTATTTTACAGTATAGGAAAGAGAAGCTGTCAGTTACCTTTCATTTGCCTTCGTAGTGTGTCCAGTTCAGTTATCAGCAACATTTCTTCATGTTTCAATATATCAAACTGAACATCGTATAGTTCTAGCTGCGTCTCGTAGTACTGCAACTCCAGCCGATCCAAACATGCAATTGCCCCTTCACAGTTAATCAGATTTTCCATCTGTCAGACCAAGTGCATATTGTGAAATCATTTTGCACCTTTCTGAATGTTGCTTTGTGCAATGACTGCATAATACAGGACTCATTTATACAATCAGATACGGTAGTGGTGTGACCACTCGCACACCACAACTCATGCTGCTGATCTTCAGACGTCTCCACTGTGTATGTAACCCAAATCCGAGATCCTGCTTCCTATACAAGTTATTGACGGACATCTCTGGTGTCTGGTTTACTCCCAGCTGAAATCCAACTCCCTGATCCTCATTTTTCCCCAACATCTGCTGTTGGAAGAGTCAGAAGGCGCCTATTCACATTAGATCGTGGGCTGACGTGGCCAATATAAGGCTAATGTGAATCTTAAGAATGGCCAGATGGCTACATCTCTGCCGAGAGATAGTACTAACAAGTGCAGATATTCATCTTCTTACTAATGGAAGGGAAGGAATAGTCCTAATTTTTGTACTCTACCTCCTAGCAGCTCGAATATAACATGTCTGAGTTTGGCAGAAAGGGTATTTGTTTTAAAATAAACATTACAACCTACAAAAATAACATTTATAAAGTATCTTACGCTTAGCTTGATATCTGCCCTCTTCTGATTCAGGCACAACTCCTTCGATCTCATATGCTGAAGACTTTCCTTTGCCAACATAGACTTGATCCTCTCCAGTCTAGGCACCGCTGAGGCCCAAGTGGCTTGTCCAAATCTCCTTCGGTCCAACTCCATATGTTTTTGCATTGCTGTTGAAAAGAAACAAGTCATCATCATGAACCTCATCAGAGATTATAATCCTTAAAACCATTTAACTACTAGTTTATAATAGTAATATTCCTATTACTGTCGCAGTCATCAATTCAATGCAGATGCTTTTTCCCATTGAAATGAACATAGAGGAATCCACTGAAATCTTCGAGTAGGTTTTGGCAGATGCTTGAGAGGGGATATAGATTCTATCATATATACATTGAGCAAAAAGGATTGGTGTTACTCATTATGTATAGGCCATTCATGAAAAAGTTGGTGATCAAAGTCTGATAAAAATGGAAGAGAATCAATTAGGCTAAGTGCACACGTTGCGGATTGGGGTGCAGAATTTTCTGCACAAAATCTGCATCTCCTGGCAGAAAACGCAGGTGCAGATTTGATGCGTTTTTGTTGCGGATTTCATGCGTTTTTTACCCCTGTGGATTTCTATAATGGAGGGGTGCAGAAACGCTGCAGATCCGCACAAAAGAAGTGACATGCTCCTTCTTTTGATCCGCAGCGTT
Organism: Ranitomeya imitator; assembly: GCF_032444005.1. NCBI lineage: Eukaryota > Metazoa > Chordata > Amphibia > Anura > Dendrobatidae > Ranitomeya > Ranitomeya imitator. The sequence goes on along the minus strand of NC_091285.1, from coordinate 512,128,177 downwards.
TTCCATGCGGAAGTTTCTGCACCATTAGCACAGCATTTTTTTACCCTATTGATTTACATTGTACTGTAAATCATTTTGCGGATCTGCAGCGTTTCCGTGCGGAAAAAAACACTGCGGATCCGCAGTAAATCCGCATCGTGTGCACATGGTAAACCAGACTTCTAAGGCTATGTGCACACAATGTGGATTTACTGCGGATCTGCAGCGTTTCTGTGCGGGAAAAAACACTGCGGATCCGCAGTAAATCCACATCGTGTGCACATAGCCTTAGAAATCTGGCTTACCAACTCCCCAGCACTGGACTGTGGTGTGTATCTTGCAGATTAAAAGAGTACCCAGCATCAATCTGGGACAGCCCTTCACATCTAATTAAAAAAAAAAAAAAAAAAGACAGCCTGGCGATTTTACTAAATATATGGTACATTTTTGTCAAAACCGCTCCAAGATTTCCTACTGACCCCTGAAAGGGTCCGACTTTGCTAGAAAGTTTGGACCTGCCTTTCGGTTGTGGGATCCCAGCATGCAGAAAGCACAGGAGCCCACATCCCTCTGTGGCCTCTTTCATGGTGAAAAAGCGAAATCTCGCCTTGTATTGATCCATCAATGCCATGTACATTACTGTGGCAGCGATGGATCAGCACAAAGACATCTCACTCTTCAGTATGAGTGTGGTTGCAGAGTGATGTTGGTCCCGCTGTCCGTGTCAGCATACTACAACACGGAGGTTTGCACCTAACTTGGTAGAAAGTTGGGCCCATTCGGGGCATATGCAGAATTTATGAGCAGTTTTGACAGCAACTTATTTAGCAAGAGCACCAGTGTGGGGCTACCCACTTTATTTAATTAAGTAGAAACATTTATGACATACAGTGTATCCTCTAGAAATGCCATAAAATGTCTACTTCATGCCAGCTGAACTACTATAGCGGTGAATAATGGGCACCCATGTGGCGGCTCCCTCTCCAGCCACATGTCGGCAGTAAGAATAGTGTTCATGTCGGCAGTAAGAATAGGTAAGCAGAGGACCCCCCTTCTCGAGATACGTGGGGGTTCCAGACATGGAATGTACATGTATTAGGCAATTATGGCATATATCCATAGCATTCGTCATAACCATCTATTCAGTGACAACCTCTGTAAAGATTTTCCCATCTTATAAAACGACATCACAAAGCTAGCTGTGGCTCAAAAGACTGCGGAAGCTCAGCTTTTTTCTCAAAAACTCAGCAAAAAAAAGACTCCGCATGCACACATGGCCTAAAGGGAGTTTTCCAGATGTAAAACTCCATTCCTAAAATGAGCATGAATTTGAAGAGGAACTGGTCACGTGAAAAACTACTATTAACATGAAGCTTAACCCCATATCTGCAGGACACAGCCTTTTTTCACGTGACAGGCTAGAATTTTGACACTAAATGTGAACGCTAGCATTTGATGACATGATGCGGTGACAAGCCGGTCGGCGTCCCGTCTGACCTGATGCCCGAGAAGCCCACTATGGTTCTCCTACCTGACAGCGCTTTTGAAGTCTCCTTGAAGTAATCCACAGTTATATTCCGTATCGAGCGCTCAGCCTCTTCTGCAGTTGTGTTCCACTTGTCAGCCTCCTTTTGCAAAGCTTCTATGCGTTTTGGGCCTAAATCCTCCATTTCCAATGATTTCTGTGTAGAAACAACTAAAGGCGTGATACAGTTTCCCATCTTGGGTGCACAGCGCACATCTCGGCTGAGCCTTCTGTCAGCTGGATACATCCGTATTCATTGTGGTACAACTCCAAGAGGGGGACTCGTGTGTGTGTGTGTGTGTGTGTGTGTGTGTGTGTGTGTGTGTGTGTGTGTGTGTGTGTGTGTGTGTGTGTGTGTGTGTATGTATATATGTGTATATATATATATATATATATATATATATATATATATATATATATATATATATATATATATATATATATATATATATATATGTATGTATGTATGTATGTATGTATGTATATATATATATATATATATATATATATATACACACACACATACCACAGAATATTTCTCTACTTTGTGGTTTTCCATAGGAAAATGGAGATTGTTGCAGTTAAAAAAAAAAAATAAAAAAAAACCCAATCCTAGAAGGATTTGTCTTGATGACGCACAGTGTCCCTCAGACTGCTACAGAACCACGTCACCAGGATTTTTTCCCAGATAAGAGTAAGATGTGCATTGTAGATATGAAATTCAATAAGCTCCGGCTGCACTTGGACTGGTACAATTGCAGGAATAAATCACTTTGACTATAATTGGTTCCAAGGACTCTGTAAACAAAGCCCTTGAGGACTTCCAATATAAAAAGCATAAAAACAGATAAAAAGTAGTAATTCCCTACCAGTATTTCCAGCTTGTACAATATGGCCAGCTCCCGCATATCCCTGAAAGGCTGCAGTAGGTACTGGTGGAACTGGGTTGCCACGGTAACTAGTTCCATAAAAGCTTCGTCTTCTTCCTCATAAACTTTAAGTAAAGACATCATTTTGTCGGCATTTTTGTGCTGATGAAGAATCTAAAACAAAAAAAAAAAATTAAAAACACATTAGCATAATTAATAGCTCACAAACTTGTGCTTCAACAGGGTAATAGCTCACAAGGCGCCACAATGACTACAAGGTTTCCCTATGGGACGGAAAATTGACGGCAAAGTTGGATTTTTTCTTAATGACTGCAATTATTATTTCAGTTACAAGATTTTCAACTTCCAATTGTCTTCACCAGGGCAGATTTATACACCAGTCTTGGGGAGAGGGGGAAAGGGAAAAAAAAAAAAAAAAAAGTTGTGGGGAGGGGATTCTGGAATGCTAGTAATCTTCATAGGTTAGGTCTTTACCTTCAGGTGTTTTATTAGGGATTTTTACGTATGAAAAAATAACATAAAATGACAGATCTTCCCCTATCCATAATGTTAATCATACACTGCACAGCGCTGCCTTCTGTGAGATGTCCATGATATTCAGACACCCATAGACTTGTACGGGGAATTGACGGTCTCATGACCGACTGATGGTTGGGAAAGATGATCGCATAGGTCCAATTTCGGATCGCCAATCGCACTGACATCCTGGCCGATGTGTTGTCAGAGGCTTTCCCACACACAGGAACGCTCAGCAGAGCCATCGCTCTTGCATATGGCAGGGGATAGGATGGCTGTAGGAAGCATTGCTCAGCAGACAGCCATCTAGTGTGTATGGTCAGCATTAATGGGCTACTTGCTGTAGATTTAATCATCTCCTGCTGATATAATCACCATTTGGTCATTACTGAGCTAGTAAGCCTGCTGTCCGTGTGTACTGGGTTCTACTCTTCTCATCCCCCGGGCAGTAGAAATCATGTTCTCAGCTCCTCCTAATCTCTGCACAAAGGTGTCAATGGGGTCATACTAGCCATAATGGAGAGGACCATGTTAGGTGGGATAGACTGCGGAAATGAAGGAGCCTTAACCTTTCAAATAAGGCCCTTTTTACTAATACCAACGCGTTTCGGCACTAAAAAAAAAAAAAAAAAGGGTGTCAGTCTAGCGCTCAAACACTAATAATAAACCTGATCTGGAATGCCAAGGATCCTTCATTCCCGCACCTAAAGTGATACTCTCCATTTTGGTTAATACATCTCTTGACAAATTTTTCCTCCAGTCACGGGGCAGCGGCTTTAGGCCACGTTCAGTATTTGGTCAGTTTTTTACCTCAGTATCTGTACTCCAAAATCAGGAGGAGAAAAATCCAGAAGTGGTGGCGGGTTTCTATTACACTTTCACTTACAAATACTAATGTAAAAGAAAAGCCAAATACATATAGTGTGACCGTGGCCTTACATGCTTCAATAGGTATTGTGCCGGCACACAACACCTTTAGGCGAGAGCCATGACTGCTTTCGTTTATCTGATGGCACTGCCCCATTTGTGTGCCCTTCCATCCTTTCTCAAGCTCTTCATGAGGTTTTACTACCAGACATGGGCCAAAAGAGGGTCTGATTGGCTGGATTATGCGAATAGGTCACAAAAAGGAATAGAATAGTGAATGTCGATGACATTTATCCATCCCACATGACCCAGTAAAAGCATATCCATTACACAGATGCAAAAACGTCCATGTTAGAAAGAAGGTAAGTGGCCACTGTATGTCATTACAGGTATGTGATAATGGACATGTTCTAGGGACATGACAGCAACCGATTTTTGCAGACATAACAATTCAGTGACATAGGAAACTGAACATGGTCTTGTAAATGATTAATATCTGATGTTAATAAAGATTGCACAGGGATGACAAGTGAGGGGAAAGAAAAAAAAAAAAAATTTTGCCCCACTTCTGGATGGAACTTGTTTTTTTCATACATTCTTGTGAACACAATGGCTGAGCTTCAAGTCTACTGCAGGCCTATGGCAACCCATCAATCACGTCACTGGGGGTGGTGAGAGATGATGTGTGCATTGGCAGTGATGTAATTTAACTGTCGCTGCCATCTACTGTATATGGTTGACAGCTACAGTGGCAGGCCAGCTACAGTCACAGCTGTAGGACACAGAGGCCTGCGATACAATATAACTAGCATCTGCCCTGTGTGGAGGAAGCTCATCTCCTGACTTACAGTTACAGTAAATCCAGATGCGCAAAAGTGTTAAACATAAAAAAAAAATTAAAAATTACTGTATGCAAATTACACTATGGAAGCCTATGGTGACATAATTAACGCATCCATTACAGCCTCTTAAAGGGGTGGCGCCCTCAGACAGGGAATAGGAGTCCACAGGGAGACACTGAGGACACGCTGCTCAGTGTTTCTACTGTAAGACAGGCTGTATGATCGCATCATGCAACCATGCAGCCTGCCATCTAAATGGAGCAGAGCTGGACCCGTCCTGGGATAAATGGATTAGAAGCATCTCTGTGGAAAGGTGAGGAATATTGTGGTTTTTATTTTTAACTCTTTTGCAGATGACAAGTGTGTCAGTGGAATGGGCGAGGTCGTAAGTATGGTTTAATTAAGATTTATTAAAGGAGTGTGTCATTCTTTCAATTAAAGGACCTTTTTCAGGGTGTCTGTTTTCATACAATGTGACTGTAGTTGGCCCGGTACACCACTACATGCCCGCACCGTCATCACGGCCTCCTTGGCCCGGCACACCACTACATGCCCGCACCGTTCTCACGGCCTCCTTGGCCCGACACACCACTACATGCCCGCACCGTCATCACGTCCTCCTTGGCCCGACACACCACTACATGCCCGCCCAGTCCACACGGCCTCTTTGGCCCGGCACACCACTACATGCCCGCACCGTTCTCACGGCCTCCTTGGCCCGGCACACCACTACATGCCCGCACCGTTCTCACGGCCTCCTTGGCCCGGCACACCACTACATGCCCGCACCGTTCTCACGGCCTCCTTGGCCCGGCACACCACTACATGCCCGCACCGCTCTCACGGCCTCCTTGGCCCGGCACACCACTACATGCCCGCACCGTCCTCAAGGCCTCCTTGGCCCGGCACACCACTACATGCCCGCACCGTTCTCACGGCCTCCTTGGCCCGACACACCACTACATGCCCGCACCATTCTCACGGCCTCCTTGGCCCGGCACACCACTACATGCCCGCACCGTTCTCACGGCCTCCTTGGCCCGACACACCACTACATGCCCGCACCGTCCTCACGGCCTCCTTGGCCCGGTACACCCCTACATGCCCGCACCGTCCTCACGGCCTCCTTGGCCCGACACACCACTACATGCCCGCCCCGTCCTCACGGCCTCCTTGGCCCGGCACACCACTACATGCCCGCACCGTTCTCACGGCCTCCTAGGCCCGACACACCACTACATGCCCGCACCGTTCTCACGGCCTCCTTGGCCCGACACACCACTACATGCCTGCACCGTCCTCACGGCCTCCTTGGCCCGGTACACCCCTACATGCCCGAACCGTCCTCACGGCCTCCTTGGCCCGACACACCACTACATGCCCGCCCCGTCCTCACGGCCTCCTTGGCCCAGCACACCACTACATGCCCGCACCGTTCTCACGGCCTCCTTGGCCCGGCACACCACTACATGCCCGCACCGTTCTCACGGCCTCCTTGGCCCGGCACACCACTACATGCCCGCACCGTCCTCACAGCCTCCTTGGCCCGGCACACCACTACATGCCCGCACCGTTCTCACGGCCTCCTTGGCCCGGTATATCACTACATGCCCGCACCATAATCATGGCCTCCTTGGCCCGGCACACCACTACATGCCCGCACCGTTCTCACGGCCTCCTTGGCCCGGCACACCACTACATGCCCGCACCGTCCTCACGGCCTCCTTGGCCCGGTACACCCCTACATGCCCGCACCGTTCGCACGGCCTCCTTGGCCCGGCACACCACTACGTGCCCGCATCGTCCTCACAGCCTCATTGGCCCGGTATATCACTATATGCCCGCACCGTTCTCACGGCCTACTTGGCCCGGCACACCACTACATGCCCGCACCGTTCTCACGGCCTCCTTGGCCCGGTATATCACTATATGCCCGCACCATTCTCACGGCCTCTTTGGCCCGGTATACCACTACATGCCTGCACCGTTCTCACGGCCTCCTTGGCCCGGTATATCACGATATGCCCGCACCGTTCTCACGGCCTCCTTGGCCCGGTACACCCCTACATGCCCGCACCGTTCTCACGGCCTCCTTGGTCCGGCACACCACTACATGACCGCACCGTCCTCACGGCCTCCTTGGCCCGGTACACCCCTACATGCCCGCACCGTTCTCACGGCCTCCTTGGCCCGGCACACCACTACATGCCCGCACCGTTCTCACGGCCTCCTTGGCCCGGCACACCACTACATGCCCGCACCGTTCTCACGGCCTCCTTGGCCCGGCACACCACTACATGCCCGCACCGTCCTCACGGCCTCCTTGGCCCGGTACACCCCTACATGCCCGCACCGTTCTCACGGCCTCCTTGGCCCGGCACACCACTACATGCCCGCACCGTTCTCACGGCCTCCTTGGCCCGGTATATCACTATATGCCCGCACCATTCTCACGGCCTCCTTGGCCCGGTATACCACTACATGCCCGCACCGTTCTCACGGCCTCCTTGGCCCGGTATATCACTATATGCCCGCACCGTCCTCACAGCCTCCTTGGCCCGGCACACCACTACATGCCCGCACCATTCTCACGGCCTCCTTGGCCCGGCACACCACTACATGCCCGCACCGTTCTCACGGCCTCCTTGGCCCGACACACCACTACATGCCCGCACCGTTCTCACGGCCTCCTTGGCCCGGCACACCACTACATGCCCGCACCGTTCTCACGGCCTCCTTGGCCCGGTATATCACTATATGCCCGCACCACTCTCACGGCCTCCTTGGCCCGGTATACCACTACATGCCCGCACCGTTCTCACGGCCTCCTTGGCCCGGTATATCACTATATGCCCGCACCGTCCTCACAGCCTCCTTGGCCCGGCACACCACTACATGCCCGCACCGTTCTCACGGCCTCCTTGGCCCGGCACACCACTACATGCCCGCACCGTCCTCACGGCTTCCTTGGCCCGGTACACCCCTACATGCCCGCACCATTCTCACGGCCTCCTTGGCCCGGTATACCACTACATGCCCGCACCGTTCTCACGGCCTCCTTGGCCCGGTATATCACTATATGCCTGCACCGTTCTCACGGCCTCCTTGGCCCGGTATATCACGATATGCCCGCACCGTTCTCACGGCCTCCTTGGCCCGGTACACCCCTACATGCCCGCACCGTTCTCACGGCCTCCTTGGTCCGGCACACCACTACATGACCGCACCGTCCTCACGGCCTCCTTGGCCCGGTACACCCCTACATGCCCGCACCGTTCTCACGGCCTCCTTGGCCCGGCACACCACTACATGCCCGCACCGTTCTCACGGCCTCCTTGGCCCGGCACACCACTACATGCCCGCACCGTTCTCACGGCCTCCTTGGCCTGGCACACCACTACATGCCCGCACCGTCCTCACGGCCTCCTTGGCCCGGTACACCCCTACATGCCCGCACCGTTCTCACGGCCTCCTTGGCCCGGCACACCACTACATGCCCGCACCGTTCTCACGGCCTCCTTGGCCCGGTATATCACTATATGCCCGCACCATTCTCACGGCCTCCTTGGCCCGGTATACCACTACATGCCCGCACCGTTCTCACGGCCTCCTTGGCCCGGTATATCACTATATGCCCGCACCGTCCTCACAGCCTCCTTGGCCCGGCACACCACTACATGCCCGCACCATTCTCACGGCCTCCTTGGCCCGGCACACCACTACATGCCCGCACCGTTCTCACGGCCTCCTTGGCCCGACACACCACTACATGCCCGCACCGTTCTCACGGCCTCCTTGGCCCGGCACACCACTACATGCCCGCACCGTTCTCACGGCCTCCTTGGCCCGGTATATCACTATATGCCCGCACCATTCTCACGGCCTCCTTGGCCCGGTATACCACTACATGCCCGCACCGTTCTCACGGCCTCCTTGGCCCGGTATATCACTATATGCCCGCACCGTCCTCACAGCCTCCTTGGCCCGGCACACCACTACATGCCCGCACCGTTCTCACGGCCTCCTTGGCCCGGCACACCACTACATGCCCGCACCGTCCTCACGGCTTCCTTGGCCCGGTACACCCCTACATGCCCGCACCGTTCTCACGGCCTCCTTGGCCCGGCACACCACTACATGCCCGCACCGTTCTCACGGCCTCCTTGGCCCGACACACCACTACATGCCCGCACCGTTCTCACGGCCTCCTTGGCCCGGCACACCACTACATGCCCGCACCGTTCTCACGGCCTCCTTGGCCCGGTATATCACTATATGCCCGCACCGTTCTCACGGCCTCCTTGGCCCGGTATATCACTATATGCCCGCACCGTTCTCACGGCCTCCTTGGCCCGGCACACCACTACATGCCCGCACCGTTCTCACGGCCTCCTTGGCCCGGTATATCACTATATGCCCGCACCATTCTCACGGCCTCCTTGGCCCGGTATACCACTACATGCCCGCACCGTTCTCACGGCCTCCTTGGCCCGGTATACCACTACATGCCCGCACCGTTCTCACGGCCTCCTTGGCCCGGCACACCACTACATGCCCGCACCGTTCTCACGGCCTCCTTGGCCCGGTACAGCCCTACATGCCTGCACCGTTCTCACGGCCTCCTTGGCCCGGCACACCACTACACCCGCACCGTCCTCACGGCCTCCTTGGCCCGGTACACCCCTACATGCCCGCACCGTCCTCACGGCCTCCTTGGCCCGACACACCACTACATGCCCGCACCGTTCTCACGGCCTCCTTGGCCCGACACACCACTACATGCCCGCACCGTTCTCACGGCCTCCTTGGCCTGGTATATCACTATATGCCTGCACCGTTCTCACGGCCTCCTTGGCCCGGCACACCACTACATGCCCACACCGTCCTCACGGCCTCCTTGGCCCGGTACACCCCTACATGCCCGCACCGTTCTCACGGCCTCCTTGGCCCGGTACACCCCTACATGCCCGCACCGTCCTCACGGCCTACTTGGCCCGGCACACCACTACATGCCCGCACCGTCCTCACAGCCTCCTTGGCCCGGTATATCACTATATGCCCGCACCATTCTCACGGCCTCCTTGGCCCGGTATACCACTACATGCCCGCACCGTTCTCACGGCCTCCTTGGCCCGGCACACCACTACATGCCCGCACCGTCCTCACGGCTTCCTTGGCCCGGTACACCCCTACATGCCCGCACCATTCTCACGGCCTCCTTGGCCCGGTATACCACTACATGCCCGCACCGTTCTCACGGCCTCCTTGGCCCGGTATATCACTATATGCCTGCACCGTTCTCACGGCCTCCTTGGCCCGGTATATCACGATATGCCCGCACCGTTCTCACGGCCTCCTTGGCCCGGTACACCCCTACATGCCCGCACCGTTCTCACGGCCTCCTTGGTCCGGCACACCACTACATGACCGCACCGTCCTCACGGCCTCCTTGGCCCGGTACACCCCTACATGCCCGCACCGTTCTCACGGCCTCCTTGGCCCGGCACACCACTACATGCCCGCACCGTTCTCACGGCCTCCTTGGCCCGGCACACCACTACATGCCCGCACCGTTCTCACGGCCTCCTTGGCCCGGCACACCACTACATGCCCGCACCGTCCTCACGGCCTCCTTGGCCCGGTACACCCCTACATGCCCGCACCGTTCTCACGGCCTCCTTGGCCCGGCACACCACTACATGCCCGCACCGTTCTCACGGCCTCCTTGGCCCGGTATATCACTATATGCCCGCACCATTCTCACGGCCTCCTTGGCCCGGTATACCACTACATGCCCGCACCGTTCTCACGGCCTCCTTGGCCCGGTATATCACTATATGCCCGCACCGTCCTCACAGCCTCCTTGGCCCGGCACACCACTACATGCCCGCACCATTCTCACGGCCTCCTTGGCCCGGCACACCACTACATGCCCGCACCGTTCTCACGGCCTCCTTGGCCCGACACACCACTACATGCCCGCACCGTTCTCACGGCCTCCTTGGCCCGGCACACCACTACATGCCCGCACCGTTCTCACGGCCTCCTTGGCCCGGTATATCACTATATGCCCGCACCATTCTCACGGCCTCCTTGGCCCGGTATACCACTACATGCCCGCACCGTTCTCACGGCCTCCTTGGCCCGGTATATCACTATATGCCCGCACCGTCCTCACAGCCTCCTTGGCCCGGCACACCACTACATGCCCGCACCGTTCTCACGGCCTCCTTGGCCCGGCACACCACTACATGCCCGCACCGTCCTCACGGCTTCCTTGGCCCGGTACACCCCTACATGCCCGCACCGTTCTCACGGCCTCCTTGGCCCGGCACACCACTACATGCCCGCACCGTTCTCACAGCCTCTTTGGCCCGACACACCACTACATGCCCGCACCGTTCTCACGGCCTCCTTGGCCCGGCACACCACTACATGCCCGCACCGTTCTCACGGCCTCCTTGGCCCGGTATATCACTATATGCCCGCACCGTTCTCACGGCCTCCTTGGCCCGGTATATCACTATATGCCCGCACCGTTCTCACGGCCTCCTTGGCCCGGCACACCACTACATGCCCGCACCGTTCTCACGGCCTCCTTGGCCCGGTATATCACTATATGCCCGCACCATTCTCACGGCCTCCTTGGCCCGGTATACCACTACATGCCCGCACCGTTCTCACGGCCTCCTTGGCCCGGTATACCACTACATGCCCGCACCGTTCTCACGGCCTCCTTGGCCCGGCACACCACTACATGCCCGCACCGTTCTCACGGCCTCCTTGGCCCGGTACAGCCCTACATGCCTGCACCGTTCTCACGGCCTCCTTGGCCCGGCACACCACTACACCCGCACCGTCCTCACGGCCTCCTTGGCCCGGTACACCCCTACATGCCCGCACCGTCCTCACGGCCTCCTTGGCCCGACACACCACTACATGCCCGCACCGTTCTCACGGCCTCCTTGGCCCGACACACCACTACATGACCGCACCGTTCTCACGGCCTCCTTGGCCTGGTATATCACTATATGCCTGCACCGTTCTCACGGCCTCCTTGGCCCGGCACACCACTACATGCCCACACCGTCCTCACGGCCTCCTTGGCCCGGTACACCCCTACATGCCCGCACCGTTCTCACGGCCTCCTTGGCCCGGTACACCCCTACATGCCCGCACCGTCCTCACGGCCTACTTGGCCCGGCACACCACTACATGCCCGCACCGTCCTCACAGCCTCCTTGGCCCGGTATATCACTATATGCCCGCACCATTCTCACGGCCTCCTTGGCCCGGTATACCACTACATGCCCGCACCGTTCTCACGGCCTCCTTGGCCCGGTATATCACTATATGCCCGCACCGTTCTCACGGCCTCCTTGGCCCGGCACACCACTACATGCCTGCACCGTTCTCACGGCCTCCTTGGCCCGGTACACCCCTACACGCTCGCACCGTTCTCACGGCCTCCTTGGCCCGGCACACCACTACATGCCCGCACCGTCCTCACGGCCTACTTGGCCCGGCACACCACTACATGCCCGCTCCGTTCTCACGGCCTCCTTGGCCCGGCACACCACTACATGCCCGCACCGTTCTCACGGCCTCCTTGGCCCGACACACCACTACATGCCCGCACCGTTCTCACGGCCTCCTTGGCCCGGCACACCACTACATGCCCGCACCGTTCTCACGGCCTCCTTGGCCCGACACACCACTACATGCCCGCACCGTTCTCACGGCCTCCTTGGCCTGGTATATCACTATATGCCCGCACCGTTCTCACGGCCTCCTTGGCCCGACACACCACTACATGCCCGCACCGTTCTCACGGCCTCCTTGGCCTGGTATATCACTATATGCCCGCACCGTTCTCACGGCCTCCATGGCCCGGCACACCACTACATGCCCGCACCGTTCTCACGGCCTCCTTGGCCCGACACACCACTACATGCCCGCACCGTTCTCACGGCCTCCTTGGCCTGGTATATCACTATATGCCCGCACCGTTCTCACGGCCTCCTTGGCCCGGCACACCACTACATGCCTGCACCGTTCTCACGGCCTCCTTGGCCCGACACACCACTACATGCCCGCACCGTTCTCACGGCCTCCTTGGCCCGACACACCACTACATGCCTGCACCGTCCTCACGGCCTCCTTGGCCCGGTACACCCCTACATGCCCGAACCGTCCTCACGGCCTCCTTGGCCCGACACACCACTACATGCCCGCCCCGTCCTCACGGCCTCCTTGGCCCGGCACACCACTACATGCCCGCACCGTTCTCACGGCCTCCTTGGCCCGGCACACCACTACATGCCCGCACCGTTCTCACGGCCTCCTTGGCCCGGCACACCACTACATGCCTGCAACGTTCTCACGGCCTCCTTGGCCCGGCACACCACTACATGCCCGCACCGTCCTCACAGCCTCCTTGGCCCGGCACACCACTACATGCCCGCACCGTTCTCACGGCCTCCTTGGCCCGGTATATCACTACATGCCCGCACCATAATCACGGCCTCCTTGGCCCGGCACACCACTACATGCCCGCACCGTTCTCACGGCCTCCTTGGCCCGGCACACCACTACATGCCCGCACCGTCCTCACGGCCTCCTTGGCCCGGTACACCCCTACATGCCCGCACCGTTCGCACGGCCTCCTTGGCCCGGCACACCACTACGTGCCCGCATCGTCCTCACAGCCTCATTGGCCCGGTATATCACTATATGCCCGCACCGTTCTCACGGCCTACTTGGCCCGGCACACCACTACATGCCCGCACCGTTCTCACGGCCTCCTTGGCCCGGTATATCACTATATGCCCGCACCATTCTCACGGCCTCCTTGGCCCGGTATACCACTACATGCCCGCACCGTTCTCACGGCCTCCTTGGCCCGGTATATCACTATATGCCTGCACCGTTCTCACGGCCTCCTTGGCCCGGTATATCACTATATGCCCGCACCGTTCTCACGGCCTCCTTGGCCCGGTACACCCCTACATGCCCGCACCGTTCTCACGGCCTCCTTGGTCCGGCACACCACTACATGACCGCACCGTCCTCACGGCCTCCTTGGCCCGGTACACCCCTACATGCCCGCACCGTTCTCACGGCCTCCTTGGCCCGGCACACCACTACATGCCCGCACCGTTCTCACGGCCTCCTTGGCCCGACACACCACTACATGCCCGCACCGTTCTCACGGCCTCCTTGGCCCGGCACACCACTACATGCCCGCACCGTTCTCACGGCCTCCTTGGCCCGGTATATCACTATATGCCCGCACCATTCTCACGGCCTCCTTGGCCCGGTATACCACTACATGCCCGCACCGTTCTCACGGCCTCCTTGGCCCGGTATATCACTATATGCCCGCACCGTCCTCACAGCCTCCTTGGCCCGGCACACCACTACATGCCCGCACCATTCTCACGGCCTCCTTGGCCCGGCACACCACTACATGCCCGCACCGTTCTCACGGCCTCCTTGGCCCGACACACCACTACATGCCCGCACCGTTCTCACGGCCTCCTTGGCCCGGCACACCACTACATGCCCGCACCGTTCTCACGGCCTCCTTGGCCCGGTATATCACTATATGCCCGCACCATTCTCACGGCCTCCTTGGCCCGGTATACCACTACATGCCCGCACCGTTCTCACGGCCTCCTTGGCCCGGTATATCACTATATGCCCGCATCGTCCTCACAGCCTCCTTGGCCCGGCACACCACTACATGCCCGCACCGTTCTCACGGCCTCCTTGGCCCGGCACACCACTACATGCCCGCACCGTCCTCACGGCTTCCTTGGCCCGGTACACCCCTACATGCCCGCACCGTTCTCACGGCCTCCTTGGCCCGGCACACCACTACATGCCCGCACCGTTCTCACGGCCTCCTTGGCCCGACACACCACTACATGCCCGCACCGTTCTCACGGCCTCCTTGGCCCAGCACACCACTACATGCCCGCACCGTTCTCACGGCCTCCTTGGCCCGGTATATCACTATATGCCCGCACCGTTCTCACGGCCTCCTTGGCCCGGTATATCACTATATGCCCGCACCGTTCTCACGGCCTCCTTGGCCCGGCACACCACTACATGCCCGCACCGTTCTCACGGCCTCCTTGGCCCGGTATATCACTATATGCCCGCACCATTCTCACGGCCTCCTTGGCCCGGTATACCACTACATGCCCGCACCGTTCTCACGGCCTCCTTGGCCCGGTATACCACTACATGCCCGCACCGTTCTCACGGCCTCCTTGGCCCGGCACACCACTACATGCCCGCACCGTTCTCACGGCCTCCTTGGCCCGGTACAGCCCTACATGCCCGCACCGTTCTCACGGCCTCCTTGGCCCGGCACACCACTACATGCCCGCACCGTTCTCACGGCCTCCTTGGCCCGGTATATCACTATATGCCCGCACCGTTCTCACGGCCTCCTTGGCCCGACACACCACTACATGCCCGCACCGTTCTCACGGCCTCCTTGGCCTGGTATATCACTATATGCCTGCACCGTTCTCACGGCCTCCTTGGCCCGGCACACCACTACATGCCCGCACCGTCCTCACGGCCTCCTTGGCCCGGTACACCCCTACATGCCCGCACCGTTCTCACGGCCTCCTTGGCCCAGTACACCCCTACATGCCCGCACCGTCCTCACGGCCTACTTGGCCCGGCACACCACTACATGCCCGCACCGTCCTCACAGCCTCCTTGGCCCGGTATATCACTATATGCCCGCACCATTCTCACGGCCTCCTTGGCCCGGTATACCACTACATGCCCGCACCGTTCTCACGGCCTCCTTGGCCCGGTATATCACTATATGCCCGCACCGTTCTCACGGCCTCCTTGGCCCGGCACACCACTACACGCCCGCACCGTTCTCACGGCCTCCTTGGCCCGGTACACCCCTACACGCTCGCACCGTTCTCACGGCCTCCTTGGCCCGGCACACCACTACATGCCCGCACCGTCCTCACGGCCTACTTGGCCCGGCACACCACTACATGCCCGCTCCGTTCTCACGGCCTCCTTGGCCCGGTACACCCCTACATGCCCGCACCGTTCTCACGGCCTCCTTGGCCCGGCACACCCCTACATGCCCGCACCGTTCTCACGGCCTCCTTGGCCCGGCACACCCCTACATGCCCGCACCGTTCTCACGGCCTCCTTGGCCCGGCACACCCCTACATGCCCGCACCGTTCTCACGGCCTCCTTGGCCCGGCACACCACTACATGCCCGCACCGTTCTCACGGCCTCCTTGGCCCGGCACACCCCTACATGCCCGCACCGTTCTCACGGCCTCCTTGGCCCGGCACACCCCTACATGCCCGCACCGTTCTCACGGCCTCCTTGGCCCGGCACACCCCTACATGCCCGCACCGTTCTCACGGCCTCCTTGGCCCGGCACACCCCTACATGCCCGCACCGTTCTCACGGCCTCCTTGGCCCGGCACACCCCTACATGCCCGCACCGTTCTCACGGCCTCCTTGGCCCGGCACACCACTACATGCCCGCACCGTTCTCACGGCCTCCTTGGCCCGGCACACCCCTACATGCCCGCACCGTTCTCACGGCCTCCTTGGCCCGGCACACCCCTACATGCCCGCACCGTTCTCACGGCCTCCTTGGCCCGGCACACCACTACATGCCCGCACCGTTCTCACGGCCTCCTTGGCCCGGCACACCCCTACATGCCCGCACCGTTCTCACGGCCTCCTTGGCCCGGCACACCCCTACATGCCCGCACCGTTCTCACGGCCTCCTTGGCCTGGTATATCACTATATGCCTGCACCGTTCTCACGGCCTCCTTGGCCCGGCACACCACTACATGCCCGCACCGTCCTCACGGCCTCCTTGGCCCGGTACACCCCTACATGCCCGCACCGTTCTCACGGCCTCCTTGGCCCAGTACACCCCTACATGCCCGCACCGTCCTCACGGCCTACTTGGCCCGGCACACCACTACATGCCCGCACCGTCCTCACAGCCTCCTTGGCCCGGTATATCACTATATGCCCGCACCATTCTCACGGCCTCCTTGGCCCGGTATACCACTACATGCCCGCACCGTTCTCACGGCCTCCTTGGCCCGGTATATCACTATATGCCCGCACCGTTCTCACGGCCTCCTTGGCCCGGCACACCACTACATGCCCGCACCGTTCTCACGGCCTCCTTGGCCCGGTACACCCCTACACGCTCGCACCGTTCTCACGGCCTCCTTGGCCCGGCACACCACTACATGCCCGCACCGTCCTCACGGCCTACTTGGCCCGGCACACCACTACATGCCCGCTCCGTTCTCACGGCCTCCTTGGCCCGGTACACCCCTACATGCCCGCACCGTTCTCACGGCCTCCTTGGCCCGGCACACCCGTACATGCCCGCACCGTTCTCACGGCCTCCTTGGCCCGGCACACCCCTACATGCCCGCACCGTTCTCACGGCCTCCTTGGCCCGGCACACCCCTACATGCCCGCACCGTTCTCACGGCCTCCTTGGCCCGGCACACCACTACATGCCCGCACCGTTCTCACGGCCTCCTTGGCCCGGCACACCCCTACATGCCCGCACCGTTCTCACGGCCTCCTTGGCCCGGCACACCCCTACATGCCCGCACCGTTCTCACGGCCTCCTTGGCCCGGCACACCCCTACATGCCCGCACCGTTCTCACGGCCTCCTTGGCCCGGCACACCCCTACATGCCCGCACCGTTCTCACGGCCTCCTTGGCCCGGCACACCCCTACATGCCCGCACCGTTCTCACGGCCTCCTTGGCCCGGCACACCACTACATGCCCGCACCGTTCTCACGGCCTCCTTGGCCCG
The DNA here is from genome assembly GCF_032444005.1 of Ranitomeya imitator. Lineage (NCBI taxonomy): Eukaryota > Metazoa > Chordata > Amphibia > Anura > Dendrobatidae > Ranitomeya > Ranitomeya imitator. The sequence continues at coordinate 512,110,697 of NC_091285.1, read as the reverse complement.
GCACACCCCTACATGCCCGCACCGTTCTCACGGCCTCCTTGGCCCGGCACACCCCTACATGCCCGCACCGTTCTCACGGCCTCCTTGGCCCGGCACACCACTACATGCCCGCACCGTTCTCACGGCCTCCTTGGCCCGGCACACCCCTACATGCCCGCACCGTTCTCACGGCCTCCTTGGCCCGGCACACCCCTACATGCCCGCACCGTTCTCACGGCCTCCTTGGCCCGGCACACCCCTACATGCCCGCACCGTTCTCACGGCCTCCTTGGCCCGGTACACCCCTACATGCCCGCACCGTTCTCACGGCCTCCTTGGCCCGGTACACCACTACATGCCCGCACCGTTCTCACGGCCTCCTTGGCCCGGCACACCACTACATGCCCGCACCGTTCTCACGGCCTCCTTGGCCCGGCACACCACTACATGCCCGCACCGTTCTCACGGCCTCCTTGGCCAGGCACACCCCTACATGCCCGCACCGTTCTCACGGCCTCCTTGGCCCGGTACACCCCTACATGCCCGCACCGTTCTCACGGCCTCCTTGGCCCGGCACACCCCTACATGCCCGCACCGTTCTCACGGCCTCCTTGGCCCGGCACACCCCTACATGCCCGCACCGTTCTCACGGCCTCCTTGGCCCGGCACACCACTACATGCCCGCACCGTTCTCACGGCCTCCTTGGCCCGGCACACCCCTACATGCCCGCACCGTTCTCACGGCCTCCTTGGCCCGGCACACCCCTACATGCCCGCACCATTCTCACAGCCTCCTTGGCCCGGCACACCCCTACATGCCCGCACCGTTCTCACGGCCTCCTTGGCCCGGCACACCACTACATGCCCGCACCGTTCTCACGGCCTCCTTGGCCCGGCACACCCCTACATGCCCGCACCGTTCTCACGGCCTCCTTGGCCCGGCACACCCCTACATGCCCGCACCGTTCTCACGGCCTCCTTGGCCCGGCACACCCCTACATGCCCGCACCGTTCTCACAGCCTCCTTGGCCCGGCACACCCCTACATGCCCGCACCGTTCTCACAGCCTCCTTGGCCCGGCACACCCCTACATGCCCGCACCGTTCTCACGGCCTCCTTGGCCCGGCACACCCCTACATGCCCGCACCGTTCTCACGGCCTCCTTGGCCCGGCACACCCCTACATGCCCGCACCGTTCTCACGGCCTCCTTGGCTCGGCACACCCCTACATGCCCGCACCGTTCTCACGGCCTCCTTGGCCCGGCACACCCCTACATGCCCGCACCGTTCTCACGGCCTCCTTGGCTCGGCACACCCCTACATGCCCGCACCGTTCTCACGGCCTCCTTGGCCCGGCACACCCCTACATGCCCGCACCGTTCTCACGGCCTCCTTGGCCCGGCACACTTGCTCCTCCAGGCTTTTCTTGCGGAATTCGTGCAGGTTCTCGAAGTATTTCTCTGCGTCCTCCACGTCCTCCGGGAACAGCACGTCCAGCACGATCTGGCGGCCGCACTCCTCTATGGCGGCGCCCAGGTACCGCTCCAGGGTCCGGCACACCGCGTCCACCTCCTCCGAGCTGCCCTCCCAGGACGGGGCATTGGGGAACAGCAGCGTCCACAGGCTGCCGGCGGGGAGCTGGGCCGGGAGGCGGGGGAAGCAGGGCTGCAGGCGGCTGCACACGGAGCTCAGCTGCCGGTGGATGTGCTCCAGGTCCTGCACGGTGTACAGCCCGGCCCAGCTGCTCTGCTCCCCGTCCTCACCCTCCCGCCGCTTCCTCCGCTGCGCCGTCCGGTTGTGGCAGGTCACCGCGAACTTGCTGTCCACCTGGTTCCAGGCCACGATGAAGCCCATCTTATACTGCTCCGGCTCCAGGAAGACGTTGGGGCGCACCGCCACCCAGCCGTCCAGACTGTCCATCCGCTCCCCGTCCATAGGTGCGAGCCCCGCCGTCACAGCTCCGGGGGCGCCGCATGGAAACACGACCTCTGGACACAGCAGTGGGGGAGGCGCAGCCGGGACTTTCCTCCTCACTTGTCATAGGCTGATGATAAGTGACGTCAGTAGCCGGCATCACGAGGTGCAGTCATGTGACTGCACTGATACACCTGACAGTCATAAAAATAGGCTCTGTGATAAGTATTAAAACCTTATCATGTGTCAGACCACTGTAATAGAGTGCAGGGTTGAGTATGTCACCACGGAACTGGAACGCCCCAGAGTCCTGGTTCATTGCAGTAATGTTATTCTTCCACCAGGGGGAGTGATGTTATGTTTGAAGGCAATGAAGGAGCTTTTCTGTCCAGGTACCACAACCACACACACACTTCCCACTCCAGCCACCAGGGGGAGCAAAGCTTCTATCTACTAGGCCACTCCTCACACTTGGGTAAAACTGGTGGGTTGGGGAGAAAGTTAGTCAGAGTTCCTGGCTAGGGACCGACAAGGAAAGGTCTCCAGGTCGAGCTGGCTAGGGTGATCTCTAGTCAGATCCAGACTGCGGTCTGAGGAGGACGAGGGTACACGGAGCTGCGCCTGCATCCCATGCGGCAGCATCCTAGGAAAGGACACGAAAGGAAGTGTGTTGCAGTGAGTGAGCAACGAAGTCATAGCAACAGGAGTGAAACATCAGAGGGAGACCAGCTAGAAGCAGGCTGCCTCTTTCTGAAGCGCAGGACCGGTAGCCAGAACACCGAGGGAGTAAAGAGCTCTATGCCGTTACTTCAGAGACTGGCAGGACAGTTAATTCCACGTTAACTGCCCGACCATTTACACAGGAGGCACGGTGGCAACTTGTGGGGTCGGGGTGTCTCTAGGGTCCCTATAAAAAGCCTCAGGCCACCGGTCATACGTGTTTTGTTCTATCCGACCACGGGGAACAGTGAGAGGAGTAACAACAGTGAGGACCTTATTGGAGCTTATGCAAGTAGGGACCTACTGTATTACTGTGCGCTAGGGGAAGGCTACTGAATTCCACTCTGGATTTGCCTTCAGACCGGCCGGACTCTGCCTACCCTGTGGTCCCTACCCTGGACTGTGGATGCTGAAGCCTTCAGTAAAGGTAAAGAGACTGCACCCATTGTGTCCTCGTTATTCACTGCGCCTTACATCATCCACCATCTACACTTTGGGAAGCCCTGGGGACATACTTCACCTGTGGGAAGGTATACCATCTAGCTGCCATAACATCACCCCAGCGGACCCCTAAGCAGCGTCGGTCACCCTGACCGGATACCACAGGTGGTGTCACAAACATTATCCCTTTAAAGACCTTTCCCCCACCATTTCAACAACGGACCTCTCGAGGGCCACGGACCGGGTCAGCCACCGTGACATCCCCGTTGACTACAGAAGGGCCCGGCACCGAGTTCCCCACGGCCCACGGGGGCGCTCCAAAACAGACAGACCAACTGTTGAGGGGAATTTAGTAACAGGAGTAAGATTCTCCTCGCAGGGAGTAAACGGGGTTAATATAGATAAAGTAAACAGTTAAGCGGAATCGAAATGGTTAACGAATGTTCTTGTAACTTATCAGTCCAGGGTGGTCCTGACTGGAGGGTCCTTATTCCAACGTGGGTACAGTCACCAGCAGCGCTTGAAGATCCTGAAATCTCTCCTCTGTCTCCTGGAAACTGGAGACTCCGGGGTTAAGTCTTTGCAGTCTTTTCTCCCAGTGAAGCTGGAAGCAGGAAGTAACACAGCCACTCTACTGCGAGTCTCTGTATATTAGCCTGGCAGTCTTTCTACAGTAGCAATGCTACACACACACACGGACCAGTTTACTTGTCACGCTCAGGGGTCCTGGCTTGTCAGTGCGGTCACCGGGGCTGCGCGCTCAGGTCGCTGCCAGGGGATACGTCTTCTCTGATTACGGAGGCTTCCAAGTCCACACTCTCACATCCAGCCTTCACTACGGCTGGTATCTCAGCCTCAGTGCCCTCACGGGGAGCACTCTCTTTCGGGGAGCGCGGTGCTGCAGCCTGCTCTCTCTCTGGCGCGCTGTCCCCTCTGTCCCGCGAGCTCTGCTCTCCCGCTCTTTTCTGACCACACCCCTCTCTCTTCCTCTCTGCTCTCAGCAATTACTTGGTCCCTTCTGTCCAGGGCAGAAAGTCTTCCCCCCAACAACCCAGCTGTCTGACTAAGCGGTTCCAGGTAAGGAGCAGGGAAAGCAACCTCCTTACACCACCTCAGTGTAAATGGGTGCAGAGCAGGACAGGGTGTCTGTATGGAAGATCAGAGCCGCATATGCCATGAAGTGAGGCACCGTATTTTTCAGAGTATGAGACACACTCTTTTTTTCACCAAATTTGAGAGTAAACTGGAGGTGCATCTTATAGTCCAAATGTAGCTAAGGAGTGGAGCGAGGCTGCGGGCCCTGGGATGGGAGGAGGAGGTGTCCAGGCAGAGCAAGACTGCGGGCCCAGGGCTGGGAGGAGGGGGTGTCCCGGCTGTGCGAGTGTTATGATCTGGTGGCCTAGGAGCAGCATGAGACGTACTCTGGAGAAGGTGGTACCTGTACTGACCGCAAACCCTGAACTTAACAGCGCAACTAGAAGTAGCCGTGGGGGGTACCTAACACTCCCTAGACCCCTCGACACAGCCTAAGAACTAACTACCCCCTAAAGACAGAAACAGAAAACTATCTTGCCTCAGAGAAAATCCCCAAAGGATAGACAGCCCCCCACAAATATTGACTGTGAGAGGAGAGGGAAATAACATACACAGACATGAAATCAGGATTTAGCATAGGAGGCCATACTAGCTAAAAAGAAAGAATAGGACAGAGTACTATGCGGTCAGTATTAAAACACTAGAAAATATCCACCACAGAAAATACAAATCACCACATCTGACTAAAGACATGGAGGGTATATCTGCATCTCCAGAGATACTGCTTGACTGCAAAAAATCCTTCACAGACAAAGCTGAACAAGACAAAACATGAAAATGCACTGAACTATAAGGCCCACAGCATGTGGACAGCAAAAACAAAGCCAGGACTTATCTTTGTAGAAAAGCACAGCACACAGGAGAGACCAGTAAGAGATGTGAATCCTCCAAAAACAAAGGACATCGGATGTCGAGTCCATATGGGTCGAAATTCATGGAGGGAAAAATGGTAACAAAATTCTCATTGGGGTCTGTTACAAACCCCCAAATATAACAGAAACCATGGAAAGTCTACTTCTAAAGCAGATAGATGAAGCTGCAACCCATAATGAGGTCCTGGTTATGGGGGACTTTAACTACCCGGATATTAACTGGGAAACAGAAACCTGTGAAACCCATAAAGGCAACAGGTTTCTGCTAATAACCAAGAAAAATTATCTTTCACAATTGGTGCAGAATCCAACCAGAGGAGCAGCACTTTTAGACCTAATACTATCTAATAGACCTGACAGAATAACAAATCTGCAGGTGGTCGGGCATCTAGGAAATAGCGACCACAATAGTGTACAGTTTCACCTGTCTTTCACTAGGGGGACTTGTCAGGGAGTAACAAAAACACTGAACTTTAGGAAGGCAAAGTTTGACCAGCTTAGAGATGCCCTTAATCTGGTAGACTGGGACAATATCCTCAGAAATAAGAATACAGATAATAAATGGGAAATGTTTAAGAACATCCTAAATAGGCAGTGTAAGCGGTTTATACCTTGTGGGAATAAAAGGACTAGAAATAGGAAAAACCCAATGTGGCTAAACAAAGAAGTAAGACAGGCAATTAACAGTAAAAAGAAAGCATTTGCACTACTAAAGCAGGATGGCACCATTGAAGCTCTAAAAAACTATAGGGAGAAAAATACTTTATCTAAAAAACTAATTAAAGCTGCCAAAAAGGAAACAGAGAAGCACATTGCTAAGGAGAGTAAAACTAATCCCAAACTGTTCTTCAACTATATCAATAGTAAAAGAATAAAAACTGAAAATGTAGGCCCCTTAAAAAATAGTGAGGAAAGAATGGTTGTAGATGACGAGGAAAAAGCTAACATATTAAACACCTTCTTCTCCACGGTATTCACGGTGGAAAATGAAATGCTAGGTGAAATCCCAAGAAACAATGAAAACCCTATATTAAGGGTCACCAATCTAACCCAAGAAGAGGTGCGAAACCGGCTAAATAAGATTAAAATAGATAAATCTCCGGGTCCGGATGGCATACACCCACGAGTACTAAGAGAACTAAGTAATGTAATAGATAAACCATTATTTCTTATTTTTAGGGACTCTATAGCGACAGGGTCTGTTCCGCAGGATTGGCGCATAGCAAATGTGGTGCCAATATTCAAAAAGGGCTCTAAAAGTGAACCTGGAAATTATAGGCCAGTAAGTCTAACCTCTATTGTTGGTAAAATATTTGAAGGGTTTCTGAGGGATGTTATTCTGGATTATCTCAATGAGAATAACTGTTTAACTCCATATCAGCATGGGTTTATGAGAAATCGCTCCTGTCAAACCAATCTAATCAGTTTTTATGAAGAGGTAAGCTATAGGCTGGACCACGGTGAGTCATTGGACGTGGTATATCTCGATTTTTCCAAAGCGTTTGATACCGTGCCGCACAAGAGGTTGGTACACAAAATGAGAATGCTTGGTCTGGGGGAAATTGTGTGTAAATGGGTTAGTAACTGGCTTAGTGATAGAAAGCAGAGGGTGGTTATAAATGGTATAGTCTCTAACTGGGTCGCTGTGACCAGTGGGGTACCGCAGGGGTCAGTATTGGGACCTGTTCTCTTCAACATATTCATTAATGATCTGGTAGAAGGTTTACACAGTAAAATATCGATATTTGCAGATGATACAAAACTATGTAAAGCAGTTAATACAAGAGAAGATAGTATTCTGCTACAGATGAATCTGGATAAGTTGGAAACTTGGGCTGAAAGGTGGCAGATGAGGTTTAACAATGATAAATGTAAGGTTATACACATGGGAAGAAGGAATCAATGTCACCATTACACACTGAACGGGAAACCACTGGGTAAATCTGACAGGGAGAAGGACTTGGGGATCCTAGTTAATGATAAACTTACCTGGAGCAGCCAGTGCCAGGCAGCAGCTGCCAAGGCAAACAGGATCATGGGGTGCATTAAAAGAGGTCTGGATACACATGATGAGAGCATTATACTGCCTCTGTACAAATCCCTAGTTAGACCGCACATGGAGTACTGTGTCCAGTTTTGGGCACCGGTGCTCAGGAAGGATATAATGGAACTAGAGAGAGTACAAAGGAGGGCAACAAAATTAATAAAGGGGATGGGAGAACTACAATACCCAGATAGATTAGCGAAATTAGGATTATTTAGTCTAGAAAAAAGACGACTGAGGGGCGATCTAATAACCATGTATAAGTATATAAGGGGACAATACAAATATCTCGCTGAGGATCTGTTTATACCAAGGAAGGTGACAGGCACAAGGGGGAATTCTTTGCGTCTGGAGGAGAGAAGGTTTTTCCACCAACATAGAAGAGGATTCTTTACTGTTAGGGCAGTGAGAATCTGGAATTGCTTGCCTGAGGAGGTGGTGATGGCGAACTCAGTCGAGGGGTTCAAGAGAGGCCTGGATGTCTTCCTGGAGCAGAACAATATTGTATCATACAATTAGGTTCTGTAGAAGGACGTAGATCTGGGTATTTATTATGATGGAATATAGGCTGAACTGGATGGACAAATGTCTTTTTTCGGCCTTACTAACTATGTTACTATGTTACTATGTAAAGGACAACTGGCACTGACTAAAGGATCAAGCAGGACTAAATAGCTGAGTCCAAATTGCAAAAAGTGAACACACCTGATAAATGCTGCGATCCAAGGACAGCAGCACTACCACTCATAACCACCGGAGGGAGCCCAAGAGCAGAATTTACAACAGTATTCCCCCCCCCCTTGAGGAGGGGTCACAGAACCCTTACCAGAGCCCCCAGGCTGATCAGGACGAACCAAATGAAAGGCACGAACCAAATCGTCAGCATGAACATCGGAGGCAACAACCCAAGAATTATCCTCCTGGCCATAACCCTTCAATTTGACCAGATACTGAAGCCTCCGCCTCGAAAAACGAGAATCCAAAATCTTCTCAACCACATACTCCAACTCCCCATCAATCAACACCGGGGCCGGAGGATCAACAGAGGGAACAACGGGCACCACATACTTCCGCAACAAAGATCTATGGAAAACATTATGGATGGAAAAAGAGGCTGGAAGGGCCAAACGAAAAGACACTGGATTGATAATCTCAGAAATTCTATAAGGACCAATAAACCAAGGCTTGAACTTAGGGGAAGAAACTTTCATAGGAACAAGACGGGAAGACAACCAGACCAAATCCCCAACCCGAAGCCGGGACCCAACACACCGGCGACGGTTAGCAAAACGCTGAGCCTCCTCCTGAGACAACACCAAATTGTCCACCACATGAGCCCAAATCTGCTGCAGCCTGTCAACCACAGAATCCACACCAGGACAATCAGAAGGCTCAACCTGCCCTGAAGAAAAACGAGGATGAAAACCAAAATTACAAAAAAAAGGCAAAACCAAGGTAGCAGAACTAGCCCGATTATTAAGGGCAAACTCGGCCAATGGCAAGAAAGCCACCCAATCATCCTGATCAGCAGACACAAAGCATCTCAAATAAGTTTCCAAAGTCTGATTAGTTCGCTCGGTTTGGCCATTTGTGTGAGGATGAAATGCGGAATAAAAAGACAAATCAATGCCCAGCCTAGCACAAAAGGCCCGCCAAAACCTAGCAACAAACTGGGAACCTCTGTCGGACACAATATTCTCCAGAATGCCATGCAAATGAACTACATGCTGAAAAAACAACGGAACCAAATCAGAAGAGGAAGGCAATTTAGGCAAAGGTACCAAATGAACCATCTTAGAAAACCGGTCACAAACCACCCAGATAACAGACATCCTCTGGGAAACCGGAAGCTCTGAAATAAAATCCATAGAAATATGCGTCCAAGGTCTCTCAGGGACCGGCAAAGGCAGAAGCAACCCACTAGCGCGGGAACAGCAAGGCTTAGCCCGCGCACAAATCCCACAGGACTGCACAAAAGAACGCACATCCCGCGACAAAGAAGGCCACCAAAAGGACCTACCAATCAAATCTCTGGTACCAAAAATCCCAGGATGGCCAGCCAACACAGAACAATGAACCTCAGAAATCACTTTACTAGTCCATCTATCAGGAACAAAACAGCTTCCCCACTGGACAGCGGTCAGGTTTATTAGCCTGAAATTCCTGAAGAACCCGTCGTAAATCAGGGGAGATGGCAGAAAGAATCACCCCTTCCTTCAGAATGCCGACTGGCTCAAGAACCCCAGGGGAATCAGGAAAAAAACTCCTAGAGAGGGCATCCGCCTTAACATTCTTAGTACCAGGAATGTACGAGACCACAAAATCAAAACGGGAGAAAAACAGGGAACATCAAGCCTGTCTAGGATTCAGCCGTTTGGCAGACTCGAGGTAAATCAGATTCTTATGATCGGTCAGGACCACAATACGGCGCTTGGCCCCCTCAAGCCAATGTCGGCGCTCCTCAAATGCCCACTTCATAGCCAACAACTCCCGATTGCCGACATCATAATTGCGTTCCGCAGGCGAAAACTTCCGAGAAAATAAGGCACACGGTTTCATCAAGGAACCATCAGAATTCCTCTGAGACAAAACGGCCCCTGCCCCAATCTCAGACGCGTCAACCTCAACCTGAAATGGGAGAGAAACATCCGGCTGACGCAACACAGGGGCAGAAGTAAATCGGCGTTTAAGCTCCTGAAAGGCAGAAACAGCCGCGGAGGACCAATTCGTCACATCAGCGCCTTTCTTCGTCAAATCGGTCAGAGGTTTAACCACACTGGAGAAGTTGGCAATGAAACGACGATAAAAATTAGCAAAGGCCAAGAATTTCTGAAGACTCTTCACAGATGTGGGCTGAATCCAATCAAGAATGGCCTGAACCTTAACCGGATCCATTTCTATAGATGGGGGAGAAAAAATGAAGCCCAAAAAAGAAACCTTCTGCACTCCAAAGAGGCACTTCGACCCCTTCACAAATAAAGCATTACGGAGGATCAGAAATACCATCCTGACCTGTTTCACATAAGACTCCCAATCCTCGGAAAAAATCAAAATATCATCCAAATATACAACCATGAATTTATCAAGATAACTCCGAAAGATATCATGCATGAAGGATTGGAACACACATGGGGCATTAGAGAGTCCGAATGGCATCACAAGGTATTCAAAATGGCCTTCGGGCGTATTAAATGCAGTTTTCCATTCGTCACCCTGCTTAATACGAATAAGATTATATGCCCTGTTATGAACTGGTGATTTAGAACCCCAATGGACCTGGTGGTTACAAGCACAGAAAATGACCTGATAGTTACCAATAACATAGGACGAGCTCCGAGACGTGGGAACTCTGCTGACCGCAATCCCTAATCCTATCACACCACACTAGAGGTAGCCGTGGAGCGCTCCTGACCAAACCTAGGCGCCTCGGCACAGCCTGAGAAGCTAGCTAGCCCTGAAGATAGAAAAATAAGCCTACCTTGCCTCAGAGAAATTCCCCAAAGGAAAAGGCAGCCCCCCACATATAATGACTGTGAGTAAAGATGAAAATACAAACACAGAGATGAAATAGGTTTTAGCAAAGTGAGGCCCGACTTACTGAATAGACCGAGGATAGGAAACATAGCTTTGCGGTCAGCACAAAAACCTACAAACAACCACGCAGAGGGTGCAAAAAGACCCTCCGCACCAACTAACGGTACGGAGGTGCTCCCTCTGCATCCCAGAGCTTCCAGCAAGCAAGACAAACCAATATAGCAAGCTGGACAGAAAAAATAGCAAACAAAAGTAACACAAGCAGAACTTAGCTTATGCAGGGAAAACAGGTCACAAGACGATCCAGGAGAGAGCAAGACCAATACTGGAACATTGACTGGAGGCCAGGAACAAAGAACTAGGTGGAGTTAAATAGAGCAGCACCTAACGACTTAACCTCGTCACCTGAGGAAGGAAACTCAGAAGCCGCAGCCCCACTCACATCCACCAGAGGAAGCTCATGGACAGAACCAGCCGAAGTACCACTCATGACCACAGGAGGGAGCTTGACCACAGAATTCACAACAATGCCCCTCGAAAGTCAATCTTGGTAAACCAGCTAGCCCCCTTAATCCTAGCAAACAAATCAGTAAGCAAAGGCAAAGGGTATTGAAATTTGACCGTGATCTTATTCAAGAGATGATAATCAATACAGGGTCTCAAGGAGCCATCCTTCTTGGCAACAAAAAAAAACCCTGCTCCCAATGGTGAAGAAGATGGCCGAATATGCTCCTTCTCCAAAGACTCCTTAATATAGTTCCGCATGGCGGCATGTTCTGGCACAGACAGGTTGAAAAGTCGGCCCTTAGGGAACTTAAATCCTGGAGTCAAGTCAATAGCACAATCAGAGTCCCTATGCGGTGGAAGGGAACTGGATTTGGGCTCATCGAATACATCCTGGAAATCTGACAAAAACTCAGGAATTTCAGAAGAGGGGGAAGAGGAAATTGACATCAAAGGAACGTGACCATGAACCCCCTGACAACCCCAACTAGTCACAGACCAAGATCTCCAATCTAACACCGGATTATGTACCTGTAACCATAGAAAACCCAGCACAATATTATCATGCAAATTATGCAACACCAGAAAACGACAATCTTCCTAATGGGCTGGCGCCATGCGCATGGTCAGCTGTGTCTAAAACTGAGGTTTATTTTTAGCCAACGGTGTAGCATCAATGCCCCTTAAAGGAATAGGGTTCTGCAAAGGCTGCAAGGGGAAACCACAACGTCTGGCAAATTCTAAGTCCATTAAGTTCAGAGCGGCGCCTGAATCCACAAATGCCATGACAGAAAATGATGATAATGAGCAGATCAGGGTCACAGATAACAGAAATTTAGGTTGTACAGTACTGATGGTAACAGAACTAGCAATTCTCTTTGTACGCTTAGGGCAATCAGAAATAACATGAGCAGAATCGCCGCAGTAAAAACACAACCTATTCTGACGCCTGAATCTTTGACGTTCAGCTCTAGACAAAATCCTATCACACTACATAGGCTCAGGGTGTCCGCTCGGAGGACAACGCCACAGTGTGCACAACTCTGCGCTCGCGCAAGCGCCGATCAATCTGAATGGCCAGAGACATAGAATCACTCAGACCAGCAGGCGTGGGGAACCCCACCATAACATCTTTAACGGATTCAGAAAGACCCTTTCTGAAAATTGCCGCCAAGGCATCCTCATTCCATTTAGTCAGTACAGACCATTTTCTAAACTTCTGGCAATACGATTCTGCCTCTTCTTGACCCTGACACAGGGCCAACAAGATCTTCTCAGCTTGATCCACAGAATTAGGCTCATCATACAATAACCCCAATGCTTGAAAGAAAGAATCGACATTAAGCAAAGCAGGATTGGCAGTTTCCAGGGAAAATGCCCAATCCTGTGGGTCACCACGCAGCAGGGATATGATGATTTTAACCTGCTGAATGGGATCACCAGAGGAACGGGGTCTCAATGCAAAAAACAGTTTACAGTTATTTTTGAAACTCAAAAATTTGGATCTGTCACCAAAGAATAAATCAGGAGTGGGAATCTTAGGTTCTAAGGCAGGAGTCTGAACAATATAATCTGAAATACCCTGTACCCTAGCAGCAAGCTGATCCACACGAGAAACTAACTCCTGAACATCCATGTTATTACTAGGCTCCGCAGCCACCCAGAGATTAAGAGGGAGGAAAAGACAAAACAGGCTAAGGAAAAAAAATAGCTCAAAACCTTTCCTCCCTTCTTCTGAGATGCAATTAACTCATTGTTGGCCAGTTGTACTGTTATGATCTGGTGGCCTAGGAGCAGCATGAGACGTACTCTGGAGAAGGTGGTACCTGTACTGACCGCAAACCCTAAACTTAACAGCGCAACTAGAAGTAGCCGTGGGGGGTACCTAACACTCCCTAGACCCCTCGACACAGCCTAAGAACTAACTACCCCTAAAGACAGAAACGGAAAACTATCTTGCCTCAGAGAAAATCCCCAAAGGATAGACAGCCCCCCACAAATATTGACTGTGAGAGGAGAGGGAAATAACATACTAGACATTAAATCAGGATTTAGCATAGGAGGCCATACTAACTAAAAAAAAAGAATAGGACAGAGTACTATGCGGTCAGTATTAAAACACTAGAAAATATCCACCACAGAAAATACAAATCACCACATCTGACTAAAGACATGGAGGGTATATCTGCATCTCCAGAGACACAGCTTGACTGCAAAAAATCCTTCACAGACAAAGCTGAACAAGACAAAACATGAAAATGCACTGAACTATAAGGCCCACAGCATGTGGACAGCAAAAACACAGCCAGGACTTATCTTTGTAGAAAAGCACAGCAAACAGGAGAGACCAGTAAGAGATGTGAATCCTCCAAAAACAAAGGACAACTGGCACTGACTAAAGGATCAAGCAGGACTAAATAGCTGAGTCCAAATTGCAAAAAGTGAACACACCTGATAAATGCTGCGATCCAAGGACAGCAGCACTACCACTCATAACCACCGGAGGGAGCCCAAGAGCAGAATTCACAACATGCGAGGCTGTGGGCCCAGGGCTGGGAGGAGGGGGTGTCCTGGTGGTGCGAGGCTGCGGGCCCAGGGATGGAAGGCTGCAGGCCCAGGGATGGTAGGAGGGGTATCCAGGTGGTGCGAGGCAGCGGGCCCAGGGTTGGGAGGAGGGGGCGTCCTAGCGGTCCTCAATGATGACTTTTGGGTTTTCATTGGCTGTAAGCCATAATCATCAACATTAACAGAAATAAATACTTGAAATAGATCACTGTTTGTAATGACTATGTAATATAGGAGTTTCACTTTTGTATTGAAGAACTCAAATAAATTAACTTTTTGATGATATTCTAATTTAGTGGGAAGCACCTGAAAAAAACTGCCTCCCAATAAAAAAAACTCAACAAAAAGTCTCTGTATCCCAAAATAATACCCATCAAAATGATAACGCATCCCACAAAATACAAGCCTTCACAGAGCTACGTTCATACAAAAATAAAAATGTTAAAAACAAAACTTTCTTGCATTTTTTGTTTGTAATGGATACATTAAAATAAAACAAAAATAATAAACAGCAACAGTGGAATTGCTGTTTTTAACCCCTTTCTGACATCGGACGTACTATCCCGTCGAGCTGGGGTGGGCATCTATGACCACGGACGGGATAGTACGTCCAGCGCGATCGGCGGCGCTCACGGGGGGAGCGCGGCCGATCGCGGCCGGGTGTCAGCTGCCTATCTCAGCTGACATCCGGCACTATGTGCCAGGAGCGGTCACGGACCGCCCCCGGCACATTAACCCCTGGCACACCGCGATCAAAGATGATCGCGATGTGCCGGCGGTGCAGGGAAGCATCGCGTAGGGAGGGGGCTCCCTGCGGGCTTCCCTGAGCCCCCCGCAGCAGCGCGATGTGATCGCGTTGCTGCAAGGGTCTTACCTCCCTCCCTGCCTGCTCCAGACCCGGATCCAAGATGGCCGCGGATCCGGGTCCTGCAGGGAGGGAGGTGGCTTCACAGAGCCTGCTCAGAGCAGGCACTGTGAAGGCTGCACTGCTCCAAGTCAGATCAGTGATCTGACAGAGTGCTGTGCAAACTGTCAGATCACTGATCTGTGATGTCCCCCCCCCCCAGACAAAGTAAAAAAGTAAAAAAAATTTCCAAATGTGTAAAAAAAAAATAAAAAAAATATTCCTAAATAATGAAAAAAAAAAAAATATTATTCCCATAAATATATTTCTTTATCTAAATAAATAAAAAAAACAATAAAAGTACACATATTTAGTATCACCGCGTCCGTAACGGCCCGACCTATAAAACTGGCCCACTAGTTAACCCCTTCAGTAAACACCGTAAGAAAAAAAAAAAAAAGAGGCAAAAAACAACGCTTTATTATCATACCGCCGAACAAAAAGTGGAATAACACGCGATCAAAAGGACAGATAAAAATAACCATGGTACCGCTGAAAGTGTCATCTTGTCCCGCAAAAAACGAGCTGCCATACAGCATCATCAGCAAAAAAATAAAAAAGTTATAGTCCTGAGAATAAAGCGATGCCAAAATAATTATTTTTTCTATAAAATAGTTTTTATCGTATAAAAGCGCCAAAACATAAAAAAATGATATAAATGAGGTGTCGCTGTAATCGTACTGACCCGAAGAATAAAACTGCTTTATCAATTTTACCAAACGCGGAACGGTATAACGCCTCCCCCAAAAGAAATTCATGAATAGCTGGTTTTTGGTCATTCTGCCTCACAAAAGTCGGAATAAAAAGCGATCAAAAAATGTCACGTGCCCGAAAATGTTACCAATAAAAACGTCAACTCGTCCCGCAAAAAACAAGACCTCACATGACTCTGTGGACCAAAATATGGAAAAATTATAGCTCTCAAAATGTGGTAACGCAAAAAATATTTTTTGCAATAAAAAGCGTCTTTCAGTGTGTGACGGCTGCCAATCATAAAAATCCGCTAAAAAACCCACTATAAAAGTAAATCAAACCCCCCTTCATCACCCCCTTAGTTAGGGAAAAATTAAAAAAATGTATTTATTTCCATTTTCCCATTAGGGCTAGGGTTAGGGTTAGGGTTAGGGTTAGGGCTAGGGTTAGGGTTAGGGCTAGGGTTAGGGCTAGGGCTACAGTTTGGGTTGGGGCTAAAGTTACAGTTAGGGTTTAGATTAAATTTACAGTTGGGAATAGGGTTGGGATTAGGGTTAGGGGTGTGTCAGGGTTAGAGGTGTGGTTAGGGTTACCGTTGGAATTAGGGTTAGGGGAGTGTTTGGATTAGGGTTTCAGTTATAATTGGGGGGTTTCCACTGTTTAGGCACATCAGGGCTCTTCAAAAGCGACATGGCGTCCGATCTCAATTCCAGCCAATTCTGCGTTGAAAAAGTAAAACAGTGCTTCTTCCCTTCCGAGCTCTCCCGTGTGCCCAAACAGGGGTTTACCCCAACATATGGGGTATCAGCGTACTCAGGACAAATAGGACAACAATTGTTGGGGTCCAATTTCTCCTGTTACCCTTGGAAAAAAATACAAAACTGGGGGCTAAAAAATAATTTTTGTGGGAAAAAAAAGATTTTTTATTTTCACGGCTCTGCGTTATAAACTGTAGTGAAACACTTGGGGGTTCAAAGTTCTGACAACACATCTAGATAAGTTCCCTGGGGGGTCTAGTTTCCAATATGGGGTCACTTGTGGGGGGTTTCTACTGTTTAGGTACATTAGGGGTTCTGCAAACGCAATGTGACGCCTGCAGACCATTCCATCTAAGTCTGCATTCCAAATGGCACTCCTTCCCTTCCGAGCCCTCCCATGCGCCCAAACGGTGGTTCCCCCCAACATATGGGGTATCAGCGCACTCAGGACAAATTGGACAACAAATTTTGGGGACAATTTCTCCTGTTACCCTCGGGAAAATACAAAACTGGGGGCTAAAAAATAATTTTTGTGGGAAAAAATGTTTGTTTTATTTTTACGGCTCTACATTATAAACTTCTGTGAAGCCCTTGGTGGGTCAAAGCGCTCACCACACATCTAGATAAGTTCCTTAGGGGGTCTACTTTCCAAAATGGTGTCACTTGTGAGGGGTTTCTACTATTTAGGTACATTAGGGGCTCTGCAAACGCAACATGGCTTCTCATCTCAATTCCTGTCAATTTTGCATTGAAAAGTTAAACGGCGCTCCTTCCTTTCCGAGCTCTGTCATGCGCCCAAACAGTGGTTTACTCCCACATATGGGGTATCAGCGTACTCAGGACAAATTGTACAACAACTTTTGCGGTCCAATTTCTTCTCTTACCCTTGGAAAAATAAAAAATTTGGGGCGAAAAGATAATTTTTGTGAAAAAATATGATTTTTTATTTTTACGGTTCTGCATTATAAACTTCTGTGAAGCACTGGGTGGGTCAAAGTGCTCACCACACCTCTAGATAAGTTCCTTAGGGGGTCTACTTTCCAAAATGGTGTCACTTGTGTGGGGTTTCAATGTTTAGGCACATCAGTGGCTCTCCAAACGCAACATGGCGTCCCATCTCAATTCCAGTCAATTTTGCATTGAAAAGTCAAACGGCGCTCCTTCCCTTCCGAGCTCTCCCATCCGCCCAAACAGTGGTTTACCCCCACATATGGGGTATCAGCGCACTCAGGACAAATTGGACAACAAATTTTGGGGTCCAATTTCTCCTGTTACCCTCGGGAAAATACAAAACTGGGGGCTAAAAAATAATTTTTGTGGGAAAAAATTTTTGTTTTATTTTTACGGCTCTCCATTATAAACTTCTTTGAAGCCCTTGGTGGGTCAAAGCGCTCACCACACATCTAGATAAGTTCCTTAGGGGGTCTACTTTCCAAAATGGTGTCACTCCTGGGGGGTTTCTACTGTTTAGGTACATTAGGGACTCTGCAAACGCAATGTGACACCTGCAGACCATTCCATCTAAGTCTGCATTCAAATGGCACTCCTTCCCTTCCGAGCCCTCCCATGCGCCCAAACAGTGGTTTCCCCCCACACATGGGGTATCAGCGCACTCAGGACAAATTGGACAACAAATTTTGGGGACAATTTCTCCTGTTACCCTCGGGAAAATACAAAACTGGGGGCTAAAAAATAATTTTTGTGGGAAAAAATGTTTGTTTTATTTTTACGGCTCTCCATTATAAACTTCTGTGAAGCCCTTGGTGGGTCAAAGCGCTCACCACACATCTAGATAAGTTCCTTAGGGGGTCTACTTTCCAAAATGGTGTCACTTGTGAGGGGTTTCTGCTATTTAGGTACATTAGGGGCTCTGCAAACGCAACATGGCGTCTCATCTCAATTCCTGTCAATTTTGCATTGAAAAGTCAAACGGCGCTCCTTCCTTTCCGAGCTCTCCCATCCGCCCAAACAGTGGTTTACCCCCACATATGGGGTATCAGCGTACTCAGGACAAATTGTACAACAACTTTTGGGGTCCAATTTCTTCTCTTACCCTTGGAAAAATAAAAAATTGGGGGCGAAAAGATAATTTTTGTGAAAAAATATGATTTTTTATTTTTACGGTTCTGCATTATAAACTTCTGTGAAGCACTGGGTGGGTCAAAGTGCTCACCACACCTCTAGATAAGTTCCTTAGGGGGTCTACTTTCCAAAATGGTGTCACTTGTGTGGGGTTTCAATGTTTAGGCACATCAGTGGCTCTCCAAACGCAACATGGCGTCCCATCTCAATTCCAGTCAATTTTGCATTGAAAAGTCAAACGGCGCTCCTTCCCTTCCGAGCTCTCCCATCCGTCCAAACAGTGGTTTACCCCCACATGTGGGGTATTGGCGTACTCAGGACAAATTGTACAACAATGTTTGGGGTCCATTTTCTCCTGTTACCCTTGGTAAAATAAAACAAATTGGAGCTGAACTAAATTTTTGTGAAAAAAAGTTAAATGTTCATTTTTATTTAAACATTTAAAAAATTCCTGTGAAGCACCAGAAGGGTTAATAAACTGCTTGAAAGTGGTTTTGAGCACCTTGAGGGGTGTAGTTTTTAGAATGGTGTCACACTTGGGTATTTTCTATCATATAGACCCCTCAAAATGACTTCAAATGAGATGTGGTCCCTAAAAAAAAATGGTGTTGTAGAAATGAGAAATTGCTGGTCAAATTTTCACCCTTATAACTCCCTAACAAAAAAAAATTTTGGTTCCAAAATTGTGCTGATGTAAAGTAGATGTTAGGAGTCGAGTTTCCTCTGCTGCACAGGGGGAATCTCGATCCGTCTCCGCTGCGGTCTCCCATTCTTCTCCAGCCGCAGTGGAGTCTGCTCAGCAGGGACGTCGATCCCAGCGTCTCGCTCAGTCTGACTCTGTGCGAAGAGTTACTGCTGCTTTTCCTGTTCCTGCCATTGAAGCCAGTGCTGGGCAGCGGCGAGTGGACGTTTCTGGATCTAAATCCTGCTTTTCTCTGTCTGAGCATGCCCAGGGCAGGATCTCCCGTTGGAGATCGAGGGTCACATGCTCAGGTATTGCAGCACATCCCATTGGTCCTCCTGGAAGGTCCTGAAAGGGCAAAACTTCGGTAGCAGCTTCCTGTGCTGCAACTATATAAGCTGCGCATGACCGCACGGCCATGCGCTAGTATTGTCTTGTAATTATGTGTGTGTGTTGTGAGTGAAAGTCGCTCTTTAAATAACCCTCCCTATTGAATGACTGTTCGCGGAAGGTGTATGTTTGCTATCTAGCGCCCGACTTATCCAACAGCACGTAACACACATTACAGCTACCAGTTGCTGTGTCCGCCAGTACGGCGCCGTGCGCTTGCTCTGCACTTTCCTGACCCAAGCCTGGGTGGTTAGTGGCGTCCGTCAGTGCGGCACCGCACGCACTCTTGTGCCTTTATATTATTATTTATGTTCCTCTGACACCCCAGTTGCGGTGTCGAGCGCATGGGGTCTTCTGAACTCAAATCCTCAGTCTCGGGTTTGAGATTAGTGACTCCTTGCTTGCGCTCTATGTGCGGTACCGCGGTCCTGTGACGCAACAGGGTCGCTTCCTTCACACAGAGTGAAGTTAACCCATGTGTGTATTCTTATAGTACCACCATATAGTCCGTCTTTACTAGCAGTGGGGTTTTTACCTGCACGGTGGACCTCGGACTGCGAACGCACCTAGTTCCACTTCATCTTGTACTTGGTGCGTTCCGCCAGTCCTTAACATAATACTAGCGCCAAGGTCTGGCTAGTAAATGATGGACGATCAGCGTTCACAGCGGTACATCCAGCAGCTGGAGGGAAGGTTGGCGGCTCTTGAGCGTTCAACCTCAGCTGTGGATGTCACTGCTGTCGCTGTTCAGGCTGCTAGTGTTGCTGCAGCCACCCTGTCCACTGCCGCTCCTGTCCCAACTCTAACTCGCCTCCCGCTTCCAGAGAAGTTCTCTGGTGACAGTAAGTCTTGTAGGGGTTTCGTGAGTCAGTGCTCTATCCATCTCGAGCTTCTGGCCTCTCGTTTCCCTACAGAGCGGGCTAAGGTGGGATTTATAGTGTCTCTTCTATCGGACAGGGCGTTGCAGTGGGCTACGCCGCTATGGTAGCGTAGCGATCATGTGGTGCAGAGTGCTCCGTTGTTTCTGAGCACTCTGAAACAGGTCTTTTTAGGACCTCGTGTCACCAATGATACGGCACTCCAATTGTTGGCATTGACTCAGGGCTCGTCCTTGGTCAGTCATTTTGCCGTCCACTTCCGCACCTTAGCATCTGAGCTGGAGTGGTCGGATAAAGCCCTCATTCCAATATTTTGGAGGGGGCTGGCTGACCACGTTAAGGACGCCCTGGCCACTAGGGAGATTCCCGCCACACTGGAGGAATTAATAACTCTATCCACTCGTATTGATCTCTGTTTTCACGAGCGGAGGTTAGAGCGAGCCCAGTGTAGGCAGAGGTTTCGGCTGGCTCCCACCTTCGCCAAACCTTTGGAATCTCCAGACCAGGCTCCTGAGCCCCATGAGCCTGTGGTAGTGTCACCAGCGGGATCTAAGTCCCGGACCGCTCGTGCACTCCAGATTTGTCATCTTTGCCAACAGTCAGGACATCTTGCCTCCAGATGTCTCCAGCGGTTGAGGAAACGTCAGCGTCTAGTGGTAGTTGGTGGAGATGCACTAGACACAGCGACGTTTGCCTCCAAATTGTCCTTTAACATTGGGCTCATCCTCTCACTCGGTAGAACTCTGCGTGGATTCTGGGGCGGAGGGCAATTTTATGTCTTCTGCCTTCGCCCAACGTCACGCAATTCCTCTGGTCATGCTATCTCAACCAGTAACGGTACGAGTGGTGAATGGGTCGACACTGCCCGCACAGATTACACATCAAACTATCCCTTTTACTCTGTCCATGTCACCATCTCATCAGGAGATTATATCTCTACTCGTCATTCCTGAGGGAATTGATGAGGTTCTCTTGGGGATACCTTGGTTACGGTACCACTCTCCTCACATCGAGTGGTCCTCAGGCAGAATTCTGGGATGGGGTGAATCTTGTGGGAACAGGTGTCATCGAGAGTGCGTTCAGGTTGCTACTACAGAGGTACCCGCAGATCTTTCCTCTCTCCCCAAGTCATATTGGTCTTATGCAGACGTGTTCTCCAAAAAGGCAGCGGAGACTCTTCCGCCCCATCGCCCCTATGACTGTCCTATTGATCTCTTGCCTGGTGCTGAGCCTCCCCGGGGTTGAGTCTATCCATTATCTCTCCCGGAAACGGAGGCAATGTCTCAGTACATTCAAGAGAATCTGGCAAGAGGGTTCATCAGGAAGTCAGTGTCACCTGCTGGGGCAGGGTTCTTTTTCGTGCAGAAGAAGAATGGAGAACTACGTCCATGCATAGACTACAGGGGTCTTAATGCTATCACAGTTAAGAACAAGTACCCTTTGCCTTTGATATCTGAGTTTTTCGATAGGCTTCGGGGAGCTAGAGTGTTTACTAAACTAGATCTGCGGGGTGCTTATAACCTGATTCGCATCCGTGAGGGGGACGAATGGAAAACGGCATTTAACACCAGAGATGGGCACTATGAGTATCTGGTGATGCCCTTCGGGCTCTGTAATGCACCTGCCGTTTTCCAAGACTTTGTCAACGACATCTTCCGGGATATGCTTTCCACCTCGGTTGTAGTCTATCTGGATGATATCCTCATCTTTTCTCCAGATATTGACTCCCACCGGAGAGATGTTGGCAGAGTCTTCGACCTCCTACGGGCAAACTCTCTTTATGCGAAGTTGGAGAAGTGTGTGTTTGAGCAGGAGTCCTTACCTTTCCTGGGCTATATCATCTCCGCCCAGGGATTGGCTATGGATCCTGCCAAACTACAGGCTGTGATGGACTGGCAAGAGCCCCATTCTCTTAAAGCGGTGCAGCGCTTTATGGGGTTCATAAACTATTACCGCCAGTTCATTCCCCACTTCTCAACTCTGGTAGCTCCCTTGGTGACCCTCACCAAGAAGGGAGCGAATCCCAAATTGTGGTCGGAAGAGGTCTCCAAGGCCTTCACTTCTATTAAGTCCCACTTTGCTAGCGCTCCCATCTTACATCGTCCCGATGTGGATAAGCCATTCCTAATGGAGGTGGATGCCTCGTCCGTTGGTGCTGGAGCAGTCCTCTATCAAAAGGATGCTCAAGGTCGGAAGCATCCATGCTTCTTCTTCTCTAAGACCTTCACGCCAGCGGAGAGAAACTACTCCATCGGGGACAGGGAGTTGCTAGCAATGAAGTTGGCCTTTTCGGAGTGGAGACACCTTCTGGAAGGTGCGCGGTTTCCCTTCCAAGTTTACACGGACCACAAAAATTTGGTCTATTTGCAAACAGCCCATACGGCTAAATTCTCGTCAGGCCAGATGGTCCCTGTTCTTCTCCCGGTTCCACTTTTCCCTTCATTATCTCGCCGGGGAGAAGAATATCCGTGCTGACGCTCTCTCTCGCTCCCTTATGTCAACTGAGGAGGAGGAAGAGGAGCCTCGGCTTATTGTCCCTTCCGAGAGCCTGAGAACCGTAGCGCCGGTTTCGCTAGAGTCTGTGCCTCCGGGCAAGACTTTTGTGCCCATTAATTTGCGACCGGAGGTTCTCTCTTGGGCTCATTCGTCCAGGGTGGGTGGACACTTTGGGACAAAGAGGACATCTGAGCTACTGGCGCGGACGTACTGGTGGCCGCATATGGTCCGGGTTGTCAGGGATTATATTCTGGCGTGTGTCTCCTGCGCCAAAAATAAATCTCCGCGTCAAAGGCCAGCTGGGTTGCTCTATCCCTTGCCGGTGGCAGATAGGCCCTGGGAGATGGTCGGGATGGACTTTGTCGTGGGTTTACCCAAGTCTCGCGGCTGTACCTGTTATGATTAGGTAATTCAGTACCACAATGGACATAGAAGTCAGAGCACACACAGTGACCTGACAATAACCCAAAAACATAGAACGAGCTCTGAGACGTGGGAACTCTGCTGACCGCAATCCCTAATCCTCTCCAACCACACTAAAGGCAGCCGTGGATTGCGCCTAACGCTCCCTATGCAAGTCGGCACAGCCTGAGAAACTAGCTAGCCTGAAGATAGAAAATAAGCCTATCTTGCCTCAGAGAAATACCCCAAAGGAAAAGGCAGCCCCCCACATATAATGACTGAGTTAAGATGAAAAGACAAACTTAGAGATGAAATAGATTTAGCAAAGTGAGGCCCGACTTTCTGAACAGAGCGAGGATAGGAAAGGTAACTTTGCGGTCAACACAAAACCCTACAAACAACCACGCAAAGGGGGCAAAAAGACCCTCCGTACCGACTAACGGCACGGAGGTACACCCTCTGCGTCCCAGAGCTTCCAGCAAGCAAGAAAAACCAAATAAGCAAGCTGGACAGAAAAAAACAGCAAACAAAAATAACAAAAGCGGAACTTAGCTAAGCAGAGCAGCAGGCCACAGGATCGATCCAGGAGGAAGCAAGTCCAATACTAGAACATTGACTGGAGGCCAGGATCAAAGCACTAGGTGGAGTTAAATAGAGCAGCACCTAACGACTTCACCACATCACCTGAGGAAGGAAACTCAGAAGCCGCAGTACCACTTTCCTCCACCAACGGAAGCTCATAGAGAGAATCAGCCGAAGTACCACTTGTGACCACAGGAGGGAGCTCTGCCACAGAATTCACAACAGTACCCCCCCCTTGAGGAGGGGTCACCGAACCCTCACCAGAGCCCCCAGGACGACCAGGATGAGCCATATGAAAGGCACGAACAAGATCGGGAGCATGGACATCAGAGGCAAAAACCCAGGAATTATCCTCCTGAGCATAACCCTTCCATTTAACCAGATACTGGAGTTTCCGTCTTGAAACACGAGAATCCAAAATCTTCTCCACAATATACTCCAACTCCCCCTCCACCAAAACCGGAGCAGGAGGATCAACAGATGGAACCATAGGTGCGACGTATCTCCGCAACAATGACCTATGGAATACGTTATGGATGGAAAAAGAATCTGGAAGGGTCAAACGAAAAGACACAGGATTAAGAACCTCAGAAATCCTATACGGACCAATGAAACGAGGTTTAAACTTAGGAGAGGAAACCTTCATAGGAATATGACGAGAAGACAACCAAACCAAATCCCCAACACGAAGTCGGGGACCCACACAGCGTCTGCGATTAGCGAAACGTTGAGCCTTCTCCTGGGACAAGGTCAAATTGTCCACTACATGAGTCCAAATCTGCTGCAACCTGTCCACCACAGTATCCACACCAGGACAGTCCGAAGACTCAACCTGCCCTGAAGAGAAACGAGGATGGAACCCAGAGTTGCAGAAAAACGGCGAAACCAAGGTAGCCGAGCTGGCCCGATTATTAAGGGCGAACTCAGCCAAAGGCAAAAAGGACACCCAGTCATCCTGATCAGCAGAAACAAAGCATCTCAGATATGTTTCCAAGGTCTGATTGGTTCGTTCGGTCTGGCCATTGGTCTGAGGATGGAAAGCCGAGGAAAAAGACAAGTCAATGCCCATCCTAGCACAAAAAGCTCGCCAAAACCTCGAAACAAACTGGGAACCT
The DNA here is from genome assembly GCF_032444005.1 of Ranitomeya imitator. NCBI lineage: Eukaryota > Metazoa > Chordata > Amphibia > Anura > Dendrobatidae > Ranitomeya > Ranitomeya imitator. The sequence goes on along the minus strand of NC_091285.1, from coordinate 512,086,047 downwards.
CTGTCAGAAACGATATTCTCTGGAATGCCATGTAAACGAACCACATGCTGGAAGAACAATGGCACCAAATCAGAGGAGGAAGGTAATTTAGACAAGGGTACCAAATGGACCATCTTAGAGAAGCGATCACAAACCACCCAAATGACTGACATTTTTTGAGAGACGGGAAGATCTGAAATAAAATCCATAGAGATATGTGTACAAGGCCTCTTCGGGACCGGCAAGGGCAAAAGCAACCCACTGGCACGAGAACAGCAGGGCTTAGCCCGAGCACAAATCCCACAGGACTGCACAAAAGAACGCACATCCCGCGACAGAGATGGCCACCAAAAGGATCTAGCCACTAACTCTCTGGTACCAAAGATTCCAGGATGACCAGCCAACACCGAACAATGAACCTCAGAGATAACTTTATTCGTCCACCTATCAGGGACAAACAGTTTCTCCGCTGGGCAACGATCAGGTTTATTAGCCTGAAATTTTTGCAGCACCTGCCGCAAATCAGGGGAGATGGCAGACACAATTACTCCCTCTTTGAGAATACCCACCGGCTCAGATAAACCCGGAGAGTCGGGCACAAAACTCCTAGACAGGGCATCCACCTTCACATTTTTAGAGCCCGAAGGTACGAAACCACAAAGTCAAAACGGGCAAAAAATAGCGACCAACGAGCCTGTCTAGGATTCAACCACTTGGCAGACTCGAGATAAGTCAAGTTTTTATGATCAGTCAAGACCACCACGCGATGCTTAGCTCCTTCAAGCCAATGACGCCACTCCTCGAATGCCCACTTCATGGCCAGCAACTCTCGATTGCCAACATCATAATTTCGCTCAGCAGGCGAAAACTTCCTGGAAAAGAAGGCGCATGGTTTCATCACCGAGCAATCAGAACTTCTCTGCGACAAAACAGCCCCCGCTCCAATCTCAGAAGCATCAACCTCGACCTGGAATGGAAGCGAAACATCTGGTTGACACAACACAGGGGCAGAAGAAAAACGACGCTTCAACTCTTGAAAAGCTTCCACAGCAGCAGAAGACCAATTGACCACATCAGCACCCTTCTTGGTCAAATCGGTCAATGGTTTAGCAATACTAGAAAAATTGCAGATGAAGCGACGATAAAAATTAGCAAAGCCCAGGAACTTTTGCAGACTTTTCAGAGATGTCGGCTGAGTCCAATCATGGATGGCTTGGACCTTAACAGGGTCCATCTCGATAGTAGAAGGGGAAAAAATGAACCCCAAAAATGAAATCTTCTGAACACCAAAGAGACACTTTGATCCCTTCACAAACAAAGAATTAGCGCGCAGGACCTGAAACACCGTTCTGACCTGCTTCACATGAGACTCCCAATCATCCGAGAAGACCAAAATATCATCCAAGTATACAATCAGGAATTTATCCAGGTACTCTCGGAAGATGTCATGCATAAAGGACTGAAACACTGATGGAGCATTGGTAAGTCCGAATGGCATAAATAGGTACTCAAAATGGCCCTCGGGCGTATTAAATGCAGTTTTCCATTCATCGCCTCGCTTAATACGCACAAGATTATACGCACCACGAAGATCTATCTTGGTGAACCAACTAGCCCCCTTAATCCGAGCAAACAAATCAGATAACAGCAGCAAGGGGTACTGAAATTTAACCGTGATCTTATTTAGAAGGCGGTAATCAATACAAGGTCTCAGCGAACCATCCTTCTTGGCCACAAAAAAGAACCCCGCTCCTAATGGCGACGATGACGGGCGAATGTGCCCCTTCTCCAAGGACTCCTTCACGTAACTCCGCATAGCGGCGTGCTCAGGCACAGATAAATTAAACAGTCGACCTTTTGGGAATTTACTACCAGGAATCAAATCGATAGCACAATCACAATGCCTATGCGGAGGTAGGGTATCGGACTTGGGCTCATCAAATACATCCCGGTAATCAGACAAAAACTCTGGAACTTCAGAAGGGGTGGATGACGAAATAGACAGAAATGGGACATCATCATGTACCCCTTGACAACCCCAGCTGGACACAGACATGGATTTCCAATCTAATACTGGATTATGGACTTGTAGCCATGGCAACCCCAACACGACCACATCATGCAGATTATGCAACACCAGAAAGCGAATAACCTCCTGATGTGCAGGAGCCATGCACATGGTCAGCTGGGTCCAATACTGAGGCTTATTCTTGGCCAAAGGCGTAGCATCAATTCCTCTCAATGGAATAGGACACTGCAAGGGCTCCAAGAAAAACCCACATCGCCTAGCATACTCCAAGTCCATCAAATTCAGGGCAGCGCCTGAATCCACAAATGCCATGACAGAATAAGATGACAAAGAGCAGATCAAGGTAACGGACAAAAGAAATTTTGACTGTACCGTACCAATGGTGGCAGACCTAGCGAACCGCTTAGTGCACTTAGGACAATCAGAGATAGCATGAGTGGAATCACCACAGTAGAAACACAGCCCATTCTGATGTCTGTGTTCTTGCCGTTCAACTCTGGTCAAAGTCCTATCGCACTGCATAGGCTCAGGTTTATGCTCAGATAATACCGCCAAATGGTGCACAGATTTACGCTCACGTAAGCGTCGACCGATCTGAATCGCCAAAGACATAGACTCATTCAGACCAGCAGGCATAGGAAATCCCACCATGACATCCTTAAGGGCTTCAGAGAGACCCTTCCTGAAAATAGCTGCGAGCGCACCTTCATTCCATTGAGTGAGTACGGACCACTTTCTAAATTTCTGACAATATACCTCTATCTCATCCTGACCCTGACACAGAGCCAGCAAATTTTTCTCTGCCTGATCCACTGAATTAGGTTCATCGTACAGCAATCCGAGCGCCAGGAAAAACGCATCAATATTACATAATGCAGGATCTCCTGGCGCAAGAGAAAATGCCCAGTCCTGAGGGTCGCCACGTAAAAAAGAAATAATGATCCTAACTTGTTGAACTGGGTCACCAGAGGAGCGAGGTTTCAAAGCCAGAAATAGTTTACAATTATTTTTGAAACTCAGAAATTTAGTTCAATCTCCAAAAAACAAATCAGGAATAGGAATTCTTGGTTCCAACATAGAATTCTGAACCACAAAGTCTTGAATATTTTGTACTCTTGCCGTGAGCTGATCCACACATGAAGACAGACCTTTAATGTCCATCGCTACACCTGTGTCCTGAACCACCCAAATGTCTAGGGGAAAAAAAGGCAAAACACAGTGCAGAGAAAAAAAAATGGTCTCAGAACTTCTTTTTTCCCTCTATTGAGAATCATTAGTACTTTAGGCCTCCAGTACTGTTATGATTAGGTAATTCAGTACCACAATGGACATAGAAGTCAGAGCACACACAGTGACCTGACAATAACCCAAAAACATAGACCGAGCTCTGAGACGTTGGAACTCTGCTGACCGCTATCCCGAATCCTCTCCAACCACACTAAAGGCAGCCGTGGATTGCGCCTAACGCTCCCTATGCAACTCGGCACAGCCTGAGAAACTAGCTAGCCTGAAGATAGAAAATAAGCCTACCTTGCCTCAGAGAAATACCCCAAAGGAAAAGGCAGCCCCTCACATATAATGACTGTGAGCTAAGATGAAAAGACAAACGTAGAGATGAAATAGATTTAGCAAAGTGAGGCCCGACTTTCTGAACAGAGTGAGGATAGGAAAGGTAACTTTGCGGTCAACACAAAACCCTACAAACAACCACGCAAAGGGGGCAAAAAGACCCTCCATACCGACTAATGGCACGGAGGTACACCCTCTGCGTCCCAGAGCTTCCAGCAAGCAAGAAAAACCAAATAAGCAAGCTGGACAGAAAAAAACAGCAAACAAAAATAACGAAAGCGGAACTTAGCTAAGCAGAGCAGCAGGCCACAGGAACGATCCAGGAGGAAGCAAGTCCAATACTAGAACATTGACTGGAGGCCAGGATCAAAGCACTAGGTGGAGTTAAATAGAGCAGCACCTAACGACTTCACCACATCACCTGAGGAAGGAAACTCAGAAGCCGCAGTACCACTTTCCTCCACCAACGGAAGCTCATAGAGAGAATCAGCCGAAGTACCACTTGTGACCACATGAGGGAGCTCTGCCACAGAATTCACAACATGTACCATCATTTGAGTCATCACCGATCATTTCTCAAAAATGGTGCATTTGGTGCCGCTACCACGGTTACCTTCTGCATGGGCCTTGGCAGCGTTGTTCATTAAACACATCTTCCGCCTACATGGTATGCCTGACAAAATTGTCAGTGACCGGGGTCCCCAGTTTGCGTCTCGGTTTTGGAGAGAGCTTTGTCGTCTTCTCAGTAGAGAGTTGAATCTCTCTTCCGCTTACCATCCCGAGACGAATGGGTTGGTAGAGAGGGCCAACCAGACCTTGGTCACATACCTGCGACATTTTGTTTCAGCCAGGCAGGATGACTGGGCATCCTGTTGTGAATTCTGTGGCTGAGTTCACTTCTGTGGTCACAAGTGGTATTGCAGTCTCTGGGCTTCCTCCCTCAGGTGTTTTGGTGAGCTCGTTGGCTGCCTTGCTATTTAGCTCCACCTGAGTCTGTCTTCCTTGCTCCTTGTCAATGTTCCAGTGTTGGATCTGAGCTACTGCATCTTTCCTTGGGCCTGCTGCTCTGCTAGATAAGTGCTTCTAGTTTGTTTTCTGTTTTTTCTGTCCAGCTTGCTATTAACTTTTGCTGGAAGCTCTGAGAAGCAAAGGGGTGCACCGCCGTGCTGTTAGTTCGGCACGGTGGGTCTTTTTGCCCCTTTGCGTGGTTTTCGTTTTAGGGTTTTTTGTAGACTGCATAGTTCTCTTTGCTATCCTCGCTCTGTCTAGAATATCGGGCCTCACTTTGCTGAATCTATTTCATTCCTACGTTTGTCTTTTCATCTTGCTAACAGTCATTATATGTGGGGGGCTGCCTATTCCTTTGGGGTATTTCTCTGAGGTAAGTCAGGCTTGTATTTCTATCTTCAGGCTAGTCAGCTCCTCAGGCAGTGCCGAGTTGCATAGGTAGTGATAGGCGCAATCCACTGCTGCTTATAGTTGTGTGAGGATAGATCAGGTACTGCAGTCTACAGAGATTCCACGTCTCAGAGCTCGTCCTATTGTTTTTGGTTATTGCCAGATCTCTGTATGTGCGCTGATTACTGCACGCTGTGTTGCCTGATTGCCAGCCATAACAGTACAAGGAGCCACACCAATGATTCCCAATAGAGGGAAAAAAGAAATCCTGACATCATTTTTTTTTCTTAGCTCTGTCTTCAGTCTTTTTTTTCCCCTAGACATTAGAGTGCTTCAGGACACAGCTGTGGACATGGATATTCAGGCTCTGTGCTCCTCAATGGATAATCTCGTTGTAAATGTACAAAAGATTCAAGATACTATTGATCAGAAATCGATGCTAGAACCAAGAATTCCGATTCCTGATTTGTTTTTTGGTGATAGAACTAAGTTCCTGAGCTTCAGAAATAATTGTAAGCTATTTTTGGCCTTGAAACCTCATTCTTCTGGTAATCCTATTCAACAGGTTTTGATTATTATTTCTTTTTTGCGCGGCGACCCACAGGACTGGGCGTTTTCTCTTGCACCAGGAGATTCTGCATTGAGTAATGTTGATGCATTTTTCCAGGCGCTGGGATTGCTTTACGATGAGCCTAATTCAGTGGATCAGGCTGAGAAAAATCTGCTGGCTTTATGCCAGGGTCAGGATGATGCAGAAGTATATTGTCAGAAATTTAGGAAGTGGTCAGTACTCACTCTGTGGAATGAATCTGCACTAGCGGCTTTGTTCAGAAAGGGTCTCTCTGAAGCTCTTAAGGATGTAATGGTGGGATTTCCTATGCCTGCTGGTTTGAATGAGTCTATGTCCTTGGCCATTCAGATCGGTCGTCGCTTGCGCGAGCGTAAATCTGTGCACCATCTGGCGGTATTGTCTGAGAGTAAACCTGAGCCTATGCAGTGCGACAGGACTATGACTAAAGTAGAACGGCAAGAACACAGACGTCGGAACAGACTGTGTTTCTATTGTGGTGATTCTACTCATGCTATTTCTAATTGTCCTAAACGCACTAGGCGGTTCGATAGCTCTGCCGTTATTGGTACTGTACAGTCCAAATTCCTTTTGTCCATTACCTTAATGTGCTCTTTGTCATCGTATTCTGTCATGGCGTTTGTGGATTCAGGCGCTGCCCTGAATCTGATGGATTTGGATTATGCTAAACGTTGTGGATTTTTCTTGGAGCCTTTGCGGTGTCTTATTCCGTTGAGAGGAATTGATGCTACACCTTTGGCCAAGAATAAGCCTCAGTACTGGGCCCAGCTGACCATGTGCATGGCTCCTGCACATCAGGAAGTTATTCGCTTTCTGGTACTGCATAATTTGCATGATGTGGTCGTGTTGGGGTTGCCATGGCTACAAACCCATAATCCAGTATTGGATTGGAACTCTATGTCGGTAACCAGCTGGGGTTGTCAGGGAGTACATGGTGATGTTCCATTTTTGTCTATTTCGTCATCCATTCCTTCTGACATCCCAGAGTTCTTGTCGGACTTTCAGGATGTATTTGAAGAGTCCAAGTCTGATGCCCTACCTCCGCATAGGAATTGTGATTGTGCTATCGATTTGATTCCTGGTAGTAAATTCCCTAAGGGTCGTTTATTTAATTTGTCCGTACCTGAACACACCGCTATGCGCAGTTATGTGAAGGAGTCCCTGGAGAAGGGACATATTCGCCCATCGTCGTCACCATTGGGAGCAGGGTTCTTTTTTGTAGCCAAGAAGGATGGTTCGCTAAGACCGTGTATTGATTACCGCCTTCTTAATAAGATCACTGTTAAGTTTCAGTATCCCTTGCCATTGATTTCTGACTTGTTTGCTCGAATTAAGGGGGCTAGTTGGTTTACTAAGATTGATCTTCGTGGTGCGTATAATCTGGTGAGAATCAGGCAGGGAGATGAATGGAAAACGGCATTTAATACGCCCGAGGGTCATTTTGAGTATCTGGTGATGCCGTTCGGACTTGCCAATGCTCCATCTGTTTTTCAGTCTTTTATGCATGACATTTTCCGTGAGTATCTGGATAAATTCTTGATTGTTTACTTGGATGACATTTTGATCTTCTCAGATGATTGGGAGTCTCATGTGAAGCAAGTCAGAATGGTTTTCCAGGTACTGCGTGCTAATTCCTTGTTCGTGAAGGGATCAAAGTGTCTCTTCGGTGTGCAGAAAGTTTCATTTTTGGGGTTCATCTTTTCCCCTTCTACTATCGAGATGGATCCGGTTAAGGTTCAGGCCATCCAGGATTGGACTCAGCCGACATCTCTAAAAAGTCTGCAGAAATTCCTGGGCTTTGCTAATTTTTATCGTCGCTTCATCTGTAATTTTTCTAGCATTGCCAGACCATTGACCGATTTGACCCAGAAGGGTGCTGATTTGGTTAATTGGTCTTCTGCTGCCGTGGAAGCTTTTCAGGAGTTGAAGCGTCGTTTTTGCTGTGCCCCTGTGTTGTGTCAACCTGATGTTTCTCTTCCGTTCCAGGTCGAGGTTGATGCTTCTGAGATTGGTGCAGGGGCGGTTTTGTCACAGAGAGGTTCTGGTTGCTCAGTGTTCAAACCATGTGCTTTCTTTTCCAGGAAATTTTCTGCTGCTGAGCGTAATTATGATGTGGGCAACCGAGAGTTGCTGGCCATGAAGTGGGCATTCGAGGAGTGGCGTCATTGGCTTGAGGGTGCTAAGCATCGCGTGGTGGTATTGACTGATCATAAGAACCTTACTTATCTTGAGTCTGCCAAGCGCTTGAATCCTAGACAGGCCCGTTGGTCGTTATTTTTTGCTCGTTTTGATTTTGTGATTTCATACCTTCCGGGCTCTAAAAATGTGAAGGCAGATGCTCTGTCTAGGAGTTTTGTGCCCGACTCTCCGGGGTTGTCTGAGCTGGCGAGTATCCTCAAGGAAGGAGTCATTGTGTCTGCCATCTCCCCTGATTTGCGGAGAGTGTTGCAGAAATTTCAGGCTAATAAACCTGATCGTTGTCCGGCCGAGAAACTGTTCGTCCCTGATAGGTGGACTAGTAAAGTTATCTCTGAACTTCATTGTTCGGTGCTGGCCGGTCATCCAGGAATCTTTGGTACTAGGGAGTTGGTTGCTAGATCCTTCTGGTGGCCATCTCTGTCACGGGATGTGCGTGCTTTTGTGCAGTCCTGTGGAATTTGTGCTAGGGCTAAGCCCTGCTGTTCACGTGCCAGTGGGTTGCTTTTGCCCTTGCCGGTCCCGAAGAGGCCTTGGACACATATTTCGATGGATTTCATTTCTGACCTTCCCGTTTCTCAAAAAATGTCGGTCATTTGGGTGGTCTGTGATCGCTTTTCTAAAATGGTCCATCTGGTGCCCTTGGTTAAATTGCCTTCCTCCTCTGATTTGGTGCCTTTGTTCTTCCAGCATGTGGTTCGTTTACATGGCATTCCTGAGAATATTGTTTCTGACAGAGGTTCCCAGTTTGTCTCGAGGTTCTGGCGAGCCTTTTGTGGTAGGATGGGCATTGACCTATCTTTCTCCTCGGCCTTCCATCCTCAGACTAATGGCCAGACCGAACGAACCAATCAGACCTTGGAAACATATCTGAGATGTTTTGTTTCCGCTGACCAGGATGATTGGGTGTCATTTTTGCCGTTGGCTGAGTTCGCCCTTAATAATCGGGCCAGCTCGGCTACCTTGGTCTCTCCATTTTTCTGCAATTCTGGGTTCCATCCTCGTTTCTCTTCAGGACAGGTTGAGTCTTCGGACTGTCCTGGTGTGGATTCTGTGGTGGACAGGTTGCAGCAGATCTGGACTCAGGTAGTGGACAATTTGACCTTGTCCCAGGAGAAGGCTCAGCTTTTCGCTAATCGCAGACGCCGTGTGGGACCCCGACTTCGTGTTGGGGATCTGGTTTGGTTATCTTCTCGTCATATTCCTATGAAGGTTTCCTCTCCTAAATTTAAACCTCGTTTTATTGGTCCGTATAGGATTTCTGAGATTCTCAATCCGGTGTCTTTTCGTCTGACCCTCCCAGACTCCTTTTCCATACATAATGTATTCCATAGGTCGTTGTTGAGGAGATACATGGCACCTATGGTTCCATCTGTGGAGCCTCCTGCCCCTGTTTTGGTGGAGGGGGAATTGGAGTATATTGTGGAGAAGATTTTGGATTCTCGTGTCTCTAGACGGAAACTCCAGTATCTGGTCAAATGGAAGGGTTATGCTCAGGAAGATAATTCCTGGGTTTTTGCCTCTGATGTCCATGCCCCAGATCTTGTTCGTGCCTTTCATGTGGCTCATCCTGGTCGGCCTGGGGGTTCTGGTGAGGGTTCGGTGACCCCTCCTCAAGGGGGGGGTACTGTTGTGAATTCTATGGCTGAGTTCACTTCTGTGGTCACAAGTGGTATTGCAGTCTCTGGGCTTCCTCCCTCAGGTGTTTTGGTGAGCTCGTTGGCTGCCTTGCTATTTAGCTCCACCTGAGTCTGTCTTCCTTGCTCCTTGTCAATGTTCCAGTGTTGGATCTGAGCTACTGCATCTTTCCTTGGGCCTGCTGCTCTGCTAGATAAGTGCTTCTAGTTTGTTTTCTGTTTTTTCTGTCCAGCTTGCTATTAACTTTTGCTGGAAGCTCTGAGAAGCAAAGGGGTGCACCGCCGTGCTGTTAGTTCGGCACGGTGGGTCTTTTTGCCCCTTTGCGTGGTTTTCGTTTTAGGGTTTTTTGTAGACTGCATAGTTCTCTTTGCTATCCTCGCTCTGTCTAGAATATCGGGCCTCACTTTGCTGAATCTATTTCATTCCTACGTTTGTCTTTTCATCTTGCTAACAGTCATTATATGTGGGGGGCTGCCTATTCCTTTGGGGTATTTCTCTGAGGTAAGTCAGGCTTGTATTTCTATCTTCAGGCTAGTCAGCTCCTCAGGCAGTGCCGAGTTGCATAGGTAGTGATAGGCGCAATCCACTGCTGCTTATAGTTGTGTGAGGATAGATCAGGTACTGCAGTCTACAGAGATTCCACGTCTCAGAGCTCGTCCTATTGTTTTTGGTTATTGCCAGATCTCTGTATGTGCGCTGATTACTGCACGCTGTGTTGCCTGATTGCCAGCCATAACAGCATCCTTGCTATCATGGGCAGAGTTTGCACTGAACAACGCCGTAGCCGACTCCACTGGACAAACCCCATTCCTCCTCAACTATGGTCAGCATCCACGGGTACCTGTGCCTCTGCCCGTGTCTTCCGCCGACTCCAGGGTGGCAGACTGGGCTGTTGAGGCACGGGATATTTGGGACCGCACTCAGGATGCCATTCGGGCCTCTAAGGAGAGAATGAGGTCCTCCGCCGATGCTCATCGGCGCCCCGCTCCGACCTTTGCTTCTGGCGACTTGGTGTGGCTCTCCGCCCGTAACATCAGGCTGCGAGTTGAGTCCACTAAATTTGCTCCTCGCTACTTGGGTCCGTTCAAGGTCCTCGAGCAGGTTAATCCTGTGGTCTATCGTTTGGCCCTTCCGCCACGCCTGGGTATCACCGACACCTTTCATGTGTCCCTCTTGAAACCCGTGTATATGTCCCGGTTTTCCGAGTCATCTGCTGGGACATCGGGTTCGTCTACGGACGATTATGAGGTGAACGCTATTTTGGGGTGCAAGGTGGTACGTGGCAAACATTTTTATTTGGTGGACTGGAAGGGTTATGGCCCCGAGGACAGGTCCTGGGAGCCTGTTGAGCACATTCGGGCCCCGCAGCTCATTGCTGCCTTCGAACGTAGCGAGGCCCAAGGAGGGGGGGGGCCCTAGGAGGGGGATTATGTTAGGAGTCGAGTTTCCTCTGCTGCACAGGGGGAATCTCGATCCGTCTCCGCTGCGGACTCCCATTCTTCTCCAGCCGCAGTGGAGTCTGCTCAGCAGGGACGTCGATCCCAGCGTCTCGCTCAGTCTGACTCTGTGCGAAGAGTTACTGCTGCTTTTCCTGCTTCTGCCATTGAAGCCAGTGCTGGGCAGCGGCGAGTGGACGTTTCTGGATCTAAGTCCTGCTTTTCTCTGTCTGAGCATGCCCAGGGCAGGATCTCCCGTTGGAGATCGAGGGTCACATGCTCAGGTATTGCAGCACATCCCATTGGTCCTCCTGGAAGGTCCTGAAAGGGCAAAACTTCAGTAGCAGCTTCCTGTGCTGCAACTATATAAGCTGCGCATGACCGCACGGCCATGCGCTAGTATTGTCTTGTAATTATGTGTGTGTGTTGTGAGTGAAAGTCGCTCTTTAAATAACCCTCCCTATTGAATGACTGTTCGCAGAAGGTGTATGTTTGCTATCTAGCGCCCGACTTATCCAACAGCACGTAACACACATTACAGCTACCAGTTGCTGTGTCCGCCAGTACGGCGCCGTGCGCTTGCTCTGCGCTTTCCTGACCCAAGCCTGGGTGGTTAGTGGCGTCCGTCAGTGCGGCACCGCACGCACTCTTGTGCCTTTATATTATTATTTATGTTCCTCTGACACCCCAGTTGTGGTGTCGAGCGCATGGGGTCTTCTGAACTCAAATCCTCAGTCTCGGGTTTGAGATTAGTGACTCCTTGCTTGCGCTCCATGTGCGGTACCGCGGTCCTGTGACGCAACAGGGTCGCTTCCTTCACACAGGGTGAAGTTAACCCATGTGTGTATTCTTATAGTACCGCCATATAGTCCGTCTTTACTAGCAGCGGGGTTTTTACCTGCACGGTGGACCTCGGACTGCGAACGCACCTAGTTCCACTTCAACTTGTACTTGGTGCGTTCCGCCAGTCCTTAACAGTAGACATGTGGGAAATGTTACTTATTAAGTATTTTGTGTGACATATCTCTGTGATTTAATTGCATAAAAATTCAAAGTTGAAAAATTGCGAAATTTTCATAATTTTCGCCAAATTTCTGTTTTTTTCACAAATAAACGCAGGTACTATCAAAGAATTTTTACCATTGTCATGAAGTACAATATGTCACGAGAAAACAATGTCAGATTCACTGGGATCCGTTGAAGCGTTCCAGAGTTATAACCTTATAAAGGGACAGTGGTCAGAATTGTAAAAATTGGCCCGGTCACCCTTGGGAGTAAAGGGGTTAACGTACAATACATATTCCTCAAAATGGCACCATTAAAAAATTCAACTCAGCACACAAAATACATAATATTGTTACAGTTACAAACAAAAAAAACTGAGTTTTTTTTAGTTGTGTTATTGAACAATCATTGTGCATAAACCATTGGTGATTGGTCAGAATGACCTTATAAAACATTATCCTATGCCTCCATGCATGATGATACTAATAATATTTTTTAGATTTATTTACAAAATTTGTATTACCTATGGTTACACCCAAAATTGCTGCAAATTGGGAAATCTGAGATGAAAAAGAAGCTTCTGGAGTCTAAAAAATACTTGGCAGCACTTCACGAAGGCTACTGCTCATATTTTGATCTGCAACTACCATAACTAGAAATACTTCATGGAATACACACCAGTCACCAATATAGTGATATTCCCAATGAGGGCTTAATTGTCAAAATAATAATGGGACTGAATGGGACCATAATGGACAAACTGCATATTCATAGAGAACAGCCTACTCAAAAGAACGTAGTCATAAGTCCAGATAACTGCAAATTACCAAAACCTTTATTCATCACAACAGATATAAAACAGCAGGTAGGGAAAATCTCCATGCCACCCTCAGCACATACAGAAAGGACAGGAGCGGGTGTATGTAAGTATATCAATACCAACAACACAAATAGTGACCGAATACAGTGCACATCAATAAATCGGTACCACCATTTGCATTTCAGTACTAATAATCATTCTCAGCAATAGAAATAAATATATAAGATATACATACCTGTCAGCGTAAAGACAAAAGTGTATAGACACCCCACATCCGTCCACCCCGAAGGCAAATGCCTTCCTCAAGGGAATTGCCTCTTGAAGCTCATCAAGAGAATGCCAAGAGTTTGCAAAGCAGTAATCAAAGCAAAAGGTGGCTACTTTGAAGAACCTAGAATATAAGACATAATTTCAGTTGTTTCACACTTTTTTGTTAAGTATATAATTCCACATGTGTTAACTCATAGTTTTGATGCCTTCAGTGTGAATGTTCAATTTTCATAGTCATGAAAATACAGAAAAATCTTTAGTGAGAAGGTGTGTCCAAACTTTTGGTCTGTACTGCATATATATACAGTGGGGCAAAAAAGTATTTAGTCAGACAGCAATAGTGCAAGTTCCACCACTTAAAAAGATGAGAGGCGTCTGTAATTTACATCATAGGTAGACCTCAACTATGGGAGACAAACGGAGAAAAAAAAATCCAGAAAATCACATTGTCTGTTTTTTTAACATTTTATTTGCATATTATGGTGGAAAATAAGTATTTAGTCAGAAAAAAAATTTCATCTCAATACTTTGTAATATATCCTTTGTTGGCAATGACAGAGGTCAAACGTTTTCTGTAAGTCTTCACAAGGTTGCCACACACTGTTGTTGGTATGTTGGCCCATTCCTCCATGCAGATCTCCTCTAGAGCAGTGATGTTTTTGGCTTTTCGCTTGGCAACACGGACTTTCAACTCCCTCCAAAGGTTTTCTATAGGGTTGAGATCTGGAGACTGGCTAGGCCACTCCAGGACCTTGAAATGCTTCTTACGAAGCCACTCCTTCGTTGCCCTGGCGGTGTGCTTTGGATCATTGTCATGTTGAAAGACCCAGCCACGTTTCATCTTCAATGCCCTTGCTGATGGAATGAGGTTTGCACTCAAAATCTCACGATACATGGCCCCATTCATTCTTTCATGTACCCGGATCAGTCGTCCTGGCCCCTTTGCAGAGAAACAGCCCCAAAGCATGATGTTTCCACCACCATGCTTTACAGTAGGTATGGTGTTTGATGGATGCAACTCAGTATTCTTTTTCCTCCAAACACGACAAGTTGTGTTTCTACCAAACAGTTCCAGTTTGGTTTCATCAGACCATAGGACATTCTCCCAAAACTCCTCTGGATCATCCAAATGCTCTCTAGCAAACTTCAGACGGGCCCGGAAATGTACTGGCTTAAGCAGTGGGACACGTCTGGCACTGCAGGATCTGAGTCCATGGTGGCATAGTGTGTTACTTATGGTAGGCCTTGTTACATTGGTCCCAGCTCTCTGCAGTTCATTCACTAGGTCCCCCCGCGTGGTTCTGGGATTTTTGCTCACCGTTCTTGTGATCATTCTGACCCCACGGGGTGGGATTTTGCGTGGAGCCCCAGATCGAGGGAGATTATCATTGGTCTTGTATGTCTTCCATTTTCTAATTATTGCTCCCACTGTTGATTTCTTCACTCCAAGCTGGTTGGCTATTGCAGATTCAGTCTTCCCAGCCTGGTGCAGGGCTACAATTTTGTTTCTGGTGTCCTTTGACAGCTCTTTGGTCTTCACCATAGTAGAGTTTGGAGTCAGACTGTTTGAGGGTGTGCACAGGTGTCTTTTTATACTGATAACAAGTTTAAACAGGTGCCATTACTACAGGTAATGAGTGGAGGAAAGAGGAGACTCTTAAAGAAGAAGTTACAGGTCTGTGAGAGCCAGAAATCTTGATTGTTTGTTTCTGACCAAATACTTATTTTCCACCATAATATGCAAATAAAATGTTAAAAAAACAGACAATGTGATTTTCTGGATTTTTTTTTCTCAGTTTGTCTCCCATAGTTGAGGTCTACCTATGATGTAAATTACAGACGCCTCTCATCTTTTTAAGTGGTGGAACTTGCACTATTGCTGACTGACTAAATACTTTTTTGCCCCACTGTATATGTATATATATAAAATCAGTGAGACACACATATATATATATTTATATTTAATACAGAGTTAACCCAAAGTGTTAGTGTGTAAAATTTAGGAGCTGTAGGTGTTAATTTAAAGGGTTAATTCACGGAAAAAACTGGCGTGGGCTCCCGCAAAATTTTCTACGCCAGAGAGGGAAAGCCAGTGACTGAGGGCAGAAATTAATAGCCTAGAGAGGGACCATGGTTATTGCCCCCCCCCCCCCCCCGGCTAAAAACATCTGCTCCAGCCACCCCAGAAAAGGCGCATCTGTAAGATGCACCTATTCTGGCACTTAGCCTCTCTCTTCCCACTCCCGAGTAGCGGTGGGATATGGAGTAATGTAAGGTGACATTAAGCCTGGTTAATAATGGAGAGAAGTCAATAAAACACCTATCCATTATTAATCCAATAGTAGGAAATGGTGAAAAATACACACACACACATTAAGAATAAAGTCTTTTAATGAAAGAAAGAAAGAAACACACAGGTTTTTATTATCTTTATTGTACGCTCAATCCAAAGCAAAGCCCTCGTTCTTCTGAAAAACAAATGCAGCGCCCCAGAGTCCTGGTCGTTGCAGTAATGTCGTTCTTCCACCAGGGGGGAGTGATGTTACGTCTGATGGCACCAAAGGAGTTCACCTTACCAGGTATCACAGCCACACACACACTTCACACTCCAGTCCACCAGGGGGAGCTAAGGGTTCTATCTACTAGGCCACTCCTCACATAGGGTAAAACTGGTGGGTTGGTTAGGAAGTTAGTCAGAGTGAGTCGGAGGAGAGGAGAGTTCCTGGCTGGGGACCGACGAGGAAAGGTCTCCAGGTCGAGCTGGCTGGGGTGATCCCTGGTCAGATCCAGACTGAAGTCTGAGGAGGAAGGAAAAAGGGACACGGAGCTGCGCCTGCAACCCATGCGGCAGCATCCTAAGGAAGGACGAGAAAGGAATTGTGCTGTAGTGAGTGAGAAAAGAAGTCATAGCAACAGGAGTGAAACATCAGTGGGAGACCAGCTAGAAGCAGGCTGCCTCCATCTGACGCGCAGATCCGGTGGCCGGAACACCGAGGGAGTAATAGACTCTACGCTTTACTTCAGAGACAGGCAGGACAGTCAATTCCAAGTTGGCTGTCCGACCTAAACACCTAAGCAGACACGGTGGCAATTGTAGAGGAGGGGCGTCTCTAGGGTCCCTATAAAATAGCCTCAGGCCACCACAGTCATACGGGTTTGTCCTATCCATCTGGGAGACAGAGAGAGAGAGAAGTAACAACAGTGAGGACCTTATGGTAGCTTATGCAAGTAGGGACCTACTACGTTACTGTGCGCAAGGGGAAGGCTATTGAATTCCTCCTGGATAAGGGGGCTCTGGAATTGCCATCAGACCGGCCGGACCCTGCCTACCCTGTGATCCGGCACTCTGGACTGTGGATGCTGAAGCCTTCAGTAAAGGTAAAGAGACTGCACCCATTGTGTCCTCGTTATTCGCCACGCCTTACATCATCCACCCTCATCTACACTTCTGGGAAGCCCTGGGGAAATACTTCACCTGTGGGAAGGTATACCATCTAGCTGCCATAACATCACCCCAGCGGACCGCTAAGCAGCGTCGGTCACCCTGACCGAATACCACAGGTGGCGTCACTAACACTACCGTTATCTACGAACTCTACCTTTTATTGGGCGCCCCTCATAGGGCCATGGTCCGGGTTGGGCCACCGTGACATCCCCGCTGAGGGAACTGAAGGACCCAGTAGCGAGTACCCCATTGCCCTTACGTGGGGGCGATCCACAAACAAACAAAAGAAACAATATCCCATACCTGTCCGCCGTACAGTCAAGTCCCACCAAGGAAATCTATCTCAAGGGGTTAAATACATTTACAACCAGGAGCGCTGCTAATGCGGCCGTTCCTGGCTGTAAAAGACTGGGGATTGAATGGCATGCAGGGAACGGAGATTCAGTGACTAGCGGTGCCGTCACCAAAGCTGCGCCCCCTGGCGGCATGAACTCATTTGAACTGTAGCGTGGGAAAGTTTCTGAATATTTTCTCACGCTACAGTTCAAATGAGTTTATGCCACCAGGGGCAGCAGCTTCGGTAAACCATGTCTCATATCCTGCCGGGGCAAAAGCCGGCAATTAAATTACCGACTTTTCTACTATCTATTAAATAAATATATATATACCGTGGCATCATGGCAGGTCTTTGTAGCGCAAGCGCGCAGGGCCTGTGTGTCATGTCGGACGCTATTCACACTAGGGCGTCCGACAGACAGCGGTAATTCCGCATTCGTCCACTATGCGCTCAGTGGCGCCGGCTAGATTCTATCTAGGTTGTCCGGGGTTAATCAAGCTGGTACTCGGATTGGAGGCTGGGTCACGCCCTCTGCCTTTAAATAGTTCTGCTGAACTTTGGGCGTCGCTAATTATAGCTTGTGTCTGGTGATCTCGGTCTGGAGTGGTGGTCTAGGAGAAGGAATATTGTATCTGGTGGTGTATTATCCTTTGTCATATTTCTCCTTCCTATATTTGTATTTGTTTTGCCCTGTGCACATTTTCGTGTATTCCTGTGTGACTGCGGCGTGGTGTGTTTTTCAGTTTTCCCTGTCTGTGCTTTCTGTGGGGATTGGTGTGTGGTCTCTTCACTGGGTGGCGGGAGGTGGTTTCAGCTTAGGGCTGAAACAGGAGACAGGGTCAGGCCTGGCGGCCCAGACATGCACACCTTTAGTGTAACTTCTGGGAGAGGGTCAGACAGGGATTTCCTAGCCTGAGGGATATCACAGGGGCCGGGGTACCAGCCTTAATCTACCCAGTACTCCCGTGACACTGTGATGACGTCACGGTCACATGACCGTGACGTCATGGCAGGTCCTTGTCGCGCAGGCGCGCAGGGCCTGTGATGGCGTCACGGTCACATGACCGTGATGTCATGGCAGGTCCTTCTGCCACCGGAACCTAAAATGGAAGATGGCGGCCGGCGCGAGCTACTACGGAGGGTGAGTATAGCAGGTTTTTTTTATTTTTTTTATTTTTAACATTACATTTTTTACTATTTTTTACTATTGATGCCGCATAGGCAGCGTCAATAGTAAAAAGTTGGGGACACACAGGGTTAATAGCGGCGGTAACGGAGTGCGTTACCCGCGGCATAACGCGGTCCGTTACCGCCGGCATTAACCCTGTGTTAGCGGTGACCGGAGGGGAGTATGCGGGCGACAGGCACTGACTGCGGGGAGTAAGGAGCGGCCATTTTCTTCCAGACTGTGCCCGTCGCTGATTGGTCGCGGCAGCCATGACAGGCAGCTGGCGAGACCAATCAGCGAACGAATAACCGTGACAGAAAGACAGAAGGACAGACAGAAGTGACCCTTAGACAATTATATAGTAGATATATATATATATATATATATATATATATACACACACACTATGTGTAGACATTTATTCTATCTATTCTAACCTGTCAGTGTGATTTTACTGTACACCGCACTGAATTACCGTCTTTTTTATAGGACACTGCTGGACGTGTGGTCCATGTGTAATCTGTATTTTTCTCGCCCCCATAGTCTTCTGACTTTGGGGCTCGATCTAGAGGTCCTCAAAGCGTCTCCCAGGGTCGTCGGCGTGAACATCAGGGCAGTCGCCGCCGAGTAAGTACCTTTTCTATTTATTTCTTTTATTGTTTTTATTTTTCCACTTCATGTTGAGGATTTCATTTTTAATGTTTTTGTTTTTTGTCTTTTTTAACATGCTCCTGACTCGGACGGTCTAGACATCGATCTCCTCATCGATCTAATCCTAAAGCGGGAGTGGCTGTGGAATATCGGGTACCACCGCCACGCAGATTTTGGTGTTACCCGTCGGCTCTGGGAGGAGGTATGCCACAAACTTGTGGACCATTGGGAGGATGTAAGTACTCGGGCAGAAATCCGAGAGTGGACCCTCTGGGTCGTGACTCTAGAGCCCCCGGGGTCGAGCGGACCAGATGGAATCACCCCCTATACAGGGAGTGTTAGGAGCAGGACCTCGGGGGAATGGAGACACAACAGCTAGAGCCAAAGGGGCGACCCAAGATAAAGAAGGAAACCAAAGGCTATAAGGATGGCAGGGAATAATAGGAAAACAAGACTTAACTGAAAATGACTGGAACACGGACTGGCAGGACTCAGCAGGAACACGGACCGGAAGGACTCAGCAGGAACACGGGCTGGCAGAACACAGCAGGAACACGGACTAGCAGGATACAGCAGGAACACGGACTGGCAGGATACTGCAGGAACACGGACTGGCAGGATACAGCAGGAACACGGATTGGCAGTATACAACAGGAACACGGACTGGCAGGATACAGCAGGAACACGGACAGGCAGGACACAGCAGGAACACGGACTGGCAGGATACAGCAGGAACACGGACAGGCAGGACACAGCAGGAACACGGACTGGCAGGATACAGCAGGAACACGGACAGGCAGGACACAGCAGGAACACAGACAGGCAAGACACAGCAGGAACACGGGCTGGCAGGACACTAAGACAAAGTAAAGACTGGGCTGAGAGAAGACACTGGTGCAGGGGAGCCTAGGGCATAGGGACACTGACGGCACCTACAAAGCAAAGGCGTCTTACCGAGGGAGACGCCGGGAAGAAATACCCGATGGGCGCCGCCATGTTGGGGCGGAGCCACCGGGTCGCGACCTCCCAGAAGGCTCTGCGATGGAGGAGACGCGACCGCGCATGCGCAGAGGCACCGGACGCCGTGAGCCGGCGAAGGAGGAAGCAGAGCGGCGCTGGACAGGATCGCGAGTGCGCCGAGGGACGGGAGAAGCCGGGTAAGTATGCGCAGTACCCCCCTCCTTAGTCCCCCTCTTTTTAAGGCTAGAAAGGAATCTTTTCATGATAAGGGGAGCATTGATGTTCTCTCGGGGCTCCCAGGACCTCTCCTCAGGGCCAAATCCCTCCCAATCAATCAAAAAATAAGTTTTACCCCTAACTACCTTTTTGGCAAGAATGTCTTTAACATTAAAGATTCCATCAGAAGTACAGAGCTGAGGAGAGGAAGAGGTAGCGGAGTGAAAACGATTAAAGACTGCAGGCTTGAGAAGAGACACATGGAAGGCATTGGGAATGCGTAAAGAGGCAGGCAACTTCAACTTATAAGAAACATCATTAATGCGACTCAAGATAGGAAAAGGACCAATATAGCGGGGACCCAGTTTGCAAGAGGGAATTTTAAGCTTGATATAGCGAGAGGAAAGCCAAACTTTATCACCCGGAGAATATGGCGGAGCATCCAAACGCCTTTTGTCAGCAAACTTTTTCATATTAAGGCTAGCTCTCTCAAGAGCCACTTTGGTCTCACTCCAAATCGTAGAGAATTCCCGGGACAAGAAATCCGCTGCCGGTACCCCCGAGGAAAGAGAAACAGGAAGAGGAATGTTCGGATGTTGACCATAGACTACAAAAAAGGGGGTTTTGGAGGAAGACTCGCTGGGAAGATTGTTATATGAGAATTCGGCCCAGGGGAGAAGAGAGACCCAGTCATCTTGGTGTGCATTGGAGAAATGTCGCAGATATGTAGTCAGGACTTGATTAACTCGCTCCACTTGTCCGTTGGACTGAGGGTGATAGGCGGAAGAAAAGTCCAAGTTAACCTTTAATAGACTGCAGAGAGCTCTCCAAAAACGTGAGGTAAATTGTACTCCACGGTCTGAGACGATATGATGAGGAAAACCATGAAGACGGAAGACTTGGTGTAAACAGATCTTTGCCAACTCAGGAGCGGAAGGCAGACCAGGTAATGCGATGAAGTGAGCCATCTTGGAGAACCGATCTACAACAACCAAGATGACAGAGCAATTCGAGGAACAAGGTAGATCAGTGATGAAGTCCATAGCTATATGACTCCAAGGGACGGAAGGCACAGGCAGAGGATGCAGCACACCGGAAGGAAGCTGCCTAGGGACTTTATTTTTTGCACAAGAAGGACAAGAAGCGATGAATCTGGTGACGTCTTGTCGGAGAGATGGCCACCAGTAATGCCGAGAGATAAGAGAAAGTGTCTTCTTGACTCCTACGTGACCTGCAATTTTGGAGGAGTGACCCCAACGTAAAACTCTCTCCTTGTCTTGGTTAGCCACAAGAGTCTTGCCAGGAGGAGTTGAAATCACTCTTAGAGGAGCAAGAGTGACGATCTTCGCAGGATCAATGATGTGAGCCGGAGAATCCTCTAGGTCCAGAGGCTGAAAGGATCTTGAAAGAGCATCTGCTTTGACATTCTTATTCCCGGGTCGGAAATGAAGTTCAAATTCGAATCGTCCGAAGAATAAAGACCATCTGGCCTGTCGTGGATTTAGTCTTTGGGCAGACTGAATATAGGCCAGATTCTTGTGGTCTGTGTAAATGGTGAATGGGTGAAGAGCCCCCTCAAGGAGATAACGCCATTCCTCCAAGGCTAGCTTGATAGCCAAAAGTTCTTTATCTCCAATAGAGTAGTTACGCTCAGGAGCGGAAAAGGTTTTAGAAAAAAAAACACAGGTCACCAAACGTCCGGACGAGGATCTTTGCAAAAGTACAGCACCAGCTCCAATAGAGGATGCGTCGACCTCAAGGACAAACGGTCTATTAGCATCAGGACGATGAAGCACAGGAGCCGTAGCGAAGCTTTGTTTAAGAGACAGAAAGGACTCTTCAGCCTCAGGGGTCCAAAGACTGGAGTTGACTCCCTTGCGAACTAGAGCAGAGATAGGCTTGGTCATGGAAGAAAAATGAGGAATAAATTGTCTATAGTAGTTGGCAAAGCCAAGAAAACGTTGGATTGCTTTTGTTCCAAGAGGACGAGGCCAATTCAGGACAGCAGAAACCTTCTCTGGATCCATCTCTAAGCCAGATCTTGAGACAATATATCCCAGGAAGGGAAGAGACGATTGTTCAAAGACGTACTTCTCAATCTTAGCGAACAGATGATTCTCTCTTAGCCTTTGCAGAACACGACAGACATCTCGCCTGTGAGTGGAGAGATCCGGAGAAAAGATGAGAATGTCGTCAAGGTAAACTACGACCGAGGAGTAGAGAAGAACCCGAAATACATCGTTCACAAATTCCTGGAAAACCGCGGGGGCGTTGCAGAGACCAAACGGCATAACCAAGTACTCGTAGTGACCGTCACGAGTATTGAAGGCAGTCTTCCACTCATTGCCTGCACGAATACGAACCAAATTATATGCGCCACGTAGATCTAATTTGGTAAAAATTTGCGCACCCCGAAGACGGTCGAAGAGTTCCGGAATGAGTGGCAGAGGATATTTGTTCTTCACCGTGATGTTGTTTAGGCCTCGATAATCAATGCAGGGACGGAGAGAACCGTCTTTCTTCTTCACGAAAAAAAAAACCCTGCTCCGGCCGGAGAAGAAGACTTGCGAATGAATCCTTTAGCAAGATTTTCTTGAATGTACTCAGACATAGCTTGAGTCTCAGCAGGGGAGAGAGGATAGATCCTGCCCCTGGGCGGGTTAGTTCCAGGCACGAGATCTATGGGATAATCATAGAGCCGGTGAGGCGGAAGACCCTCAGCCTCCTTCTTGTTGAAGACATCAGAATAAGCGCTGTAGACACAGGGTAAGGCGGGAAAAGAAGAGGAAGGAGAAGAATTAGAGGAAGATCCCACAGGACGCACCGGCAGCAGACAACGTTCCCATCAAAACTCACCCCAGCGCAAGATATTACCATTGCGCCAATCTAAAATGGGCTCGTGGTTCCGTAACCAAGGAAGACCTAAGAGCATAGGATGAGACAGACCCGCTAAAACATAAAATGCAATTCTCTCCTTGTGTAGAGCCCCAACCTGAAGTTCCACCTCAAGTGTTACTTGAGTAATGGTCTCCTGTAACGGTTTACCATCCACAGATGCAAGAATCACAGGAGCCTCTAAGGTTTTGACTGGAACGGAGAATTTCAAAACCTCCTCCAACCTAATAAAATTCCCTGCTGCGCCCGAATCCACATACGCATCCAGAGAAATGCCTTTGCCCGCAATATGCAAAAGAACGGACAAAGTAAGGGGTTGAGAGGGATCACACACACCTAGGGAGGCCTCTCTTACCTGACCTAGGCGGAGGAGTTTTCCGGACGTTCAGGGCAAGAGCGTAATAAATGAGCCGCACTCCCGCAGTAAAAGCATAACCCCTGAGTGCGCCTCTCTTTATGACGTTGTTCGGACATCTTAAGACGGTCCACTTGCATAGGTTCCGGTGCGGACGCCTGAGAGGAGGTTCTAGGCTGAGGACTGAGTGGCTTACGGGTGGCAGAAGAAGGACGAAGAGACCTCCGCTCACGAGCGCGTTCTTGGAACCGAAGGTCAATACGGGTAGCTAAGGAAATTAATTCCTCCAAAACAGTAGGGGTGTCCCGACCGGCTAACTCATCTTTTATGCGCCCAGAGAGGCCCCGCCAAAAAGCACCCACCAACGCCTCATTGTTCCAGCCCAAGTCAGAGGAGAGTGTGCGGAACTGAATAGCGTACTGGCCTACGGATAACGACCCCTGATGGAGAGAAAACAGAGCTTCAGTTGTAGAGGCCAGACGTCCAGGTTCGTCAAAGACAAGACGGAAAGTCTCCAAAAATTCAGACAACCGGGAGACTAGAGGATCGTCTCGCTCCCAGAGTGGATTAACCCATGCCAAGGCGTCACCCTCCAGATGGGAAATCAAAAACGCAACTTTGGACCGATCCGTCGGGTAATGCTGGGGCAGAAGCTCAAAGTGAAGACGGCATTGGTTTAGAAATCCTCGGCAGGACTTAGGATCCCCATTATACCGAGGCGGTTTAGCCAAGCGGGGTGGAGGGTGGGACACAGGAGCAGACGTAGAAGCGGCTGTCTGGATAGAAAGCAGCCGATCGCCAATAGAAGACATATAACTAAGTATATGGGCCTGGGTGTCACGCTGCTGAGCTAACTCTTGCTGTAAGCCAACGAGTAGAGCGGCGTTGCCAGGATCGGAGGACTGGAGCGTGGACAAACGAGAATCCATAGCTTTCATAAAAGACATCATGCGGGACTGATTCTCTCGCAAAAAGAGTAGCTCTTTCTGCGCAGCAGAGGCCCCAGCGGGGTCCATGGCCTTTGCTTACTGTAAGTACTCAGGCAGAAATCCGAGAGTGGACCCTCTGGGTCGTGACTCTAGAGCCCCCGGGGTCGAGCGGACCAGATGGAATCACCCCCTATACAGGGAGTGTTAGGAGCAGGACCTCAGGGGAATGGAGACACAACAGCTAGAGCCAAAGGGGCGACCCAAGATAAAGAAGGAAACCAAAGGCTATAAGGATGGCAGGGAATAATAGGAAAACAAGACTTAACTGAAAATGACTGGAACACGGAATGGCAGAACACAGCAGGAACACGGACTGGCAGGACTCAGCAGGAACACGGACCGGAAGGACTCAGCAGGAACACGGGCTGGCAGAACACAGCAGGAACACGGACTAGCAGGATACAGCAGGAACACGGACTGGCAGGATACTGCAGGAACACGGATTGGCAGTATACAGCAGGAACACGGACTGGCAGTATACAACAGGAACACGGACTGGCAGGATACAGCAGGAACACGGACTGGCAGGATACAGCAGGAACACGGACAGGCAGGACACAGCAGGAACACGGACTGGCAGGATACAGCAGGAACATGGACAGGCAGGACACAGCAGGAACACGGACTGGCAGGATACAGCAGGAACATGGACAGGCAGGACACAGCAGGAACACGGACAGGCAAGACACAGCAGGAACACGGGCTGGCAGGACACTAAGACAAAGTAAAGACTGGGCTGAGAGAAGACACTGGTGCAGGGGAGCCTAGGGCATAGGGACACTGACGGCAGACAGTGCACCTACAAAGCAAAGGCGTCTTACCGAGGGAGACGCCGGGAAGAAATACCCGATGGGCGCCGCCATGTTGGGGCGGAGCCACCGGGTCGCGACCTCCCAGAAGGCTCTGCGATGGAGGAGACGCGACCGCGCATGCGCAGATGCACCAGACGCCGTGAGCCGGCGAAGGAGGAAGCAGAGCGGCGCTGGACAGGATCGCGAGTGCGCCGAGGGACGGGAAAAGCCGGGTAAGTATGCGCAGCGTGCGCAGCATACGTAACAGAGGATCTTGATGTTTGGGCCCAGAATCAAGCGCATAATTATTCACAGTTCAGTTATGTTGCCTGGCTGTAATGTGTTGTATACTAACCAATTTGTGCTTTCACTTTACAGGGGAAAGAGTTATCAAGCGGTGGCGGTCACTCAGGGATCGCTTCAAGAAGGAGTTCAACAAGGAGATGCAGGTCCCAAGTGGATCGGGAGGACATAGGAGCAAATACAAGTATGCTCGAGCCCTGTCGTTCCTCCAGTCAACTATGGTGAGCAGAAGGTAAATATTCCCCACCCATTGACTAAGTAAAAATGTTTACATATATAACCTTTTTTTGGGGGTTTCAGCCAGGGCCAGGCAATAACATATTAATTACATTTTTTTTCCTTGTTCCACAGCACCATCTGCAGCACTCGGGAGCCTGCAGTGTTGAACCCTTCTGGAGTGATCCCTCAGGAGACCACCACCGGGGGCCACTTCGGCAGTCCCGACTCATCTGCACCTTCCCAGCCTTCCCTCACATCTGGTCCCTTGGTCCCATCCACCAGTGCTGGAGCATCGTGGCAGACTTCATTACATCAAGCTGCTGGTGAGGATATAGCTTTTCCTTTACCCCACCCATCTGATACTGCCACCTCTAGAACACCTGTAGGTTCTGGGCGGCCATGCCAGAGGGGTCAAGAAAAGAGCTAAACCCACTGAGTTCTTGCATCTGAATGCAGCCTTCCAGAACTGGCTCAAACTGTTGTCTGAGCAAATGACTGCAGGATTTAATTTGCTCAACAACAGTATTCTTGAGTTGCACACTTGTCTGGATAGGATGCATTCAGATGAAAGTAAATCGCCAAATCATTCCTTTTTCGAGGCAGTACTCGAGCACATAGACAAGGTATCTCCTGACCAGCAGATGCATGTAATGCAAGCCTGCCAGTTTGCCCTAGCACATGTTACCTCCCAAGCCCCTCCACCTGCCACGGTAGTTCCTTCCGCACCTGCCCCCCCTCCAGCCACTGTCCCTCCTCACCCTCCTATACAATACCAGCTTCCTGCCCTGTACAAGCTTCATGCCCCATGCCAGCATCCTGCAACATACCAGTTCCCAACCACATCATTTGTGCCTCTTCTCCCTGCCCAACCTCTACTACCTACCCACTACCACCAATCTCCTTCCACACCCATCATGCCCCCAAACATAACCCTCTTCTCCACCCACCACCTCTTCTGCCTCCCAATCCCTTCACTCCACCCCTCAAAACTTCTAAATTCCCATCTCTACTCCCGGTTTTATGTCCACCCATTCTATTTCTTTCTCCACCCCTTCACCTTCTGTTTTACCTGCTGATCTGTCACCACCACCACCACATTCCTCTCTCCACACTCCCACTGTCGAAGTGGTCCAATCTGACAGCTTCTCCAGTATTAGCTCCACCCCACACTACATAAATTTATAAATATATGTATATAAGTTATAAATAAAAATATACTTTTTTTGTTTAAAAATTTGTCTTTCATTTATTTAATTCTAAGGTATAATTATAAGGTTTAATACTTTGGGTAAAACCCAACCAGGTAAAATACTTTGTGTAAAAAAGGTACAATACTTTGGGTTCAATCCAACCAGGTACATTAGTTTGGGAAAGAAGAGTAGAATACTTTGGGTAAAATCCAAGCAGGTACAATACTTGGGGTAAAAATAAAATACTTTGGGAAAAACCCAACCAGGTAACATACTTTGGGTAAAAGTACAATACTTTGGGAAAAATCAAACCGGGTACAATACTTTGGGTAAAACAAGTTCAAGTACTTTGGGTAACAAGGTCCAAGACAAATTTTTCAAACTCTATCATCCTGCCAGTCTACTCTTCCTTGAGGTGAAAAAGTATTCAGCAAATTTGTCCCTCATTCTGGAAATTGACACAGAACTTCTAAAAGTAATGTTCTGATAATCATGCAAGTTGGTTTCTTCAAAGTGGTCATCAATGGAAATTTGTTCCTTGCATATAACAAAATTGTGCAGGACCACACAAGCTTTCACCACCTCATTAACAGTGTCAGTCTTCAGGTTTACAGCGGTCAACAGAACTCGCCATTTGGATGTTAGAATCCCAAAATGCACTCCACCATTCTTCGTGCTCGTGTTAGGGGGTAATTAAAAATTCTTTTAGTTGGCGTCAATCCACTACTTGAGTATGGTTTCAGCAGGTGTTCCGAGAGTTGGAACGCTTCATCTCCAACACATACAAATGGCATTGGTGGCCCAGAGGTTTCAGGCAGTGGTCTTGCGGGTGGAAATTGAAGATTGCAAACACTTTAGAAACTTGCATCTGAGCGGCCATAGGCCCCAATATCGGCCACTATAAACTTGTATTCAGCATCTGCGATGGCCATAAGCACAATGGAGAAATATTTCTTGCAGTTGTTCTGAGCCAGATGCAGCAGGTTTGACGATGTGTGATATGTAATAGGTTTCCCGTCCACTGTACCCAAGCAATTGGGAAACTGACAAATTTGTTGGAATTTTTCGGCAATCTCCAGCCAACTCTCCGTTGTGGGATGTGGGATAAATTCTTCATGTAAACAGTCCCACAATGCACGGCAGGTGTGCGTAACAATCCCCGATATGGTTGAAATCCAAGTCGGAACTGGAAATGGAGTGACGAAAGGGATTCGCCAGTTGAAAGGAATCTGTGAAAAAAGGAAAGGCAATAACTACTACAAAATACCAGCAACAACATTACAGTTATAAGTGTGCTTTAATAGTAGGAGATACAATAAAAATGGCTTACCGAAGAGTCACCCTCAGACACTCTGCCGGTGAAATGGAGAAGCGGCAATGTGTCACTTCTGATGAGGTGTCCAATCCGTTCCACCAATAAATCAAAGTTCTCTATTTGCATCCGAACATAAGAATAAACCCCAAAATGTTTTTCTCATAACTCCATGTATAGTGTAGAATATACCACATGAGTCATTCTCTGTGCTGTTATTGGGTGGATCCAAAAACGTCATCGGCGCAGATGCATGATGCGCTGTCTTTCTCGCTCTTTCTCCATAACAATCACTTTCAAACGATTAGCCTCAAAAGTGAAATCCACATTAATCTTCAGAATGTTTGCCATCACGCCTTCCATCTTCGCCACTTGCTCTACAACCTGTGAAAGATGGGCTGTAGAAATACTGTATATATAGGTTTTTAGTAGCCAATAAGTTTTGGGAGCCTCCCATGGGAGTTTTTTAAAAAACATCCATCGTAATCCGT
Organism: Ranitomeya imitator; assembly: GCF_032444005.1. Classification (NCBI taxonomy): domain Eukaryota; kingdom Metazoa; phylum Chordata; class Amphibia; order Anura; family Dendrobatidae; genus Ranitomeya; species Ranitomeya imitator. The sequence continues at coordinate 512,057,796 of NC_091285.1, read as the reverse complement.
AGTAAAGCGGATAAAAAAACGGAAGAAACGGATGAAAAACTTTTTTGCCAGATCTGCTAGTCAGATCCGGCAGAAAAACGGATCTATCGCATCAGCTTTTCACAATTTACACCAGATACGTCGAGCAACTAGATTGAGCCTGACAGCAAAAAACTGATGTGTGAAAGCAGCCTAAGGAATGACATGCGTTCCAATCATGCATTCTAGTTCAGCGTACCAGAAGTCACTTTTGCATTGGGACAGTCAACGTGGAACTGACATGAGCCAATAAGTGCCGATCACTGATGTCTTAACCAATCACAGGCCTCGTTAAGACTATATAATGCTCACACAATCAGCTAGTAATTAACGCTCCTTTTGGAAAAAGCATAGGCGAAACGGCGGTGTCGGGTGATGGCACGCTATGCACTTAGCTCAAGGCACTAATCACTTTGTAAGTACATACAACTATATTGTTTTGGTTTGATTTATCCCTTCACCATTTCCCTATATAATGGAGCACCATAATGGAATTGCTATTTTTATGCCCATTTAACTTTAATACTTTGTTGCGCTACCTTTTGCTGCGATTATAGCTGCAAGTCGCTAGGGGGATGTCTCTATCAGTTTTGTACATCGAGAGACTGAAATTCTTGTCTATTGTTCCTTGGCAAACAACTCGAGCTCATTGAGGTTTGATGGAGATCATTTGTGAACAGCAGTTTTCAGCTCTTTCCACAGATTCTCGATTGGATTGAGGTCTGGACTTTGACTTGGCCATTCTAACACCTGGATATGTTTTTTTTGTGAACCATTCCATTGTAGATTTTGCTTTATGTTTGGGATCATTGTCTTGTTGGAAGACAAATCTCCGTCCCAGGCTCAGGTCTTTTGCAGGTTTTCTTCAAAAATGGTCCTGTATTTGGCTCCATCCATCTTCCTATCAATTTTAACCATCTTCCCTGTCCCTGCTGAAGAAAAGCAGGCCCAAACCATAATGCTGCCACCACCATGTTTGACAGTGGGGATGGTGTGGTCAGGGTGATGAGTTGTGTTGCCTTTACGCCAAACATATCGTTTGGCAATGTTGCCAAAAAGTTCGATTATGGTTTCATCTGACCAGAGCACCTTCTTCCACATGTTTGGTGTGTGTCTCCTAGATGGCTTATTGCAAATTTTAAACAACACTTTTTATGGATATCTTTGAGAAATGGCTTTCTTCTTGCCACTCTTCCATAAAGGCCAGATTTGTGCAGTGTATGACTGATTGTTGTCCTATGGACAGACTGTCCCACCTCAGCTGTAGATCTCTGCAGTTCATCCAGAGTGAACATGGGCCCCATGGCTGCATCTCTGATCAGTTTTCTCCTTGTTTGAGATGAAAGTTTAGAGGGACAGCCGGGTCTTGGTAGATTTGCAGTGGTATGATACTCCTTCCATTTCAATATGATCACTTGCACAGTGCTCCTTGGGATGTTTAAAGTTTTGGAAATCATTTTGTATCCAAATCTGGCTTTAAACTTCACCTCAACAGTATCACGGACCTGCCTGTTGTGTTCCTGGGTCTTCATGATGCTCTGTGCTTCAAACAGAACCCTGAGACTATCACAGAGCAGGTGTATTTATAAGGAGACTTGATTACACATAGGTGGATTATATTTATCATGATTAGGCATTTAGGACAACATAGGATCATTCAGAGATCCACAATGAACTTCTGGAGTTAGTTTGCTGCACTGAAAGTAAAGGGGCAGAATACTATTGCACGCCCCACTTTTACATAGTAACATACATAGTAACATAGTTAGTAAGGCCGAAAAAAGACATTTGTCCATCCAGTTCAGCCTATATTCCATCATAATAAATACCCAGATCTACGTCCTTCTACAGAACCTAATAATTGTATGATACAATATTGTTCTGCTCCAGGAAGACATCCAGGCCTCTCTTGAACCCCTCGACTGAGTTCGCCATCACCACCTCCTCAGGCAAGCAATTCCAGATTCTCACTGCCCTAACAGTAAAGAATCCTCTTCTATGTTGGTGGAAAAACCTTCTCTCCTCCAGACGCAAAGAATGCCCCCTTGTGCCCGTCACCTTCCTTGGTATAAACAGATCCTCAGCGAGATATTTGTATTGTCCCCTTATATACTTATACATGGTTATTAGATCGCCCCTCAGTCGTCTTTTTTCTAGACTAAATAATCCTAATTTCGCTAATCTATCTGGGTATTGTAGTTCTCCCATCCCCTTTATTAATTTTGTTGCCCTCCTTTGTACTCTCTCTAGTTCCATTATATCCTTCCTGAGCACCGGTGCCCAAAACTGGACACAGTACTCCATGTGCGGTCTAACTAGGGATTTGTACAGAGGCAGTATAATGCTCTCATCACGTGTATCCAGACCTCTTTTAATGCACCCCATGATCCTGTTTGCCTTGGCAGCTGCTGCCTGGCACTGGCTGCTCCAGGTAAGTTTATCATTAACTAGGATCCCCAAGTCCTTCTCCCTGTCAGATTTACCCAGTGGTTTCCCGTTCAGTGTGTAATGGTGATTTTCAGTTTTTGAATTTCGATAAAAATTTAAAATAACCAATAAATTTTGTTCAACTTTACAATTGTGTTCCACTTGTTGATTCTTCACCAAAAACCTAAATTTGGTATCTTTATGTTTCAAGCATGATATGTGTTAAAAGGTTGAAAAGTTCAAGGGGCCGAATACTTTCGCAAGGCACTGTATATTTTTATTTACCTTCTGAGATTATTGCTTCTGGGTCTCTTTGTGCAAGACGACTCTGCCATGCATGGATACAATTCTTGCACTGTTCATGTTTAACAGTGTATACACTTTCCTTGCATTTTAGCTGGTACAACTCATCTTTGATTTTTCCTTCTGCTAGTGTGTGATCTTCTTTTCAGATGATACAGCTGTCATCTTTAAATGTAACTTTATTTCCTCGTCATATGCTTTTTTTCACAGATATTAGATTGCTTTCAAGACTAGGGACATAGAGCACATGCTTTACTGGGATCTTTCAGCTTTGTGCTTTGGAGACTTTACAATTAATGTAACCATCTCCTATTCCTTCTGAATTCATATGCTGACCATTAGCGAAGATCATTTTCTCTGACTTACTTTGGTCAAGGTTAGAGAAGCAGCTTCTGTCATTAGTCATATGACTAGTTGCCTCAGAGTCTATACACCGTGCATGCTTTGATGTACTTGCATTAACAGTAAACGCAGCTTCAGTACTTGATGTGTTATTTTCTTCAGTAATGGCACTTTTAACCCATTGATGATTATTTTGCTTTTTCAGATGATTCATTTTAGCTTTCCAGACTCTGCAGTCAGCCTTTAGGTGCCCTCTTTTCTTGCAGACAAAACACTCATGTGTTTAATTCAAATGACTTTTATTTTTGGGTAGATCTTGGGTTTTTAAAGCAGATTCTGCTTTGGATACCCCACTGCTGCTTACATTTTCTGTCTTTCACTAATAATCATTTACAAGCTTTCCTCTGACATACTCCAATGTAAGCTAATAATCTGGGTGTGCTTCTAGTGCAGTTACAAGTGTGTCATAGCTTTCTGGTAGACTGCTCAGTAGTTGTGCAGCAACATAGAAATCCTTTAGATCTTCATCAAAGCGCCACAGGCGCTACAAAATTTCTAGAGTATTTCTAATGTAATCCTGCATATTGTGGCCCTTGTTTAACTTAGACTGATACAGCATACTTATTAAATATAGCTTGTTGCTGAGATTTATCCTTCATGTACTTTCTGCAGCTGTTCCCACATTTCTTTTGCAGTTTCACATTTACATACATGCACAATCTGGTCATCACCTATACTGAGGAGTGCTTTGTCCTTTTGAATCCTTCTCATTGTTCTGGTAGTGGGTCAGGTCTAGACTCCTGTGTATTTTCACATACTGTCTCTTATCAGCAGCATCTTTACCTTGAATGTCCAGATTGGTATTCCTAGTTAGTCAGATTTGGCACTGAACTTCACAGAGTTGCTGCTGGTGGCCATCTTTGAATCTTCGTAGTACATTCTTGTACTCTCCTGTGGGCTATTTTCTTGGTCTTTGGGTTTCTGGGTCTTTATTTTTCTGGGTCCCAGGGTCTCTGGGCCCATAAACTTTTTGCAGCAGGTTAATCTCTGTACTGCCCAGCCTTTCAACAGTGAATGTATATTTATTCAAGTACAAAGATAACACGGCTTACAACTGGTATTTTTTGTAGCTTAGGATCTTAGCAAGTGAAAGTAAAGTGTTCTCCAGCTACACACAGTGAACAGGAACTTCCTGATTCTTTTTTTTTTTTTTACAATGCTTTACTGGCATTATAACAATATTGTTGGAGACAGACACCCATGCACTATTAAAAACAGTAGCAAATAGCAATATATACAGTAATAAGCATTATTCCAACAGAGACTCGTATCATTTTTTTGCATGCTTGAAAAATAATGAATGTCTGAAATAGGTCTAACACATATTATGGTTTCTTTCACACAATATTTCTTTACTCCTCGTTTAAATATGTGTTTCTTCTTGGTTTTGCTGCCTTTAGTCTTAATCAGCAATGTGCACGACAAGGAAAACTACTGCATGAACCGGTGTGTCCAAATTTTAGACCGATGCTATACATCTAAGGCCATGTTCACACGTTGCGTCGGGTCCCTGCGGGTTTTCCCGCAGCGGATTTGATAAATCTGCCGGGCAAACCCGCTGTGGTTATCCCTGCAGATTTATCGCGGGTTGTCCTGCGGGTTCCGCTGCGGGATTTTACCCCTACTATTGATGCTGCATATGCAGCAATATGCAGCATCAATAGTAATGTTAAAAATAAAAAAATCATGATATACTCACCCTCTGACGTCCCGATCTCCTCGGTGCTGCAGGCGGCGGTCCGGTTCCAAAGATGCTGTGCGAGAAGGACCTTCGTGACGTCACGGTCATGTGACCGCGACGTCACCGCAGGTCCTGGTCGCATAGCAAACCTGAGACCGGACGGCCGCGTGCAGTGCTGAGACTTCAGAGGTGAGTATAACATTATTTTTTATTTTAATTCTTTTTTTTACCACAAATATGGTTCCCGGGGCCTGGAGGAGAGTCTCCTCTCCTCCACCCCGGGTATAACCCGCACATTATCCGCTTACTTTCCGCATGGTGTGCACAGCCCCATGCGGGAAGTAAGCGGATCAATTGATTTCTATGGGTGCAGAATCGCTGCGATTCTGCACAAAGAAGTGACATGCTGCAGGTTATAAACCGCTGCGTTTCTGCGCGGTTTTTCCCGTAGCATGTGCACAGCGGTTTGCGGTTTCCATAGGGTTTACAGGTTACTGTAAACGCAATGGAAACTGCTGCGGGCCCGCAGCGGCAAAATCGCCGCGGTTCCGCGGTAAAAACCGCAACGTGTGCACATAGCCTAACACTTGCCAAACGTATGAAACGCACTTTCAGTTCTGTATCTCGGATGGGCTACATATTTTACCTCCTGATTATGGGTTTTCTAGTCTGTATCTGTTTGCTGCTTGTACTAAGCAGTGACATAGCCTCCACACTTCTAAAGCTTCTCTTTTTGACATGTGAAGAGTGGTGAACAGCTGCAGGAGATCTATATTTGTCATCCTCCATTACTGCTGGGATATCAGTATTCCTGGGCACAATGTCTAAAATTACTTTAGGGCTTTCATGCTTGTCTTCCACAAGCTGATCCCAGAGTCTCCTCTACGCGGATATCTCTCACAAGGAGAGGAACCCAGATTATCAGGTAATTTTGTGCATGGCTAATTTATACCTATAAGTCATTTATTAGCTTCATGCTGAGCTTCTGATGCCTCTTTCATGTGACAATGGCATGCCCTTTATAGTAAAAAAAAAAAAGTCAAAATCACATAAACTGCATCCAATATTGCATTTTAATACCTTGGCAGACACCGATTTCTGCAGTTAGTAGCTGGTTTATTGAAATCCTGATGTATTGTAGAATAAACTTTATGAAATAAGAAGCTGCTTATTCTCTCTTGTTTCCTTACATACTTGTTTGTTTTCATTAGGAAGTCTACTTTTGCTCGTGGCTTCTGTATTTTATATAATAGTTAATGTGTGTCCCTGAAAAAATAGATCAGAAAATTGCATATCTAAAAATTCCCTAATAAATTCTCATAACATAAATATGTTTCTTTAAAGCTTAGATATTCAAGTAGTAATCTTGCAGCGCTTCTGTGAGTTCGATTTATAAATTATTGATATATTTTACTTGTACGTATAGGACAAGTCCAGCTCAGCATACACCGACCAACAGATGCACAGAGTTCAGAGCTACATATCCTATAGATAAATGGCGTAAATCCGGCATCAAATGCAATGTTAGAAATTAGCCCTGAAAATAGGTTCTATTTAATAGAAAATCACATAGTCCATTCTGTTACTAAAATGCTAATTTGGGCTTTAAACATTGGAAAAAAAAATATATCTTTGTGTGTCATGTATCTTATTTGCATATTAAAATGAAGACTGAAGTTTTAACCCCTCTGTGACCTTAGACGTACTATCCCGTTGAGGTGCCCTGGGCTTATCTGACCCTGGACGGGATAGTACGTCATAGCGATCGGCAGCGCTCATGGGGGGAGCGCCGCCGATCGCGGCCGGGTGTCAGCTGCTTATCGCAGCTGACATCCGGCACTATGTGCCAAAAGCGGTCATGGACCGCCCCCGGCACATTAACCCCTGGCACACCGCGATCAAACATGATCGCGATGTGCCGGCGGTGCAGGGAAGCACCGCGCAGGGAGGGGGCTCCCTGCGGGCTTCCCTGAGCCCCCCGCAGCAACGCGATGTGATCGCGTTGCTGCGAGGGTCTCACCTCCCTCCCTGCTTCCTCCAGCCCCGGATACAAGATGGCCACGGATCCGGGTCCTGCAGGGAGGGAGGTGGCTTCACAGAGCCTGCACATAGCAGGCACTGTGAAGCAGCCTGCACTGCTATCAGATCAGTGATCTGACAGAGTGCTGTGCAAACTGTCAGATCACTGATCTGTGATGTCCCCCCCTGGGACAAAATAAAAAAGTTTAAAAAAAATTTCCAAATCTGTAAAAAAAAATTAAAAAAAAATATTCCAATATAATGAAAAAAAAAAAATATTATTCCCATAAATACATTTCTTCATCTAAATAAAAAAAAAAAACAATAAAAGTACACATATTTAGTATCGCCGCATCCGTAACGACCCGACCTATAAAACTGGCCCACTAGTTAACCCCTTCAGTAAGCACCTTAAGAAAAAAAAAAAACGAGGCAAAAAACGCTTTATTATCATACCGCCGAACAAAAAGTGGAATAACACGCGATCAAAAAGACAGATATAAATAACCATGGTACCGATGAAAACGTCATCTTGTCCCGCAAAAAACGAGCTGCCATACAGCATCATCAGCAAAAAAATTAAAAGTTATAGTCCTAGTCCTATAGCGATGCCAAAATAATTATTTTTTCTGTAAAATAGTTTTTATCGTATAAAAGCGCCAAAACATAAAAAAATGATATAAATGAGGTATCGCTGTAATCGTACTGACCCGAAGAATAAAACTGCTTTATCAATTTTACCAAACGCGGAATGGTTTAAACGCCTCCCCCAATAGAATTTCATGAATAGCTGGTTTTTGGTCATTCTTCCTCACAAAAATCGGAATAAAAAGCGATCAAAAAATGTCACATGCCCGAAAATGTTACCAATAAAAACGTCAACTCGTCCCGCAAAAAAACAAGACCTCACATGACTCTGTGGACCAAAATATGGAAAAATTATAGCTCTCAAAATGTGGTATTGCAAAAAATATTTTTTGCAATAAAAAGCGTCTTTCAGTGTGTGACGGCTGCCAATCATAAAAATCCGCTAAAAAGCCCGCTATAAAAGTAAATCAAACCCCCCTTCATCACCCCCTTAGTTAGGGAAAAATAAAAAAAAAAATGTATTTATTTCCATTTTCCCATTAGGGCTAGGGTTAGGATTAGGGCTAGGGTTAGGGCTAGAGTTAGGGCTAGGGTTAGGGCTAGGGTTAGGGCTAGGGTTAGGGTTAGGGCTAGGGTTAGGGCTAGGGTTAGGGTTAGGGCTAGGGTTAGGGCTAGGGTTAGGGCTAGGGCTAGGGCTAGGGTTAGGGTTGGGGCTACAGTTAGGGTTGGGGCTAAAGTTTGGGTTAGGGTTTAGATTACATTTACAGTTGGGAATAGGGTTGGGATTAGGGTTAGGGGTGTGTTATGGAAGGCAATTCAGTATCACAATGGACATGGAGGTCAGAGCACATACAGTGATCTGACAATAACCCAAAATAATAGAACGAGCTCTGAGACGTGGGAACTCTGCAGAACGCAATCCCTGATCCTCTCCAAACACAACTAGAGGCAGCCGTGGATTGCGCCTAACGCTCCCTATGCAACTCGGCACAGCCTGAGAAACTAACTAGCCTGAAGATAGAAAAAATAAGCCTACCTTGCCTCAGAGAAATACCCCAAAGGAAAAGGCAGCCCCCCACATATGACTGTGAGTAAGATGAAAAGACAAACGTAGGGATGAAATAGATTCAGCAAAGTGAGGCCCGATATTCTAGACAGAACGAGGATAGGAAAGATTAACTTTGCGGTCTACACAAAACCCTAAAGAAAACCACGCAAAGGGGCAAAAAGACCCTCCGTACCGAACTAACGGCACGGAGGTACACCCTTTGCGTCCCAGAGCTTCCAGCAAAACAAATAGACAAGCTGGACAGAAAAAATAGCAACAAATAGCAAAGAAGCACTTAGCTATGCAGAGCAGCAGGCCACAGGAATGATCCAGAGAAACACAAGTCCAACACTGGAACATTGACAGGAAGCATGAATCAAAGCATTAGGTGGGGTTAAGTAGAGAAGCACCTAACGACCTCACCAGATCACCTGAGGGAGGAAACTCAGAAGCAGCAGTACCAGTTTCCTCCACAAACGGAAGCTCCCAGAGAGAATCAGCCGAAGTACCACTCGTGACCACAGGAGGGAGCTCTGCCACAGAATTCACAACAGTACCCCCCCTTGAGGAGGGGTCACCGAACCCTCACCAGAGCCCCCAGGCCGACCAGGATGAGCCACATGAAAGGCACGAACAAGATCGGGAGCATGGACATCAGAGGCAAAAACCCAGGAATTATCCTCCTGAGCATAACCCTTCCATTTAACCAGATACTGGAGTTTCCGTCTTGAAACACGAGAATCCAAAATCTTCTCCACAATATACTCCAATTCCCCCTCCACCAAAAACGGGGCAGGAGGGTCAACAGATGGAACCATAGGTGCCACGTATCTCCGCAACAATGACCTATGGAATACGTTATGTATGGAAAAAGAATCTGGGAGGGTCAGACGAAAAGACACAGGATTAAGAACCTCAGAAATCCTATACGGACCAATGAAACGAGGTTTAAACTTAGGAGAGGAAACCTTCATAGGAATATGACGAGAAGATAACCAAACCAGATCCCCAACACGAAGTCGGGGACCCACACAGCGTCTGCGATTAGCGAAACGTTGAGCCTTCTCCTGGGACAAGGTCAAATTGTCCACTACATGAGTCCAAATCTGCTGCAACCTGTCCACCACAGTATCCACACCAGGACAGTCCGAAGACTCAACCTGCCCTGAAGAGAAACGAGGATGGAACCCAGAGTTGCAGAAAAACGGCGAAACCAAGGTAGCCGAGCTGGCCCGATTATTAAGGGCGAACTCAGCCAAAGGCAAAAAGGACACCCAGTCATCCTGATCAGCAGAAACAAAGCATCTCAGATATGTTTCCAAGGTCTGATTGGTTCGTTCGGTCTGGCCATTGGTCTGAGGATGGAAAGCCGAGGAAAAAGACAAGTCAATGCCCATCCTAGCACAAAAAGCTCGCCAAAACCTCGAAACAAACTGGGATCCTCTGTCAGAAACGATATTCTCTGGAATGCCATGCAAACGAACCACATGCTGGAAGAACAATGGCACCAAATCAGAGGAGGAAGGCAACTTGGACAAGGGTACCAGATGGACCATCTTAGAAAAGCGATCACAGACCACCCAAATGACCGATATCTTTTGAGAGACGGGAAGATCTGAAATAAAATCCATAGAGATATGTGTCCAAGGTCTCTTCGGGACCGGCAAGGGCAAAAGCAACCCACTGGCACGAGAACAGCAGGGCTTAGCCCGAGCACAAATCCCACAGGACTGCACAAAAGAACGCACATCCCGCGACAGAGACGGCCACCAAAAGGATCTAGCCACTAACTCTCTGGTACCAAAGATTCCAGGATGACCAGCCAACACCGAACAATGAACCTCAGAGATCACTTTATTTGTCCACCTATCCGGGACAAACAGTTTCTCCGCTGGACAACGATCAGGTTTATTAGCCTGAAATTTCTGCAGCACCCGCCGCAAATCAGGGGAGATGGCAGACACAATTACTCCTTCCTTGAGGATACCCGCCGGCTCAGACAAACCCGGAGAGTCGGGCACAAAACTCCTAGACAGAGCATCCGCCTTCACATTTTTAGAGCCCGGAAGGTACGAAATCACAAAGTCAAAACGGGCGAAAAACAGCGACCAACGAGCCTGTCTAGGATTCAAACGCTTAGCAGACTCGAGATAAGTCAGGTTCTTATGATCAGTCAATACCACCACGCGATGCTTAGCTCCTTCAAGCCAATGACTCCTCGAATGCCCACTTCATGGCCAGCAACTCTCGGTTGCCCACATCATAATTCCGCTCAGCAGGCGAAAACTTCCTGGAAAAAAAAGTGCATGGTTTCATCACTGAACAATCAGAACCTCTCTGCGACAAAACAGCCCCTGCTCCAATCTCAGAAGCATCAACCTCGACCTGGAACGGAAGAGAAACATCAGGTTGACACAACACAGGGGCAGAAGAAAAACGACGCTTCAACTCTTGAAAAGCTTCCACAGCAGCAGAAGACCAATTGACCAAATCAGCACCCTTCTTGGTCAAATCGGTCAATGGTTTGGCAATACTAGAAAAATTGCAGATGAAGCGACGATAAAAATTAGCAAAGCCTAGGAACTTTTGCAGACTTTTCAGAGATGTCGGCTGAGTCCAATCATGGATGGCTTGGACCTTAACAGGATCCATCTCGATATTAGAAGGGGAAAAGATGAACCCCAAAAATGAAACCTTCTGCTCACCAAAGAGACACTTTGATCCCTTCACAAACAAAGAATTAGCACGCAGGACCTGAAAAACCGTTCTGACCTGTTTCACATGAGACTCCCAATCATCCGAGAAGATCAAAATGTCATCCAAGTACACAATCAGGAATTTATCCAGGTACTCTCGGAAGATGTCATGCATAAAGGACTGAAACACTGATGGAGCATTGGCAAGTCCGAATGGCATCACTAGATACTCAAAATGACCCTCGGGTGTATTAAATGCAGTTTTCCATTCATCGCCTCGCCTGATTCGCACCAGATTATACGCACCACGAAGATCAATCTTGGTGAACCAACTAGCCCCCTTAATCCGAGCAAACAAATCAGATAACAAAGGCAAGGGGTACTGAAATTTAACAGTGATCTTATTAAGAAGGCGATAATCTATACAAGGTCTCAGCGAACCATCCTTATTGGCTACAAAAAAGAACCCTGCTCCTAATGGCGACGATGACGGGCAAATATGCCCCTTCTCCAGGGATTCCTTCACATAACTGCGCATAGCGGTGTGCTCAGGCACGGATAAATTAAACAGTCGACCTTTTGGGAATTTACCACCAGGAATCAAATTGATAGCACAATCACAATCCCTATGCGGAGGTAGGGCATCGGACTTGGGCTCATCAAATACATCCCGGTAATCAGACAAGAACTCTGGAACCTCAGAAGGGGTGGATGACGAAATTGACAAAAATGGAACATCACCATGTACCCCCTGACAACCCCAGCTGGACACTGACATGGATTTCCAATCCAATACTGGATTATGGGCTTGTAGCCATGGCAACCCCAACACGACCACATCATGCAGATTATGCAACACCAGAAAGCGAATATCCTCCTGATGTGCAGGAGCCATGCACATGGTCAGCTGGGTCCAGTATTGAGGCTTATTCTTGGCCAAAGGCGTAGCATCAATACCTCTCAATGGAATAGGACACTGCAAGGGCTCCAAGAAAAACCCACAACGCTTAGCATATTCCAAGTCCATCAAATTCAGAGCAGCGCCTGAATCCACAAACGCCATGACAGAATACGATGACAAAGAGCAGATCAAAGCAACGGACAGAAGAAATTTTGACTGTACCGTACCAATGGTGGCAGACCTAGCGAACCGCTTAGTGCGCTTAGGACAATCAGAGATAGCATGAGTGGAATCACCACAGTAGAAACACAGCCCATTCAGACGTCTGTGTTCTTGCCGTTCAACTCTGGTCAAAGTCCTATCGCACTGCATAGGCTCAGGTTTAAGCTCAGGTAATACCGCCAAATGGTGCACAGATTTACGCTCACGCAAGCGTCGACCGATCTGAATAGCCAAAGACATAGACTCATTCAAACCAGCAGGCATAGGAAATCCCACCATGACATCCTTAAGGGCTTCAGAGAGACCCTTTTTGAACATAGCTGCCAGCGCAGATTCATTCCATTGAGTGAGCACTGACCATTTTCTAAATTTCTGGCAATATACCTCTATCTCCTCCTGACCCTGACAAAGAGCCAGCAAATTCTTTTCTGCCTGATCCACTGAATTAGGCTCATCGTACAGCAATCCGAGCGCCAGGAAAAACGCATTGATATTACTTAATGCAGGATCTCCTGGCGCAAGAGAAAATGCCCAGTCCTGAGGGTCGCCGCGCAAAAAAGAAATAATAATCAAAACCTGTTGAACTGGATCACCAGAGGAACGAGGTTTCAAGGCCAGAAACAACTTACAATTATTTTTGAAACTCAGAAACTTAGTTCTATCTCCAAAAAACAAATCAGGAATAGGAATTCTTGGTTCTAACATAGATTTCTGATCAATAGTGTCTTGAATCTTTTGTACTCTTGCCGAGAGCTGATCCACAAATGAAGACAGACTTCTAATGTCCATCGCTACACCTGTGTACTGAACCACCCAAATGTCTAGGGGAAAAAAAAGACAAAACACAAAGCCAAGAAAAAAAAATGGTCTCAGAACTTCTTTTTTCCCTCTATTGAGAATCATTAGTACTTTTGGCTTCCTGTACTGTTATGGAAGGCAATTCAGTATCACAATGGACATGGAGGTCAAAGCACATACAGTGATCTGACAATAACCCAAAATAATAGAACGAGCTCTGAGACGTGGGAACTCTGCAGAACGCAATCCCTGATCCTCTCCAAACACAACTAGAGGCAGCCGTGGATTGCGCCTAACGCTCCCTATGCAACTCGGCACAGCCTGAGAAACTAACTAGCCTGAAGATAGAAAAAATAAGCCTACCTTGCCTCAGAGAAATACCCCAAAGGAAAAGGCAGCCCCCCACATATAATGACTGTGAGTAAGATGAAAAGACAAACGTAGGGATGAAATAGATTCAGCAAAGTGAGGCCCGATATTCTAGACAGAACGAGGATAGGAAAGATAACTTTGCGGTCTACACAAAACCCTAAAGAAAACCACGCAAAGGGGCAAAAAGACCCTCCGTACCGAACTAACGGCACGGAGGTACACCCTTTGCGTCCCAGAGCTTCCAGCAAAACAAATAGACAAGCTGGACAGAAAAAATAGCAACAAATAGCAAAGAAGCACTTAGCTATGCAGAGCAGCAGGCCACAGGAATGATCCAGAGAAACACAAGTCCAACACTGGAACATTGACAGGAAGCATGAATCAAAGCATTAGGTGGGGTTAAGTAGAGAAGCACCTAACGACCTCACCAGATCACCTGAGGGAGGAAACTCAGAAGCAGCAGTACCAGTTTCCTCCACAAACGGAAGCTCCCAGAGAGAATCAGCCGAAGTACCACTCGTGACCACAGGAGGGAGCTCTGCCACAGAATTCACAACAGGGGTGTGTCAGGGTTAGAGGTGTGGTTAGGGTTACCGTTGGAATTAGGGTTAGGGGTGTGTTTGGATTAGGGTTTCAGTTATAATTGGGGGGTTTCCACTGTTTAGGCACATCAGGGGCTCTCCAAACACGACATGGCGTCCAATCTCAATTCCAGCCAATTCTGCGTTGATAAAGTAAAACAGTGCTCCTTCCCTTCCGAGCTCTCCCGTGTGCCCAAACAGGGGTTTACCCCAACATATGGGGTATCAGCGTACTCAGGACAAATAGGACAACAACTTTTGTGGTCCAATTTCTCCTGTTACCCTTGGGAAAATACAAAACTGGGGGCTAAAAAATAATTTTTGTGGGAAAACAAAAAGATTTTTTATTTTCACGGCTCTGCGTTATAAACTGTAGTGAAACACTTGGGGGTTCAAAGTTCTCACAACACATCTAAATAAGTTCATTGAGGGGTCTAGTTTCCAATATGGCGTCACTTGTGGGGGGTTTCTACTGTTTAGGTACATTAGGGGCTCTGCAAACGCAATGTGACGCCTGCAGACCAATCCATCTAAGTCTGCATTCCAAATGATGCTCCTTCCCTTCCGAGCCCTCCCATGCGCCCAAACGGTGGTTCCTCCCCACATATCGGGTATCAGCGTACTCAGGACAAATTGGACAACAACATTTAGGGTCCAATTTCTCCTGCTAACCTTGGAAAAATACAAAACTGGGGGCTAAAATATAATTTTTGTGGAAAAAAAAAAATTTTTTATTTGCACGGCTCTGCGTTATAAACTGTAGTGAAATACTTGGGGGTTCAAAGCTCTCACAACACATCAAGATGAGTTCCTTAGGGGGTCTACTTTCCAAAATGGTGTCACTTGTGGGGGGTTTCTACTGTTTAGGTACATTAGGGGCTCTGCAAACGCAATGTGACGCCTGCAGACCATTCCATCTAAGTCTGCATTCCAAATGGCGCTCCTTCCCTTCCGAGCCCTCCCATGCGCCCAAACGGTGGTTCCCCCCCCCCACATATGGGGTATCAGCGTACTCAGGACAAATTGGACAACAACTTTTGGGGTCCAATTTCTCCTGTTACCCTTGGGAAAATACAAAACTGGGGGCTAAAAAATAATTTTTGTGGGAAAAAAATTTTGTTTTATTTTTATGGCTCTGCATTATAAACTTCTGTGAAGCCCTTGGTGGGTCAAAGTGCTCACCACACATCTAGATAAGTTCCTTAGGGGGTCTAATTTCCAAAATGGTGTCACTTGTGGGGGGTTTCAATGTTTAGGCACATCAGTGGCTCTCCAAACGCAACATGGCGTCCCATCTCAATTTCTGTCAATTTTGCATTGAAAAGTCAAACGGCGCTCCTTCCCTTCCGAGCTCTCCCATGCGCCCAAACAGTGGTTTACTGCCACATATGGGGTATCAGCGTACTCAGGACAAATTGGACAACAACTTTTGAGGTCCAATTTATTCTCTTACCCTTGGAAAAATAAAAAATTGGGGGCAAAAATATAATTTTTGTGAAAAAATATGATTTTTTATTTTTACGGTTCTGCATTATAAACTTCTGTGAAGCACTTGGTGGGTCAAAGTGCTCACCACACATCCAGATAAGTTCCTTAGGGCGTCTACTTTCCAAAATGGTGTCACTTGTGGGGGGTTTCAATGTTTAGGCACATCAGTGGCTCTCCAAACGCAACATGGCGTGTCATCTCAATTCCTGTCAATTTTGAATTGAAAAGTCAAACGGCGCTCCTTCCCTTCCGAGGTCTCCCATGCGCCCAAACAGTGGTTTACTGCCACATATGGGGTATCAGCGTACTCAGGACAAATTGGACAACAACTTTTGGGGTCCATTTTCTCCTGTTACCCTTGGTAAAATAAAACAAATTGGAGCTGAAGTAAATTTTTTGTGAAAAAAAGTTAAATGTTCATTTTTATTTAAACATTCCAAAAATTCCTATTAAACACCTGAAGGGTTAATAAACTTCTTGAATGTGGTTTTGAGCACCTTGAGGGGTGCAGTTTTTAGAATGGTGTCACACTTGGGTATTTTCTATCATATAGACCCCTCAAAATGACTTCAAATGAGATGTGGTCCCTAAAAAAAAAATGGTGTTGTAAAAATGATAAATTGCTGGTCAACTTTTAACCCTTATAACTCCCTAACAAAAAAACAATTTGGTTCCAAAATTATGCTGATGTAAAGGAGACATGTGGGAAATGTTACTTATTAAGTATTTTGTGTGACATATCTCTGTGATTTAAATGCATAAAAATTCAAAGTTTGAAAATTGCGAAATTTTCAAAATTTTCGCCAAATTTCCGTTTTTTTCACAAATAAACGCAGGTACTATCAAAGAAATTTTACCACTATCATGAAGTACAATATGTCACGAGAAAACAATGTCAGAATCACCAGGATCCGTTGAAGCGTTCCAGAGTTATAACCTCTTAAAGGGACAGTGGTCAGAATTGTAAAAATTGGCCTGGTCATTGACGTGCAAACCACCCTTGGGGGTAAAGGGGTTAAAGGGGTGGTCAGAAATACAACAGAATTTTCATTCTAAATCCCTATCCATTTAATGCTGTAATCTCAACTATTTTTTAATATACTTGAATTTAAAATTCCCCTTCCTTCCCCAACTCCACTATATAACTGTTTTTCTTTTTTTTTCCTGCCTCCCTTTTGATGACGCTTTGTTTGAGAATCCCAGTGCGTGCAGTAGAAGCTGGAGTCACTTCCTTAAACTCTGCCCCTTTACTGAAACAAAACGTCTTCAGTAACCTTCATTATAGTGGCTGGACTAGTCCCAGAGAGATGTGCACAGTGACAGTGCGCTCTCTTGCAGGCTCTGATGAGCAGTTATGAGTCGGTAACAGAGCAGAGCGCACTGTCAGTGTGCGTTGTCAGAATACCCGGTGACAACACTTACGGGGTGATGCTCATCTCTGCATGACAGGTATTCTAAAAACACGCACTGAAAGTGCGCTCTGTTGGTGGTTCATTACTGCTGATCTAGGCTGCACAGAAAGCGCGCTGTCATTTTGCACATTCCTAAGGGAGTGGCTCAGGGCCTGAAATGAAGGTCACTAATGAGGCTTTGCTTCAAGGAGGGGGCAGAGGCTATTACAGTGACCGCAGCCTCAGCATACACTGGGATTCTCAAATGCAAACGAAGCATCATCAAAAAAGAAGTTGTAAAAAGAAAAGAAAAGCAGATAGATAGTGTAGTTGGGGAAGGATGGAGAATTTTTAATTAAACTATATATTATAAAATACTTTAGATTATGGCAAAAAATAGATAGGGATTAAGGATGAAAATTAAGCTGTATTTCGGACCACTCCTTTAACAGTTCAATTCTGGGCTCACTTCATTTATTTGTAGACTTAGCTTCTTCAAAAGTTCTGTTCTGTCAAGTTGTGAAGAGTTATATTTTATTTGGTATTCTGTTCAAATTGTGTTTTGCCATACAGTGGCATAACTCATGCATACTTGTTAAAAAAAAAAAAAAAGTTTTCTGCACAGTATACTTTTTATAATGGCTAACTGTACAATAAACCCAGCATTTTTTTAGACAGTTAAAAAATGTACACTGACTCTTTTGACATGCAACGGTTCTGTTGACCTATATGGATGAATTCAACATACGGAGAGAGAATATTTATTGCTGAAAGTACACAATAAACATGGTCTGAACAAGTCGTTAGTTACAACATTCTGTAAATTTATATTAAAAATTAAAGACAGTGACAGACACTGATAAAGCACCTACTGCGGTTTCTCCTATCCTATCTAGAGTCTAAAATGGCAAATTTGCCAATCTGTACAACTGCATGGGAAAGGGACACGTAAACCAGGTAGATTTGCATTTAACAAGTCTTGGAGAGGAGGATGAGAGAATATTACTAGTCTTTTAGATGTCCCAAAAAATATAATTATGAAACACGGGAATAACAATATCCTTTTCTTTCCTTGTCACTTTCCCTTGGCCATGATAAAACATCATGTAGATATTGGTGAGTCCAGTAATGGAGCTTGATAAAGTAAAAGAGCTTGAAGTTGGCAGATCAACTGATGATGATCCATCTATAGATCAAGCAGAACAATCAAAATCTAAAGAAGAAAAAGAGCCAGAGCAGACGGGTCTGGTGTTTTATCATACTGATCTTTATGATTCACACAGCGGGTTGGAAATATTTCCTGAAAAGGAAGAGCAAGTACAAGAAGAGACAGATGAACACAAAGATGTAAATAATTCTGGTGCAGAGCACACACAGGAAAATTTACAAAAAGAAGTTGAAGAATTGGCAAAAATGTATGGATTGTCTGAAGATAAAGATGCAGAAGAATTTCCATCCTTTACAGAACCATATCACCAAATGCCTACAAGACCTAATGTCCCTCACCCTGTGCAAACCGGTCAACACCCAAAACAAAATACAGAAAATAACCAATCTAAGCATGAAGGTGACATAAAACCTAAAGTTCTGAAAGATGTACCTCATACAGACAAACAAACTACAAAAGAGGATGTCGGAGAGGAAGTCGAAATTTCTTTAGATGTAGAAATTAAAGACAAAAAACAACTGCATCAAGAACATGTAAATCCTGCATCGTCTGATGACAGCTCTGGACATGTAGATGTCAAACAAGAAATCCCAGTACAACTTCCAGTTGACAGCTGTGCAGATGCGAGAACCAATGTTAACCAAGCAGGTGGTACAGAGGCTTCATGCATTGAATCAAGTAATCAGGTCAATGAAGACAGAGAAGAAGCGCCAGACATTTTCTGTCTTGTATGTCAAACACCTATTAGAGCCTTTGAAAAACTATTTGGCATACATAAAGATCATGATGTCAAAGAAATCAGTGCGGCTGTAGAAGAAATCAAGGTATGATTTTTAGTACTACATGTATTTTAGCAATACATTTATTATACAGTTAATAATAGCTTAAAGGCAGTTTGTCAGGTCAGAAACTGGCTTTCAAGCTTTTACAGTAAGAAGAGACAACATACTGTGCCTTAAGATTAAAAATCTGTGTTCACTAGGTTTATATACAAATGAGATACTTGTAGCCAGGAGCATACATAGAAATCAAGGGTTCCCATAACAAAAGTTCTGATTGGTCCCCCTGCCGACACTTATTTGGCAGAGTAGGTGGGTTCATACCTTACTCCCAACTTTTCAAAACAGGGAGATGGACATATACCGTGGCACGTGCATTGTACTTATGCCAATACTAAAGAATCTTGGTGTTCTCACCCACTGCTACACACTTTTAATAAACCTTATAGAGTTTTATGCCCTAATAATGTCACTCCCCACACACACTGCATAGTACTTCCACAGTAAATTCCCTCCCAATACTCAGAATTTCACTGCAGTCCCTCCCACATTCACAGATTGATGACCCCACAGTGCCTCCAGAAAAACTATAATGCCAGACGCCACAGTACTGAACTCACATAATGATGTCCCCACAGAGACCCCACCACAATATAATGCCTCCCACAACACTCAACACAGCATAATTCCTCCCACAGCATGATGCCCCTAAAGTGCACCAACACAGTATGTTTTCCCCATCGTTCCCCCACAACCATATGATGGCCCTAACAGCTCCCTTATACACAGTATAATGCCCCCACAGTTCCCAATACACAGTATGATGCCCACATAGAACCTACATGTCACCAAAGCCCCTTGTACAGAATTATGGCTACCATAGTGCACCTATTCACAGTACGATGGCCCCATAAGCAACTCATCTAGTATGGTGGCTCCTAGAGCTCCTCTATACAGTATGATGCCTAACTAGCTCCCTAAAAACATATAATATCCCCCACAGCTCCATATACATACTATTATGTCACCCATAGCTTCCTATGTCACTCTCAGTTCCCTTTATGATAGCTTTTTTTGGAAAAGAAGGTCACCATATGTCTGGTAGAGGACTTCTGAGTAAGAATGGCACTGGCCCCAGAGACAGAAGCATCCACTTTCAAGAGGAATTGCTTATTACTGTTAGTACTGTGCAGCACTGGAGCTGAAGAGAAGGCCTGTTTTAGGGAGGCAAAGTCACTTTCAGCCTTCAGAATCCATACCCTGAGATTAGTACTAGAGATGGATGGACACCTGGATGTTCGGGTATGGCTGGTTCGGCCAAACAGTTTAGAAAAGTTTGGGTTTGGATACCAGAACAGTCCCCAACCCCGAAGCCCTTACCCCATTCACTTGTATGGGGGGCCTGAACATCCAGTGTTTGCCACGCTGTTATGTGCATGACATTGCCGGTCAGACAGCTGCGGTTCCCACGCTGTCAAAAGACAGCGTGAGGGTGCAGCTGTGATCAGAGGTATAAAGTTTACCTCCGGTCACTGGTATCAGCTGATGGGAGTACTGCTCCCATCAGCCGACGCTTGCTGCCACTAATAACAGTGAGAGCAGGCGGCGGCTGATGGGAGCATTCATCATCCGGCGTCCGCATAAACAATTAGAAAAAAAAACGGCTTGGGTTCCCCTGTATTTTTGATAATCAGCTATGCAGAACTCACAGCTGGGGGCTGCAATTCTCAGCTGTCAACTTCAGCAAGACTGGTTATCAACAATAGAGGGGTGCCACACTGATTTTGTTAATAATTTAAATAAATAATTAAAAAACAACAACATGGGGTCCCCCCATTTTTGACAATTTTTTGACAACCAGCCTTGCTAAAGCAGACAGCCCACAGCCGCTGAGAAAAGGCGCATCTATTGGATGTGCCAATTGTAGCGCTTTGCCTGGCTCTTCCCACTTGTCTTGTAGCAGTGGCAAGTGGGGTTCATATTTTTGGTGTTGATGTCACCGTTGTATTGTCTGATGACATCAAGCCCACGGCTTAGTAAAGGAGAGACCTCTTTAAGACACCTATCCATTACTAATCCTATAGTTATATGGTAAATAAAGACACAGCCAGAATAAAGTTCTTTATTTGAAATAAAACAAAACATACTTTTCCATTTTTATTTTAAAATAACAAGCACAGTTATACTCACCTAACGCCCATTCAACTTAAGCCCTCATCTTTTGTAATACAACAAAAATAAAAAACAACAATATCCCTCACCTGTCTGTCGTTCTGTCCAATGCCATAATCCATGTTTGAGGGATAAACAGTTTTCAACCTGAACAGTGCCAAGATGCGACCATCCAGGCTGAGAACCACTGGTGAATGAGCTGCTGCGAGCATCAGTGACTAGTGATGATGTAATCGAGGTTACTACGGATCACGAAGTCTGTGTTCCCATCAGCTGCCGCCTGCTCTTGCTGCTATTAGTGGCAGCAAGCGTTGGCCGATGGGAGCAGTAGTCCCATCAGCTGACACCAGTGAAATTTATACAGTACCGCCAATCACAGCTGGCACTTATGCTGCCTCTTGACAGTGTGGGAACCGCGGCTGTCTGACTGGCGTTGATGATTTTACCGCCTATCACAAGCAATGTTTGCCGCACTGTCATGCACATGACAGCGTGACATATTCCCGATGTTCAGGGGGCCAAACCCAAACAGTAACATGGACTTCCTGGTGAAGTCTGTGTTCGGTGTCCATGCCCAAACAGTAGGTGTTCGGTACGGACGCCAAACTTTACTCTTCGGGTTCGTCCATCTCTAATTGGGATGGTTCAAGAGGACAGATGTGGCATGAACTGGTGGTAGTAATTAGCGATTGCTTTCAGGCCATCAGTGTGGGCCACTTCAGAACAGCAGACAGCTTCTCTGGATCCATCCTTAGTCCGGTCTCTGAGATAATCTATCACTGGAAGGGAAGAGAGGTTTTCTCGAAGACACTTCTCAAACTTGGTGTACAAATAGTTCTTCTTCAACCTGTGCAGGACCTGGCAAACTTCCCTCCTGTGTGTGGGCAAATCGAGGGATAACACCAATATGTTGCCCAAGAAAACCACCACACATGAGCAGAGGAGATCCAGGAAAATAATGTTCACCAGTTCTTGGAAGACCGCTGGGGCACTGCAGAGCCCAAACGGCATTATGCCCATCTGGGGTGTTAAAGGCAATTCCATTTGTCCCCCTGGTGTATACGGATCAGGTTATATGATCTCCACAGATTAAGCTTAGAAAAGACTCTGGAACCTCTGAGACGATCAAACAACTCTGAGATGAGGAGCAGACGATACTTATTTTTCATCGTTATCTGGTTGAGGCCCCTATAATCAATGCAGGGGAGAAGTGAGCAGTCCTTCTTCTCAACAAAGAAGAAATCTTCTCCAGTCAGGGATGATGACTTCTGGATAAATCTCCTAGCTAAATTGTTCTTTATATATTCAGACATGACTCAGGTCTCTACTTGGGACAGAGGGTAAATACGGCCTCGAGGGAGGGAGGAACCACAGAGAAGGGAAGTAATAACTAATAATAATAATAGTATAGGAACTAATTTTTAATAGTAATTAATAGGGAAATTAAGGGCAGTCGTACGGCCTGTGTGGAGGTAATGTCTCCTCCTTCTTACTGAAGACGTCCGTGTAAGTCCAATAAACTGGAGTCAAGCCAGGTAAACTTAATGGAGTAGCCGGAGGTCGAGCAGGACAGTTAGGGACAAAAAATTTCTCATGACAGGACTGACACAAATGGAGTACCTCTCTGGATTTCCAATCCAAGACATGCTTGTGCCCTTGTAATCATGGCAGGCCCAGGAGCAGAGGATGGGATAAAAGGATATCTTCTCTGAGTGGAACATTTCTTCCTAAAGTTGAACTGGCTTGGAAACAAGAATGGCTTCAGATAGGTCTCCCATTCACGGATGATACCACTAAAGGACTCTGACGACGTTGGATAGGGATCGGATACTGGTCCACTATGACTTGTTTTATGAAACTTCCTGCTGAACCAGAATCGAGATAGGCTGATTCAATGAACGGGTCTTGCCAAAGGAAACTGACTGAGTCAGTGGGGGAGAGAAGTAGCTCTCACTGAGGGTAGCCTCTCCTACTGACCCTAGGCTTTGGAGTTTCTCGGCTTCTCAGGTCAGGAGCGAATTAAATGTTCGGGACTACCGCAGTAGAAGCACATACCCTCGGAACAACGGACCTCCTGATAATACTTAGCAAGCTGCACACAGTCAACTTGCATAGTTTTGGAGGAGGAGTGTTAAAGCTGAGGTCAGTGGTATGATCGGCCCCTGGAAGGTAGGAGCCAGGCGCATAGATTTTTTTCTCTTGGATCACCTCCCTGGAGCGCTCCTGAAACCTGAGGTTGAACATCCCAACTGGCCAATTTGTCCTTAATTCTCCCAGATGGCGACTACCAGCACCTTGTTATTTCAGGTGAGTTTGGAGGACCGAATACATAAATGGACAGTGTACTGGCCCACAGTGAGATTTCTCTGGCGCAGTTTGAGAAAGGAAGATGCTGCGGAACAAACATGGCCAGGCTCATCAAAGACTCTGCAGAAAGCCTCTAGGAATGTCTGGAGGTTGGCAATAAGGGGATCCCTTCTCTCCAATAGGAGTTGAGCCAGGCGAGAGTCTCCTAGGTGGGACATGATAAATGCCACTTTGGCCCAGTGAGATGAGAACTGATGTGCCAATAAGTGCACGGATTGAGGAAACCACAGCATTGTGTAGGATTGCTGTCAAATTGTGGTGGAACTGACAGATGGGGTCCAAACCCGGAACATAATAGTAGACTGGAGAGTCACAGCAGAGGTTTCCACAGCTTTGACAGGAGCAGATGAGGCCAAAGACGTTAGGGTGTGCTCACTGTCCGCAGATAGGACGTGATGGTCTTTCTGGCGGGAAACCTCCTGTTACAGCTGAGAGACTGGGTGTGAGTATGTGCCCTAAGTGAGGTGCCCAAGGATCTGCCCCAGAGACCGCAACACCAGGAGGAAGCGTGGGACAAGGGCCGGGGCGATTAGTTAATCGGCATCCCTGCCGAGGGAGAAGAGTATGGGAATCGAGCAGGGACACCGGCCTACATTGTGATGAGCTTTGTGGGTGAGAATGATAAGTTTGTATTGTATTCTTTAGTAAAGGGGTGGGCGATTCATTTTACCTAGAGGCCACATGAGAGACCGTGACTGTTGTGGAACCAATAGTCTAAAATTAATTGGGCTCAATATTAATTTTAATGCATGAATTCTAATAACTTTGCATTAATATTAATTGTATGACTTAATATTGAGCAGAACTAATTATGCTGACATCCCCCCTATATACCGTATATACTCAAGTATAAGCCGACCCGAGTATAAGCAAAGGCACCTAATTTTGCCATGGAAAACTGGGTAAGCTTATTGACTTGAGTATAAACCGGGTATGCATTGTCCCTTCATCCCTGTCCTGCTATGCGTGGCTTCCCCGTCACTGTCCTGCTATGCGTGGCTTCCCCCGTCACTGTCCTGGTATGCGTGGCTCCACCCATCCCATCATTGTATGCATGTGGAGCGCCCCCAGACGCAGGGCCGTGGGTTACTCGGTACCGGTCCTCTCTGGCTCAGTTCTGGGGTTGTCACGGTGGCTGGACCCGGTCCGTGACCCTGCTAAGGGGCGTCCAATAAAAGGGGTGATGAAGGTCGGCTAAAGTTTCGTGACGCCACCTGTGGTATTTGGTCAGGTCGACCGATGCTGCTTGGGGTCCACTGGGGTGATGTGATGGCAGCTAGATGGTATACCTTCCCACAGGTGAAGTATGTCCCCAGGGCTTCCCAGTAATGTAGGTGGCTATGGTGTGAGGCGCAGTCAATAACGAGGACACAGGGTTGCAGTATCTTTACCTTTTACTGAAGACTTCGGGATCCGCAATCCAGATCACTGTCAACTGGGCTGTCTGAGACCGGCCGGTCCGAAGGCACATCCAGAGTTCCCTTTGCAGGTGGAAATCAGTGCCTACCACTAGCACCTGTGTGTTGTAGTTCTTCCCTGCTGAGCATTCGGGATAGTCCTCACAACTTCTGTTCTCGTTCTTTCTAGTTCTCTCTCTCTCCGTCCCCCAAGTTTGTATGGCTAGGACGCACCCGTTTAACGGGAAGGCTCGGAGCTATTCTGGAACCCTAGAGACGCTCCTCTCCACGCTTGCCCTCTATGTCTGCTTAGGTGATGTATGGTAGACAGCCAACCTATAATTAACTGTCCTGCGGTATTTGAAGTAAGGCATAAAGTCAGTTACTTCCTCGGTGTTCCGGTCACCGGCTAGACGCCTCAGTAGGATGTTGCCGTTCTTGGGGCACGACTCCTACTGGCTCTCCTTTGTGCTTGATCTCGTTTCTCACTGTCCACAATATCCTTCGCTTCGTGTCCTTTTTTTAGATGCCGCCGCAAGGTAGTGCAGGCGCGGCTCTGTAACGATCTGTCCTTGTCGCTAAGTCACTGCCAGGTTCCCACGCCTGACAGGGACCCCTCTGAATCTTCCCCGCAACACCCCCTGCCACGGGATGTTGCCTGGACAAAACCCAGTCAGCTCCTGCCTAACTTCCTATCCAACCCCCAGTTTTACCAAAGTGTGAGGAGTGGCCTAATAAATAGAACCTTTTGCTCCCCCTAGTGGCCGGAGTGTGAAGTGTAATGTGTGCTGGTGATACCTGGTCAGGTGAACTTCTTTAGTGCCATCAGATGTACCATCACTCCCCTTAGTGGCAGAGCGACACCACTGCAACGACCAAGTCTCTGGGGCGCTGCACATGGTCCCCCCGATCCCGTCGTTGTATGCATGTCTCCCCCCGTTCCGTTGTATGCGTGGCTCACTCCCATCCTGGTATGCATGCTTCCTATTACAAAGAAAAACCCCATCCTACTTACCCTCCTCCTCCGTGCTATCACAGGGTCTCGTTCCGGCTTCCAGCAGCTCTTCCTATGCTGAGGGATCACGTGGCACCGCTCATTAAGGTAATTAATATGCGCTCCACACCTATGGGAGTGGAGCCGCGTGAATATTCATTACCTTAATGAGCGGAGCCACGTGATCGCTCAGCACAGGAAGAGCTGCTGGCGCTGGAACCAACGAGATGATGCAACGGTGTGGAGGGGGGTGAGTATGACGTCTTCTGGAAGCCAACGGCTGCAGCTGTCACTGTGCGCTACAAGTGAAACGAATATTAATTTGTCTTTAGCAGCTGCACAGTTACAGCCACAGCCGCCGGCTCCTGCTGCTGCTCCTCCGCTCCCCTCCCCCACTGGCTTTCTGGACAATGACTCGTGTATAAGCCGAGGGGTGCACTTTCAGCACAAAAAAAGTGCTGAAAAACTCGGCTTTTACATGAGTATATACGTTACCTTATGAGCCCACACACAGCCCCCTATATACCGTATGAGCCCACACACAACCCGGTGGGAATGGCACGATGCTGCCCGTGGGTCACTCTTTCAGCCCCTGGTCTGTGTTTGTCCAGGTCTTCTCTAGTGCATGAGCATTCGGTAAGGTAACTGTCACAGGATAGATGAATTCATGTCGCAGCTGGACAAGTATAATTATCTGTCTGCTGCATTCTGGATAGATTGGAGAGGGGAGAGTTTAGTGAGATGAATAAAAGTAATAAAAGGTCGGATTCTGGAGATGTTTTTGAGGCAAAGGAGACAAAAGCATGACACTGAATTAAAAATCAGTCAAGAAATTAAACATATATAAATAGGAGAAAAACTGGAGTAACCAATAAATAAGTAAGAAAGTACAACATTTATTTAAAAAAAATCAAAGAAAAACACATATAATAAAATTGTCAATCAGGACAAGGACACGGAAGTACATACAGTAGTGAGGTGCACATGGGAGTTCAGAGGTAGTACATCTATCTGATTTACATTTGAATGCTTGTCCATGTGCTAGGTAAGTAGAGCCAAAAATAAGGCACAATAAATAAAGCCCAAGTATTGTATAACAATGCGGGGATCCACAGAAGCAGCGGGAGCTCTATAGCAAGGTTTAAAGCCAAAAGTAAAGGTACCGTCACACTGGACGATATCGCTAGCGATCCGTGACGTTGCAGCGTCCTGGCTAGCGATATCGTCCAGTGTGACAGGCAGCAGCGATCAGGCCCCTGCTGTGATATCGCTGGTCGGGGAAGAAAGGCCAGAACTTTATTTCGTCGCTGGATCTCCCGCAGACATCACTGAATCGGCGTGTGTGACGCCGATTCAGCGATGTCTTCGCTGATAACCAGGGTAAACATCGGGTTACTAAGCGCAGGGCCGCGCTTAGTAACCCGATGTTTACCCTGGTTACCATCCTAAAAGTAAAAAAAACAACCACTACATACTTACCTACCGCTGTCTGTCCCCGGCGCTCTGCTTCTCTGGTCTGGCTGTGAGTGCCGGGCAGCCGGAAAGCAGAGCGGTGACGTCACCGCTCTGCTTTCCGGCCGCTGTGCTCACAGCCAGAGCAGAGAAGCAGAGCGCCGGGGACAGACAGGGGTAGGTAAGTATGTAGTGGTTGTTTTTTTTACTTTTAGGATGGTAACCAGGGTAAACATCGGGTTACTAAGCGCGGCCCTGCGCTTAGTAACCCGATGTTTACCCTGGTTACCGGCATCGTTGGTCGCTGGAGAGCGGTCTGTGTGACAGCTCTCCAGCGACCAAACAGCGACGCTGCAGCGATCCGGATCGTTGTCGGTATCGCTGCAGCGTCGCTAAGTGTGACGGTACCTTAAGGCAAAAAAAAAAAAAAAAAGGTCAGGGTAAATCAACATAGATCAAGCCCAGCTGGAGATCCGCAGATTAAAGGGACTGTATCATAAATTAAGGGCAAAACTTACCAGGCCCAGTGCACAACACTACTCAGATGGTAATGAGCCCCAAGTGATGGCGGGTGACCCCGACGTACGTTTCGTGTCTATACCAGACACTTCCTCAGGGGGTGTGATGTAAGTGTGAATAGAAGGACCTTATATTGCCATGACAATGGGTCACAGGGTGTATCACATGGTTGTGATCACCCCATGAGAAGCGGCGCTGTCGGCGCGTGTGCAGTGCGCCCCCGCAGGTCCTAGCATCCAGACAGAGCGTCAGGATAAAGACGCCCGACTGAATGCCGGAAGCGTGGGACAACAGTGCGCATGCGCACGGCCGCATATAAACAAAGGGGAGGTATCTGAACTTACAAAATGTGCCAGAATATCAAATCTTGTTGGTACACATAAAATCCATACATATTATCAATATAATAAGGTGGCATACAAATTCTGATATAAAGAGAGGACCGTATACTATATAAATATAATAAAATGATGGCACAATATATTTCTCCGCTTGTTTTTCAGTGATGGGTTGCACGGCAGAATGTTCATAATAGGGTCCAAAAAAGAGACGAATAACCACATAAAAACATAACTAAAAATAAAGAGAATACATAGAAAGAGTTAAAACAATAATAATAAAACCACACACAAAAGAACCTTCAATGGGTGAATATATGAGCATAAATCAGGAAAAGAAGAGAGACTAATTATTCATAGAAATGAAGCAAAGCTCAAAGACGCATTAAGGCCCTTGGGGGCCACAGTATCCAGCTTAACAATCCACTTTGCCTCTCTTTGGGCCAGGATTTTCTTGTAATTACCCCCTCTAATACCTAGATGAATAATGTCTATCCCCCTGATTTTCAACGTTTTGGCATCACAATTGTGATATGCCCTAAAGTGGCGGGGGATAGTTTTTAATTGGAGGGGGTCGACCACTGTCTTGGCCGTGCAAATGTCCCGCACGTGCTCACGTACGCGGATGCGTAATTCTCTGGAGGTCAAACCTATATATATTTTAGAACATCCGCAAGTAGCGTAGTATATAACATTACTGCTACCGCAGGATATTCGTTGTCTTATCTGAAATTGTTGTGACCCATCTGAAGATTGCAAAGAAGAGCAGCGCAGGACATTTGCGCAGGCAAGACAGTGGCCACAGGGAAAGCAGCCCGGAATAGGGCCCTTGTACCAAAAGGATTAGCCATTTTAGGTACGAAATTAAACATGTTGCCTTGTAGCTATGGTCCTATCACATATAGAAATAGAAATATCAAATTTAGGCAGGTTAGTAGGGTGTAAAAACACAAGAAATTAAGACTCATTTTCAAATAGAGGTAATAATGGTGACGGTGTCCAGTACTAACCATAGACCATAGTCCTACAAAATATTGCTTTGACTTAATAAACTTTAATAATTTATGCAATTCAAATAGATCATTTTATGTTTTTTTTCAAAATACCAGTAACAAAATGGAAATAATAATTCCTTTTTCTTATGGATCATAAAATACATTTGTGGTGGACAAGTAATTACAAATTACCTAGATTTATTGAGCTTTTTTTTTTTTTTAAATTCTAAAAACTGAGAATTCTATTCCGTCTCAAGAACACACGTTTGCATAACAAAACTTTGTCTCAATCTTAAGGAAGAAATACACAAAAATATGTGTAAACTGGAAGAGCAGATCACCCAGATGGAGAATTTTGCAGGACACCTTGAGGAGATGTATACCACAATAGAGGTGAGTTATTTGGAGTTTATTTTTGTTTAGTTATTAACTAATTATTTAGTAATGTTGGAAGTACAGTGATAAATATCAGATATTTTATGATATCCAGGAGAATTCCGGGAGACAGGACCAGAATCTTGAGTTGCATTGCACAGAAGTGATAGATACTATTGCATCTAAACTTGAAGAAAAAATGCAAGCTCTTGGAGAAGAGAAGAGACGTAAACTGGAATCCTTATTTGAGCAATTAGTTGACTGCGGGAAAAGTCTTGACACTTCGAAAGATTTAATGGAGACTATACAGCAGTTATTCAAGCAGAATGACAAAGTGGAATTTGTGAAGGTATAAGCTCCTAAAGGTCTCAATTTAGTAATGAAATGTATGTACTAATAGCATGCCAACAACATAAATATATGTGTAAATGGACAAAATTCTAGGTGTGAATGATTGACACTCCGGTTCAGGAGGTTTGAAATATTTGTTGTTTTAGGGCAGAGTGTTTCATGCATTATGGCTGTACCTATACCCCTTCCCTTCATCCTCTCCCTTCCCTCAGTTGAAATTGATGGAAACATTATTTTTTCAACAATATATAACTATGCCCATGTCAGCAGTGTTAATTTATAAAGATTTAATTGATATTTGGTAAGCTGTTTATAGTTTTATGCGGTAGATAATTAATTCCTTTATTTTTACAAAATTTTCCTACATTTTTAAAGTAGTTCACAAGTCAATGTTGCTACTGCAGTAAGGCTATGTGCACACGCTGCGGATTTTGCTGCGGATCCGCTGCGGGTCCGCAGCTGCGGGTCCGCAGCGGTTTCCCATGCGTTTACAGTATAATGTAAACCTATGGGAAACTAAATCCGCAGTGCACATGCTGCGGAAAAAAACGCAGCGGTTTACATTCCGCAGCATGTCAATTCTTTGTGCAGATTCCGCTGCGGGTTTACACCTGCTCCATTAGAAAACTGCAGTTGCAAACCCGCAGCGGAATCCGCAATAGAAACCGTGATATATCCGCAGGAAAAAACACAGCGGGTTTTGCATTGCGGCTTTATCAAATCCGCTGCAGAAAAATCCACAGCCCTCACAGATACGTGTGCACATACCCTAAATGTGTTTTTTTTTTTGTCACATGAAATGTATCATTTATCCAAGAGATAGGTGATAAATATCTGATCATAGGAGGCCCCAACAAATCCCCAAAATAGGGGTCACGATCAACAGTAGTCATTCACTTCAGTTGGGGTGGAATGGACTGGTGTGGTTGCACATGACCACCTCCTTTCCATTTAGTTACAACAGGACTGATGGATGTAGCGCTAGATTTTTCTTGTTAATATATACTGTTCTCATATATAGGAATATTCCACAATGCTAATTTCTA
This sequence comes from Ranitomeya imitator, assembly GCF_032444005.1. Lineage (NCBI taxonomy): Eukaryota > Metazoa > Chordata > Amphibia > Anura > Dendrobatidae > Ranitomeya > Ranitomeya imitator. Next base: position 512,026,908 of record NC_091285.1, on the reverse strand, counting down.
AATTTAAACTTTATTATACTTCTCAACATACAGTACTGGTCCAAAGTTTGGACACACCAGTTCATACAGTTGTTTTCCTTGTTATTAGAATGTGCAATTTGCTAATTTAGACGGAAGACAGCAAAATGACGAGGAGACACATTTGGAAACAAGGAGTACAGAAGCAAGGGTCAAACAAACCAAAATGCATTAAACCTTAGATTATTCAAAGTATCCCTCTTTTACACAACTTTGACATTCCCTCAATCAGTTTCCTCAGATAGATACCTGAAATGGCTTCCAATGAACATGTTTGCACATACCCTACGTTATTCAATACTGGCTTCATTCATTTCGAAGAGCTGTTATTACATTTTGCATGTTTTCTAACCCTAGTTGGGCTAGTCTTGGGCTTACGCCTAGGGTTAAGAATAAGACTAGGGATATGGTTATTATGACATGCGTTAGAGTGACAGCAAGGGAAAGGGGTAGGGGTAATTTTAGGGCTAGGAAAATAAAATTGTTTTCAGAAAAAATGTAAAAATATATTATAACAATGTATAACTTGTTATTTTTAAGTTATGTCTGATTTGAGCAGAAAGCTGAAAAACTATAGTATCAATGGCCACGCTATGAATACTTCATTTTTATCCTCAAAATTCAGTACATATGCTTGGGAAATTGGGGGCTAAAAACTAGACTAATGGATGGGAGTTAGAAAATAATAACGGCCGCACAATACTTGCCTTGCCCTGGGCACTAGCAACCCATTCTACACCACTGCATTAGCAATTATGTAACTTACTATATTTTGAATTATTTGCATAATATTTGTACATATAAAGATAGTTTTATTCAGCTAAGTCATCTTGTTTGCTCACTTTCTACAAATCTATAAAGTTAGGCCAAATAAACCTTTAAGATTCATATTGGCTACTAACATTTTTCTTATTCTCTTTTGCAGGCTGCACTTCACACAACCAACAGGTAAAAACAATTATGATTTCTGCACTATAGAAAACTTTCCAGTAGGACAGTGATTATAAAGGGTCATTTATTTGATCACCATGGGATATGTTCTACGTGGCATGCTTTACGAGAGTATATAATTATAGGTGGTTATGTACTTACGGTAAAGAGTGTAATGGAAGCAAGGTGCTTGCTCAGGAATTGGAGCACATTGATAGTTGACATCACAAATACCAATGAGGTAACATAGTAACATAGTAACATAGTAACATAGTTAGTAAGGCCGAAAAAAGACATTTGTCCATCCAGTTCAGCCTATATTCCATCATAATAAATCCCCAGATCTACGTCCTTCTACAGAACCTAATAATTGTATGATACAATATTGTTCTGCTCCAGGAAGACATCCAGGCCTCTCTTGAACCCCTCGACTGAGTTCGCCATCACCACCTCCTCAGGCAAGCAATTCCAGATTCTCACTGCCCTAACAGTAAAGAATCCTCTTCTATGTTGGTGGAAAAACCTTCTCTCCTCCAGACGCAAAGAATGCCCCCTTGTGCCCGTCACCTTCCTTGGTATAAACAGATCCTCAGCGAGATATTTGTATTGTCCCCTTATATACTTATACATGGTTATTAGATCGCCCCTCAGTCGTCTTTTTTCTAGACTAAATAATCCTAATTTCGCTAATCTATCTGGGTATTGTAGTTCTCCCATCCCCTTTATTAATTTTGTTGCCCTCCTTTGTACTCTCTCTAGTTCCATTATATCCTTCCTGAGCACCGGTGCCCAAAACTGGACACAGTACTCCATGTGCGGTCTAACTAGGGATTTGTACAGAGGCAGTATAATGCTCTCATCATGTGTATCCAGACCTCTTTTAATGCACCCCATGATCCTGTTTGCCTTGGCAGCTGCTGCCTGGCACTGGCTGCTCCAGGTAAGTTTATCATTAACTAGGATCCCCAAGTCCTTCTCCCTGTCAGATTTACCCAGTGGTTTCCCGTTCAGTGTGTAATGGTGATATTGATTCCTTCTTCCCATGTGTATAACCTTACATTTATCATTGTTAAACCTCATCTGCCACCTTTTAGCCCAAGTTTCGAACTTATCCAGATCCATCTGTAGCAGAATACTATCTTCTCTTGTATTAACTGCTTTACATAGTTTTGTATCATCTGCAAATATCGATATTTTACTGTGTAAACCTTCTACCAGATCATTAATGAATATGTTGAAGAGAACAGGTCCCAATACTGACCCCTGCGGTACCCCACTGGTCACAGCGACCCAGTTAGAGACTATACCATTTATAACCACCCTCTGCTTTCTATCACTAAGCCAGTTACTAACCCATTTACACACATTTTCCCCCAGACCAAGCATTCTCATTTTGTGTACCAACCTCTTGTGCGGCACGGTATCAAACGCTTTGGAAAAATCGAGATATACCACGTCCAATGACTCACCGTGGTCCAGCCTATAGCTTACCTCTTCATAAAAACTGATTAGATTGGTTTGACAGGAGCGATTTCTCATAAACCCATGCTGATATGGAGTTAAACAGTTATTCTCATTGAGAATTGAGAGGTACATGGACACAGAGGGAAAAACCCTCATCCATAATTCAGATATAAAAGAAGAAAGAAAAAAATCAAAGAGGTGGCATTATCAGACATTCATATGGAGCAGTTAGCAAAATACCGATATTAAAAAATAAAAATCATCAACCATCACTTAATGTAAAGAATGGTGCCACTTCTACTTCTTTACATAACAGCCATAAAAACACAGTATTTAAAGGGGAACCCTACACATACAAAACAATTGTATAACCAGGTAATCACAGGAGATGGATCTTTCAAAGAATCATCTAATCTAAAGACAGATGAGGCCAACATTTTATCTGATGATGGGGATGTTGATCTGCATCTGATTTCTCTACCTGAAAAAAATTCCCCTTCTAAATCCTCATACAATACTAGAGATTACAATTTAGGGAAAATTAAAGGGAAGTTTCCTAATCTAGCTTATTCTGATAAATCTGTTATAGAAACAACAAATATCTCCAACACAGACAAATTTGTTTCCTGCCAATCAGATGAATCCATTAACTCATCAGGACAGATGGAAAATGGTCATTTCGGGGAGTTATAGATTCACCTGATTATAGAGGTGACTTTTTTTCAGATGACATGGCCCTTGATGACATCTATTCTTCAGAGTCATATTCTTCCTCAGAACACAAATCTAGTAGTGAAAACTCTGAATTTTATGAAAAATTTAAGCAAAAAACTAAACCAAATCAAATCAAATCAGGAGCAACTACCTCCATATACAATATACAAAAAAAGGTTGCACTCTAGCGTGCCAAAGCATGTTGAATAGGAAATACATGAAATAGGAATAGCAAAATGGCTTTTTGAACATTAGGAAAAATATTCATGAGACGCTTTGCACAGAATTTGGCCAAATAGTGTGGCCTCATTAATCTGATGGGTCCCTGACCTCCCTGTCCAAATGTGAACACTTACCTAAGGCTAATGTCTGTATGCTTGGGTGAGTGTGGACACCCCTCTCAGTAAAGCCTTCATATATGGGTTGGCCGGAGCCAAGTGTGATTAGATGTAATTAAAAACCACATGGTGACGGGAGGAGTGCTCAGTCAGTAAGCTAACATAAAAATGACAGAAAATCGACTGGCACATCCAAACTAGTGTGAATAGGTGCATACCAGGAGCAGCTACCTCCATACACAATATACAAAAAAAGGTTGCACATCTAATCACACTTAGTTCCGGCCAACCCATATATGTAGGGTTTACTGAGAGAGGTGTCCACATTCACCCATGCATACAGACATTAGCCTTAGGTAAGTGTTCACATTTGGACAGGGAGGTCAAGGACCCATCAGAGAAAGTCCTTGGTCAGCCGCCCACCCACCTCTTCACCTCTCCACATTCTTAAAGACATCATACTCACCCTCCTCCAGGGATGCCTGCAACTTTGATTTTCTCAGCGTCAGCAGCTCTTCCTGTGCTCAGCGGTCACATGGTACCTCTAATTAAGGTGATGAATATGGACGCGACTCCACTCCCATAGGCGTGGAGCGCATATTAATGACCTTAATGAGCGGTACCATGTGACCGCTCAACACTGGAAGGAGCTGCAGGCCCCTCGATGAAGCAGGGAAATGCAGAGACCGTGCCAGGAGGGTGAGTATAGCGGGGAGGGTGAGCCATGCTATATTCACCTGTCCTCATTCCATTTAGGCCTTTTTAAATGGTTTTATTCTGTGTTTGTCTTTCTCTGAGGTGTAATTAAAGTATTTTGATTTTTTGTACTATTTATGGGTGGGCATACCATTATTGGTCTAGTCTTTTTTTCTTCTACGTTTTGCTCTATCTATAGATCTATCTATAGATCTATCTATCTCTCATTCCTTCTATCTATTTATCTAATTCCTTCTCTGTATCTATCTCATTCCTTCTATGTATCTATCTCATTCCTAGCTATCTGTCTATCTATCCATCTATCTCTCATTCCTTCTATCTATCTATCTATCTATCTATCTATCTATCTCATATTTATCTATCGATCATCTATTTATCTCATTCCTTCTATCTCTCTATAGATATAGATAGATTGATAGTTATGGGATAGCTAGATAGAAGGAATGAGCTAGATAGATAGATAGATAGATAGATAGATCTATGGATAGATGTAGATAAATATATGGATAGATATATCTATGTATCTATAGATATAGCTATCTATCTATCCATATATTTATCTAGCTATCCATATATCTATCTACATCTATCCATAGATATATAATAGCAAGGCCAATGTTTATTAATGAGCAATATGTTTAATTTAAAAAAAAAGGGGGGGGGGGGGGGAAATGGCGTGGGCTCCCGCACAATTTTCTGCGCCAGAGGGAAAAAGCTGAAGGCCGGAGGCCAATATTTGTAGCCTGGGAATGGGGTAATACCCATGGCCCCTTCCCAGGCTATGATTATCAGCCCACAGCTGTTTGAATAGCCTTTACTGGCTATTAAAATAGGGGGACCCCCCAAACAATGACGTTGGGTCCCCTATATTTTATAGCCATAAAGGCTACGCATACACTTTATGGCAATGCTGTGTGAGATTTTTTTGCCATGCAGCAGTCCCGCAAGTGAGAGTATGAACTATACTCACAGCGATGGAGGGATACAGGATACCTTCTGTCATTGTATCCCGGAGCCCCTGAAGAGCGGTCGCATCAGCTGATGTGGCTGCTCTCCACGGGAGATCATCATGGGACACTCGTATTAATTGGATTTCTGCGGATCATGGAGTATACTGTTGGTTTATTATTTTAATAGTTTTTACAGATGATCGATGGCTTCGGGATCAAGGTGATTGGTGAGTATGTACTCTATGTTGTATGTACTGTATAAATACCCAAAATTAAAGGCCAAAACAATAGTTTGGTAAACTTCCCAAAATAGATATATCCAGAAAAAAGGGAAAGTACAAGACCAAAAGTAAAATTAAGATATTTTATTCAAAATAGGTTAAAATTAAGGATTGACAGTATACATAAGAGAATCAAACAAGGCAGACTGAGCTCCAAGCAATCCACAAAATAAATAGTAATTAAGATAGCCACACATAAAGTCAAAAGAACAATATACCTCAAGTAGGTCAAAGTATTTAGTGGGTCTTAGACATAAAAGACAGGTGTAACAGCAAGCCCTGGATTGTTAAAATGTATCACACCCATGGATAGCCCCGGCAGACCCCCCGCACACCCACGGATAGCCCTAAGACTCCGGACACCCACGGACAGTCCCGCCGACCAAACACACACACACACACAGACACGCAGACCCTGTCCGCACACACAGACACGCACATAGCTCCGCCCACACTCCCCTCCTCCTGATCTGCGCTTTTCATCTGCAGCTAAACCGCAGATCTTTTTTACATCTGCGGTTTTGGTGCATATGTGCCTGACTCAATGCAAGTCAATGGGTGCAGAAACGCTGTAGATCTGCACAAAGAATTGACATGCTGCAAGTGCCAGAAACCCTAGATGCACCTCTGCCGGTATGCTACTGCGAGCGGTGATTACCGGGTCTGGTGGAGGGAGGTCTGTGCACAGGCAGTGAGGCAGGGACTGAGGGTGTGCACAGCAAGAGGATGGAGACCCGGAGACTGCCCGTCCCAGTCTACGCCGTAGCCTGGAGCTCTCATTATTGTAGGAATATGTCAGGTAATAAATAGTTTTTCTAAAGCTTTATAGGGCAATTTTAGGTCTGAGAGGGATGGTTGGGATGAGCTAGCAAGGTGCAGGGATGGGTAGTGATGGCTGCTTGCGGACATGTGTGGCACTTGCGGCGAGACAAAAAACACTGCTAGCAGCGTTTTTTTCCATTGCTGCAAGTACCGCATTTGCCGGATCGCGGCAAAACTGCAAGTGCTGCACGTGTCCGCAAGTCCCATAGGGAATGAATGAGGCCGAACGCATTGTTGCCGTAAGTGATCCGTTACACGGGAGATGCGGGAAAACTGCCGGATCTGCTGCAAAAGGCGACTTTCACATCAGCGATTTTTGCCAAAGTCACTGCCGATAGGGTCATACTCACCAAAGGGGGAGGCAGCAGTAAAAGTGCCTAGGGCAGCAGAAACTCTAAATACTGCTGGAGATTCAATACATTTTCAAACTTTCTTCTAACAACTTTTAAAAGCTTTGAGAGACCTATTACTATTGCTGCAAGGGAATCTGTCATCAGGTTTGTGCTACCTAATCTGAGAGCAGCATGATGTAGGGGCAGTGACCCTGATTCCAGCGATCTGTCACTTACTGCGCTGTTTGCTAGGAGATTATCATTAGGGGACTAGTAAACCTGTTGCCATGTAGTCCTCCATATTAATGAACTCTGTTTGACCCTACCATCACCACTGATTTGCAGCTTTCTGCCTATGCACAGTGTACACAGAAAGTTGCCAATCAGAGGTGTGGGCGAGTTTATACAGAGCTCAGCATTGAGAGAACTGCTAGATCTGCAGCAGATAAACAGCTGATTTTATGAAAACTACAGCAGGCAGTCCAGTAAGTGATACACCACTGGAATCAGTGTTTCTTTCCCTACAACATGCTCTCAGATGGGCTAGCAAAAATCAAGTGACAGATTCCTTTTAAAAATCAAGTCTCTAGAATACAAAATGGACACTGCATACTTTATTAGATAAATGCATTAGACTTGGTAAGACTGATGTACTTTGAAAATTTATGTCAGAATGGCTGTGTAATTATAATGGTACAATCAGCAGTTTATGAGTCCATCTATAACAGTTTATATGTAATAACAGGGGTGTAACTACAACAGGTGCAGGGGTTGCAATCGCACCCGGGCCCTGGAGCCTAGGGGGCCTTAAAAGTCCCTTTGGCCTATAGAAAAAGACTATTGCTATTAAAGATTTAAAATATTTGGGGGCCCCCTTGGAGCTTTCGCATCAGGGCCCATGAGTTTCAAGTTACGCCACTGTGTAATAATGTGTGCAGTTTGCATTGTGAAGACAGGTGATCGATGGTCTCGAAATCTGTATGCCGTACAAATCTGTTTAATTATAGTTGTGTTTTTTTTTTGCAGATTACACCAATACTTCAATACGGATATCAATTTAAATATTTCAACAAATGCAGATTTTAAAAACATTACTTTAGACTACTCAGATGTGGATCAGCTTATGGATTCCATCAATTCTCTCCCAGGTACTTGTACTTCCAGTGTAAAGCACATTTCATACTTCAGTCTCTGTGTTAAGTAATAACCAAAAACAATACATACAGGGTATAATTAGTAGGTATAACCAAAGGACTGCAAAAACCCTTTTAAAATGTAACTTTTAATAAATACTGAGTAAAAATACCCATATAATCGGGTCAGGAGACAGTAACACCTTAATCTATCTTAACACAAACAATATATGATAGGATAGAGACTAGACGGTGGGGGGGGCGTGATCTTTCCCTAACTCGCCCTGCCTCACAGCGGAGGTTGGCACCCTAAAATCGATGTGGCGCCCCCACTCGTCGACGGCTCTCCCTTGTGACCCTACAGGATCTTATCAAAAATGAAACCACCACCACACCATAACTTAATATAAAGTGTACAAATGCTTATAAGGTGCAAAGAAATAGCTTTAAAGATCTAATGTGGGATAGTTTCCACAAAAAAGGGTCATATAAACAGTTACCCTTCTATTGATCTGATATAAGAAAGGTGCACAAGGTGTCAGCATACGGATGAGTACATCCTTTATTTGACCATTTCTTTATTATTTGAGAGGTGCTAGTGTTTGGCATATTAACACTAGATTGTTTCTTTGGTATACTATTTTGCTTACACAGTGTATACCCCCATTTTCGACAAACAGTACACTGTGTTAACTATTAGGGTATACTACAAGGTGTTGACAAAAGGTTCATTATTGCCGTATATCGCAACTATCTATTTTGCCTCTATACATTAGACACCTTGTGCACCTTTCTTATATCAGATCAATAGAAGGGTAACTGTTTATATGACCCTCTCTTGAAGGGCGATACGCGTGGGGCTGCTCTGGTCCGTCCTGCTTGCTTGCCTGGCTGCCCACGGACTCCGCTCTGGTCACCACTTGGGTAACCCCTTCTTCTAGTGCTCTGAGGTTTTTCCTGGCGGTTCCAGTGCTTTTTTTTTTTTTTTTTTTCTCTCCCACTGTTATTTTGGGATCCTGTTGCCTTACTGGCTTAGGGTAGATATTTTTGTCCCATGAGCCGTTCGGGCTAAATGCACTATTTGGGTGTTTACTGGCCACTTAGGATTTTGTATACATCCGCCTGGGTTGGTTAGTTTGTCCTGTGAGCTGGCCACGTATGGTCTGCATCTAGTCCTAGGGTACAGGCAGGCTTATAGCATTGGTTATCAGTATGCTTATTATGGGTTATATATATTATTGTACTCTGTTTTTAAGTATGTTTTATTATGTTGTGTGTCAATAAAATCTTGTGTTTTTTCCTACATTATGTTTTCATTTTTTATACGTGGTGTGCATAACTGGAGTGATACTTTTCTTTCTGCTGGTAACATCGGGTTACTAAGCGCAGGGCCGCGCTTAGTAACCCGATGTTTACCCTGGTTATCAGCGTAAACGTAAAAAAACAAACACTACATACTTACCTTCCACTGTCTGTCCTCCGGCGCTGTGCTTCTCTGCACTGACTGTGAGCGCCAGCCGGAAAGCAGAGCACAGCGGTGACGTCACCGCTCTGCTTTCCGGCTGGCGCTGACAGTCAGTGCAGAGAAGCACAGCGCCGGGGGACAGACACCGGAATGTAAGTATGTAGTGTTTGTTTTTTTTAACGTTTACGCTGATAACCAGGGTAAACATCGGGTTACTAAGCGCGGCCCTGCGCTTAGTAACTCGATGTTTACCCTGGTTACCCGGGGACCTCGGCATCGTTGGTCGCTGGAGAGCTGTCTGTGTCACAGCTCTCCAGCGACCAAACAGCGACGCTGCAGCGATCGGGATCATTGTCTGGATCGCTGCAGTGTCGCTAAGAGTGATGGTACCTTAACAGACGTAGGAAGAAAGCTGTGTGTATTGTGTGTATGATAAACTGACCATTGTCATTAATAATAATGAAGCTCATCTACTGTATATCCATGTTTACCAAACTCCAGTCCTCAGGGCCCCAACATGTCATGTTTTCAGGGTTTCCTTAGTATTTCACAGGTGATGGAATTATTATTAAGGTATCAGAAACTGCCACAGACTCTCCTGTATAATACTAAGGGAATCCTGAAAACACGATGTGTTGGAGGCCCTGAGGGCTGGAATTTGGGAAACACTCATCTATATTGTATTCTATTCACATACAGTGGCTTGCAAAAGTATTCACCCGCTTGGCTTTAACCTATTTTGTAACATTGCTACAACCTGTGTTTAAATATTTTATAATGTAATCTGATTTGTGTGTGATGCATCAGCACTAAATAGTCTAAGTTGGTGAAGTGAGAAAAATATAAGCAAAAATTAAATTTATGAGATCAAAGAACTAAAAATTGGCATATGTATATGCATTCACCCCTTTTGTGATGAATCCATTAAAAACTTGTGCACGCAATTACCTTCATAAGTCACACGCTTTAGTGAAAGTCCACCTATGTGTAATGTAAGTGTCACATGTCTGTCAGTGTATACACTTTACCTTTTCTGAAAGGTCACAGAGGCTGCAACACTATTAAGCAAGAGGCACCACTAACCAAACAGCACCATGAAGACCAAGGAGATCTCCAGACAAGTCAGAGGGAAAGATGTTGAGAAGTGCAGGTCAGGGTTGGGTTATAAAAAAAAAAAATCCGAATCTCTGATGATCCCCTGGAGCACCATCAAATCCATTATCATCAAATGGAAAGAACATGGTACCACAACAAACCTGCCAAGAGGCGGCTGTCCACCAAAACTGTAATTGCAGCCACAGGAGGCTCTACAAAGTACTGACTTTATGGGGGTGAATAGTGAATCTGTCCTATTTGTTGTTTGCTTCAAAATAAAAAAGAAAACTAAATGTTAACAGTTGTTGTAGGCATGTTCTATACATGAACTGATGCAGACCCTAAAAATTCCAGGTCGTGAGATAGCAAAACACGAAAAATGCCAAGGGGTGGAGGTGGGTGATTGAATGGTTGATTACTTTTGCAAGCCATTGTATACTGTATTGTATGCACTTTATCCTTCGATGAAATTTGAGTGTTAAATTAAGAAGTTACGGTGGCCATACACATTCAATAGCTGTCAGCTGAATGTTTCTTTGGCCAACAGCTGTCACGCACAATGTGGGAAGACTAAGTGCAAAATGAGGGGAACAAAGCCCAAACGCTAGGGAAAGGGGAAGTGGAGACCTCTAGGCAGATCAAATAGCACCCTTCCTACCCAGTGGGGTACCGCAGGGGTCAGTATTGGGACCTGTTCTCTTCAACATATTCATTAATGATCTGGTAGAAGGTTTACACAGTAAAATATCGATATTTGCAGATGATACAAAACTATGTAAAGCAGTTAATACAAGAGAAGATAGTATTCTGCTACAGATGGATCTGGATAAGTTGGAAACTTGGGCTGAAAGGTGGCAGATGAGGTTTAACAATGATAAATGTAAGGTTATACACATGGGAAGAGGGAATCAATATCACCATTACACACTGAATGGGAAACCACTGGGTAAATCTGACAGGGAGAAGGACTTGGGGATCCTAGTTAATGATAAACTTACCTGGAGCAGCCAGTGCCAGGCAGCAGCTGCCAAGGCAAACAGGATCATGGGGTGCATTAAAAGAGGTCTGGATACACATGATGAGAGCATTATACTGCCTCTGTACAAATCCCTAGTTAGACCGCACATGGAGTACTGTGTCCAGTTTTGGGCACCGGTGCTCAGGAAAGATATAATGGAACTAGAGAGAGTACAAAGGAGGGCAACAAAATTAATAAAGGGGATGGGAGAACTACAATACCCAGATAGATTAGCGAAATTAGGATTATTTAGTCTAGAAAAAAGACGACTGAGGGGCGATCTAATAACCATGTATAAGTATATAAGGGGACAATACAAATATCTCGCTGAGGATCTGTTTATACCAAGGAAGGTGACGGGCACAAGGGGGCATTCTTTGCGTCTGGAGGAGAGAAGGTTTTTCCACCAACATAGAAGAGGATTCTTTACTGTTAGGGCAGTGAGAATCTGGAATTGCTTGCCTGAGGAGGTGGTGATGGCGAACTCAGTCGAGGGGTTCAAGAGAGGCCTGGATGTCTTCCTGGAGCAGAACAATATTGTATCATACAATTATTAGGTTCTGTAGAAGGACGTAGATCTGGGTATTTATTATGATGGAATATAGGCTGAACTGGATGGACAAATGTCTTTTTTCGGCCTTACTAACTATGTTACTATGTTACTATGTTACCCTACAGTCCCTATATTGGTTCCACACCAGTCGCCGAGCAGAAAACCTAAACCCTGTAAATCCCTAGAGCTAGGTCCTGAATAGGGAAAGGGGGCTGAGCACTGGTCAGTTCCCACTATACTCTAAAGACAAGAAGGGAGACAAACAAGAGGGAAGAAACTTAGCTGGAGCAGACTCCAGAGAAGTAACGCCAAACGACCTTTAAGAGCACCAGAGAGGAAGTAAACGGACTGCTATCCAAGCCTTCACATGGAAAATGTGAATATCACCAGGGGTTCCTTGAAGCAGACTGAGAGTCTATAACACCCAGGTCCAGGTGTGTTGTGAATTCCGCTCTTGGGCTCCCTCCGGTGGTTGTAAGTGGCACTTTTGTGAGTTCTGCTCTTGGGCTCCCTCTTGTGGTTTCTAGTGGTGTGGCTGCTCCTTGGAGTTAGCTGTCATCAGCTGCCTCCACTTATCGTCTCTTCTGCTCGGCTATTTAGGCCTGGCTCTTTCTTCAGCCAGTGCCACTTGTAAATGGTTCCTGGTTGGATTCACATCTCTTTGGAGTTCCCTGTTATCCTGACCAGTTCAGCAAAGCTAAGTTTTTGCTTGCTCTTTTCTGTCCATAGATTGTGGACTTATCCATTCTGTGCTTTCTTTGTTTGTCCAGCTTATCAGTGTGAATTAATTCTGTCTTGCTGGAAGCTCTGGGAGGCAGATTTTCCCTCCACACCTTTAGTCAGGTGTGGAGATTTTTTTGTAAACTCTGCGTGGATTTTTGTAGTGTTTTATACTGACCGCACAGTATTCCATCCTGTCCTATCTATTTAGCTAGACTGGCCTCCTGTGCTCATCCTGGTTTCATTCTGTGTATGTCTTTTCCCTCTCCAATCACAGTCATTATTTGTGGGGGGCTAATCTATCCTTTGGGGATTTCTCTGAGGCAAGATAGCTTTCCTGCTTCTTTCTTTAGGGGTAGTTAGCTCTTAGGCTGTGACGAGATGCCTAGGGAGAGTTAGGAGCATTCCACGGCTACTTCTAGTGTTGTGTTGAGCTTAGGGACTGCGGTCAGTACAGTTACCACTTCCTTCAGAGCTCGTTCCATGTTGCTCCTAGACCACCGTATCATAACAGTACAAGTGGCCAAAAATGAATTAAATGCATCTCAAAAGAAGGAAAAGAAAGTTCTGAACCATTTTTTTTTTCTGTGCTCTGGTTTGTCTTTTTTTTCCTCTTGATATCTGGGTGGTTCAGGATATATGCTTTGGCATGGATGTTCAGGGTTTGTTTTCTCGTGTGGATCAACTTGCTGCAAGAGTACAGAGTATCCAGGACTATGTTGTCCAGACTCCGGCTTTAGAGCCTAGAATTCCTACTCCTGAATTGTTTTTTGGGGACAGATCCAAGTTTTTGAACTTTAAAAATAACTGCAAATTGTTTTTTGCTTTGAAACCCCGTTCTTCTGGTGATCCCATTCAGCAAGTAAAAATCATCATATCCTTGCTGCATGGTGACCCTCAAGACTGGGCTTTTTCTCTTGAAACAGGGGATCCGGCATTATTGAATGTAGATGCATTTTTTCAAGCGCTCGGATTATTGTATGACGAACCTAATTCTGTGGATCATGCAGAAAAAACCCTGTTGGCCTTGTGTCAAGGTCAGGAAGCGGCAGAGTTATACTGCCAGAAATTTAGAAAATGGTCTGTGCACACCTAATGGAATGAAGAGGCTCTGGCTGCTATTTTCAGAAAAGGTCTTTCTGAAACCCTTAAAGATGTTATGGTGGGCTTTCCTACACCTGCCGGTTTGAGCGAATCTATGTCTCTAGCCATTCAGATTGATCGGCGTCTGCGCGAGCACAAAGCTGTGCACCATATGGCAGTATCCTCTGAGCAAAATCCTGAACCCATGCAATGTGATAGGATTTTGACTAGAATAGAACGGCAGGAATTCAGACGTCAGAATAGGCTGTGTTTTTACTGTGGTGATTCGGCTCATGTTATCTCTGATTGCCCTAAGCGTACTAAGAGAGTCGCTAGGTCTGTTACCATTAGTACTATACAGCCTAAATTTCTCTTATCTGTGACACTGATTTGCTCATTGTCGTCCTTTTCTGTCATGGCATTTGTGGATTCAGGCGCTGCCCTGAACTTAATGGACTTAGAATTCGCCAGGCGCTGTGGTTTTTCCTTGCAGAGCCCTATTCCTTTGAGGGGTATTGATGCTACACCCTTGGCCAAGGATAAACCTCAGTACTGGACACAGATGACTATGTACATGGCTCCTGCACATCAGGAAGATTGCCGTTTTCTGGTGTTGCATAACCTGCATGATGTTGTTGTGCTGGGATTTCCATGGTTACAGGAACATAATCCGGTGCTGGATTGGAAAACTATGTCGGTGACTAGTTGGGGTTGTCGAGGAGTACATAGTGACGTTCCTTTGATGTCAATTTCCTCTTTTTTTGTCGGATTTCCAGGATGTATTTGATGAGCCCAAGTCCAGTTCCCTTCCTCCGAACAGGGACTGTGATTGTGCTATTAACTTGATTCCTGGTTGCAAGTTCCCTAAGGGCCGACTTTTCAATCTGTCTGTGCCAGAGCATGCCGCCATGCGGAGTTATGTTAAGGAGTCTTTAGAGAAGGGGCATATTCGACCCTCTTCGTCACCATTGGGAGCGGGTTTCTTTTTTGTTGCTAAGAAGGATGGCTCCTTGAGACCCTGTATTGATTATCGTCTTCTTAATAAGATCACGGTCAAATTCCAATACCCCTTGCCTTTGCTTACTGATTTGTTTGCTCAGATTAAGGGGGCTAGTTGGTTTACTAAGATTGACCTCCGAGGGGCATATAATCTTGTTCGTATTAAACAGGGTGACGAATGGAAAACTGCATTTAATACGCCCGAAGGCCATTTTGAATACCTTGTGATGCCATTTGGGCTCTCTAATGCTCCATCTGTGTTCCAGTCTTTCATGCATGATATTTTCCGCAATTATCTTGATAAATTCATGGTCGTATATTTGGATGATATTTTGATTTTTTCCGATGATTGGGAGTCTCATGTGAAGCAGGTCAGGATTGTGTTCCAGATCCTTCGTGATAATGCTTTATTTGTGAAGGGGTCTAAGTGCCTATTCGGAGTTCAGAAGGTCTCTTTTTTGGGTTTTATTTTTTCTCCCTCGTCTATAGAAATGGATCCTGTTAAGGTCCGAGCTATTCATGACTGGATCCAACCCACATCTGTGAAGGGTCTTCAAAAATTTTTGGGCTTTGCTAATTTCTATCGCCGTTTCATTGCCAACTTTTCCAGTGTGGTTAAGCCCCTTACTGATTTGACGAATAAAGGCGCTGATGTGACGAATTGGTCCTCTGAGGCTGTTGAGGCCTTTCAGGAGCTTAAACGCCGATTTACTTCTGCCCCTGTGTTGCGTCAGCCGGATGTTTCTCTTCCTTTACAGGTTGAGGTCGACGCTTCTGAGATTGGGGCAGGGGCCGTTTTGTCTCAGAAGGAGTCTGATGGTTCTTTGATGAAACCGTGTGCTTTTTTTTCCAGAAAGTTTTCGCCTGCGGAACGCAATTATGATGTCAGCAATCGGGAGTTGTTGGCTATGAAGTGGGCGTTTGAGGAGTGGTGACATTGGCTTGAGGGAGCTAAACACCGTGTTGTGGTCCTGACCGATCATAAGAATCTGATTTACCTCGAGTCGGCCAAGCGGCTGAATCCTAGACAGGCTCGATGGTCCCTGTTTTTCTCCCGTTTTGATTTTGTGGTCTCGTATCTTCCGGGATCTAAGAATGTTAAGGCTGATGCCCTCTCTAGGAGTTTTTCGCCTGATTCTCCTGGAGTCCTTGAGCCGGTTGGCATTCTTAAGGAGGGGGTGATTCTTTCTGCTATCTCTCCTGATTTGCGGCGGGTGCTTCAGGAATTTCAGGCTGATAGGCCTGACCGCTGTCCAGTGGGGAAGCTGTTTGTTCCTGATAGATGGACAAGTAAGGTATTTTCTGAGGTTCATTGTTCAGTGTTGGCTGGTCATCTTGGGATTTTTGGTACCAGAGATTTGGTTGCTAGGTCCTTTTGGTGGCCTTCCTTGTCGCGCGATGTGCGTGCTTTTGTGCAGTCCTGTGGGACTTGCGCCCGGGCCAAGCCGTGCTGTTCCCGTGCTAGTGGGTTGCTTTTGCCTTTGCCGATCCCTGAGAGGCCCTGGACGCATATTTCCATGGATTTTATTTCGGATCTTCCTGTTTCCCAGAAGATGTCTGTTATCTGGGTTGTTTGTGACCGGTTCTCTAAAATGGTCCATCTGGTACCTTTCCCTAAGTTGCCTTCCTCCTCAGATCTGGTTCCATTATTTTTTCAGCATGTGGTTCGTTTGCATGGCATTCCGGAAAATATTGTGTCTGACAGAGGTTCTCAGTTTGTCTCTAGATTTTGGCGGGCCTTTTGTGCTAGGATGGGCATTGATTTGTCTTTTTCTTCGGCGTTTCATCCTCAGACTAATGGCCAAACTGAGCGAACTAATCAGACCTTGGAGACCTATTTGAGATGCTTTGTGTCTGCTGATCAGGATGATTGGGTGTCTTTCTTGCCGTTGGCCGAGTTTGCCCTTAATAATCGGGCTAGTTTGGCTACTTTGGTTTCACCTTTCTTTTGTAATTTTGGTTTTCATCCTCGTTTTTCTTCTGGGCAGGTTGAGCCTTCTGATTGTCCTGGTGTTGATTCTGTGGTGGACAGGCTGCAGCAGATTTGGACTCATGTGGTGGACAATTTGACGTTGTCTCAGGAAAGGGCTCAACGTTTTGCTAACTGCCGTCGGTGTGTTGGTCCCCGGCTTCGTATGGGGGATTTGGTTTGGTTGTCTTCTCGTCATGTTCCTATGAAGGTTTCTTCTCCTAAGTTTAAGCCTCGGTTTATTGGTCCTTATAAAATTTCTGAAATTATTAATCCGGTGTCTTTTCGTTTGGCTCTTCCAGCCTCTTTTGCCATTCATAATGTTTTCCATAGATCTTTGTTGCGGAGATATGTGGTGCCCGTTGTTCCCTCGGTTAACCCTCCTGCCCCGGTGTTGGTTGAGGGAGAGTTGGAATATGAGGTTGAGAAGATTTTGGATTCTCGTTTTTCAAGGCGGAGGCTTCAGTATCTTGTCAAGTGGAAGGGTTATGGCCAGGAGGATAATTCTTGGGTTGTTGCCTCCGATGTCCATGCCACTGATTTGGTTCGTGCTTTTCACTTGGCTTGTCCTGATCGGCCTGGGGGCTCTGGTGAGGGTTCGGTGACCCCTCCTCAAGGGGGGGGTACTGTTGTGAATTCCGCTCTTGGGCTCCCTCCGGTGGTTGTAAGTGGCACTTTTGTGAGTTCTGCTCTTGGGCTCCCTCTTGTGGTTTCTAGTGGTATGGCTGCTTCTTGGAGTTAGCTGTCATCAGCTGCCTCCACTTATCGTCTCTTCTGCTTGGCTATTTAGGCCTGGCTCTTTCTTCAGCCAGTGCCACTTGTAAATGGTTCCTGGTTGGATTCACATCTCTTTGGAGTTCCCTGTTATCCTGACCAGTTCAGCAAAGCTAAGTTTTTGCTTGCTCTTTTCTGTCCATAGATTGTGGACTTATCCATTCTGTGCTTTCTTTGTTTGTCCAGCTTATCAGTGTGAATTAATTCTGTTTTGCTGGAAGCTCTGGGAGGCAGATTTGCCCTCCACACCTTTAGTCAGGTGTGGAGATTTTTTTGTAAACTCTGCGTGGATTTTTGTAGTGTTTTATACTGACCGCACAGTATTCCATCCTGTCCTATCTATTTAGCTAGACTGGCCTCCTGTGCTCATCCTGGTTTCATTCTGTGTATGTCTTTTCCCTCTCCACTCACAGTCATTATTTGTGGGGGGCTAATCTATCCTTTGGGGATTTCTCTGAGGCAAGAAAGCTTTCCTGCTTCTTTTTTTAGGGGTAGTTAGCTCTTAGGCTGTGACGAGATGCCTAGGGAGAGTTAGGAGCATTCCACGGCTACTTCTAGTGTTGTGTTGAGCTTAGGGACTGCGGTCAGTACAGTTACCACTTCCTTCAGAGCTCGTTCCATGTTGCTCCTAGACCACCGTATCATAACACAGGTGTGTCAATTAGGGCAGGAGGGAGGTTGCCACTGGGTCCAAATGTCAGAAGGATTAAGAAGGCATCTGCAATGCCAGACGCAGAGACCTTCTGCAGCCAGATGCAGAGCGACTGTGTGTTGCCGCTGACACACCCGTGACAACAGCTATCTCTAACTAAATTTCTACACACCTGCATGCTCTATTCAACTGAATGTGCATGTGTTTTTCAAGGGGTGAGGGGTGTGGCTACTGCCAGAGACCTCTGATAACAATGAATCTTTATTGAGAATATACATTCAGGGCATGTTGCCTGACCATGACATCAACATACACAGTTTGGTCAACCTAATTCTAAAGTTCTTTTAGCAGTCTTACTTTACATACCCTTCTACTGCATTCATATAGCAGCAACATTTTTGGGACTATTTGAAGCAGTGTCCAAATAAGTTTGAATGACTGGCTAGGAAAACAGTTTTATGTAAACTATTGTGGTTAGCTTTACATTGTTGGAGCCCAATTTGCAGCTTTGCCTCTTCCATTTTGCTGGGGCAGATGATCGGTGATATAGCCATAAAGTAAGGAGTACAAGTCAAATATCTGTTACTGCACATCCATGTATGCAAATAGCTTTTTCAGAGAGGAAGTGTAACGCTGCTGCAATTGCAGGGAGTTGCAGGCTCCACTAGATGGCAGTTGATTGGAAGCAGGACTGCACCTAAACAGAGCTGGCCTGCAGTGCAACAGTGGGGCTACCACGAGAAGCAGCAGAATAGGCAAACAAGCTTGGTCAGATCCTAGACTGTAACACAATACAAAAGGAATAAGCAACCTCACGGTCAGAGACAAGCCAGGGGATCAGTAACAGTCAGGAGCAGGTAAGCCAAAAGACAAAAAACAGAAGCAGGTCAGGATACACGCCAAGTCAAAACCAGGGAGTCAGCACACTATAGGGAAACACTGAGTCAAGATGGGAAAAGGGACAAACAGAGACATTGATTCAGACAGCAAACGCAACAGGGCAAATCAGAGCAATCAGAGTCAGCTACAGCAGCCCTAGGCAAAAACTATAACTGACATCACCTGCAGGAAGCAGCAGTGATAAATAGTCAACCTGAGCCCAGACTTAGGCTGGGAAAGGTTAACTCTTGACATGACTAGACCGGGAAAAAGGGGAAACAGGACTCAAAACCCGGTCTGGATCATGACCGGAAGAGGGCTTGGACTCTAGTGCCACCTATTGGATGTATCTCCCGAAAAAAATCAATATCTACTCTTTAACGAGTTTTACCATAAGCACATTGGATTGCTGGCAGATTTTCAAGTCAATTCCAGGGCATCTGAATTCTCTGCAGCCTTGCAAGCATATTGTTTTGTTGTACAGAGAATCATTTCAAAAGTATAAATTATAAAGTTTATTCTGTTCCCTATCATTTAAGTCTGGGATCACCAAATATGAATCTAAAAAAAACCTACTGTATATCTACTGTATGTACAAAACAATAATGGTCCAAAATTCCATTTGCGAGGTGTAAGAATCTTGTTGATAGTGATAGGAAGTGATTGCAGTTATTTATTCCAAAGGGTGTGCAATCAACTATTAAGATGAGGGGGCCAACAATTTTGTCTGGCCCATTTTGGGTGTTTTGTGTAAAATAATGTCCAATTTTTCTGTTTTTCTCAGTTTTTGTGTTGTTCCAATACACACAAAGGAAATAAACATGTGTATAACAAAACTTGGGTAATTGCAATAATTTTCTGTGAGAAACACTTATCTGACTGAAACAATTTCAAGGGTGCCAACACTTTCGTCCATGACTGCATAATGCAAGTAGTATTAACCCCTTTCTGCCATTAGACGTACTATTGCGTCCATGTGGGGTGGGCTTTACTTCCCAAGGACGCAATAGTACGTCATATGCGATCGGCAGCGCTCACGGGGGGAGCGCCGCCGATCGCGGCCGGGTGTCAGCTGTTTATCGCAGCTGACATCCGGCACTATGTGCCAGGAGCGGTCACGGACCGCCCCCGGCACATTAACCCCCGGCACACCGCGATCAAAGATGATCGCGATGTGCCGGCGGTGCAGGGAAGCACCGCGCAGGGAGGGGGCTCCCTGCGGGCTTCCCTGAGACCCCCGGAGCAACGCGATGTGATCGCGTTGCTGCGAGGGTCTCACCTCCCTCCCTGCTCAGTCCAGCCCCGGATCCAAGATGGCCGCGGATCCGGGTCCTGCAGGGAGGGAGGTGGCTTCACAGAGCCTGCTCAGAGCAGGCACTGTGAAGCCTGCAGCGCTGCATGTCAGATCAGTGATCTGACAGAGTGCTGTGCAAACTGTCAGATCACTGATCTGTGATGTCCCCCCCTGGGACAAAGTAAAAAAGTAAAAAAAAAAAATTTCAAATGTGTAAAAAAAAATAAAAAAAAATATTCCAAAATAATGAAAAAAAAAATAAAAATATTATTCCCATAAATACATTTCTTTATCTAAATAAAAAAAAAAAAAAACAATAAAAGTACACATATTTAGTATCGCCGCGTCCGTAACGGCCCGACCTATAAAACTGGCCCACTAGTTAACCCCTTCAGTAAACACCGTAAGAAAAAAAAAAAAAAACGAGGCAAAAAACAACGCTTTATTATCATACCGCCGAACAAAAAGTGGAATAACACGCGATCAAAAAGACAGATATAACTAACCATGGTACCGCTGAAAACGTCATCTTGTCCCGCAAAAAACGAGCTGCCATACAGCATCATCAGCAAAAAAATAAAAAAGTTATAGTCCTGAGAATAAAGCGATGCAAAAATAATTATTTTTTCTATAAAATAGTTTTTATCGTATAAAAGCGCCAAAACATAAAAAAATGATATAAATGAGGTGTCGCTGTAATCGTACTGACCCGAAGAATAAAACTGCTTCATCAATTTTACCAAACGCGGAACGGTATAAACGCCTCCCCCAAAAGAAATTCATGAATAGCTGGTTTTTGGTCATTCTGCCTCACAAAAATCGGAATAAAAAGCGATCAAAAAATGTCACGTGCCCGAAAATGTTACCAATAAAAACGTCAACTCGTCCCGCAAAAAACAAGACCTCACATGACTCTGTGGACCAAAATATAGAAAAATTATAGCTCTCAAAATGTGGTAACGCAAAAAATATTTTTTGCAATAAAAAGCGTCTTTCAATGTGTGACGGCTGCCAATCATAAAAATCCGCTAAAAAACCCGCTATAAAAGTAAATCACCCCCTTAGTTAGGGAAAAATTAAAAAAATGTATTTATTTCCATTTTCCCATTAGGGCTAGGGTTAGAGTTAGGGCTAGGGTTAGGGCTAGGGTTAGGGCTAGGGTTAGGGCTAGGGTTAGGGCTAGGGTTAGGGCTAGGGTTAGGATTAGGGCTAGGGTTAGGGCTAGGGCTACAGTTTGGGTTGGGGCTAAAGTTACAGTTAGGGTTTAGATTACATTTACGGTTGGGAATAGGGTTGGGATTAGGGTTAGGGGTGTGTCAGGGTTAGAGGTGTGGTTAGGGTTACTGTTGGGGTTAGGGTTAGGGATGTGTTTGGATTAGGGTTTCAGTTATAATTGGGGGGTTTCCACTGTTTAGGCACATCAGGGGCTCTCCAAACGCGACATGGCGTCCGATCTCAAGTCCAGCCAATTCTGCGTTGAAAAAGTAAAACAGTGCTTCTTCCCTTCCGAGCTCTCCCGTGTGCCCAAACAGGGGTTTACCCCAACATATGGGGTATCAGCGTACTCAGAACAAATAGGACAAAAACTTTTGGGGTCCAATTTCTCCTGCTACCCTTGGGAAAATACAAAACTCGGGGCTAAAACATATTTTTTGTGGGAAAAAAAAAGATTTTTTATTTTCACGGCTCTGCGTTATAAACTGTAGTGAAACACTTGGGGGTTCAAAGTTCTCACAACACATCTAGATTAGTTCCCTGGGGGGTCTAGTTTCCAATATGGGGTCACTTGTGGGGGGTTTCTACTGTTTAGGTACATTAGGGGTTCTGCAAACGCAATGTGACGTCTGCAGACCATTCCATCTAAGTCTGCATTCCAAATGGCGCTCCTTCCCTTCCGAGCTCTGCCATGCGCTCAAACAGTGGTTTCCCCCAACATACGGGGTATCAGCGTACTCAGGACAAATTGGACAACAACTTTTGGGGTCGAATTTCTCCTCTTACCCTCGGGAAAATACAAAACTGGGGGCTAAAAAATAATTTTGGGGGGAAAGATTTTTTTTTTAAATTTTCACGGCTCTGCGTTACAAACTGTAGTGAAACACTTGGGGGTTCAAAGCTATCACAACACATCTAGATGAGTTCCTTAGGGGGTCTAGTTTCCAAAATGGTGACACTTGTGGGAGGTTTCTACTGTTTAGGTACATTAGGGGCTCTGCAAATGCAATGTGACACCTGCAGACCATTCCATCTAAGTCCTCATTCCAAATGGAGCTCCTTCCCTTCCGAGCCCTCCCATGCGCCCAAACAGTGGTTCCCCCCCACATATGGGGTATCAGCGCACTCAGGACAAATTGGACAACAAATTGTGGGGTCGAATTTCTCCTGTTACCCTCGGGAAAATACAAAACTGGGGGCTAAAAAATAATTTTTGTGGGAAAAAATTTTTGTTTTATTTTTACGGCTCTCCATTATAAACTTCTGTGAAGCCCTTGGTGGGTCAAAGCGCTCAGCACACATCTAGATAAGTTACTAAGGGGGTCTACTTTCCAAAATGGTGTCACTTGTGGGGGGTTTCTACTGTTTAGGTACATTAGGGGCTCTGCAAACGCAATGTGACACCTGCAGACCATTCCATCTAAGTCTGCATTCAAATGGCACTCCTTCCCTTCTGAGCCCTCCCATGTGCCCAAACAGTGGTTCCCCCCACATATGGTGTATCATCGCACTCAGGACAAATTGGGCAACAAATTTTGGGGTCCAATTTCTCCTGTTACCCTCAGGAAAATACAAAACTGGGGGCTAAAAAAATAATTTTTGTGGGAAAAAAATTTTGTTTTATTTTTACGGCTCTGCATTATAAACTTCTGTGAAGCACTTGGTGGGTCAAAGTGCTCACCACACCTCTAGATAAGTTCCTTAGGGGGTCTACTTTCCAAAATGGTGTCACTTGTGGGGGGTTTCAATGTTTAGGCACATCAGTGGCTCTTCAAACGCAACATGATGTCCCATCTCAATTCCTGTCAATTTTGCATTGAAAAGTCAAACGGCGCTCCTTCCCTTCCGAGCTCTCCCATCCGCCCAAACAGTGGTTTACCCCCACATATGGGCTATCAGCGTACTCAGGACAAATTGTACAACAACTTTTGGGGTCCAATTTCTTCTCTTACCCTTGGGAAAATAAAAAATTGGGGGCGAAAAGATAATTTTTGTGAAAAAATATGATTTTTTATTTTTACGGTTCTACATTATAAACTTCTGTGAAGGACTTGTTGGGTCAAAGTGCTCACCACACCTCTAGATAAGCTCCTTAGGGGGTCTACTTTCCAAAATGGTGTCACTTGTGGGGGGTTTCAATGTTTAGCCACATCAGGGGCTCTCCAAACGAAACATGGCGTCCCATCTCAATTCCAGTCAATTTTGCATTGAAAAGTCAAATGGCGCTCCTTCGCTTCCGAGCTCTGCCATGCGCTCAAACAGTGGTTTACCCCCACATGTGGGGTATTGGCATACTCAGGACAAATTGTACAACAATGTTTGGGGTCCATTTTCTCCTGTTACCCTTGGTAAAATAAAACAAATTGGAGCTGAATTAAATTTTTTGTGAAAAAAAGTTAAATGTTCATTTTTATTTAAACATTCAAAAAATTCCTGTGAAGCACCAGAAGGGTTAATAAACTTCTTGAATATGGTTTTGAGCACCTTGAGGGGTGCAGTTTTTAGAATGGTGTCACACTTGGGTATTTTCTATCATATAGACCCCTCAAAATGACTTCAAATGAGATGTGGTCCCTAAAATAAAATGGTGTTGTAGAAATGAGAAATTGCTGGTCAACTTTTAACCCTTATAACTCCCTAACAAAAAAAAATTTTGGTTCCAAAATTGTGCTGATGTAAAGTAGACATGTGGGAAATGTTACTTATTAAGTATTTTGTGTGACATATCTCTGTGATTTAATTGCATAAAAATTCAAAGTTGGAAAATTGGGAAATTTTCATAATTTTCGCCAAATTTCCGTTTTTTTCACAAATAAACGCAGGTACTATCAAATCATTTTTACCATTGTCATGAAGTACAATATGTCATGAGAAAACAATGTCAGAATTACCAGGATCCATTGAAGCGTTCCAGAGTTATAACCTCATAAAGGGACAGTGGTCAGAATTGTAAAAATTGGCCCGGTCATTAACGTGCAAACCACCCTTGGGGGTAAAGGGGTTAAAAAAATACTATATTATAATAAATTATTTCCTTGCGTTATTACTATGAGAACTAGTCACATAACTATGTATATACTTTGTTACTATGAGCATTGTAGACATTTAGGATCATACAGTAGTTTTCGGGTTTTTTTCTATTCAAAGTGAAGGTGAATAGCTGTACAATGTTTGTGTAACTGAGCAATAATCTTTCATATTGCAGTTCCTTCTCCTCCTGTAATCAACCCACAGACACCCAATTCTGCCACAGCGACATCTCTCCGTGTGTGCTGGAGCCTGTTTTCGGATGACACAGTGGAGCATTATCACCTCTATTATAAACCAGTGTCCGATGTCACCCCAGGAGGGAATCGGGAAGGTACGGTAACTACTGTAAAATAAAAAGTATTCATAGGTTTAATAAAATATACTGTATATACAGCATTCTGCAAAAGTTCAAAAGTTTTAGGCAGCTGTGGAAAAAATTCTGCAAAGAATGCTCTTTAAAATAGAAGTGTCAATAGCTTATTTTTTCTTCAATTTACAACATGCAAAATGTAAATCAAACATTATTGGTGTGACCATCCTTTGATTTCAAAACAGCATACATTTTTCTAAATACATTTTCACGATCAGAGATTTTGTAAAATTCTAGTCAGGTGTATGAGCAGATAATGATATCAAACAGGTGATAATGATCACCATTTTCACTTGTAGGAAACACTGAGTAACTGAACCAGAAACAAATGTTTAGGAGGCTTAAAACTGCTGATAAGCAGCCAAACTCTGGTATAAAGGTAAAGTTTTAGAAGACAGTTTCATGTAACAAGTCATATACCATGGCGAGACTCATGACATTGGTATTGTCGATAACCAGGTAATAGGTGCATACCCATGGGTCCCCAACTCCTCCCCACCGACCCAATAATGACAGGACTCCCAAATTGCATAATAATTGGCCACAGCAGCCTTTATTATAGAACAAACAAAAACACATAACAGTAAGATAAGCTTCGAAGGGTCCTTGAAGCTCAAAATCTGGTGTTAACCATACTAGAAAATTAGTGGACAGAAAACCAACCATAATTTACACTCAGCCATTACCCCACTGGCTCGAGAGCACCAAAGTCCCCCGAAGGGTTACCATTGTCCACTTTCAACTTAGGAATCTGGCCCACCGTTGCCAAGATTCCCCCCAATTCACCAGACCCGAAACCAAAATTTATACCAACTGAAGAATCCATATCCCGACGGATCCCCCAGGCCAATTTAGTACCAACTCCAAGGACCCCTCCCACCGCCTAAAGCCACTATGACCCAAATACATTAGCTCAAACCACAACTAAACAACGATTAACACAAGGGTGGGTGGGCGGGACTGCTCCACGGCCTCCTGAGTGGGAAGTGACCAGGCTCCTCCCCCCACACTTTCAAAACCTTTCCATCTTATTCCCTCCCTCCCCCCAATAAACCCCACCTCTCCTACCCCTTCGCTCCAAACCCCCTGTCATGACGGCCTGCACGTACGCTGCCCATGGGAGGGGGTGAGGCGGCTCGCTCCAGCCTGCTCTTGACATTGGTATTGTCGATAACCAGGTAATAGGTGCATACCCATGGGTCCCCGACCCCTCCCCACAAACCCAATAATGACAGGACTCCCAAATTGGATAATAATTGGCCACAGCGACCTTTATTATAGAACAAACAAAAACACATAACAGTAAGATAAGCTTCGAAGGGTCCTTGAAGCTTAAAATCTGGTGTTAACCATACTAGAAAATTAGTGGACAGAAAACCAACCATAATTTACTCTCAGCTGTTACCCCACTGGCTCGAGAGCACCAAAATCCCCCTAAGGGTTACCATAGTCCACTTCCAACTTAGGAATCTGGCCCACCGTTGCCAAGATTCCCCCCAATTCACTAGACCCGAAACCAAAATTTATACCAACTGAAGAATTCATATCCCGATGGATCCCCCGGGCCAATTTAGCACCAACTCCAAGAACCCCTCCCATCGCCACAACAAGGGTACTTGACCACCTCAAGTACCCGAGACCCCACCACCCTTACCCGCTATGGCTCTTGCAATACCATTCTGCAACCCGAGGGCCCACAAATCAATGGCCACTGCGTTCAAATGGACACCATCACCCAGAAGAAATTCTTCACCCCCCATGTTCCAACTCGAAATGACGAACCGCCAGGCCCCCATTCCGGACAACAAAGCCAGACACAGCCCTATTTACCTTAATGGGAGCTTTATTAATCCTAACAACCGCTCTAGCATGCCTCCAACACTTCCGTGGGATGATATCTGACCACACTATGACCATCTCCCGAAAAGAAACCCATAATCTGAGTAAATCATGTTTAATATCTCTTATCAACTCGCGACATGGGCGAACCCCCAAATCGTTTCCCCCAGCATGCAATACCAAAATTTCGGGAGGCCTATCCAACTGAACCCCATTATGCACCTCCTGCATAACTCTATTCCAGCCCAAACCCCAAAAACCCAACCACCTGATAACAGCCACATCCCTGGAAAAACTGAGCTGTCTTCCATCGTGTCGAACGTCTGCACGCTTCGCGCCCCAATAAACGTAGGAGTGGCCGACAATCCAAACCAACAGGGAAGTTGAACCTGCAAAACAAACAACTTAGAACCATACAGATGAAAAAAAATTTCAACCTGTAAGAAAACACACTTTCAAGGTCCCTATGTCCTGATGCCACCGAATCGCTGGACGAACCGCCTTCCGCCATCTAAACTGTTCATCGTAACGCAACCATGCTTGCCCCCCATAGGCTCTGTGAGCCCCCCTTATTGAATCCAAGTAGCAAAATAAGTGTTATAATCTGGTGGCCTAGGAGCAGCATGAGACGGACTCTGGAGAAGGTGGTCCCTGTACTGACCGCAAACCCTGAACTAGCAGCGCAACTAAAAGTAGCCGTGGGGGGTACCTAACACTCCCTAGACCCCTCGGCACAGCCTAAGACCTAACTACCCCTAAAGACAGAAACAGGAAACCTATCTTGCCTCAGAGAAAATCCCCAAAGGATAGATAACCCCCCACAAATATTGACTGTGAGAGGAGAGGGAAATAACATACGCAGATATGAAATCAGATTTTAGCATAGGAGGCCATACTAGCTAAAAAGAAAGAATAGAACAGAGTACTATGCGGTCAGTACAAAAACACTAGAAAATATCCACCGCAGAAAATACGGATCACCACATCTGACTAAAGACATGGGGGGTATATCTGCATCTCCAGAGAAATATCTAGGCTGCAAAAAATCCTTCACAGACTAAGCTGGACAAAACAAAAACATGAAAATGCACAGAACTATAAAGTCCACTGCAGGTGGACAGCAAAAACCAAGCAGGACTTATCTTTGTAGAAAAGCACAGCAAACTGGAGAGACCAGCAGGGAAGTGAATCCTTCCAGAACAATGGACAACTGGCACTGACTAAAGGATTCTGCAAAGCTATATACCCCAGTCAGTCCTGCAATTAGTAGATACACATGTCCACTCCTGCAATCCAGGCACAACTGCATTACCCTCTACAACCACCGGAGGGAGCCCAAAAGCTGAATTCACAACAGTACCCCCCCCTTGAGGAGGGGTCACCGAACCCTCACCAGAGCCCCCAGGCCGATCAGGATGAGCCCGATGAAAGGCCCGAACCAAATCAGCGGCATGGACATCAGAGGCAGAAACCTAAGAATTATCCTCCTGGCCATAACCCTTCCACTTGACAAGGTACTGAAGCTTCCGCCTCGAAAAACGAAAATCCAAAATCTTCTCAACAACATATTCCAACTCCCCATCGACCAATACAGGGGCCGGAGGATCAACAGAGGGAACAACGGGCTCCACATATTTCCGCAACAAAGATTTATGGAAGACATTATGGATAGCAAACAAGGCCGGAAGCGCCAGGCGAAAGGACACCGGATTAATAATCTCAGAAATCCTATAAGGACCAATAAATCGAGGCTTAAACTTAGGGGAAGAAACCTTCATAGGAACATGAAGGGAAGATAACCAAACCAGATCCCCAATCCGAAGCCGGGAACCAACACACCGACGACGATTAGCAAAACGTTGAGCCTCCTCCTGAGACAGCACCAAATTGTCCACCACATAAGCCCAAATCTGCTGCAACCTGTCAACCACAGAATCCACACCAGGAAGGTCAGAAGGCTCAACCTGCCCAGAAGAAAAACGAGGATGAAAACCAAAATTACAAAAAAAAAGGCGAAACCAAAGTAGCCGAACTAGCCCGATTATTAAGGGCAAACTCGGCCAATGGCAAAAAAGCCACCCAATCATCCTGATCAGCAGACACAAAGCATCTCAAATAGGTCTCCAAGGTCTGATTAGTTCGCTCAGTCTGGCCATTTGTCTGAGGATGAAATGCAGAAGAAAAAGACAAATCAATGCCCAGCTTGGCACAAAAGGCCCACCAAAACCTAGAAACAAACTGGGAACCTCTGTCGGACACAATATTCTCCGGAATACCATGCAAACGCACCACATGCTGAAAAAACAACGGAACCAAATCAGAAGAAGAAGGCAATTTAGGCAAAGGCACCAAATGAACCATCTTAGAAAATCGGTCACAGACAACCCAGATAACCGACATTCTTTGGGAAACAGGAAGATTGGAAATAAAATCCATAGAAATATGTGTCCAGGGCCTCTCGGGGACCGGTAATGGCAAAAGCAACCCACTAGCAAGGCTTAGCCCACGCACAAATCCCTCAGGACTGCACAAAAGAACGCACATCCCGCGACAAAGAAGGCCACCAAAAGGACCTACTAACCAAATCTCTGGTACCAAAAATCCCAGGATGGCCAGCCAACACAGAACAATGAACCTCAGAAATCACTTTAGTAGTCCATCTATCAGGAACAAACAGTTTCCCCACAGGACAGCGGTCAGGCTTATCAGCCTGAAATTCCTGAAAAACCCGTCGTAAATCAGGGGAGATGGCAGAAAGAATCACCCCTTCCTTCAAAATGCCGACCAGCTCAAGAACCCCAGGGGAATCAGGAAAAAAACTCCTAGAGAGGGCATCCGCCTTAACATTCTTAGTACCAGGAATGTACAAGACCACAAAATCAAAACGGGAGAAAAACAGGGACCATCGAGCCTGTCTAGGATTCAGCCGTTTGGCAGACTCGAGGTAAATCAGATTCTTATGATCGGTCAGGACCACAATACGGTGCTTGGCCCCCTCAAGCCAATGTCGCCACTCCTCAAATGCCCACTTCATAGCCAACAACTCCCGATTGCCGACATCATAATTGCGTTCCGCAGGCGAAAACTTCCGAGAAAAGAAGGCACACTGTTTCATCAAGGACCCCTCAGAATTCCTCTGAGACAAAACGGCCCCCGCCCCAATCTCAGACGCGTCAACCTCAACCTGAAATGGAAGAGAAACATCCGGCTGATGCAACACAGGGGCAGAAGTAAATCAGCGTTTAAGCTCCTGAAAGGCAGAAACAGCCGCGGAGGACCAATTCGTCACATCAGCGCCTTTCTTGGTCAAATCGGTCAGAGGTTTAACCACACTGGAGAAGTTGGCAATGAAACGATGATAAAAATTAGCAAAGCCCAAGAATTTCTGAAGGCTCTTCACAGATGTGGGCTGAATCCAATCATGAATGGCCTGAACCTTAACCGGATCCATTTCTATAGATGAGGGAGAAAAAATAAAACCCCAAAAAGAAACCTTCTGCACTCCAAAGAGGCACTTTGACCCTTTCACAAATAAAGCATTATTACGGAGGATCTGACATACCATCCTGACCTGTTTCACATGAGACTCCCAATCATTGGAAAAAATCAAAATATCATCCAAATATACAACCATGAATTTATCAAGATAACTCCGAAAGATATCATGCATGAAGGATTGCAACACAGATGGGGCATTAGAGAGTCCAAATGGCATCACAAGGTATTCAAAATGGCCTTCAGGCGTATTAAATGCAGTTTTCCATTCGTCACCCTGCTTGATACGAATAAGATTATATGCCCCTCGAAGGTCAATCTAAGTAAACCAGCTAGCCCCCTTAATCCTAGCAAACAAATCAGTAAGCAAAGGCAAGGGGTATTGAAATTTGAACGTGATCTTATTCAAGAGGCGATAATCAATACAGGGTCTCAAGGATCCATCCTTCTTGGCAACAAAAAAGAACCCCGCTCCCAACGGTGAAGAAGATGGCCGAATATGCCCTGTCTCCAAAGACTCCTTAATATAGCTCCGCATGGCGGTATGTTCAGGCACAGACAGGTTGAAAAGTCAGCCCTTAGGGAACTTACAACCTGGAATCAAGTCAATAGCACAATCACAGTCCCTATGCTGTGGAAGGGAACTGGATTTGGGCTCATCGAATACATCCTGAAAGTCTGACAAAAACTCAGGAACTTCAGAAGAGGGGGAAGAGGAAATTGACATCAAAGGAACCTGATCATGAACCCCCTGACAACACCAACTAGTCACAGACATGGATTTCCAGTCTAACACCGGATTATGTAGCTGTAACCATGGAAAATATCATCATGCAAATTATGCAACACCAGAAAACGACAATCTTCCTGATGGGCTGGCGCCATGCGCATGGTCAGCTGTGTCCAAAACAGGTTTATTTTTAGCCAACGGTGTAGCATCAATGCCCCTCAAAGGAATAGGGTTCTGCAAAGGCTGCAAGGGAAAACCACAACGTCTGGCAAATTCTAAGTCCATTAAGTTCAGAGCGGCACCTGAATCCACAAATGCCATGACAGAAAATGATGATAATGAGCAGATCAAGGTCACGGATAACAGAAATTTAGGTTGTATAGTACTGATGGCAACAGAACTAGCGATTCTCTTAGTACGCTTAGGGCAATCAGAAATTACATGAGCAGAATCACCGCAGTAAAAACACAACCTATTCTGACGCCTGAATGTTTGACGTTCAGCTCTAGACAAAATCCTATCACACTGCATAGGCTCAGGGCTCCGCTCAGAGGGCAACGCCACAGTATGCACAACTCTGCGCTCTCGCAAGCGCCGATCAATCTGAATGGCCAGAGACATAGAATCACTCAGACCAGTAGGCGTGGGGAACCCCACCATAACATCCTTAACGGATTCAGAAAGACCCTTTCTGAAAATTGCCGCCAAGGCATCCTCATTCCATTTAGTCAGTACAGACCATTTTCTAAATTTCTGGCAATAGAATTCTGCCGCTTCTTGACCTTGACACAGGGCTAACAAGATTTTCTCAGCCTGATCCACAGAATTAGGCTCATCATACAACAACCCCAATGCCTGAAAGAACGAATCAACATTAAGCAAAGCAGGATTGCCAGATTCCAGGGAAAATGCCCAATCCTGTGGGTCACCACGCAGCAGAGATATGATGATTTTAACCTGCTGAATAGGATCACCAGAAGACCGGGGTCTTAATGCAAAAAACAGTTTACAGTTATTTTTGAAACTCAAAAATTTGTATCTGTCACCAAGGAATAAATCAGGAGTGGGAATCTTAGGTTCTAAGGCAGGAGTCTGAACAATGAAATCTGAAATACCCTGTACTCTAGCAGCAAGCTGGTCTACACGAGAAGCTAATTCCTGAACATTCATGCTAGCACAAGGCTCTTCAGCCACCCAGGGATTAAGAGGGAGGAGTAGACAAAGTAGACTGAAGAAAAAAAAATGGCTCAAGACCTTTCTTCCCTTCTTCTGAGATGCATTTAACTCATTACTGGCCAGTTGTACTGTTATGATCTGGTGGCCTAGGAGCAGCATGAGACAGACTCTGGAGAAGGTGGTCCCTGTACTGACCGCAAACCCTGAACTAGCAGCGCAACTAAAAGTAGCCGTGGGGGGTACCTAACACTCCCTAGACCCCTCGGCACAGCCTAAGATCTAACTACCCCTAAAGACAGAAACAGGAAACCTATCTTGCCTCAGAGAAAATCCCCAAAGGATAGATAACCCCCCACAAATATTGACTGTGAGAGGAGAGGGAAATAACATACGCAGATATGAAATCAGATTTTAGCATAGGAGGCCATACTAGCTAAAAAGAAAGAATAGAACAGAGTACTATGCGGTCAGTACAAAAACACTAGAAAATATCCACCGCAGAAAATACGGATCACCACATCTGACTAAAGACATGGGGGGTATATCTGCATCTCCAGAGAAATATCTAGGCTGCAAAAAATCCTTCACAGACTAAGCTGGACAAAACAAAAACATGAAAATGCACAGAACTATAAAGTCCACTGCAGGTGGACAGCAAAAACCAAGCAGGACTTATCTTTGTAGAAAAGCACAGCAAACTGGAGAGACCAGCAGGGAAGTGAATCCTTCCAGAACAATGGACAACTGGCACTGACTAAAGGATTCTGCAAAGCTATATACCCCAGTCAGTCCTGCAATTAGTAGATACACATGTCCACTCCTTCAATCCAGGCACAACTGCATTACCCTCTACAACCACCGGAGGGAGCCCAAAAGCTGAATTCACAACAATAAGGCAGAACAATTCTCGTGAGCCTTCTCACGTGAGCCAGAATTGCAAATGCCTGAAGCCAATTCACGAAAGTCTGAGGAATAAGGCGCCATCTCTGTTTTTCCTCGTCCTCATTCTTGCTATCCTCCTTCTTGTTCTTATCCAAATTAAATTTCTCCAACGGCAAAAGCGAAAAAATCTCCATGTACTCATCCTTCCAAATCTTCTCACGCACTTCCTTTTTTAAATGAGCCCCCAACGGCCCCTCAAAACAAACAAACACCTCACCACGTGCCTTATCATCCAAGCGAGTCCCACCCTCCTTTTCCTTCTCGGTCTGTACGGATACAGATACCGGCTCGGCTGACCTGTCCCGCACCACGGAACTGCTACCCAACAACTCAAGACCCAAATCTTGAGGTCCCACCCAAGCCGCCAAAGGAGACGGCCCAGACCTAACGTCACCCAACTGTATCAACAGCTCACGAACATTCGACAAAAGCTCCCCCACCCCTTCAACACCACTATCAGCCTTAACGCAAATTTCCTCACTCTGACACACAGACCCCACAGCCTGACTAACGGCAACTGACGGAGACGGTGAGAACGCCGGTAACAAACGAGACATAGACGCATGCTCACCAGGCTGCAGGGAAGCTGTGATCCCCCCAGCCACAGATACCATGGTTATCCAGCCTTCTCTTGACCCCGATCCAGTCCTTAGACCATCATGAAGATGAAGTCCACCTGCAGAAGATCTCGCCGTCCCGGCCGCAGTAGAGGGCGCAGACTAGGATTCGTTTACCGCAGATGCAGCCTGATGTGGGGAAGCCCCAGACCTGGGCCCACCGTTTAGTCGGCTTCCATCACATCCTCCCGTCCTATAAAGTCCCGTCCCAGTTGCAGGTAAAAGAAGGGGTCCGGAATCTCCAGCCAGGTCCAGAAGCCCCACCACACCTGGAGCGCTACCTGCCGCATCAAAAGAGCTCCCCCGCTGTCTGCTGCCGACGGATATGGCAAGCCACCCGACCTGGTCGTCACCACGGCGACCCGCTGTGACATCACACTGGGCCCTAGTAGATCTGGCGTGCGCAGGCCCCGTCCCCGAGATGCGGGAGGAGAAGGCCTGACAGCCGCCGCAGGCCCCAGCACAGCTGGTGGATTCCTCCCAGACCACGGCCTGCTTGGGCATTTGAGAGCAAGTGCACGGTCCGGAGGGTCCCTGGAGGGGCTCCTGCGCCACCGCTGGGACGTCTGAGGCAGGTCGGGGATAAGCGCTCAGGAGGCCTCACACGCCTGGACCGCCGCTCTACGGAACCGCTTGCCGGGGAACCCCCGCTGCCGCCACCCAGGATACCGGACACTTGATTTACAGCAGCCGCCCGCAGCGGGTCAAGCACCTGATCCACGGAGCTCATCGCTGGTGAGTATGGATGTCCTTCTCCACGGCCTCCTGAGTGGGAAGTGACCAGGCTCCACCCTCCAACAATTTCAAAACCTTTCCATCTTATTCCCTCCCCCTGATAAATCCCACCTCTCCTACCCCTTCGCTCCAAAGCCCCTTGTCATGACGGCTTGCACGTACGCCACCTGTGGGAAGGGGTGGGCGGCTCGCTCCAGCCTGCTCTGTACAGCAACAAGATACAAGCTACTTACACTGCATTAGCCAGGTTTCTCTCAGGCAAAGATTTCAAAGTAGGCAATAGTTTCAAGATCTGCTGTTCAAGCTCTTTTGAAGAGACACCAAAAATTGGGCATTGTTAAAGGAGTTGTTCAGTCCAAATCGATAACTCTGCAGTCACTCTCAGCATCATCCAGTCTCTCTTGGATTACATGAAGAGATAGAAATATTTGCACCAGCCTACATTCACAGGAAAACTGTAATTTTACCTGCCGAGTTCCTTCTAAAACTGTGTGCAAGACTACCTAGAGGAATTGCAGCTTTGAAGGCAAAGGGTGGTCACATAAACTTTGACTTGATGTAGATTTCTCCTTTGTTTATTCACTTTACATTTTGCTAATTGTTTTAAAAGACTTGGGCATAGCTACAGTGGCATGTAAAAGTTTGGGCACCTCTTGTCAAAATTACTGTTATTGTGAACAGTTAAGCAAGTTGAAAATAAATGATTTCTAAAAGGCCTAAAGTTAGAGATGACATATTTCCTTTGTATTTTAGGCAGAAAGAAATATTGTAATCCTTTACATTTAAAAAAAATTGCAAAAAAGGTAAATGGGATAATACAAAAATTTGGGCTCCCTTGGAGAATTGTGTTCTCAGAAAACTTTGACCAAAGTTTCAGACCTTAGTTTCAGACCTTATCAGGAAGGATATAATGGAACTAGAGAGAGTACAAAGGAGGGCAACAAAATTAATAAGGGGGATGGGAGAACTACAATACCCAGATAGATTAGCGAAATTAGGATTATTTAGTCTAGAAAAAAGACGACTGAGGGGCGATCTAATAACCATGTATAAGTATATAAGGGGACAATACAAATATCTCGCTGAGGATCTGTTTATACCAAGGAAGGTGACGGGCACAAGGGGGCATTCTTTGCGTCTGGAGGAGAGAAGGTTTTTCCACCAACATAGAAGAGGATTCTTTACTGTTAGGGCAGTGAGAATCTGGAATTGCTTGCCTGAGGAGGTGGTGATGGCGAACTCAGTCAAGGGGTTCAAGAGAGGCCTGGATGTCTTCCTGGAGCAGAACAATATTGTATCATACAATTATTAGGTTCTGTAGAAGGACGTAGATCTGGGTATTTATTATGATGGAATATAGGCTGAACTGGATGGACAAATGTCTTTTTTCGGCCTTACTAACTATGTTACTATGTTACTATGTTAATTAGCCTGTTATGGTTATGGCTTGTTCACTATCATCATTAGGAAAGGCAGGTGATGCAAATTTGCCAGCTTTATAAAAACCCAGCCTCCTCTAACCTTGGGCCAAAAAAACAGCAGCCATGGGTTCTTCTAAGCAGCTGCTTAGCACTCCGAAAATGAAAATGGCGGAGGCCCGCACAGCAGGAGAAGGCTATAAGAAGATAGGAAAGCATTTTCAAGTTGCGCTTTCCTAGAAATGTAATAAAGAAATGGCAGTTAACAGGTATAGTGAAGGTCAAGATAAGGTCTAGAAGATCAGGCAAAATTTCAGTGAGAGCTCCTAGTTGGATTTCTAGAGAGGTAATTCAGAACCCTCTCTTGACTGTGGAGCGCCCGCTAGGGCCTTGGGATACTAGAGCCAGGTCCGGTGGTTGTTAAAGTGGCGGTAACCCGGTCCGTGGCGCTCGATGTCCAAGTTAAAGGGAAGGTCTTTAAAGGGGTTGTTTTGAAAGAAAATAAAGAATGTTCATGATGCCACCTGTGGTATTTGGTCAGGGATGACCAATGCCGCTGAAAGGGGTCCACTGGGGATGATGTTATTGCAGCAGGGATGGTATGGCTTCCCACAGGTGAAGCTTAGTCCCCAGGGCTCCCTGTGTGGTGGCAAAGATGATAAATGGTGTAGTGCCAGAAAGAAGTGGAGGACACAAGGTTGCAGTCTCTTTACCTTTTACTGGTAGAATGCAAGCACACTCCAGAGTACCGGTAACAGGTGATGGTGAGATCCGGCCAGCCTGGAAGCGATTTGGAATCCCCTTAGCCTGGTGGAGTTGGAAGCCTTCTTTACTGATCTGTAGTGTGTGTCCCTTGCTGCCTGAGACTTCGCATAAGGTCTTCTCTCTCTGTCCTATTTGTAGGACAGTACCGGCATGTCGTAGCTGTTTTCGTTCTGACCCAATGTCAGACAAAGCAGATCACCAGTGAGGCCAAATCAGGAGGTTACGCCTGCCATTTTACAAGCGCGCTTGGAGACAAAAAGACACCTCACACATATTCTGTGAGCAAGTCACTTTTATGTGATGAAATGCAGCAAAAGGCAGTATTTTATACCATTTACAACAAATGTAACTCTCAATGTAATTCATGTAGCCCCCCCCCATCACCCAGGGTCATGCTGACCTTTATTCGTCACCACGTACCAAGAACATGTTGTGGCTGACTATTAACCCTTCTATATCACGGCATGACAGGCAACTCAAGCCTTTTTACAGGTGTCCCTTCTCGTGGTGACTCAGGGCTCTATAGGCTGCTGTGCCTTCGGGTGTAATGGTGGCCAGGAGACTTGAAATCTCCTGCCCGCCGGTTTCTGCTGTGGGGCATACAGTTACCCCCACAACCTCGGAATTCCGGCCTCTGGTTTCTTGCTTTGATTCTGGAGTGAGCCCTCTCGCAGCTTCATTCCCAGTATCTTTCCTCTCCTTTGCCTCTTCTCCCCTCACAGTCTCCTACAGACTGCTCTGTCACGAGCTGCAGAAACAAACGTCTTCTCAGCTCCAGTTCTTCTCTGACTGAATTCACTCCTCCTCCAAGCTAGAATATATCTAGGGAAGCTACCCTGAAACCAGGTTCAGAGCTCCCCCTTCTGGCCTGGAGTGAGAACAGTGTTGTATGTACATGTTACCTGTTAAAGGGATCCTTGTTGCTTTCAGGCATGGCATCACCCTCCCCGAGAGGAAGGCAATACCACTGTGGTACATTGTTGTGGTACATTGTTCTACTGTTTAGAAACATCTACACAAATATGGCCTTCATGGAAGAGTCATCAGAAGAAATTCTCTCCTCCGTTCTCACTATAAAATTCAGCATCAGAAATATGCAAAATAACATATAAACAAGCCTGATTCATTTTGGAAACAAGTCCTGTGGACCGATGAGGTTAAAATAAAACTCTTTGGCAACAATGATCAACGGTATGTATGGAGAAAAAAAGAGCACAGAATTTCAAGAAAAGAACATCTCGCCAACCATTAATCATGGGGGTGGATCAATCATGCTTTGGGGTTGTGTTGCAGCCAATGGTACGGGGAACACTTCAAGGATAGAAGGAAGAATGGATTCAATAAAATTTCAACAAATTCTTGAGGCAAACATAACACCATCTGTAAAAAAAAGCTGAAGTTGAAAAGAGGATGACTTCTACAAATGGATATCAATCCTAAACACACATTAAAAACTGCGATAGACTATCTCAAAAGGCGCAAGCTGAAGGTTTTACAATGGCCCTCACAATCCCCTGATCTGAACATCTTTGAAAATCTGTAGCTAGACCTCAAAATAGCAGTACATGCAAGACAACCAAAGAATCTCACAGAACTGGAAGAATTTTCCAAGGAAGAATGGATGAAAATCTTTCAAACAGGAATTGAAAAGCTCTTGTCTGGCTACAAAAAGCGTTTACAAGCTGTGATACTTTCAAAAGGGTGTGCCATTAGGTACTAACCATGCAGGGTCCCCAAACTTTGGCTTCAGCCCATTTTCTGTTGTGAATTCTGTTTTCGGGCTCCCTCCTGTTGTCATGAATGGTACTTCGGCTGGTTCTGTCTATGGACTTTCTCTGATGCCTGTGGGTGTTTCTGAGTTTCCTTCTAAAGGTGACGAGGCTAATTCGTTAGTGGGCTGCTCTATTTAACTCCACTTGGATCCTTGTCCGATGCCAGCTGTCAATGTTGTAGCATTGGTCTAGTTCGCTCCTGTATCTTCCTGGTTACCCGTTTCCTCCAGCAGAAGCTAAGTTTTGCTTTGCTTTTTTCTTGTTTGCTATTTTTTCTGTCCAGCATGCTTATGTGAATTTTGCCTTGCTTGCTGGAAGCTCTGGGTACGCAGAGGGGCGC
The DNA here is from genome assembly GCF_032444005.1 of Ranitomeya imitator. Taxonomy (NCBI): domain Eukaryota; kingdom Metazoa; phylum Chordata; class Amphibia; order Anura; family Dendrobatidae; genus Ranitomeya; species Ranitomeya imitator. Next base: position 511,988,264 of record NC_091285.1, on the reverse strand, counting down.
CTCCGCTCCGTTAGTCGGTGCGGAAGGTATTTTTCCCTGCACTCTCTGTGTGGCTTTTGTAGGGTTTTTTGCTGACTGCAAAGTGACCTTTTCTATCTTCTGTCTGTTTAGTAAGTCGGGCCTCTCTTTGCTAAATCTATTTCATCTCTGTGTTTGTGATTTCATCTTACTCACAGTCAATATATGTGGGGGGCTGCCTTTTCCTTTGGGGAATTTTCTCTGAGGCAAGATAGGCTTATTTTTCCTATCTCTAGGGCTAGCTAGTTCTGAGGCTGTGACGAGGCGCCTAGGTCATGATAGGAGCGCTCCACGGCTATTTCTAGTGTGAGTGATAGGATTAGGGATTGCGGTCAGCAGAGGTTCCACTTCCCAGAGCTTGTCCTGTATTAATGTGCTATCAGGTCTTTTCTGGTGCTCTAACTACCAAGTCCACTATTTGTCCTAACCACCAGATCATAACAGTACAGCTGGCCAAAAGTATTGATGCATCTCAATAGAGGGATAAGTGAAGCTCTGAGACCATTTTTTTTTCTTTGCAGCGTGTTTTGTCTCATTTTTCCCCTTTACCTCTGGGTGGTTCAGAACACAGGTGTGGACATGGACATTCAAGGTCTGTCCTCTTGGATGGATAGTCTCACTACAAGGGTACAAAACATCCAAGATTTTGTGGTTCAGAATCCGATGTCAGAGCCTAAGATTCCTATTCCTGATTTATTTTTTGGTGATAGATCTAAGTTTTTGAATTTCAAAAATAATTGTAAATTGTTTCTAGCTTTGAAACCTCGCTCCTCAGGTGATCCTGCTCAACAAGTAAGGATCATTATTTCTTTGTTACGTAGTGACCCTCAAGACTGGGCATTTTCCCTTGCGCCAGGAGATCCGGCATTGCGTGATGTGGATGCGTTTTTCCTGGCGCTCGGATTGCTTTATGACGAACCTAATTCAGTGGATCAGGCAGAGAAAATCTTGCTGGCTCTGTGTCAGGGTTAGGATGAAGCAGAGATATATTATCAGAAGTTTAGAAAGTGGTCTGTGCTCACTCAGTGGAATGAATGTGCCCTGGCAGCAATCTTCAGAAAGGGTCTCTCTGAAGCCCTTAAAGATGTCATGGTGGGATTTCCTATGCCTGCTGGTCTGAATGAGTCTATGTCTTTGGCTATTCAGATCGATCGACGCTTGCGTGAGCGTAAAACTGTGCACCATTTGGCGGTACTATCTGAGCATGGGCCTGAGCCTATGCAGTGTGATAGGACTTTGACCAGAGCTGAACGGCAGGAACACAGACGTCGGAATGGGCTGTGTTTTTACTGTGGTGATTCCACTCATGCTATCTCCGATTGTCCTAAGCGCACTAAGCGGTTCGCTAGGTCTGCCACCATTGGTACGGTACAGTCAAAATTTCTATTGTCCGTTACTCTGATTTGTTCTTTGTCTTCCTACTCTGTTATGGCATTTGTGGATTCAGGCGCTGCCTTGAATTTGATGGACTTGGAGTATGCTAGGCGCTGTGGTTTTTTCTTGGAGCCCTTGCAGCATCCTATTCCATTGAGAGGTATTGATGCTACGCCTTTGGCCAAGAATAAGCCTCAGTACTGGACCCAATTGACCATGTGCATGGCTCCTGCACATCAGGAGGATATCCGTTTTTTGGTGTTACATAATCTGCATGATGTGGTCGTTTTAGGGTTACCATGGCTACAGGTCCATAATCCAGTATTGGACTGGAAATCTATGTCTGTGTCCAGCTGGGGTTGCCAGGGGGTACATGGTGATGTTCCATTTTTGTCAATTTCGTCTTCTACTCCTTCTGAGGTTCCGGAGTTTTTGTCGGATTATCAGGATGTATTTGATGAGCCCAAAGCCAGGGCCCTACCTCCTCATAGGGATTGCGATTGTGCAATTAATTTGATTCCTGGTAGTAAGTTTCCTAAGGGCCGATTGTTCAATTTATCTGTGCCAGAGCACGCCGCTATGCGGAGTTATATAAAGGAATCCTTGGAGAAAGGCCATATTCGCCCATCGTCATCACTGTTGGGAGCAGGGTTCTTTTTTGTGGCCAAGAAGGATGGTTCTTTGAGACCTTGTATTGATTACCGCCTTCTTAATAAAATTAATAAAATTACTGTCAAATTTCAGTATCCTTTGCCGTTGCTGTCTGACTTGTTTGCTCGTATTAAAGGGGCAAGTTGGTTTACCAAGATAGACCTTCGAGGGGCGTATAATCTTGTGCGTATTAAACGGGGCGATGAATGGAAAACAGCATTTAATACGCCCGAGGGCCATTTTGAGTACCTGGTTATGCCATTCGGGCTTTCCAATGCTCCATCAGTATTTCAGTCCTTTATGCATGACATCTTCCGAGAGTACCTGGATAAATTCCTGATTGTGTATTTGGATGATATTTTGGTCTTTTCGGATGATTGGGAGTCTCATGTGAAGCAGGTCAGAATGGTGTTCCAGGTCCTTCGTGCTAATTCCTTGTTTGTGAAGGGGTCAAAGTGTCTCTTTGGAGTTCAGAAGGTTTCATTTTTGGGGTTCATTTTTTCCCCTTCTACTGTCGAGATGGACCCGGTTAAAGTCCAGGCCATTCATGATTGGACTCAGCCGACATCTGTGAAGAGCCTGCAAAAGTTCCTGGGCTTTGCTAATTTTTATCGTCGCTTCATCGCTAATTTTTCTAGTGTTGCTAAACCATTGACTGATTTGACCAAGAAGGGTGCTGATGTGGTCAATTGGTCTTCTGCGGCCGTGGATGATTTTCAGGAATTGAAGCGTCGTTTTTCTTCTGCCCCTGTGTTGTGCCAGCCAGATGTTTCGCTCCCGTTTCAGGTTGAGGTTGATGCCTCTGAGATTGGAGCAGGGGCTGTTTTGTCGCAAAGAAGTTCTGATGGCTCGGGAATGAAGCCATGTGCTTTCTTTTCTAGAAAGTTTTCGCCTGCTGAGCGCAATTATGATGTTGGTAATCGTGAATTGTTGGCCATGAAGTGGGCATTCGAGGAGTGGCGTCATTGGCTGGAAGGAGCCAAGCATCGCGTGGTGGTCTTGACAGATCACAAAAATTTGACTTATCTTGAGTCTGCCAAACGGTTGAATCCGAGACAGGCTCGATGGGCGTTATTTTTCTCCCGTTTTGATTTTGTGGTTTCGTACCTTCCGGGCTCTAAGAATGTGAAGGCCGATGCCCTGTCAAGGAGTTTTGTGCCTGACTCTCCGGGTGTTTCTGAGCCGGCAGGTATTCTCAAAGAGGGGATAATTTTGTCTGCCATCTCCCCTGATTTGCGGCGGGTGCTGCAAAAATTTCAGGCTGATAGACCTGACCGTTGCCCTGCAGAGAAACTGTTTGTCCCTGATAAATGGACTAGCAGAGTTATCTCTGAGCTTCATTGTTCGGTGTTGGCTGGGCATCCTGGAATCTTTGGTACCAGAGATTTGGTGGCTAGATCCTTTTGGTGGCCTTCTTTGTCACGGGATGTGCGTTCTTTTGTGCAGTCCTGTGGGACTTGTGCTCGGGCTAAGCCCTGCTGTTCTCGTGCTAGTGGGTTGCTTTTGCCCTTGCCGGTCCCGAAGAGACCCTGGACCCATATTTCTATGGATTTTATTTCGGATCTCCCCGTCTCTCAAAAGATGTCGGTCATTTGGGTGGTTTGTGATCGCTTTTCTAAGATGGTCCATTTGGTACCCTTGTCTAAATTGCCTTCCTCCTCTGATTTGGTGCCATTGTTTTTCCAGCATGTTTACATGGCATTCCGGAGAACATCGTTTCGGACAGAGGTCCTCAGTTTGTTTCGAGGTTTTGGCAATCCTTTTGTGCTAGGATGGGCATTGATCTGTCTTTTTCCTCGGCTTTCATCCTCAGACAAATGGCCAAACCGAACGAACTAATCAGACGTTGGAAACATATCTGAGATGCTTTGTTTCTGCTGATCAGGATGATTGGGTGTCCTTTTTGCCGTTGGCTGAGTTTGCCCTTAATAATCGGGCCAGCTCGGCTACTTTGGTTTCGCCGTTTTTCTGCAATTCTGGTTTCCATCCTCGTTTCTCTTCAGGGCAGGTTGAGTCTTCTGACTGTCCTGGTGTAGATACTGTGGTTAATAGGTTGCAGCAGATTTGGACTCATGTAGTGGACAATTTGACATTGACATTGAGAAGGCTCAACGTTTCGCTAACCGCCGGCGCTGTGTGGGTCCCTGACTTCGTGTTGGGGATTTAGTTTGGTTGTCGTCTCGTTATGTTCCTATGAAGGTTTCCTCTCCTAAGTTTAAGCCTCGTTTCATTGGTCCGTATAAAATTTCAGAGGTTATCAATCCTGTGTCATTTCGTTTGGCCCTTCCAGATTCTTTTGCCATCCATAATGTGTTCCATAGGTCGTTGTTGCGGAGATATGTGGCGCCTGTGGTTCCATCCGTTGACCCTCCTGCTCCGGTGTTGGTTGAGGGGGAGTTGGAGTATGTGGTGGAGAAGATTTTGGATTCTCGTATTTCGAGACGGAAACTCCAGTACTTGGTCAAGTGGAAGGGTTATGCTCAGGAGGATAATTCCTGGGTTTTTGCCTCTGATGTTCATGCGGCCGATCTGGTTCGTGCCTTTCATTTGGCTCATCCTGGTCGGCCTGGGGGCTCTCGTGAGGGTTCGGTGACCCCTCCTCAAGGGGGGGTACTGTTGTGAATTCTGTTTTCGGGCTCCCTCCTGTGGTCATGAATGGTACTTCGGCTGGTTCTGTCTATGGACTTTCTCTGATGCCTGTGGGTGTTTCTGAGTTTCCTTCTACAGGTGACGAGGCTAATTCGTTAGTGGGCTGCTCTATTTAACTCCACTTGGATCCTTGTCCGATGCCAGCTGTCAATGTTGTAGCATTGGTCTAGTTCGCTCCTGGATCTTCCTGGTTACCTGTTTCCTCCAGCAGAAGCTAAGTTTTGCTTTGCTTTTTTCTTGTTTGCTATTTTTTCTGTCCAGCATGCTTATGTGAATTTTGCCTTGCTTGCTGGAAGCTCTGGGTACGCAGAGGGGCGCCTCCACTCCGTTAGTCGGTGCGGAAGGTATTTTTCCCTGCACTCTCTGTGTGGCTTTTGTAGGGTTTTTTGCTGACTGCAAAGTGACCTTTTCTATCTTCTGTCTGTTTAGTAAGTCGGGCCTCTCTTTGCTAAATCTATTTCATCTCTGTGTTTGTGATTTCATCTTACTCACAGTCAATATATGTGGGGGGCTGCCTTTTCCTTTGGGGAATTTTCTCTGAGGCAAGATAGGCTTATTTTTCCTATCTCTAGGGCTAGCTAGTTCTGAGGCTGTGACGAGGCGCCTAGGTCATGATAGGAGCGCTCAACGGCTATTTCTAGTGTGCGTGATAGGATTAGGGATTGCGGTCAGCAGAGGTTCCACTTCCCAGAGCTTGTCCTGTATTAATGTGCTATCAGGTCTTTTCTGGTGCTCTAACTACCAAGTCCACTATTTGTCCTAACCACCAGATCATAACAATTTTCTTTGCATATTTTTTTTTAAATATAGAAGATGACATATATTTGCCTAAAATACAAACTAAGTGTGTCACCTTTAACTTTAGCCCTTTCCGAGATCATTTCATCTTCAACTTGCTTAACTATTCACAATAATAGCAATTTTGACCAGGAGTGCCCAAACTTTTACATTCCACTGTATAGTGGGCTCAATTAGTACCCAGGCTGTGGATCCTAAGTGGCTCCAAATGGTTCCTTTAACCCATATGAGAGTACCAATACTATAATGATGATTGTACTGCAATATTGTTTCACAGAATTTATGATAAGAGCCAAAGAAACCTACTGCACAGTGTCCAACCTGCTGCCAAACACCCAGTATGAATTCTGGGTTATTGGAATAAATGCTACTGGTGAGAGCCCGGCAAGTGAGAGTGCTGTGTACGTGACAGGTAATTTGAAGCACCCATCAATTCTGGGTATATATAAAACGGGATGGTAATACTCACTGCACAAAGAATAAAGAACTGAACTGTTCAGCAATGCGAATATATCAGAGTTGGGCTTGATCTGTTTCCATAGAGAATACACCATGAATAATTGGGCTTGGGAAATGTTGGTATTGTTCTAACACAGTTTTTTTGCTCTTAGCATTATAAATTATACATCAACAATAATCTTTCCATTATGTGTTCTCCATTTTGTTAAAAGGGGATTTCCACCTAGATCTAATAGTTGTGATCGAACACAAAGAACCTTGTATCCCCAACCTATCTAGTAATATATAAACCCTATGGGAGTAATGGCGATGCTGAGTCCTGTGAATAGTCCAACATCACACATGCCCAGTTGCCATTTCTTTAAAACTACATATGGTTTGAGGAAATGGTGATCCTAGAAACCGGATTTTAGTGTTGAGGAAGTGATTGGTCCTTAAAGGTGCTGGATAACCCACTTTATTTATGTTACATTTTTTATCTACCTAGTCGGGGGGCAAAATGCTTGTACTTGGAATTCGGTTTTGAGTTGCAAATTGCAATACAAAATAGCAGAGGTTATCAAATCTTTAGGGAGGAGAGGATGCATTTCCGCAGTCACAATGATGTACCGGTACTTTATGTTTGTAGCACCAGCCCCTCCTATCATTAAAACCAGGGAATGTCTGAGTTGTCAGAACACAGCTTTAATCTGCTGGGAATCCGGGAACATTAACCCCGTTGAATCGTATACAGTGGAAATATTCAAAGTGGCAACCGAGGCACAGGATAATTTGGTGACTGAGTAAGTACAATCCCTGCACCCGAGACAAATTACGGTATGTATTATAAACTGCTAGTGAAAAGTCTTTTATTGCCAAGGAATGTCCAGAGGGAACTGAAATGTCCTAAGAATCTTTACGATGTCATTTCTATAAGCTGTTGTGAGTGTACATGTGTGTAGCATTTTTTCTAGCTATCAGATGAAACTTTTCATTTTTTCACCAGTTTTAGCCTTTGCATGTTTCACCTCTGATTGTAAGTTTGCCTTGGGCACAGCCTCAGGAACAAGAGCAGCATGGAGGATATTATACAACAGTATTGTGCAGTGTAGCTGTAAATCCAGCTCTGGGCTAAGATAAAAACGTATCACCTCATCTTTTAAGATGGATTTAAACATTACTTCAGAGTGAATGAGGAGTTCAGGATACTGAGGGGTGGGATGAGGGTCGGTGAAAAGGCTTTTTTCTTAAATAAGATATTGTAAAAAGCTCTTTATATTTGCTTATGCTGTTGATTTTTGCAAAGTTTATTAAGATGGCTAGGGTTTTATGGGATCTTACTTTAAAGAGAACTTGACCTCAGCAAAATGGCCATTTATCTGACCCCATGCTTCTCCAAGCAATTAAATGATGATGATAACAATCATGGTGTCTGTAGATAAGTTGTCCAATTTGTCATTTTGCCATAATTAAAATAAAAAATTGGCCTCCTTCTATTTAAAATCATTACCCCCGAGTCATCAGGCCAATAGAAAATTCTATCTGAGTCGTCTTTGGAACAAAAATACCCCTGGTCATGAAGGGGTTAATATGCAAATGAGTCGTTAAGTGCAGTAAGCGTGGCAGAGCACTTGCAGAACCTGTGCCTCCCAAGGCTGGTCCCCCGTCCTGCACCAATCTTTATAACTTGATTGATAACTCACTGATTACATTTCCTAGTGCCGAGTATCACACTGACAGTGAGCTAACAATCAAGAAAAAGAGGTTGGGTCTGTTCAGGGAAACAACCTCAGTGGACGAAGGCTCAAAAAGTTCTGTCACTCCCAGAGCACTTACTGCCTCATTTACAGATAAAGTGCTGATTTCTCTGGAAGGCAGCAACAGATAGAAAATATAATGATGTCAATGGATTTAACTTTTGAGGATCTGCATGCGCATAATATGTTTTGGGGGTGTTGATCTTACTGACAGATTCTCTTTAAAGGCATGTCATTAAGATATGTGATAGGTGATCACAACTTTTTAATGGAGTACCTAAATCGCGATATTCATATCTGTCCAGCTGTGTCACTCCTGCAAGGTCATGACTATCTGAAGTTTTAAAATATCACTACTCCTAAAATGGAAATACTTATACTGTGCACTTCAATTTATTATATCAGTGTGCAGTCATTTCAGGTGCTGCATCAAGCTCCAGTACTTAGCCCCCCAAAACACATACATACAGCTGTCACTAATTTTACTCTTTAGTGGCCCCTTGAATTGTCCTGCTGTCACTTTTAGGGTCCTGCTTACAGTCAATAATAATTCAATTCTGCACATGTTATACTTTCATCTTACAAACCAAACTAAGAGTGCAAATGTTTTCATAGAATTCATTTCAATTAACAATGGAAATGTATGTGAAACACTCAATGTATTTCCCTGTTAGTATTTTGCTTCACCTAACAATTGATATTAACATTGTGAATTTATAGGATAGATTACTCATGCTTACCTTTATACCAGTGGTAACTTGCTTGTAAAATGAGGCTATTGAATCCTCACCTGAATATTCACAACATAAACACACTACATATTGCATTAATATTAAATATTGCTATCATAGTGACCCTTTTCTACATCATCCACATGTTCTAAGAGCAACCGGAGAAGTATTGTGTAGTGAGGACGGATTGTTTAACAATATGGAAGAGAAATTCACAAATTAGAATTCAGAATAGGTTTGCAGCTTAATATTTTGTAGAAATACTTATTTTCTTGTTATTTGAAGGTGTGACGCACATAATTCACAATTTCTTTCACAGATCTATTGTTGGGATTCCCATATGTGAATGTCTCATCCAGCTGAAGCCTAATGAGACTTATCGCATTAGCGCCAGAGCTGTGAATGTTGGAGGCCCAAGCGAGAGCAGCAAATCTGTGTCCATTCACACTACAGGTAGTAGAGCAACACCATCAGCGGTGTGGATTGTATTATTACTCTTCCTGTGAAGCACGTCACATACTATATTAAAGAAGTGTTATTACTCTTCCTGTGAAGCACATCACATACTATATTAAAGAAGTATTATTACTCTTCCTGTGAAGCACATCACATACTATATTAAAGAAGTATTATTACTCTTCCTGTGAAGCACGTCACATACTATATTAAAGAAGTGTTATTACTCTTCCTGTGAAGCACATCACATACTATATTAAAGAAGTGTTATTACTCTTCCTGTGAAGTCTCTAGTGCCAGCTATACGAAATAGCAATCCTAAAAGAAACTTACCATTACCATGTGACTTAAGATATACCGCCAAAACCAAATCTCCATTTACATATAGTACATACAGTAGGAGAATTGGTGGCTGGGCGAGAGGACTTTGATAGGCGCTTTAAACAGGAAACTTTGAATAGGTGGCACTAGATACCTTGTTCTCCTCCTCAGTGAAGTTGATATGTGCATCGCATGCCCTATAAGTCTCCTAACCCCAATATAAATTTTCAATTTTATTTGGCACATTGGTGTACACAGGTGTAAAATGACAAAATAGTGAAGTGGCGTCCTCATCCTCATTTTCTGCTGTTATGGTCTTAGTTTATTGGCTGAAGTACTTACATCATGTCTCTAGTGGACATCACCACTGCAACCGATCACCGAGCTAAGCGGCTTCTGCAATATACTGTTGACTAGTGATGAGCGAATATACTCGTTGCTCGGGTGGTCTCCGAGTATTTGTGAGAGCTCGGAGATTTAGTTTTTGTCGACGCAGCTGCATGATTTACAGCTGCTAGCCAGCCTGAGTACATGAGGGGGTTGCCTGGTTGCTAGGGAATAAATCATGCAGTTGCTGCGAGGAAAACTAAGTCTCCAAGCACTCATAAATACTCAGAGACCACCCGAGCAATGAGTATACTCGCTCATCACCACTGTTGAGGTCAGTGATTAGCTGCAGTGGTGATGTACACTGCACATATGACATCAGAACTGCATCCGATAAACAAGGACCAAAGCGGCGGGGAAGAGGATGGTGAGTACTTCACTTGTTATTTTACACCTGTGCAGACCTATAGGCCAAAATAAATTGAAACAGGACAATCCCTTTAACCCCTTTACCCCCAAGGGTGGTTTGCACGTCAATGACCAGGCCAATTTTTACAATTCTGACCACTGTCCTTTTATGAGGTTATAACTCTGGAACGCTTCAATGGATCCCAGTGATTCTGACACTGTTTTCTCGTGACATATTGTACTTCATGATAGTGGTAAAAATTCTTTGATATTACCTGCGTTTATTTGTGAAAAAAATGGAAATTTGGCAAAAATTTTGAAAATTTCGCAATTTTCCAACTTTGAATTTGTATGCATTTAAATCACAGAGATATGTCACACAAAATACTTAATAAGTAACATTTCCCACATATCTACTTTACATCAGCACAATTTTGGAACCCAACTTTTTTTTTTTTTAGGGAGCTATAAGGGTTAAAAGTTGACCAGCAATTTCTCATTTTTACAACACCATTTTTTTTTAGGGACCACATCTCATTTGAAGTCATTTTGAGGGGTCTATATGATAGAAAATACCCAAGTGTGACACCATTCTAAAAACTGCACCCCTCAAGGTGCTCAAAACCACATTCAAGAAGTTTATTAACCCTTCAGGTGTTTCACAGGAATTTTTGGAATGTTTAAATAAAAATGAACATTTAACTTTTTTTCACAAAAAATTTACTTCAGCTCCAATTTGTTTTATTTTACCAAGGGTATCAGGAGAAAATTGACCACAAAAGTTGTTGTACAATTTGTCCTGAGTACGCTGATACCCCATATGTGGGAGTAAACCACTGTTTGGGTGCATGACAGAGCTCGGAAGCGAAGGAAGGCAATTTGACCTTTCAATGCAAAATTGACAGGAATTGAGATGGAACGCCATGTTGCGTTTGGAGAGCCACTGATGTGCCTAAACATTGAAACCCCCCACAAGTGACACCAAAATGGAAAGTAGACCCCCTAAGGAACTTATCTAGATGTGTGGTGAGCACTTTGACTCACCAAGTGCTTCACAGAAGTTTATAATGCAGAACCGTAAAAATAAAAAATCATATTTTTTCACAAAAATTATCTTTTCGTCCCCAATTATTTATTTTCCCAAGGGTAAGAGAAGAAATTGGACCCCAAAAGTTGTTGTACAATTTGTCCTGAGTACGCTGATACTCTATATGTGGGGGTAAACCACTGTTTGGGCGCATGGGAGAGCTCGGAAGGGAAGGAGCGCCGTTTGACTTTTCAATGCAAAATTGACAGGAATTGAGATGGGACGCCATGTTGCGTTTGGAGAGCCCGTATGTGCCTAAACATTGCAACCCCCCACAAGTGACACCATTTTGTTAACTAGACCCCCTAAGGAACTTATCTGGATGTGTGGTGAGCACTTTGACCCACCAAGGGCTTCACAGAAGTTTATAATGCAGAGCCGTAAAAATAAAACAAAATTTTTTTCCCACAAAAATTATTTTTTAGCCCCCAGTTTTGTATTTTCCCGAGGGTAACAGGAGAAATTGGACCCCAAAAGTTGTTGTCTAATTTGTCCTGAGTACGCTGATACCCATTATGTGGGGGGGGAACCACCATTTGGGCGCATGGCAGAGCTCGGAAAGGAAGGAGCACCATTTGGAATGCAGACTTAGATGGAATGGTCTGCAGGTGTCACATTGCATTTGCAGAGCCCCTAATGTACCTAAACAGTAGAAACCCCCCACAAGTGACACCATTTTGGAAACTAGACCCCCCAAGGAACTTATCTAGATGTGTTGTGAGAACTTTGAACCGCACAAGTGTTTCACTACAGTTTATAACGCAGAGCCGTGAAAATAGAAAATCTTTTTTTTTCCCGCAAAAATTTTTTAGCCCCCAGTTTTGTATTTTCCCAAGGGTAACAGGAGAAATTGGACCCCAAAAGTTGTTGTCCAATTTGTCCTGAGTACGCTGATACCCCATATGTTGGGGTAAACCCCTGTTTGGGCACACGGGAGAGCTCGGAAGGGAAGGAGCACTGTTTTACTTTTTCAACGCAGAATTGGCTGGAATTGAGATCAGACGCCATGTCACGTTTGGAGAGCCCCTGATGTGCCTAAACAGTGGAAACCCCCCAATTATAACTCAAACCCTAATCCAAACACACCCCTAATCCTAGTCCCAACGGTAACCCTAACCACACCTCTAACCCAGACACACCCCTAACCCTAATCCCAACCGTAAATGTAATCCAAACCCTAACCCTAACTTTAGCCCCAACCCTAACTGTAGCCTTAACCCTAGCCCCAACCCTAACCCTAACCCTAGCCCTAACCCTAACCGGAAAATGGAAATAAATACATTTTTTAATTTTTTTTTATTTTTCCCTAACTAAGGGGGTGATGAAAGGGGATTTGATTTACTGTTATAGCGGGTTGTTTAGCGGATTTTTTTGATTGGCAGCCATCACACACTGAAAGACGCTTTTTATTGCAAAAAATATTTTTTGCGTTACCACATTTTGAGAGCTATAATTTTTCCATATTTGAGTCCACAGAGTCATGTGAGGTCTTGTTTTTTGCGGGACGAGTTGACATTTTCATAGGTAACATTTTCGGGCACGTGACATTTTTTGATCGCTTTTTATTTCGATTTTTGTGAGGCAGAATGACCAAAAACCAGCTATTCATGAATTTCTTTTGGGGGAGGCGTTTATACCATTCCGCGCTTGGTAAAATTGATAAAGCAGTTTTATTCTTCGGGTCAGTACGTTTACAGCGATACCTCATTTATATCATTTTTTATGTTTTGGAGCTTTTATACGATAAAAACTATTTTATAGAAAAAAATTATTTTGGCATCGCTTTATTCTCAGGACTATAACTTTTTTATTTTTTTGCTGATGATGCTGTATGGTGGCTCGTTTTTTGCGGAACAAGATGATGTTTTCAGTGGTACCATGGTTATTTATATCAGTCTTTTTGATCAAGTGTTATTCCACTTTTTATTGCGGCTAGGCCAAAATTTACAAGGTTCTCAGTTAACATTTTGCTCATAACTTTTAAGCAGACTGCAACATCACCATTGCGGCAAATAGCGCAGTGGAACCACTGTGCCCCCATGCTGGCAGGAGTAGTGACCCAGGTGCCCCATAGCACCCATGCTGCCAGTCAAAAACCCTATGCCTTATGGGTCTGAGTTCCACAACACCACAACTCCATTTGCTTCCGCTTTCTTATCCTAAGTCACATGTCTGCTTATGGAGTTTCTTATCCGAAGTCATGTGGTAAGGCTTGTTGAAAGGTTAATATAGACTTTTAGGATTGCTACATCTAATATGTGCCACTAGTGTTCTAGTTGTCTTCCTCTAAGGAATCTATTTGCCTAGTTAAATTCCCAGATAAGCATTGCATGGCTTATTAGTCTCCTTACTCTGGCTTTGTACTCTATACAAGGAGAAATATTCCCCCTTAGAACCCGTCTGGAAAGGCTATTTGCATTTTCATAAACTAGACTTGAGAAAACCACCATATGGCAAAAAATCCTCTCTGGAGTGCTGGGGTCACCTGTCAAACATCAACCCCTTTCCAATGTAGTATGTACATTTATGTCATATATTGGGTCCCTCTCTTTGAAGCAAGCTCAAAAATTGAGCCTGCTATATTGACAGCAGATGATGCAGTAATGGAAGTGGTGGAACCACTGTGTCACATCCTGATGAAAGCCTGCAGGGGCGTGAATAGATAGCACCTGACTCTTCACTAGAGCCCCTATTAGTGGGATTAGGCTTGGCTCTCAATGGACACCAGGAAGACAGACCTTGGATGCATGGCAGCTGACCCCCAAGGGACAAGTAGCTGGAATGGCCCAGTAGGAGAGTATAGCTGATATACGCTGGCAGAAACACAGGAACCACAGATGCAGATGGGTGCAGCAGGTGCTGATATGCAGACAGGCACAGTAGGTGCTAGTGGTACCCAGGCTCGGACTGGCCCACCGGACAAATGGCGGATTCTCAATTGGGCCCAGGCACTGACACCTGCTGGCATACTGGCCAGCAGCTGCCTAGGGCCCCCACTGCTCCAGGGCCCCCCAGCTAGTGAGTGTGAGAGTGATGCTGTGTGTGTGCATGTGTGTGTAGGGTTGGGAGGCAATGATGCAGGTGATGAGCAATGATGGTGGTGGGGGGAGACAATGATGGAGGTGATGGGCAACGATGGTGGGGAGGCAATAATGGAGGTGATGGGCAATGATGGTGGGGGAAGCAATGATGGAAGTGATGGGCAATGTTGGTGGTGGGAGGGAGGCAATGATGGAGGTGATGGGCAATGATGGTGGGGGAGGCAATGATGGAGGTGATGGGCATTGATGGTGGGGAGAGGCACTGATGGAGGTGATGGGCAATGATGGTGGGGGAGGCAATGATGGAGCTGATGGGCAATGATGGTGATGGGGAGGCAATGATGGAGGTGATGGGCAATGATGGTGGGGGGAGGCAATGATGGAGGTGATGGACAATGATGGAAGTGATGGGCAATGATGGTGGGGGAGGCAATGATGGAGGTGATGGGCAATGATGGTGGGGGAGGCAATGATGGAGGTGGGAGGCTATGATGGCGGTGATGGGCAATGATGGTGAGGGGAGGCAATGATGGAAGTGATGAGCAAGGATGGTGGGGGAGGCAATGATGGAGGTGATGGGCAATGATGGTGGTGGAGGCAATGACGGAGGTGATGGGCAATGATGGTGAGGGGAGGCAATGATGGTGGTGATGGGTAATTATGGTGGGGGGAGGAAATGATGGAAGTGATGGGCAATGATGGCAGTGGGGGGAGGCAATGATGGAGGTGATGAAATAGTTTAGAAAGCTGTGACCACCAATCAAATATAATGTGAAAAGCAGGGTGTGATTATTTAGTTAAAAATAACTTTTAATAAACTCATTAAAAATTTTTTTTTTTTTAGACAAACATACATATAGGACAAATAGTATATCACCTTTCAGGAAGAGAAAAGCCAAAATACAAAAATACCAATAAACCGAACTGCTACAGACCTCCCAATCATGAGATTCCAGTAAACGGACCTGCCGCAGGCCTCAAGATGCACGGTCCTAGACCTCTTAGCAGTACGGGAAAATATCAACTTTCACCTCAAAAGTCATTTAGCCAAATAGACAAATAGATTAAACCACATATTTCCTATAGGTAAACAAATATTGCTGGCTTAGTTAAAAAATTACCACTTGGATGCTGCGTGAAAGAAAAACAGAGAACTGCACAAGCTCACCCTATTGTCATAATGGGTAAGATAATAACCGTTTTTTTCATCTGGTGTTATAATTGGGGAGATGGCACATACCTGTCCATACTAATCCCCCATTGCTAAATATCACCAGTATCTATACTAGACCCCAAAAAAGTAGATACGAAAAGGTATACTTCCCTACACGTTTCGCGTCCTTATATTCATCAGGGGAAGGTTCCTGTATCCCTCCATCTGAGTGGGAGGTTCATCCGACAAGACGGGGTGCTGTGACAGGTGATGAAATGGGCAATAATTGTGGTGGGGGAGGCAATGATGGAGGTGATGAAATGGACAATGATGATGGTAGGGAGGCAATGATGGAGGTGGGAGGCAATGATGGCGGTGATGGGCAATGATGTTGAGGGAACGCAATGATGGAAGTGAGGGGCAAGGATGGTGGGGAGGCAATGATGGAGGTGATTGGCAATGATGATGGGGAGGCAATGATGGCGGTGATGGGCAATGATGGTGAAGGGAGGCAATGATGGAAGTGATGGGCAATGATGGTGGGAGAGGCAATGATGGTGTGATGGTCAATGATGGTGGGGGGAGGAAATGATGGAAGTGATGGGCAATGATGGAGGTGATGAAATGGGCAATGATGGTGGTGGGGGAGGCAATGATGGAGGTGATGATGGAGGTGATGAAATGGACAATGATGGTGGTGGGGAGGAGGCAATGATGGAGGTGGTGGAATGGGCAGTGATGGGGTGGTGGGGGAGAATGATAGGGGTGGTGGGGGAGAAGGCAATGATGGAGGTGGTGATGAGGACAATGATGGTGGTGAAGAGGGGCTGCATTATACTTTATGAGGGGCTACATTATATTCTGTGGGGGGACTGCATTATTCTCAGGGGACAACATTATATTCTGGGGGCTACATCATACTATATGAGGGGGCTACAGTATATTCTGTGGTGGGGCTGCATTATTCTCTCAGGGGACTACATTATATTGGGGGGCTACATCATACTATATGAGGGGGCAGCAATATGCCCTATGAGGGGGCTACAGTATACTCTATGGAGTGCTGCATTATATTCTGTGGTGGGTTTCATTATAATATATGAGGGGGGCTGCATTATATTCTATGGTGGGGACTGCGTTATACCTGAGGGGGTTGGATTATATTTTGTGGGGTGCTGCATTATATTCTATGAGAGGGGCTGCATTATATTTTATGAAGGGGGCTACATTATTTTATGAGGGGGGCTACATTATATTCTATGAGAGGGCTATCCCAACCCCTGCTACATAATTAAGATATGTACTGCCTTATGTTATACCCTGATATTAGCATGTTTTACCACACAATTGGTGGTCTTGCATTTATTTCTATGTAACTACATAGTGGGCCCCGAGAATAATTTTCTCTGGTGGGCCTAAGGTGCTCCAGTCCGACACTGTGGTACTGACTGAAATACAGACTGGCATGGTAGGTACTAGCAAGGATTGACAGGAACAAGGCAAGAATCAGCAGGTAAAGCTAGGGACAGGCAGATACTAGAGGAACTAGCAAGTAGTAATGGATAGGGACTTGAGAACTAGCAAGTGTGCTGGGAACAGACTAACAACGTTGCACAGGTATCTTCTTAAATAGGTGCCTCCTAGCCATTGCCTGGGGACACATTAAGATGGTGTGAGCGGCCCATTTAATAAGGAGGGAGCGCACGCGCTCACCCTAAGCACAGGACCCGGGGATCTAAGCACCGTGCGCAGACCCCAGTGAACAGCCGGAGAGGAGGGAGAAGGAAATGTGGTACGGGGGTCGTGGTGGTGAGTGAGTCGGCATCCCTGCCGGGGGGGAAGAGAAGCATGCAGGGATGCCGGTGCTACAGATGGCTGTTTTATTCAACCCCCATCTGCCTCTAGTAGCCACAGGTGGTGCCGAGCTCTTCCCAATTATGCATGCTATAAAAACAATGCCCAAAATACAATAGTGGAATTGTGGTGGGTTTTTTTGTGTGTAATTTCAGCGTACTTGAAATTCTTTTCCTGATCCTGAGCACAATGAATTGTAAAATTAATGGTATCATTCAAAGCTTCAAAAAATGAAAATCACCCGCTCAGGAAGAGGTTAATAACTCATTATTTTCTGTCAATAAGTAGAAATGTCTCACACTGGAATGTCTTTTTCTTGCACTCGTTTAGAATGGTGCAGAATGCTTTCCATTAATCTGTACAATTACTCAATTTCCTACTAATTTTCAGATTTTGGCCTAATAGCATCATCAAATTCACTGCAAGTAAAGACAAGTCATACAATTTCTTCGGAGTCAGCTGTTTAGTCAAACAATTTGTTGAATTGCACATGTTACTGATGCGTGTACAGCCACGCTGACTCAATGACTGGCGTCAATTCTGATATTGCCACAAATGATCCATCATCCAGAATGGTCCAGATCTCTGCAGATTTTGGTCTGGTTCCTGTACGGCCTATGATTGAACGTTCTTCCTCTTTCCTTCCTGTGTAGAGAAGTTCTGAATACTTCAGTGTGATGTAAACACTCATCTAATTACCTGCCTAATATGGAGTATGCTGAGCCGCATCTCTATCTCTGTAGGTTCATTTTTTTATCTTAATGAAGAAACTGCTCATCCACTCCTGTCTATTTCTGATAATGGATTTACTATTTCCTGTGAAGAAGAGGAAAGTCTGGAGGATTTACCTTACCACTGCAACAAATTCTCAAGGTATTATTAAAAGTGTGGAAGAAATGTACAGTGTTTCAACAGTTTCCTTATATTTTCTGTAGCATTAGAGAACTTCAAAAAAACTGTCCCAATGCAGAAAGAATGTAAATATACAATTCATTAAAAAACTTGTCTTAAAAGCAAAACTTCAGAACAATAGTACGCAGTTAAGGAAATAAATAATGAAACAATCAGGAAGCCATGTGAATGGCAATCGGTTCACAACGCATCATAACAATATCTAAATATGTGTAACATGTGACTCTGTGGTCCACAGAGGTACTTACTGGAGTGACGTCCAGTGTCG
This sequence comes from Ranitomeya imitator, assembly GCF_032444005.1. NCBI lineage: Eukaryota > Metazoa > Chordata > Amphibia > Anura > Dendrobatidae > Ranitomeya > Ranitomeya imitator. The sequence continues at coordinate 511,970,021 of NC_091285.1, read as the reverse complement.
GATTGGGGTGCCAAGGGCCCACCACCAGTAACATTGACTTAGGGGACCCACTTTTCACTTGCATACAAATATTACACTATTCTCATTCACAAATTTACCTATAACTCTATACAAACTGGGCAGTTTGGTTAATGAATGAGATGCAGCTTTTTTCTGTACAGAGTAAATCAAGTGAATTATGACAAGTATTGCCCATACAGTAAGGTGGGGGCCCACTGGCGGCTTCCCCTGTTCCCCTATGGGCCAGTCCGAGCCTGGTGACATCATTTGGGCTGTTTGCAGTATTGGTGGAAGGGCAAGAATTGGTCAAAGCGTTTCCTCACGCCTCCCACTAGGAGCTGAGATAGTTTTTCCCCACAACTATCATCTGTGGATTATTCAGTATGAAGGACTTGGAAACCAAATATGGGGATCATTGAAGTTAGTATCTGATTGAGGTATTTTTGCCTTCTTCCTTTTTTAACATTCCCCCATCTTGCACATTTATATATTCTTTATGTGCATTGTGAACAGATTGACGTTTGCATGGTTGCCTGATCAGTTTATCATTTATTGCTCTTACTACCTACCATCATTCTGATTTCTGGTCCATTTCTTTTATCATACATTTTTTGCTGAAGTGCCTTTCTAGTCTTTCTATATTGGGATAGTCTTTTTTTTTTTTTTAAGTGCGTTAAAACATTTTGTTGTTTCTCTTTTGGGAATATTTGAGTGCGTTTGACAGGTACTGTGATGCAGCGATCACTAGAGGGTTGGGGAACACTCACTTGGCAGTGATATAACACACAGCAAGACCGCATTTTCCTAAACAAAAGTCTGTGCCTGGTTTATTATACAGTGGGGCAAAAAAGTATTTAGTCAGTCAGCAATAGTGCAAGTTCCACCACTTAAAAAGATGAGAGGCGTCTGTAATTTACATCATAGGTAGAACTCAACTATGGGAGACAAACTGAGAAAAAAAAATCCAGAAAATCACATTGTCTGTTTTTTTAACATTTTATTTGCATATTATGGTGGAAAATAAGTATTTGGTCAGAAACAAAATTTCATCTCAATACTTTGTAATATATCCTTTGTTGGCAATGACAGAGGTCAAACGTTTTCTGTAAGTCTTCACAAGGTTGCCACACACTGTTGTTGGTATGTTGGCCCATTCCTCCATGCAGATCTCCTCTAGAGCAGTGATGTTTTTGGCTTTTCGCTTGGCAACACGGACTTTCAACTCCCTCCAAAGGTTTTCTATAGGGTTGAGATCTGGAGACTGGCTAGGCCACTCCAGGACCTTGAAATGCTTCTTACGAAGCCACTCCTTCGTTGCCCTGGCGGTGTGCTTTGGATCATTGTCATGTTGAAAGACCCAGCCACGTTTCATCTTCAATGCCCTTGCTGATGGAAGGAGGTTTGCACTCAAAATCTCACGATACATGGCCCCATTCATTCTTTCATGTACCCGGATCAGTCGTCCTGGCCCCTTTGCAGAGAAACAGCCCCAAAGCATGATGTTTCCACCACCATGCTTTACAGTAGGTATGGTGTTTGATGGATGCAACTCAGTATTCTTTTTCCTCCAAACACGACAAGTTGTGTTTCTACCAAACAGTTCCAGTTTGGTTTCATCAGACCATAGGACATTCTCCCAAAACTCCTCTGGATCATCCAAATGCTCTCTAGCAAACTTCAGACGGACCAGGACATGTACTGGCTTAAGCAGTGGGACACGTCTGGCACTGCAGGATCTGAGTCCATGGTGGCGTAGTGTGTTACTTATGGTAGGCCTTGCTACATTGGTCCCAGCTCTCTGCAGTTCATTCACTAGGTCCCCCTGCGTGGTTCTAGGATTTTTGCTCACCGTTCTTGTGATCATTCTGACCCCACGGGGTGGGATTTTGCGTGGAGCACCAGATCGAGGGAGATTATCAGTGGTCTTGTATGTCTTCCATTTTCTAATTATTGCTCCCACTGTTGATTTCTTCACTCCAAGCTGGTTGGCTATTGCAGATTCAGTCTTCCCAGCCTGGTGCAGGGCTACAATTTTGTTTCTGGTGTCCTTTGACAGCTCTTTGGTCTTCACCATAGTGGAGTTTGGAGTCAGACTGTTTGAGGGTGTGCACAAGTGTCTTTTTATACTGATAACAAGTTTAAACAGGTGCCATTACTACAGGTAATGAGTGGAGGAAAGAGGAGACTCTTAAAGAAGAAGTTACAGGTCTGTGAGAGCCAGAAATCTTGATTGTTTGTTTCTGACCAAATACTTATTTTCCACCATAATATGCAAAAAAAATGTTAAAAAAACAGACAATGTGATTTTCTGGATTTTTTTTTCTCAGTTTGTCTCCCATAGTTGAGGTCTACCTATGATGTAAATTACAGACGCCTCTCATCTTTTTAAGTGGTGGAACTTGCACTATTGCTGACTGACTAAATACTTTTTGTGCCCCACTGTACCTCCATAAAGTAGGGTAGTGCATTTGAACATCACAGAACCGACATATAGTCTTATTTCAGCTGCGGTCACATTCATATAGTTCATTATATGCATCAACGGAACATAATCACCGACTTGCCTGTCTGGCACGCATCAGACAGTTCCAATACCAAATACTTCTCTGCCGTTATAACCCCCTTGCTGGAGTTACCTTCCTGGATCACCAGCTCCACATACTGACCTCCTGTCAGTCCTCTCTCCTGGGGAAGCTGTCTTACTGGGATGACCGTCATTGTGATCAGAGCTCTCCCAACAGTCCAGACCCGCAGAAGAAACGGTAGCTACCCCAGTGCAGTGCCATCACAGACTCTGCTCCATCAGGACTGTGACCATACTCGGTAAAGTCCAAATTCAGGCTCGCTCTGGAGACAAACACACACACGGGCGTGGATGGATATATGGGTGAGCCAGTATGGATATATGGTGAGGCCAAGATGGATATATGGTGGAGCCAGGATGCATATATATGGGGAGTCCAGGATGGATATATAGGGGGCAGGACAATGGACCTTGCTGGAATAATTGATGCGGTCTGTGCTAGATGAAGAAGAAAAGCAAAGATGAAGGACTTCAACTACAGACGTCACCGGTGGGTCAGTGTATTACATGTACATGCACACACTATACACTATATACTGTGTACAGAGTTTCTGTGTATAATGTCATCTGTGATCACTGTATTACCTGTCCACTGACACTATATGCAGAGCTCCTGTGTATAAAGTCACTGGTGATCATTGTATTATTTGTACACTGACACTATAGTCAGAAGTCCTGTGTATATCACCAGTGATCACTGTATTACCTGTACACTATATATTGAGCTTCTATGAATAATCTCACTGTATTACCTGAACACTGACACTATATACAGAGCTCCTGTGTATAAATGTCACTGATGATCACTGTATTACCTTTACACTAACACTATATACAGAACTCGTGTATAATGTCAATGGTGATCACTGTATTACCTGTACACTATTTACAGAACTCCTGTGTATAATGATACTGGTGATTACTGTATTACATGAGCACTGACACTATACACAGAGCTCCTGTGTGTAATGTCACTGGTGATCACTGTATTACCTGTACACTATATACAGAGCTCCTGTGTATAATGTCACTGGTGAACACTGTATTACCTGAACACTATATACAGAGCTCCTGTGTATAATTGTTACGGATCTGCAACACGGGACTAAGGTAGAAGGGGGGAAACTGACCCTGCACTGTGACTAGGCTGAAACCCTACGATGGAGTGGGCGACCCATTCCTTGCAAATAGACCCACGGACAACCCTAGGTTAATCTCAAGCAAAGACCTATAGATAAGGGGAAGGGGTTCCCTAAAAGAACAAAGGACTGGGTACAAAAACGGGTCACCTCCTAGTAGAAAACACAGAGAAAGCTGCAGAAACCAAATAGAAAACAGAAACTAAGGCTAGGGTCACATTGCGTTATGTGACCGCGTTTAACGGACTACGTTACACCGCGGCATAAAGCGGTGTAACGTAGTCCGTTAATGCCGGCATTGCCTGTAATGGCAAACGCATCGCTAGAGCACGCCCACATTGGGCATGCACTAGCGATGTGCCGTCATTTGAGTGACGGACCGCGAACGCTGCTTGCAGCATTCGCGGTCCGTTCCTCGCTAGCGCAGATCGGGGATCTGCGCTAGCGGGATCGGCTAACGCGATCCCTTTTAGGACATTGCATTAGCGCAGTCCGTAGCGCTATGCGCTAAACGGACTGCCCTAACGCAATGTAACCCTAGCCTAAGGCTAGCAGAAGCAGAGGTACCAGCACTGCACAAATAACACACACAGAACAGAAAGCAAACCACCAAGCTAGAGCTCAAGCAGATAAACACTGTTGTCCAGAAAGGAATGGGAGGCAGGTGCTGGTTAATAAAGAGTGATACAAACACCTGACCCAAGACAAACCCAGCACCAAAGGAAAAAGACCAGCAGCCAGAACTTCACAAGAAAATGGTGGATAGTCACAAACTAAACAGATTCTAACAGTACCTCCACTTTAACGAGGATCCCCCGGATCCTCTAGGCTGGGCCTTATACAGAAATCTCCCGTGAAAAGCCTTAATTAACCTTGAGGCTGAGACGTCCACAGCTTTCACCCAGGAATTGTCCTCGGGACCGAAACCCTTCCAGGACACAAGATACTGTAACCCCCCTCTATGCCACCTGGAATCAAGAATGCGTGAAATCTCAAACTCACAGTCCTCATCAATTGGAGGAGCAGACGGCATAGCCACCTTATCTGGCGTGTCCACCTTCTTCAGCAAAGATACATGAAAAACAGAATTAATTCTCCAGGACGAAGGAATGTCTAATCTCACCACTGCCGAGTTGACAATGTGAACCACTTTGAAAGGCCCTTCAAACTTCGGCCCCAACTTTTTAGAAGGAATCTTCAAACGCAGATTCCTAGAGGACAACCAAACCATGTCCCCAACAACAAACCTCGCCTCCCTTCTTCTCTTGTCAAAATATTTCTTAGACCTCCTAATAGCCTGTTTAAGATTATGGTGCACACTGATCCAAACCCTTTCCAGAAAAACTCTCCTCCTCATGCACCGCCGCCCCAATCCTAGAAAAAGGACGAAAGATGGATTATTCCCAGTACAACAAAAGAAAGGAAAACACCCAGCCAAAGAAGACATGATTATTGAGAGCAAACTCAGCTAATGGCAGAAGGGGGAAAACTGACCCTGCACTATGACTAGGCTGAAACCATACAATGGAGTGGGCGACCCATTCCTTGCGAATAGACCCACCAACAATCCTAGGTAAATCTCAAGCGAAGACCTAAAGATAAGGGGGAAAGGGTTCCCTAAAAGAACTAAGGACTGGGTACAAAAACAGGTCACCTCCTAATAGAAAACACAGAGAAGGCTGCAGAGACCAATACAAAACAGAAACTAAGGCTAGCAGAACCAGAGTTACCAGCACTGCACAAATAACACAGACAGAACACAAAGCAAAGCACCAAGCTAGAGCTCAAGCAGATTAACACTGTTGTCCAGAAAGGAATGAGAGGCAGGTGCTGGTTAATAAAGAGTGATACAAACACCTGACCCAAGACAAACCCAGCACCAGAGGAAAACGACCAGCAGCCAGAACTCCACAGGAAAACGGCGGATAGTCACAAACTAAACAGATTCTAACAATGATGTCACCTGTGATCACTGTATTACCTGAACACTGACACTATATACAGAGCTCCTGTGTAAAATGTCATTGGTAATCACTATACTACCTGTACACTATATACAGAGCTCATGTGTATAAGGTCACTGATGATCCCTGTATTACCTGAACACTGACACTATATACAGAGCTCCTGTGTATAAATGTCACTGGTGATAACTGTATTACCTGTACACTATATACAGAGCTCCTGTGTATAATGTCACTGGTGTTCACTGTATTACCTGTACACTATGTACAGAGTTCCTTTGTATAATGTCACTGGTGAGCACTGTATTACCAGTACATTATTCACTGTATACAGTGCTCCTGTGTATAATGTCACTGGTGGTAATAACAGTGTTGTTAGTATTGTGGTTTGTATTCATGATCATTATTGTAGTATTCGTTCACTATGTGATGGTAATTTGTGGTCTGGTCACAGTGTGGCGGTATTTGTTCCCTGTATCTAGTATGATTCGGTTACTATGTGTTAGTAAGATGGTCTAGTCACTGTGTGGTGGTAGTTTGTGGTCTGTTAATCGTATGGCGGTATTTGTCCCTTGTATGTGGTATTGTTTGGTGGAATATATATTCTAGTTATGGTGTGGATGTATTTCTCCTTGTATGTGGTATTATGTGGTCACTATATGCTGGTAATATGTGGTATTATTCGGTCATTATGTGATCTGTTCATGGTGTGGCGTGTTTGTTCCTTGTATGTGGCATTTTTCAGTCACTATGTGGTCTGGTCATGGTGTGATGGTATTTGTTCCCTGTATGTGGTATTTTTTGTCTTGGTATAGTGGATTGTGTTGTATATGGTGGTCATTTGTTCTCTCTGATATTAAATAGAAGATTCTTTATTTTCATTAGAGAGTAAATACTTGGAACACAGCGGCAGAGATGAACTTACAGGGATTCTCCTGTGAAAAAAAGGAATCACCTCTCCACAGGATAAGTGATAACGTATTGATTGGGGGTGGTCTGACTGCTTGGACCCAATCTGCAGAATGTGGAGCTTTTTTCCCCTTTAAACTGGACTGGCACGTGTGCCTTGACCACTGATCCATTCATTCCCTGAGTGGCTGCGAGCACTGCGCTTGTTTTTTTCTGGAAGCCCCAAAGATGATGAATGGAGCTGCGGTGAGACATCCCACCTGCCACTCCATTTTAAAATGGGGATAAGTGTCTTATCAGGGATAAAACTTCCTCATTCTTCCGATCGGTGTGGTTTCTAATGGTTAGAACTAAACGATCACTTATCCTGTGGAGCACATAGATTGGTGATAACTTGTTTTAACCAAATAATTCCTTTCATGTAAACTACCGTAATTGTGCATCACAGTTATGGTGACGCACAGTAGATGTACAGCAGCTGCCTGTGTTTTACAGTCGACGCTCCACTATAAATAGGATAACTGGGCTACCAGGTATTTGCATATAGCTGTAGGGTGGGCCCCTAGGGACATTTTCCCCTGTGGGTCCCAGGCACCCCAATCCAACCCTGACCATAGTCATTCTATGGCCGGGGTCACACTTGCATGTGCCATGCGAGAAACTAGCACAAGTCTTGCGCATCAATACCCAGCACTGCCGACAGTACTTGGGACCGGAGCATTCAGCTGCATGTATTTCTCTTCAGCTGAACGCTCCGGTCCCGAGTGCCGGTGGCTGTTTCCCGGGTATTGATGCGAGAGACTCGTGCGAGTTTCTCGCATTACACACACAAGTGTGACCCTGGCCTATGCAAAACTAAAGCATAAGGTAGAAGTTTGATATTGGCATTTGTACTTCCTGCCCATTGTCATAGAAGAAAGGCCCAAGCCAATATTTATTGCTATTTCCATTAGAAAGCATTACTTTTATGTTGTATTTCATGTACACAAAGTGCAATATGGTGATATTGCACATATTGCACTCTATTATGGTGGTTGCACTAAACACATCTCCTTTAAGTATTTTTGGTTTATTGAGACAGCTGCTGATGGTCTTGCATGGTTAAGACTTTGTTTAAAGGGAATCTGTCAGCAGGATTTCACCCCCAAACTATATATATACACACATGTAGCTCTTTCAAAAACAAGTTGATATGTAATATATAATCACTTTTAGCACCTTAAAGCAGGCCATACAGGAAAAGAATCACATCTATATACTCATGAGGTGACAAAAGTGCAATATAAAAGTATAATATGAAACATCCAGATGACTGTACTGCCACTGTATAAAGTGCATAAGTACACGTCAGAAGAAGCGTAGGCAAAACGGTGTTGGGTGTGGGGAAGGACACGGCATCGGCTGTTCCTATCTGGTGGTTCCTATTCAGGTATTAAAACTTTTATTGTCATTTGACACCACTTACGTTCAGCTGTATACTATCCGTTTGCATCTACAGGTTGCTTTTGCTTCTATTGGCATTTTGGCACTTTATAGAGAGACAGTACAGAGTTACGAGACAGGATCATATTATGCATATATATTGCACTTAGTACTTTATCTTGTCACCTCATGAGTATACAGATATGATTTTTTTCCTATATGTCCTGCTTTCAGGTGCTATAAGTGGTTACATATTACATCTGTTTAAAGGGAACCTGTCACCCCCAAAATCGAAGGTGAGCTAAGCCTACCAGCATCAGGGGCTTATCTACAGCATGTATCCTGAAAGATGAGAAAAAGAGGTTAGATTATACTCACCCAGGGGCGGTCCCAGTCTGTTTCTGGTCCGATGGGCGTTGCGGTCCGGTCCGGGCCTCCCATCTTCTTACGATGACATCCTCTTCTTGTATTCACGCTGCGGCTCCAGCGTACTGTATATGCTCTGTTGAGGGCAGAGCAAAGTACTGCATTGCGCAGGCGCCGGGCCTCTCTGACCTTTTCCGGACTGCGACACCCATCGGAGAAGAACCGGACCGGGACCTCCCCTGGGTGAGTATAAGATAACTTTTCTTTTTTTCTCATCTTTCAGGATACATCGGGGGCTTATCTACAGCATTACAGAATGCTGTAGATAAGCCCCTAATGCTGGTGGGCTTAGCTCACCTTCAATTTGGGGAGTGACAGGCTCCCTTTAAGCATTTTTCCTGTAGTATAGCTCTTGGATGGTATGACATATATTATTATCCCTCTACTAGCTATTGAACCCGTTCTACGCCCGGGTGGCGAGCATTTATATTGGTATATGGTCTCCATCCTGGTATGTGCTGCTCCATCCCGCGTCCCCATCCTGTCATGTGCTGCTCCATCCTGCGTCCCCATCCTGTCATGTGCTGCTCCATCCTGCGTCCCCATCCTGTCATGTGCTGCAGCCATCCTGCACCCCCATTCTGTTATGTGCTGCTCCCATCCTGCGCCCCCATCCTGTCATGTGCTGCTCCCATCCTGCGCCCCCATTCTGACATGTGCTACACCCATCCTGCGCCTCTATTCTGACATGTGCTGCACCCATCCTGCACCTCCATTCTGTCATTTGCTGCTCCCATCCTGCGCCCCCATCCTGTCCTGCTCCATAAAGGTTTATGGCCCCCATAAGATGCTCCATAGTATATGCCCCCTACACTGCTCCATAAAGGTTTATAGCCCCCATAAGATGCTCCATATTATATGCCCCCGTACACTGCTCTATTATGGTTGATGGCCCCATAAGATGCTCCATAGTATATGCTCCCATACACTGCTCCATTATGGTTGATGGCCCCCATAAGATGCTCCATATTATATGCCCCCGTACACTGCTCCATTATGGTTGATGGCCCCCATAAGATGCTCCATAGTATATGCCCCCGTACACTGCTCCATTATGGTTGATGGCCCCCATAAGATGCTCCATAGTATATGCCCCCGTACACTGCTCCATTATGGTTGATGGCCCCCATAAGATGCTCCATATTATATGCCCCCATACACTGCTCCATTATGGTTGATGGCCCCATAAAATGCTCCATGGTATTATATGCTCCCGTACACTACTCCATTATGATTGATGGCCCCCATAAGATGATCCATTGTATATGCCCCCGTACACTGCTCCATTATGGTTGATGGCCCCCATAAGATGCTCCATTGTATATGCCCCGTATGCTGCTGCGATATATAAAAAAAGATACCATACTCACCTATCGTCGCTGGGCGCCGAGTGCTGGGGGGCCTGAGCAGGCGGGGACACCGGCGCGCTGTGGGGGTCAGGTGCCGGTATCGCTGCTAGCTCAGGCCCCCCAGCACTTGCTATATTCACCTGGCCGTGATCCAGAGCTGCACGCCGCTCCGTGTTCCGGCTCCTCTGGCTGTGACTGTTCAGTCAGAGGGCGGCGCGCATTAAGTGCGTCATCGCGCCCTCTGAACTGTGAACGTCACAGGCAGAGGACCTGGAACACGGAGCCGCATGCAGCGCTGGAACGGGGGACAGGTGAATATAATACTTACCCTCCTGGCGCGTCCACGGTCCCTGCCTCTCCGTTGGAGATCGCGGTGTGCGTTCAGTTTTTACGCATACCGCGATCTCCTGGGAGCGTCACTCTGTGGGGTCCAGACTGCGCCGGCGCTTGCGAAGTCTATAAAAGCTTCGGACAGAGTGACGCTCCCAGCGTTATATTATAGATTTCAAGATTGGGATCTATAGGTATCTGTGATTTCTCCTCCTATTTTTTGGAGGTTTTTTCACCCTGTGTTTTTATTTTTGTTTAATTTTTATCATATTTTCAATAAATATTTGTTTTTATCATAAAGCTTGAAGCACTTTATACCTATTGGCTTTGACTATCGCTATTATAGATATTGATTGTGAATGCAGCAAATATCACTTAGGCCCCTTTTAACCCCTTCATGACCTTGGGATTTTTTGTTTTTCCGTGTTCGTTTTTCGCTCCCCTCCTTCCCAGAGCCATAACTTTTTTATTTTTCCGTCAATTTGGCCATGTGAGGGCTTATTTTTTGCGGGACGAGTTGTACTTTTGAACGATCTCATTGGTTTTAGCATGTCATGTAGTAGAAAACGAGAAAAAAATTCCAAGTGCGGTGAAATTGCAAAAAAAGTGCAGTCCCACACTTGTTTTTTGTTTGGCTTTTTTGCTAGGTGCACTAAATACTAAAACTGACCTGCCATTATGATTCTCCAGGTCATTACGAGTTCATAGACACCTAACATCACTAGGTTATTTTTTATCTAAGTAGTGAAAAAAAATTCCAAACTTTGCTACAAAAAAAAAAAAAATTGCGACATTTTCTGATACTCGTAGCGTCTCCATTTTTCGTGATCTGAGGTCGGTTGAGGGCTTATTTTTTGCGTGCTGAGATGATGTTTTTAATGATAGAATTTCGGTGCAGATACGTTCTTTTGATCGCCCGTTATTGCCACTGTATAAAGTGCATAAGTACACGTCAGAAGAAGCGTAGGCAAAACGGCGTCGGGTGTGGGGAAGGACACGGCATCGGCTGTTCCTATCTGGTGGTTCCTATTCAGGTATTAAAACTTTTATTGTCATTTGACACCACTTACGTTCAGCTGTATACTATCCGTTTGCATCTACAGGTTGCTTTTGCTTCTATTGGCATTTTGGCACTTTATAGAGAGACAGTACAGATTTACGAGACAGGATCATATTATGCATATATATTGCACTTAGTACTTTATCTTGTCACCTCATGAGTATACAGATATGATTTTTTTTCCTATATGTCCTGCTTTCAGGTGCTATAAGTGGTTACATATTACATCTGTTTAAAGGGAACCTGTCACCCCCAAAATCGAAGGTGAGCTAAGCCTACCAGCATCAGGGGCTTATCTACAGCATGTATCCTGAAAGATGAGAAAAAGAGGTTAGATTATACTCACCCAGGGGTGGTCCCAGTCTGTTTCTGGTCCGATGGGCGTTGCGGTCCGGTCCGGGCCTCCCATCTTCTTACGATGACATCCTCTTCTTGTATTCACGCTGCGGCTCCAGCGTACTGTATATGCTCTGTTGAGGGCAGAGCAAAGTACTGCATTGCGCAGGCGCCGGGCCTCTCTGACCTTTTCCGGACTGCGACACCCATCGGAGAAGAACCGGACCGGGACCTCCCCTGGGTGAGTATAAGATAACTTTTCTCTTTTTCTCATCTTTCAGGATACATCGGGGGCTTATCTACAGCATTACAGAATGCTGTAGATAAGCCCCTAATGCTGGTGGGCTTAGCTCACCTTCAATTTGGGGAGTGACAGGCTCCCTTTAAGCATTTTTCCTGTAGTATAGCTCTTGGATGGTATGACATATATTATTATCCCTCTACTAGCTATTGAACCCGTTCTACGCCCGGGTGGCGAGCATTTATATTGGTATATGGTCTCCATCCTGGTATGTGCTGTTCCATCCCGCGTCCCCATCCTGTCATGTGCTGCTCCATCCTGCGTCCCCATCCTGTCATGTGCTGCTCCATCCTGCGTCCCCATCCTGTCATGTGCTGCACCCATCCTGCGCCCCCATTCTGTCATGTGCTGCTCCCATCCTGCGCCCCCCATCCTGTCATGTGCTGCTCCATCCTGCGTCCCCATCCTGTCATGTGCTGCTCCATCCTGCGTCCCCATCCTGTCATGTGCTGCACCCATCCTGCGCCCCCATTCTGTCATGTGCTGCTCCCATCCTGCGCCCCCATTCTGACATGTGCTGCACCCATCCTGCACCTCCATTATGTCATTTGCTGCTCCCATCCTGCGCCCCCATCCTGTCATGTGCTGCTCCTATCCTGCACCCCCGTTCTGTCATGTGCTGCTCCCATCCTGCACCCCCGTTCTGTCATGTGCTGCTCCCATCCTGCGCCACCGTTCTGTAATTTGCTGCTCCCATCCATATGCCCCATACGCTGCTCCATAAAGGTTTATGGCCCCCATAAGATGCTCCATAGTATATGCACCATACACTGCTCCATAAAGGTTTATGGCCCCCATAAGATGCCCCATAGTATATGCCCCGTACACTGCTCCATAAAGGTTTATGGCCCCCATAAGATGCTCCATAGTATATGCACCATACACTGCTCCATAAAGGTTTATGGCCCCATAAGATGCTCCATAGTATATGCCCCGTACACTGCTCCATAAAGGTTTATGGCCCCCATAAGATGCTCCATATTATATGCCCCCGTACACTGCTCCATTATGGTTGATGGCCCCCATAAGATGCTCCATAGTATATGCCCCGTACACTGCTCCATAAAGGTTTATGGCCCCCATAAGATGCTCCATATTATATGCCCCCGTACACTGCTCCATTATGGTTGATGGCCCCCATAAGATACTCCATAGTATATGCCCCGTACACTGCTCCATAAAGGTTTATGGCCCCCATAAGATGCTCTATAGTATATGCCCCGTACACTGCTCCATTATGGTTGATGGCCCCCATAAGATGCTCCATAGTATATGCCCCCTACACTGCTCCATAAAGGTTTATAGCCCCCATAAGATGCTCCATATTATATGCCCCCGTACACTGCTCTATTATGGTTGATGGCCCCATAAGATGCGCCATAGTATATGCCCCCATACACTGCTCCATTATGGTTGATGGCCCCCATAAGATGCTCCATATTATATGCCCCCGTACACTGCTCCATTATGGTTGATGGCCCCCATAAGATGCTCCATAGTATATGCCCCCGTACACTGCTCCATTATGGTTGATGGCCCCCATAAGATGCTCCATAGTATATGCCCCCGTACACTACTCCATTATGATTGATGGCCCCCATAAGATGCTCCATTGTATATGCCCCCGTACACTGCTCCATTATGGTTGATGGCCCCCATAAGATGCTCCATTGTATATGCCCCGTATGCTGCTGCGATATATAAAAAAAAATACCATACTCACCTATCGTCGCTGGGCGCCGAGTGCTGGGGGGCCTGAGCAGGCGGGGACACCGGCGCGCTGTGGGGGTCAGGTGCCGGTATCGCCGCTAGCTCTGGCCCCCCAGCACTTGCTATATTCACCTGGCCGTGATCCAGAGCTGCACGCCGCTCTGTGTTCCGGCTCCTCTGGCTGTGACTGTTCAGTCAGAGGGCGGCGCGCATTAAGTGCGTCATCGCGCCCTCTGAACTGTGAACGTCACAGGCAGAGGAAAACCGAAAAAGAAATGGACACTAGAGCTCAAAAAATTGACAATTTTATTTAAAGAACCATATAAAAAATACAAAAAAACAAATAGAAATCAAATAAGAAGATGCAAATAAGAAAATGACAAGGCAACACTAGTGCCACACACGGACAAGATGTTACACTCAAGAGCAAAAAAAATTAAATAGTACTAATACCACAGGTGTATATAAGTAACATACATCAGTCAGTAAAGTAATACATATTACATAGTACAGATAACGGGAACCAGACTGATGAACTCTAGATAAATGGCCAAACAAGTGGTAATCAAAGACAAATAAATGCTCATAGAAAAGATGCCATTGCAGGGAGGTACAAGGTATGCAGGAAAATATCATATAAAGTGACTAGTGCCGTTAGATGTATACTGAGAGATACCAGTAAAGTGCCTAGTGCAAGCTAAATGTAGCAATATATATTATGAGACTCGTGCTAACCCAGACCAAGATCTTTACACTCAAGAGCCAAAAAAATATTCAATAATATTGATACCACAAGTGTACATAAGTAACATACATCAGTCAGTAAGGTAATATATACTGTGTAGTACAGATAACGGGAACCAGACTGATGTACTATAGATAAATGGCCGAACAAGTGGTAAATAAAGACAAATAAATGCTCATAGAGAGGATGCCAATGCAGGGAGGTACAGGGTATGCAGGAAAATATCAAGTGACTAGTGCAATAGGATGTATACTAAGAAATACCGGTAAAGTGCCTAGTGCAAGCTAAATGTAGCTATATATGTTATGCGACTCATGCTAACCCAGACCAAGGACATAGGTCAATCACAGATGGGAAATCCCATGTAAGTAAATACAGTTAGGTCCATATGTATTTGGACAGATACAACATTTTTCTAATTTTGGTTATAGACATTACCACAATGAATTTTAAACAAAACAATTCAGATGCAGTTGAAGTTCAGACTTTCAGCTTTCATTTGAGGGTATCCACAATAAAATTGGATGAAGGGTTTAGGAGTTTCAGCTCCTTAACATGTGCCACCCTGTTTTTAAAGGGACCAAAAGTAATTGGACAGATTAAATAATTTTAAATACAATTTTTATTTCTAGTACTTGGTTGAAAACCCTTTGCTGGCAAAGACTGCCTGAAGTCTTGAACTCATGGACATCACCAGATGCTGTGTTTCCTCCATTTTGATGCTCTGCCAGGCCTTCACTGCGGTGGTTTTCAGTTGCTGTTTGTTTGTGGGCCTTTCTGCCTGAAGTTTAGTCTTTAACAAGTGAAATGCTGCTCAATTGGGTTGAGATCAGGTGACTGACTTGGCCATTCAAGAATATTCGACTTCTTTGCTTTAATAAACTCCTAGGTTGCTTTGGCTTTATGTTTTGGGTCATTGTCCATCTTTAGTATGAAACAACAACTAATCAGTTTTGCTGCATTTGGCTGGATCTGAACACACAGTATGTCTCTGAATACCTCAGAATTCATTCGGCTGCTTCTGTCCTGTGTCACATCATCAATAAACACTAGTGACCCAGTGCCACTGGCAGCCATGCATGCCCAAGCCATCACACTGCCTCCGCCGTGTTTTACAGATGATGTGGTATGCTTTGGATCATGAGCTGTACCAAGCCTTTGCCATACTTTTCTCTTTCCATCACTCTGGTAGAGGTTGATCTTGGTTTCATCTGTCCAAAGAATGTTCTTCCAGGACTGTGCTGGCTTTTTTAGATGTTTTTTAGCAAAGTCCAGTCTAGCCTTTTTATTCTTGATGCTCATGAGTGGCTTGCACTGTGCAGTGAACCCTCAGTAGTTACTTTCACGAAGTCTTCTCTTTATGTTAGATTTGGATATTGATACGCCAACCTCCTGGAGAGTGTTGGTCACTTGGTTGGCTGTTGTGAAGGAGTTTCTCTTCACCATGGAGATTATTCTGAGATCATCCATCACTGTTGTCTTCCGTGGGCGCCCAGGTCTTTTTGCATTGATGAGTTCACCAGTGCTTTCTTTCTTTCTCAGAATGTACCAGACTGTAGATTTTGCCACTCCTAATATTGTAGCAATTTCTCGGATGGGTTTTTTCTGTTTTCGCAGCTTAAGGATTGCTTGTTTCACCTGCATGGAGAGCTCCTTTGACCTCATGTTTACTTCACAGCGAAACCTTCCAAATGCAAGCATCACACCTCAAATCAACTCCAGGCCTTTTATCTGCTTAATTGAGAATGACATAACGAAGAGATTGCCCACACCTGTCCATGAAGTGGCCTTGGAGTCAATTGTCCAATTACTTTTGGTCCCTTTAAAAACAGGGTGGCACATGTTAAGGTGCTGAAACTTCTAAACCCTTCATCCAATTTTAATGTGGATACCCTCAAAAGAAAGCTGAAAGTCTGAACTTCAACTGCATCTGAATTGTTTTGTTTAAATCTCATTGTGGCAATGTCTATAACCAAAATTAGAAAAATGTTGTCTCTGTCCAAATATATATGGACCTAACTGTAGGTGAAGCCTAAGATAAGCCTGCATACCACTAATAAAAAGGTACATGTAAGGAGTACCAACCTGCAGCCGTGTGTGGAGAGGAGCCCCGACGCGCGTTTCGCGGATACTGCTTCCTCGGGACTCACAGGCAGAGGACCTGGAACACGGAGCCGCATGCAGCGCTGGAACGGGGGACAGGTGAATATAATACTTACCCTCCTGGCGCGTCCACGGTCCCTGCCTCTCCGTTGGAGATCGCGGTGTGCGTTCAGTTTTTACGCATACCGCGATCTCCTGGGAGCGTCACTCTGTGGGGTCCAGACTGCGCCGGCGCTTGCGAAGTCTATAAAAGCTTCGGACAGAGTGACGCTCCCAGCGTTATATTATAGATTTCAAGATTGGGATCTATAGGTATCTGTGATTTCTCCTCCTATTTTTTGGAGGTTTTTTCACCCTGTGTTTTTATTTTTGTTTAATTTTTATCATATTTTCAATAAATATTTGTTTTTATCATAAAGCTTGAAGCACTTTATACCTATTGGCTTTGACTATCGCTATTATAGATATTGATTGTGAATGCAGCAAATATCACTTAGGCCCCTTTTAACCCCTTCATGACCTTGGGATTTTTTGTTTTTCCGTGTTCGTTTTTCGCTCCCCTCCTTCCCAGAGCCATAACTTTTTTATTTTTCCGTCAATTTGGCCATGTGAGGGCTTATTTTTTGCGGGACGAGTTGTACTTTTGAACGACATCATTGGTTTTAGCATGTCATGTAGTAGAAAACGGGGAAAAAATTCCAAGTGCGGTGAAATTGCAAAAAAAGTGCAGTCCCACACTTGTTTTTTGTTTGGCTTTTTTGCTAGGTGCACTAAATACTAAAACTGACCTGCCATTATGATTCTCCAGGTCATTACGAGTTCATAGACACCTAACATCACTAGGTTATTTTTTATCTAAGTAGTGAAAAAAAAATCCAAACTTTGCTACAAAAAAAAAAATTGCGACATTTTCTGATACTCGTAGCGTCTCCATTTTTCGTGATCTGGGGTCGGTTGAGGGCTTACTTTTGCATGCTGAGATGATGTTTTTAATGATAGCATTTCGGTGCAGATACGTTCTTTTGATCGCCCCCTAATTTTAATGCAATGTCGCGGCGACCAAAATAAACGTAATTCTGGCATTTCAAATTTTTTTCCCGCTACGCTGTTTAGCGATCAGGTTAATGCTTTTTTTAATTGATAGATCGGGCGATTCTGAGCGCGGCGATACCAAATATGTGTAGATTTGATTTTTTTTATGGATTTATTTTGATTGGGGCGAAAGGGAGGCGATTTAAACTTTTATTTATTTTTTTTATTTTTTTAACATTTTTTTCAACTTTTTTTTTTCACTTTTGCCATGCTTCAATAGCCTCCATGGGAGGCTAGAAGCTGGCACAGCACGATCGCCTCTGCTACATAGCAGCGATCTGCTGATCGCTGCTATGTAGCAGAAATGCAGGTGTGCTGTGAGCGCCGACCACAGGGTGGCGCTCACAGCCACCGGCGATCAGTAACCATAGAGGTCTCAAGGACCTCTATGGTTACAATGGAGAAGCATCGCCGACCTCCGATCATGTGACGGGGGTCGGCGATGACGTCATTTCCGGCCGCCCGGCCGGATGCGGTAGTTAAATGCCGCTGTCTGCGTTTGACAGTGGCATTTAACTAGTTAATAGGTGCGGGCAGATCGCGATTCTGCCCGCGCCTATTATGGGCACATGTCAGCTGTTCAAAACAGCTGACATGTCCCGGCTTTGGTGCGGGCTCACCGCGGAGCCCTGCATCAAAGCAGGGGATCTGACCTCGGACGTACTATCCCGTCCGAGGTCAGATAGGGGTTAAACATCATTTTTTTGCCATCAGGCGCAATCCGTCGAATCCGACTTGCATTATCGACGGATTGCCTCACGTTTCATCCGTTGTTTGCCGGATCCGTCAAAAATTGTTTGTCCGGCGGCCTTGCGACAATGGACAAAGTAACTTTGTGTACGTCGAAAAAATGGACAGCGATGGTTCTGTCGCCGTCAGTCGTTTGCTAGAATAGAAGCCTATAGCGTTGGATCCGTCAATTGACAGAATCCGGCGACGGATTTTTTTTTAACTAAGCATGCTCCAATACAATTAGCCAGATCCGCTAGTTGGATCCGTCCAAAAAACGGATCCGTCGCATCAGTTTTTCACAATCTGCGATGGATCCGTCAAGCCAACGGATTGTGACTGACGGCAAAAAACTGATGTGTGAAAGGGGCCTTAGAATCATGGTTTACATTACTGTCATTATCAAGTGTGACAAATTGTGAAGACGTTTGGGACCTTTATATTATTACAGTAGTTCTTCCTCATTTTTATAACTTATCTTGAGAATGTGAACGTAGGGATGACATTCGTGTACTAAATTTTTATATTTTCTAGGTGCATTGCAGTTTTAGCAAATCTCATCCCTTTCAAGGGGAGGCATTACTGGGAGGTAAAAGTTGATGAACATGCAGAGTATCGGATTGGAGTAGCCTATGAAGATATAAACAGGAGTGCAGTCCTCGGGGCCAACAACAGCTCCTGGTGTCTCCGACATATCCGGACACCTGCAAGGTAATGTGACGCTGCCTACATACTAGTGAACTCCATACAAAGGAGAACTTATACAAAATGGTATGTAACCCACATTGCAAATTCAAAAATACAGTAGATTTATTAATGTATTCACAATGTATCACAAGAAATCAAGTTAACCACCTGAGAGACAAGCAAAAGAAGGCAGCAAAACACAGCAAGAGGAGACAAAGTGAATCCAAGTACCGTATTTTCTGCTGTATAAGACGACTGGGCGTATAAGATGACCCCCAACTTTTCCATATAAAATATGGAATTTTGGATATACCCGCCGTCATCTTATACGCCCAGTCATCTTATACGGCGTGTGCGGTGCATATGGTTCCCAGGGTCTGGAGGAGAGGAGACTCTCCTTCAGGCCCTGGGATCCATATTCATGTAACAAATAAAGAAAAATAAAAAATATGGATATACTCACCCTCGGACGGCCCTTGGCTCTTAGCGGTGCAAGCGGCAGCCTCCGTTCCTAAGAATGCATTGAGCGTATGACCTGCAATGATGTCGCGGTGATGCGACCGGTCACGCGACCGCGACGTCATCGCAGGTCCTACGCTCAATGCATTCTTAGGAACGGAGGCTGCCGCTTGCACCGCTGAGAGCCAAGGGCCGTCTGAGGGTGAGTATATCCATATTTTTCTTTTTCTTTATTTTTTACATGAATATGGATTCCAGGGCCTGAAGGAGAGTCTCCTCTCCTTCAGACCCCGAAAACCATCCAGGATCGCTCCCTGCACACGCCGTACCTGGCGTATAAGATGACCCCCGGATTTTGAGATGATTTTCAGGGGTTAAAAAGTCGTCTTATATGCCGGAAAATACGGTATATGCTGACCAGGTGAATCACCAGTAGTCTTATATTGTATGTATATGGAAATCACAAGACAATTGATAGAAGCAAAAATCAAGGATGCAACTTTCAATAGGTGGGTATAGATTTACTACTGCCAAGTGCGACCTGGACACATTTCAGATGGACGGTGACAAACTGGAAGGGGTAAAAGACTTCAACCGTCTCAGATCAACGATCACTCAAGATGCAGCGACGACACCGGAAGTCAATAGGAGAATAGCTTTGGACAAATCAACAATGAAGTCACAGGACAAGGTCTTCAAACAGAGGAACATTTCAATGGCGACGAAGACACAGCTCTTACATAGTTTTTTTTTTTTTTTTAACAGATGCGAATCCGGGATGATAAAGAAACGATAGGGAGGATGAATCGATGCCTTTACAATGTTGTGCTGGAGAGGGATGTTATCAATACCATGGATGGCAAGAAGAACAAACAAATCAATTTTGAAACAAATCAAGCCAGACATGTCACCTGAAGCAATGATCACCAAGGTATGACTTGCCTACTTTGGAAACATTATACGAAGAAAGCAATCACTGCAGAAGGACATCAGAAGAAGAATAGAATGAACAATGGGAAGAGGAAGACCAACAACCCGACGGCTTGATGCAATCAAGATCACGACAGAGAAGACCCTGATGGACCTATCTAAACTTGCACAAGATTGATCTTCCTACAGATTGTTCATCCATGAAGTTGTCATGGATCGAGACCAAGCCAAAGACTGTTAAAAAATATATATTAAAACATACCTAATGGTTACAATTGACCAGGTACCAAGTGAATTGAAAGTCTGAAGCAATCAAGATGGACCCATATTGCTCTTCTCCTGCTGGAATGGAGTCAGACCCTGACATGGGTTTCGGCATAAGCCTTCATCAGTGAGGCATTGGATATGTCTAAAATGTACACCTATTGAAAGTTGTTTGACTCCCCCCTCTATTATTCTTTACTTGGTCTCTTATAATTTGCATCCTTGTGATGTGCCGTTATCATTTGTCTTATGATTTCCATCAACAACAGTGGAGCTAATAAATGAGCTCACAGGCTGTGTCCGAGTTTAGGGCACAAGCCACTGAGCTCAATAACACAGCACTGACATCACATCTCCAGCACTGCAGACAATAACAAACTCTGGAAGCAGCAGAGCAGTCTCAGTGCTGGACATGGGGACGGTGAGTAAAGCACAGTTTATTTGTGTAAACAAACTGCAGATGGTTGGACAGGGTTTTATGGAAACAGGAAAACCCCTTTAACTTATAGAACGTAAACACAATTTATTTTAGGAATTGCTTTTAAAATTTTTTTATTATTTTGTTCACTCTCCCACAGGCACAGATATGAATTTTTGCACTGCGGCGTGTCTCCAGATATTCGGGTATCAATACCTTTATTGAGGATTGGAATCCTACTTGATTATGATTGTGAAAGATTATCATTCTTTAACATGGACATACTCCAGCACTTGTACACATTTGAATGCCAATTTCGCCATCTAGTGCACCCATGTTTTGCACTAGAAAAACCAGGACGCTTAAAGATACATAATGGTATTCCAATGCCTCAATCACTGAATTTATCCTGAGGACATGGAAAATCATCACATGAACTGTTGGAATCCCTGTGGAATAGTGCACCTATGTATGCAACATATGGAAAAGATTCTTCTTGTGGCTGGGGTGCCAGCATTGCTGTAATATACTCCAATAAAACAGTAACTTGGCTCATGGAGATTAATGTGAAATTGATCTGTAGCATAGCTATACATTTCCACATGACAGTCCTTGCAGTAAGTTGATTCATAGTAGCTGTCATAGCTCAAAATAATTAAAGGAAATCTGGTAGCAGGTTTTTGCTACATAATCTGAAAGCAGCATGATGTAGGTGACGAGATTTTGATTCCAGCGATGTGTCACTTACTGGACTGCTTGG
The DNA here is from genome assembly GCF_032444005.1 of Ranitomeya imitator. Taxonomy (NCBI): domain Eukaryota; kingdom Metazoa; phylum Chordata; class Amphibia; order Anura; family Dendrobatidae; genus Ranitomeya; species Ranitomeya imitator. The sequence continues at coordinate 511,948,304 of NC_091285.1, read as the reverse complement.
TGCAGTTTTTGCAGAATCTCCATTTTGTCAGTTGTAGATCTAGCAGTGCTCTGAATGCCAAGCTCTGTAGGACCCCACCCCTGATTGGCAGCTTCCTGTGTACACTGTACATTGTCTGCAAGCTGCCAATCAGTGGTGGGAACGGAGTTACACAGATTACCTGGACTGTCTTGCATGTGAGACTAATATTTGACATGTGCATATTAACCTCTTTTGCTATGAAGCCCCTAAAATATCTGATGCAAGCAATTACCTTCATTAGTCACATGGTTAGTGAAAGTAAGTCCACCTGTGTGCAACCTAAGTATCACATGGTCTGACAGTATATACATTTTACCTTTTCAGAAAGGCCACGAAAGACCAAAGAGATCTCCAGACAAGTCAGGGACAAAGGTGCTGAGAAGTTGAAGTCAGGGTTGGTTTATAAAAAAAATATCCCAATCTCTGATGATCCCCGTAGCACCATTAAAACTATTATCATCAAACGGAAAGAACATGGTACCACAACATACCTGCCAAGAGAGCCGCCCACCAAAACTCTCAGAGAGAAAAAGAGTTTGTAGCCAGCTCACCGGTAAATCACCGCAGGTGCACGGAACTCCGCTGCAGGAAGACGATCCAATCATCAGAGAAACAAAAAAGTTGAGTTCTAGCTCCTTAAAACATGACGTTTATTATATCCAAATATAAAATCCAAATGTCCATGGTGTGCAACCTCCCACCGGTAAGTACCTGGGATGACAGAGATAAACGGCTACGCGTTTCGATTGGAGTGATCTTTATCAAAGCCATACCTGGATCAGGCAGCTTCTCCTACTTATAAGGAGGCTCACCCAACCAGATCATTCATTTGAGTCACATGGCAATTTGACAAGTCCTTTCATCTAAAATCATTGTTCTATATGTAACAACATAACAAAAACAAAGGATTAAAATCACATTCAGCAATAATGTAACATAACTTCATGTCTTTTATTCAATCCTGTTGGGACGCAGGTGTTCAATTGGAAAATCCAATATGCTTCTCGTGTGAGAAGCCGGCGTCTAATGTCACCACCCCGACTGGGGGTATTAACCCGTTCAATGCCCTGAACCTGAAGAGTGACAGTGCTGCGTGCATGGTGCATAACAAAATGTTTGGATGCTGCTGATATATTCCTGTCATTATTCTGAGTGTTACCTATGTCATATAAGTGTTCCCTAATGCGTGTTTTCAATTTTCTGGACGTACAGCCCACATACGACAGGTTACACTCTATGCATTTGATTTTGTATACCACATTGCAAGAATTACAATTGATGTACTGCTTTATATCAAATTTGATAGTTTCATCCGCATTATAAAATGTCTTTTCAATACTGGCGAATTTACATGTGCTACAATTTCGTGTACCACACCTGAAAAATCCTGGATAATTTAACCAGGTTCTGATGGATTTATTTTTGGAGCAGAACAAGCTAGGGGCTATTTTATTACCAATGGTCGGGGCTCTTCTCGACACCACATTAATGCCAGAATTTAGTATGTTATACAGCTGCGGATCTTCATATAAAATAGGTAAATATCTGTTGACAATATCTCTAATTCTAGCGAACTGCGGGCTATATTGAAAGCATATGCATGGCTTTTGTTCCATTTGTAAATTTCTATGTTTTTGTGCTGTAACTAGTTCTTTGCGATCTTTTCCTGCTACTATTTTTTTAGCCCGATTAATTGTCCATTGAGGGTATTGTCGATATGTTAATTTATTTGCTATTTGATCGATTTCACCCTTGAGATCTTTTTCTGAACTGCAATTCCTTTTAATCCTGGTGAACTCACCCACCGGAATTGATTTAATTGTATGCCTGCTATGGCTGCTTTTGGCATGCAGTATTGTGTTACCCCTCACTGGCTTGTGATGTGTTCTGGTGACGATATTTGAATCTATTTGCCCCGTGAGCTCCAGATCTAGAAATGATATACTTTTACTATCTGCCCTATGCGTGAATCTAATATTGTACTCATTCTGATTCAGGTACTCCATGAAGCGCGGTATGGCAGACACATCACCCTCCCATATCATGAGCGTATCATAAGTAGGAGAAGCTGCCTGATCCAGGTATGGCTTTGATAAAGATCACTCCGATCGAAACGCGTAGCCGTTTATCTCTGTCATCCCAGGTACTTACCGGTGGGAGGTTGCACACCATGGACATTTGGATTTTATATTTGGATATAATAAACGTCATGTTTTAAGGAGCTGGAACTCAACTTTTTTGTTTACCAAAACTCTCAGCCCAGGCAAGGAGGGCATTAATCAGAGAGGCAGCACAGAGACCAAAGGTAACCCTGAAGTAGATGCAGAGTTCCCAAGCAGAGACTGGGGTATCAGTCCATATGACCACAATAAGCCACACAATCCATAGTGGTGGCCTTTATGGAACAGTTGGCAGGAAAAGGCCTTTACGTACATACAAAAATTGTAAGGTTAATTTTGAGTTTGCCTAAAGACATGTGGGAGACTCCTCAAATGAATGGAGGAAGGTGCTCTGGTCAGATGAGACCAAAATTGAACTTTTTGGCCACCAAGGTAAATGCTGCGTCTAGCACCAAACCAACACAACTCGTCACCTCAACAGCAACATCTCCACAGTGAAACATGGTGGCTGCATCATGCTTTGGGGATGTTTTTCGACAGCAGGGACGAGGAAAGTGGTCCAAATCGAGGGGAACATGGATGGTGCAAAATACAGTATTGTGATATTCTTGAGCAAAACCTGTATCAGTCTGTTAGTGATTTGAGACTGGGTTGGAGGTTCACCTTCCAACAAGTCAATGAACCAAAATATACTGCTAAAGCAACACTTGAGTGGTTTAAGGGAAACAAGTAAATGTTTTGGAGTGGCCTAGTCAAAGCCCAGACATTAATCCAATTGAGAATCTGTGCTCAAACTTGAAGATTGCTGTTCATCAGAGGAAACCATCTAGCTTGAAGGAGCTGGAGCAGGTTTGCCGTGAGGAATCGGTAAAAATCGCAATGACAAGATGTGAAAAGTTCATAGAAACTTATCCAAAGTGACTTGCAGCGTAGTCGCCGCAAAAGGAGGCTCTACAAAGTACTGACTTTAGGGGTAGTTAATAGTTATGCACACTGAAGGTTTCAGATATTTGTCCTATTTGTTGTTTGCTTCACAATAAAAAGAAAACCAATGTTCTCAGTTGAAATGATTGTTCTTTACATGAACTGATGTAAACCCTAAAAAAACAGTGAAATTCCAGGTTGTGAGGTATAAAAATACGTAAAAATGTCAAGGGGTGAAAAATTTTGCAAGGCACTGTATACATCCCATAGAATATGCTGGGCCATATACATCACATAGGAGAAGCTAGGGCTGCAGCACATACATTCCATAGAAGATGCCAGGGCTGGAGCATATAAATCCCATAGGAGAAGCTAGGGCTGCAGCATATACATCCCATAGGAGATACTGGGGCTAGTTCATATACAAAATATAGGAGACATTTGAGCTGCGGTACATAAAGCACATAGCAGACACTCGAGCCTTGTTATATACAATAGGAGACAATGAGGCTGGAGTATATACATCACAGGAGACAATGAGGTTTGCGTATAAACATCACAGGTGACACTGAGGCAGGAGTAGCGACATGACAGGTGATGCTGTGGCAGGAGCAGAAACATCACAGGTGACACTGGGGCTGGATCAGAGACATCACAGGTGATGCTGGGGCAGAAGCAGATACATCACAGGTGACATTGGGAGGAGGAGCAGTGATGCTAGGACAGGATCAGAGATACCACAGGTGACACTGGGACGGGAGCAGAGACATCACAGGTGATGTAGGGGCAGGAACAGAGATATTCCAGGTGATGCCTGGGCAGAAGAAGAGACATCACAGGTTACACAGCAACATCAGCAGAGACATCACAGGTGACGTGGAGGCAGGAGCAGAGACATCATAGATGAAGCTGGGACAGGAGCAAAGACTTCAAAGGATACTCTGGGGCAGAAGCAGAAACGTCACAGGTGATGCTGTGGCAGGAGAAAAGACATCACATGTCACAGGTTTACCATGACAAGAGAGGAGTCAGAAGACCACAGCGTCTGATTTCTCCTACTCCTGCACAGATTAGAAGCACTTCACCTTCTTATTAAACAGTGTAAATTTCTTTGGGCAGTGCAGGTGTGAATCTGCTCTGTTGAAAGCCCCTGGAGCTAAGGTTCTAAGAGGTGCACTGCTAGCCACTCCCATCTCCTATATAAACTGCGTCCTGGCTGGCACTCATTGTCAGAGTTAGCTTATGCTGCATGGCTGGAGGTTGTTGTTGGTGGTAATTGAAGAAAGGAGTTTGGTGGATTTATATGTCACTGTTGCTAGGTTTTGAGTGTGTGATAATTCCTTTTCTTCTACTACTTAGGTTTTATCTCATCCTACACTCACTAGTGCATATCTCTGTTGTTTATGTGTATATATATACTAGGTTGTGGCCCAATTCTAACACATCGGGTATTCTAGAATATGCATGTCCCCGTAGTATATGGACAATGATGATTCCAGAATTCGCGGCAGACTGTGCCCGTCGCTGATAGGTCGAGGCAACATTTATGACATCATCGTCGCCATGGCAACCATTATGACATCTACGTCGATACTGTGCCCGTCGCTGAATCAGAGAATCTAACGCATCGGTATTCTAGAATATGCATGTCCCCGTAGTATATGGACAATGATGATTCCAGAATTCGCGGCAGACTCTGTCTGTCGCTGATTGGTCGAGGCAACCTTTATGACATAATCGTCGCCATGGCAACCATTATGACATCTATGTCAATACTGTGCCAGTCGCTGAATCAGAAACGTGGGATTTCTACGTCCTTTATGACATAATCGTCGCTGTGCCCGTTGCTGATTGGTCGAGGCCTGGCGGCCTCGACCAATCAGAGACGCGGGATTTCCTGGACAGACAGACAAACAGACAGACAGATGGAAAAACCCTTAGACAATTATATATATACAGTTAGGGCCAGAAATATTTGGACAGTGACACAAGTTTTGTTATTTTAGCTGTTTACAAAAACATGTTCAGAAATACAATTATATATATAATATGGGCTGAAAGTGCACACTCCCAGCTGCAATATGATAGTTTCCACATCCAAATCGGAGAAAGGGTTTAGGAATCATAGCTCTGTAATGCATAGCGTCCTCTTTTTCAAGGGACCAAAAGTAATTGGGCAATGGACTCTAAGGGCTGCAATTAACTCTGAAGGCGTCTCCCTCGTTAACCTGTAATCAATGAAGTAGCTAAAAGGTCAGGGGTGGATTCCAGGTGTGTGGTTTTGCATTTGGAAGCTGTTGCTGTGAGCAGACAACATGCGGTCAAAGGAACTCTCAATTGAGGTGAAGCAGAACATCCTGAGGCTGAAAAAAAAGAAAAAATCCATCAGAGAGATAGCAGACATGCTTGGAGTAGCAAAATCAACAGTTGGGTACATTCTGAGAAAAAAGGAATTGACTGGTGAGCTTGGGAACTCAAAAAGGCCTGGGCGTCCACGGATGACAACAGTGGTGGATGATCGCCGCATACTTAATTTGGTGAAGAAGAACCCGTTCACAACATCAACTGAAGTCCAGAACACTCTCAGTGAAGTAGGTGTATCTGTCTCTAAGTCAACAGTAAAGAGAAGACTCCATGACAGTAAATACAAAGGGTTCACATCTAGATGCAAACCATTCATCAATACCAAAAATAGACAGGCCAGAGTTAAATTTGCAGAAAAACACCTCAAGAAGCCAGCTCAGTTCTGGAAAAGTATTCTATGGACAGATGAGACAAAGATCAACCTGTACCAGAATGATGGGAAGAAAAAAGTTTGGAGAAGAAAGGGAACGGCACATGATCCAAGGCACACCACATCCTCTGTAAAACATGGTGGAGGCAACGTGATGGCATGGGCGTGCATGGCTTTCAATGGCACTGGGTCACTTGTGTTTATTGATGATATAAGAGCAGACAAGAGTAGCCGGATGAATTCTGAAGTGTACCGGGATATACTTTCAGCCCAGATTCAGCCAAATGCTGCAAAGTTGATTGGACGGCGCTTCATAATACAGATGGACAATGACCCCAAGCATACAGCCAAAGCTACCCAGGAGTTCATGAGTGCCAAAAAGTGGAACATTCTGCAATGGCCAAGTCAATCTCCAGATCTAAACCCAATTGAGCATGCATTTCACTTGCTCAAATCCAGACTTAAGATGGAAAGACCCACAAACAAGCAAGACCTGAAGGCTGCGGCTGTAAAGGCCTGGCAAAGCATTAAGAAGGAGGAAACCCAGCGTTTGGTGATGTCCATGGGTTCCAGACTTAAGGCAGTGATTGCCTCCAAAGGATTTGCAACAAAATATTGAAAATAAAAATATTTTGTTTGGGTTATGTTTATTTGTCCAATTACTTTTGACCTCCTAAAATGTGGAGTGTTTGTAAAGAAATGTGTACAATTCCTACATTTTCTATCAGATATTTTTGTTCAACCCTTCAAATTAAACGTTACAATCTGCACTTGAATTCTGTTGTAGAGGTTTCATTTCAAATCCAATGTGGTGGCATGCAGAGCCCAACTCGCGAAAATTGTGTCACTGTCCAAATATTTCTGGCCCTAACTGTATATAGATATATATGTTTGTTTATATGTGTGTATATATGTTTGTATGGTTAGTATTTTTCATTACCCTTTTCGTATTACCTTGTTAGTTTGGTTGGAGTATTACTGTACACTACTACTCCCCTCTTCCCTGGGTGGGGGAAGGGTACATGCGGATTCAGGAGCTAAGGCAAGGAATATGGCCCAGGTGTCTTCACCATCAGAAGAAACCTGGAAAACAGGACGAGCTAGGGCACCCCTAGCAGTAAGGACAGGGAGGGAGCCACTGGTCCCATGACAACAGAGTCCTGACAACAGCTGACACTCTTAGTCTAAGGTGTTTTAATCGCAGCAGGACCATTACCCCACCACAGAGAGAGATATTTTAGTCTAAGAAGAGGATTCACAGTAGGTTCCCATTCAGATGAATAGATCAATGGCTTCACTCAATTTTACTGTACTAAAGCAAGGAAATGTGTGATATATGAAATGTGAATAGCATAATGGCTTGTGAAATCTATAAAAAAACACATGAGATGCTTAGCACAAGATCTGGCCAAAAATTGTGAGCCCATCCACCAAACGTCAAGGTAATCTCAGATCGGATGGGTCCCTGACCTGAGTGCCTAGTGTGAACACTTACCTATGGCTAATAACATGGTAAAGCCTGCATTTATAGGAAGGTCGGAACCAACTGTGTTTGGATGTAATTAAAATCACAGCATGGTGAAGGGCGGGGCGTTCAAGTCAGAAAAAATAGTCATCTATATATATAATTGCCTAAGGGTTTTTCGGTCTGTCTTGGAAATCCCGCGTCTCTGATTGGTCGAGGCCGCCACGACGATGATGTCATAAAGGACGTAGACATCCCGCGTCTGACGGGATGTATCGACGTAGATGTCATAATGGTTGCCATGGCGACGATGATGTCATAAAGGTTGCCTCGACCAATCAGCGACGGGCACAGTCTGCCGCGACTTCTGGAATCATCATTGTCCATATACTACGGGGACATGCATATTCTAGAATACCCGATGCGTTAGAATCGGGCCACAATCTAGTATGATAATAAACCTCTTACCCATGGCTGTGAGGGGTGCCGTAGGGTGTATTACTCTATTATCTCTTGCATGTTTACACAGTATCAGCCATCGGTGTATATAGAGGTGATCCGATAGCTGCTACTGAACAGGTGGCGGCAGCACCATCTTGCTGGAGAAGAAAAAAAAAAATCCTCCTCCAAGATGGCACCGCCTGCACCTGTTCAGTAGCAGCTCTTAGAGATGAAAAGAAACTCTTCTGCAGGCAGGTACCTTTTTCTTTTCTTCAATATGTACAGATATTCATTATGCATTATGCAAACTATGGGGCAGGTCAGTGAGGGATCAGTGACCTGTCAGCAGTCTGCATTATGAATAGCTAATCAGAACACCACATGAAGACCCCTCACAGGCCGCCCTGGAGCACGAACATATCATTAACTCAAAACTGAAAATAAAGATTAAACAACAACCACAACACGGATTTCATGACCCAGGTATCATTTTAATCAGTATAACGGTGCCGACCTGACACTGTCTGTAGGTTACTGTGCACAATCCTGCTGCCAGGTTCCCTTTAAAGCTTTGTCATATATCAACTAAAACTATCACGTTATTCAGTGCCCATGCTGCATTCCATGAATGCTTATATACTGTGAGGAAAAAGTATTTAGTCAGCCAATTGTGCAAGTTCTCCCACTTAAAAAGATGAGAGAGGCCTGTAATTGATATCATAGGTAGACCACAGCTATAAGAGTCAAAATGAGAAAACAAATCCAGAAAATCACTTTGTCTGATTTGGCAAGTTTTATTGTGCAAATTATGGTGGAAAAGAAGTATTTGCTCATTAAAAAAAGTTAATCTCAATATTTTGTTATATATCCTTTGTTGGCAATGACAGAGGTCAAACATTTTTTGTAAGTCTTCACAAGGTTGGCACACACTGTTGGTGGTATGTTGGCCCATTCCTCCGTGCAGATCTCTAGAGCAGTGATGTTTTGGGTCTGTCATTGGAAACACGGACTTTCAATCTGCCTCCAAAGGTTTTCTATGGGGTTGAGATCTGGAGACTGGCTAGGCCACTCCAGGACCTTCATATGCTTCTTACGAAGCCACTCCTTCGTTGCCCAGTGTGCTTGGGATCATTATCATGCTGAAAGACCCATCCACGTTTTTTTTCCCACTGTAACTCAGAGTCCCCCTGTATAACCCCCCAAATCATTTTCAAGTTCTCCCACGCTGTATGTATCCGGTTTGATGGCCGTGGCTTCGGGCCTTTCCATTCCTCACCTCGGCTGCTGATTGCTATCCTCCTTTAAATGACTTGGATGTGCCAGCGCACTATGCCTGGCCCTGCTGCAGGCAGAGCTGAAAGCATAAGTGAGCATGAACCTGAAGTAAGACAAAGCTTACTGCTCAGGCAGCAATTTCTGTGGCAATATGGATGACGTGAGGTGTCCTACACGTCAATTAGAGAAGGATGATGGCGATCAGTAGATAGTGGGATGGATGGAGAGGCTCTACAACACACCCATCAGACCGGACCGACTGGATTACAGCGCGGAAGAACTTAAAAAGGTTTATGGGGGTATATAGGGGGAGTCAGGGGATGATAAAAAAGCATTTAGTATGCATCGAGAAGCACTCAGTCTCACGTCAATCTTTTGTTTTTATGAAACAATAATACACTTAGCGCCATATATCAATGTTATGTCAGATGGATGCAATGTGAATGCATTTATGTAAGAGAAAACACAGAAATCATTTTTTTATACACCTATATCAAATTTTAACTCGTGTTGTAAGACTGGCAAAGCTAAAACGTTGTACTGTATATATCCATAGATGTGTGAGTTATATACTGTAGACTCCTTAACACTGATATTGCAACACCAAGAAGGAAAAGTCATGGAGTTATGAAAATGACAGGATGGCCAGACATGTTAATGATATGCAAATGATGAATAAAAGCATTTTCAAAACATCAATTCATTCAGTACTAAGAGCACCATCTTCAGGATTTCCTACACTTACACTTTTATTAGATGTTATTAACCCCTTCCCGACCTGTGACTCCACGTAGGCGTCATGAAAGTCAGTGCCAATCTGACCTGTGACGCCTATGTGGCATCATGGTGGGATCGCGTTCCTGCAGGTCGGGTGAACGGGTTAACTGAAATGTCACCCGACCTGCAGGTACAAGCAGACTTGTACTTGAGCCCAGGGGCTTTGCCCTCGTGGCTACGGTCCCTCCTGGTGACCTATTTGTCACCCCCCAGATCTGATTGGGGACTAAAAGATCATGGTTGTGAAAAAAATATGACTTTTTTTATTTTCACGCCCAGGCGCTATTAACTTTAGTGAAACACCTGGGGGTTCAAAGTTCTCACCACACATCTAGATAAGTTCCTCAGGGGGGTCTAGTTTCCAAAATTTAGTCACTTGTGGAGGGTTTCCACTATTTAGGTACATCAGGGGCTCCCCAAACGTGACATGATGCCCATGGACCATTCCATCAAAGTCTGCATTCCAAAGCGTCACTACTTCCCTTCCAAGCCCCGACGTGTGCCCATACAGTAGTTTTCTCCCACACATGGAGTATCAGCGTACTCAGGACAAATTTGACAAAAACTTTTGGGGTCCAATTTCTCCTGTTACCCTTGGGAAAAAAAATTGGGGACTAAAAGATCATGTTTGTGGAAAAAATTTGATTTTTTTTTAATTTTCACACCCGGGCGCTATAAACTTTGAACCCCCAGGTGTTTCACTAAAGTTCTCACCACACATCTAGATAAGTTCCTTGATGGGTGGGGGGGGGGGGCTCTAGTTTCCAAACTGCGGTCACTTATGGGAGATCTCCAATTTTTAGGCACACAGGGGCTCTCCATATGCCACACGGTGTCCACTAACGAATCGAGCTAATTTTCCATTCAAAAAGTCAAATGGCGCTCTTTCCCTTCCGAGACTTGCCGTGGGCCCAAACAATGGTTTACCCCCACATATGAGGTATCTGTGTACTGAGGAGAAATTGCCTAACAAATTTTAGGATCTGTTTCATCCTGTTGCCTATGTGAAAATGAAAAAATTGAGGCTAAAAGAACATTTTTGTGAAAAAAAGTACTTTTTCATTTTTACGGATCAATTTGTGAAGCACCTGGGGGTTCAAAGTGCTTACAATGAATCTAGATAAGTTCCAAAATAGGGTCACTTGTGGGGGATGCTCCAAACGTGGACATGGTGTCCGTTAACGATTGGAGCTAATTTTCCATTCAAAAAGTCAAAAGTCAAATGGCGCTCCTTCCCTTCAGAGCCCTGCGTGCGCCTGAACAGTGGTGTATGACCACATATGAGGCATCGGTGTATTCAGGGGAAATTGCCCAACAAATTTTAGGATCCATTTTATCCTATTGCCCATGTGAAAATTAAAAAAAGTGAGGCTAAAAACATTTTTGTTGGAAAAATTAAAATGTCTATTTCTTCCTTCGACGTTGCTTTAGTTCCTGTGAAGCACCTGAAGGGTTAATAATCTTCTTGAATGTAGTTTTGAGTAGCTTGACCAAATGTGATGTGGTCACTAAAAAAATGGTTTTGCTAGAAAAATTAGAAATTGCTGATAAACTTTGAACCCTAATAACTTACTAACATTTTTTCCCCCCAAATTGTGCTGATGTAAAATAGACATGTGGGAAATATTATTTATTAACTGTTTTGTGTCACATAACTCTCTCGTTTAACAGAATATAAATTGAAAATTTGAAAATTGCCAAATTTTCTGTCCTACCAGCTAAAAATATAATTTTATTTAGTGTCAGCTATGCATTCACCCATAAAAACCTTTTATATTTCTCCTGCGATGTATGCTAATAGGGTCCATCCGGTCCGATGGGCATGTGTTTAGTTCACTCATTCCACCCCTCTCCTCGGATGCTGCACGCAGTCTTTGACGTGGATGGCGCAAATCGCTGTGACATATCGCGCCTGCACAGTCAAAGGCTGCCGTCACACTAGCAGTATTTGACATCAGTATCTGTAAGCCAAAACCAGGAGTGGGTGATAAATGCAGAAGTGGAGCATATGTTTCTGTTATACTTTTCCTCTAATTGTTCCACTCCTGGTTTTGGCTTACAAATACTGATGTAGGGGCATGGCTTAGGCGCAGGTGATGTAGGTCGCAAAACGTGCGAGCTCCTGAGGTAAGCCTCTAACGCAACATATAACGGGATCTTTTTTGAAAATTTTTACTTCCATTCACATTTACTTTTATTTAGAAATTTATTATGCACATTGAGACATTTTTTGCCTTAATCGGATAATCCTAGGATTGTTTATCCTGTTTTTGAAGATGACAGACTTAAAATGGCATCATCAAACGGCTTGTCCCTGTGAGTGACTAATTTTCTGAGGTAAAATAAACTACAGGACTACAATTTTTATTTTTAAACATTGTGTTTTTTTTATTTTTTATATACATTTGTGTGGATTTATAACATTTTTAAAACAATTCTTGCTTTTAGTGCTATTTTTCTGGTTTACCTGGTGTCTGTGAGGTTGCTATGGTTACCTCAGTAACCTCTATTGCTCTGCTGAAGACATTGTGTTAATTTCTATTAATAACACTGGAGGTGTTTTTTGGGGTTGCCCCTGGCCACCTGGTTTTTTTTTTTTTACCCTTTTTTATTGAATTTGTACCAGGCACATAATCTTTGAGGGCCCTGTCACGGCCTGTCATAAGTGGTGGTGGTCTGGCATTTTTTCTTTTAGTAATGTCACCGCTAATTGGGTGGTGTGACAGACTCCCAAGAAACACCTCCCTCAATCTTTCTTAAGTGTGCCCCTACCTAACTAGGAGGTTTTCGCCATTTTGACTACGTTTGGACCTGGCACACCGGGGGTGAAGATTCTGTCAGGGACCACTCCAGGCGCCATCTTCCTCCATCTCAGTGATGTCACCGTTAATCGGGCGGTGTCACAAACTACAACGGATCACCTTCCTAGGGTGTGCCCTTATACCGGGGGGTTTTCACCCCCTTTTAACTGTATTTGCACCTGTCACTCCGGGAGTGAAGCGAAGCTTCTACCACGGACCGCTCCAGGCACAACCTTCCTCCACTTCCGTGACGTCATCGCCTGCGATATTCTTGTAAGTGCTCAAATTGCTTCGAAACCACATCAGGAAACTTAGTTCGGGTTGCCCCTTGTGAACCGGGGGGTCTGGGATCTATTTTGCTTGTTTTATTGGGCACATCCCCGGGAAGATCCTGTCACAGACTGCTGTTTCCATCGGTTCCCCGCCTTTTCCTCCTCTGGTGGTGACGTCACCTATGACTGCGGCCATCTTCTGGAGGCTGCAGAAGATTACAGCTGCTCTGTCTTTGTATAATATTGACTTATTGCTTGCTTGATTTCATTGAGGGTGGGGAAGGGGTGGGTATTTTTATTGCCTGAAAAGGTCTTTTTGGTCCATTTCCTTTTGGCAGTTACTTTTAATAAAGTGGGAGTTGGTTCTGATTAATATATTAATAATAATAATTATATAAAGCTTATAACAAATTTATATTGTATATTTATATGTTTACCTATTTACATATAAGGTCACTTTTACCTGTATCTTATTGGGAGATAACATTTTAAAGTAAGAGGTTGGTAAAATATGTAACAAGTTTCTATGTCATAACCTATACAATATCACATTGTGGTGGGACCTTGTCTTACCTTCAATCACTTTTTTTATAATATCGCTGGACACCACGAGTCATCTCACCTCTAAATTGCCTATGGCTAAATCCTCTGGTTCTTCTAGAGCTCAAAAACAAAATAAGGTCCCACGGGCTATTCGTGGTTCTTCAATGGACTCTGTTAATTTGCTGAATCCAGTTAAGTCTTGTTCTCCTATTGAGAGAGAGCTCTCACAGTCCTCTGTCAAGGCCCTTTCTAATTCCGCATCCACGCCTAAAGCTTGCTTAGCAGAGCTCGGTGTGGAACTTCCCTCTTCATTCATTCCTACTGAGACCATGGACCTCTCTTCCTCTTCAAAGAGGAAGGGTCCCTTGAGTTGGGGGAAATGCCGTCCTCCATTACTAACTCTTCGGAAGAGGACTCTACTAGTTACTCTCCCATTCCTAGTCCAAAAAAGTCCAAACCAAGGACCGAGAAACCATGTCTTCCCTGTCTTCTTGTACCTTTCATGATGCAACGTCGCTTGAGGAGTGTATGGATACTCTGGTTGATAAACTTAGCACCAGATTGCGTCTTGATATGGACAACCAGACGAAAATATTTCAGGAGACTCAAGCTTTTCACTTCTCGGTTGGATAACCATAAAGTCAGACTGGAAGAATTGGAAAAGACACATGCACTGTCCCTAAAGGAACAGTCTGACTCTAAGTCAGAGATTCATCAGTTGAAGCTTAAGTTGGCAGATCTAGAGGACAGATCCCGTCGTAACATTAAAATTAGAGGTATATCTTAAGATATCACGCCCATTAAGCTCCCTGAGTTTGTTAAGGGGATTTTTAGGAGGATGATTTCATCTTCCTAAGCCTCCTTCTGTCCCTGAAGACCTCCCTAGAGATATTATCATGAAAATTCACTTTTATCATATTAAAGAGAAAATACAAAGCCTGGTCAAAATTAACGGAGGATTCCCGGAACCCTATCACCATTTTAAGTTGTTTGCTGACCTGTCCAAAGCGACTATTGAGGATCAGAGGCACTTTAGATCACTCACCTCCATGCTGAGAAAGGCCTTCCTTACAAGTGGGGTTTTCCTCTGAGGCTCATCTTTATAGGGGGAAAAAATGCAGTTTTTCTTACACCTGAGGAGGATTTCCTATTTTTTGAAATCCCACGGTGTTATTTCTTTCGTTCCTGCATCTTCTTCCACGGGTCCAGGCCATGTCACTTGAGCTCAATTTGTCATTTTTTGATTTGCGTACCTGGGTTTTCTAATATTGTATGATATTGTGCTTCTATTATTCATTTGTTCAATCTTAAATATTTGTTATTGGTACTAATGAGGGTCTCTTTGGCCTTGCGCTGCACAGACTTTTCCCCCGGTACAAGAAGGAGAGCCATTTCCCTCTAATGCTCTAGTACTGTAAAGTTAAAAGTTTGCACTTTTTCTTGTTACTTTCAAGCCAGTGATTGCCTACTAACGCCAATTTTTTCTCTCATGGTGCTTACTTTGGTTACCTATAATGTGAGGGGTCTTAATAGCCCGAATAGACATTTTTCCTTTCAGAAGGAAATTAATAAATCTGTTGCGGATGTGGTGTGCCTGCAAGAGACTAAATTTAAGATACATAATCATCCTGCATTTGCCCTAAAACATTACCCACATTTTTATGAAGCCTCGGGTCCCTCTAAAGGGGAAGGCGTTATAACCCTGATCAGAGACTCCTTGTCGTTTGAACTATTGGAGGAATTGGTTGATGTGAATGGTCATTTTCATGTCCTTGTTTGCAAGTTAAATTCCCAAATTCACACAATTGTAAATATTTATGCTCCTAATAAAGGGTCAAATTAAATTTTTAGGTAAGTCATACCTCCCAACTTTCGAGGAAGGGAAAGAGGGACAAAGTTAGCGGCACGGCAAATTTTAGCCACACCTCTGACCACACCCATTTCACAACTAGTCACGCCCCAACCACACCCATTTAGCACTTCTGATCACAATGTTTCGTAAACAATAATTATAAACAAAAAAATATGGCCACACAGTGCTCCATACTGTATAATGGCCACACATGATGCTCCATACTGTATAATGGCCCCAAATGATGCTGCATACAGTGTACTGGCCCCAAATGATGCTCCATACTGTATAATGGCCACACGACACTCCATACTGTATAATGGCCCCAAATGATGCTGCGTACAGTGCACTGGCCCCACGTGATGCTCCATACAGTATAATGGGCCCACATGATGCTCCATACTGTATAATGGCCAAACATGATGCTCCATACTGTATAATAGCCCCAAATGATGCTGCGTACAGTGCACTGGCCCCACGTGACGCTCCATACAATATAATGGGCCCACATGATGCTGCATACTGTATAATGGCCACACCTGATGCTCCATACTGTATAATGGCTCCACATGATGCTCCATACTGTATATTGGCCACAGCGCTCCATACTGTATAATGGCCACACATTATGCTCCATACTGTATAATGCCAACACATGATGCTCCGTAATGTATAATGGCTCCACATGATACTCCATACTGTATAATGGCCACACAGTGCCCCATACTGTATAATGGCCACACAATGCTCCATACTGTATTAATGGCCACATTATGCTACATACTGTATACTGGCTCCACATGATGCTGCGTACAGTATACTTGCCCTTCGTGATGGTCCATACAGTATAACGGCCCCACACGATGGGGGTTTTGAAATCAGTATTAATTAATGAAATGGGACGGTAATTAAGTATTTGATCAGGACTAGTATGAGGCTTGGGAATAAGTATAACTGTGGCATCCAAATTTTCCCAAGGGAAAGAACCAATGGATGCAGCGGCATTGAAAATTTGAACTAAATGGGGGATAAGAATTTCACGGAATGATTTATAATAATTATTGCTATAACCATCAGGGACAGGGGCCTTATAAGATTTCAATTGTTTTATTGTGTCACTAATCTCTTCTGCAGTAAAAGGAGCAGCCAAAAAGTCTGCATCCATGGAATCAAGTTGTGGAAAATTGACAGAAGACAAAAAGTCATCAATAGATCTCGCACCTGCAATGGGAAGAAAAGGATCTGTACAGTATAATGGCCCCACACAATGCTGGGTACAGTATAATGGCCACACATGGTTACCCCACCCCCATCATTGCCTTCTCCATCACTACACATACCTTTCACCGTTCTCCCTTGCAGCAGCCGGCAGCTTCCACTCCCACTGCACTGAATGGTGGCATCCAGCTGCGCCGCTGACTGCTCACATAGCTGCAGCTGTGATACGCCACTGATAAAGACCTCTCCGTGTCTCCTGTGCCAGTCAGTGTCAGAGCGATATCTGCTCCGATCCGCTCCGTACACCTCCTACACACACGGCTCCGCTCCGTACACCTTGTACACACACGGCTCCGCTCCGTACACCTTGTACACACACGGCTCCGCTCCGTACACCTCATACACACGGCTCCGCTCCGTACACCTCGTACACACACGGCTCCGCTCCGTACACATTGCACATGCTGCTCTGCTCCATATACCTTGTACACACATGGCTCTGCTCCGCACACCTCGTACACGTCTTACACACACGACTCTGGTCTATACACCTTTCACACTCTGCTCCGATCCATACACCTCGTACACACGTGGCTGTGCTCCATACACCTCGTACACACGGCTCTGTCCACCTCTTACACACATGACTCCGCTCCATACACCTTTCACAGCTGCTCCGATCCATACACCTCGTACACACACGGCTGCGCTCCGTACACCTCGTACACACACGGCTGCACTTCGTACACCTCGTACACACACGGCTCCACTCCGTACACCTCGTACACACACGGCTCCACTCCGTACACCTCGTACACACACGGCTCCACTCCGTACACCTCGTACACACACGGCTCCACTCCGTACACCTCGTACACACACGGCTCCACTCCGTACACCTCGTACACACACGGCTCCACTCCATACACCTCGTACACACACGGCTCCACTCCATTCACCTCGTACACACACGACTGCGCTCCACACACCTTGCACATGCGGCTCTGCTCCGTACACCTCGTACACACACGGCTCCGCTCCGTACACACGCTTCTCCGCTCCGTATACCTTGCACATACACGGCTCCGCTCCGTACACCTCATACACACACGGCTCCTCTCCATACATCTCGTATACACACAGCACCACTCCATACACCTTGTACACACACGGCTCCGCTCCATACACATTGCACACGCTGCTCCGTATACCTTGTACACACATGGCTCTGCTCCGCACACCTCATACACACGTGGCTCCGCTCCATACATGTTTTACACACACGACTCTGCTCCATACACCTTTCACACGCTACTCCACTCCGTACACACGCGGCTGCGCCCCATACACCTCGTACACACGGCTCCGTGCACCTCTTACACACACGACTCCGCTCCATACACCTTTCACACGCTGCTCCGATCTATACACCTCGTACACACACGGCTCTGCTACATCCACACTGTAAACACCTCCTGACCTCACACTTATGCTCGTCCAGCGCCATGACAACCAGCAGAGTCCTGTACACGGAGGTCCTCCCGATCATGTGACCCCCTGACTCCTCCCATCCTGTAACTTCATCACAGGTCCTCTGCGCACAGAGCAGCCAATATGTGGTGTGCTACTCTGCGGGTGCATGGACTCAGGGAGCTGACCGGGTGATATTACACACCTCCCAACCAGTGCGGGACAACTAATGTCCCGCCCGGGATCGCGGGACTGACTGTCAAAATCGGGACAGTCCCGCTGGTTCCGGGACGGTTGGGAGGTATGGATAAGTTGATGGAAAAAATTGAACCACTTAAAAAAAGGCATTCTTTTACTTTTAGGAGACTATAATTTGGTCCCTGATAATATACGTAATTGATGCCTCATCCTCAAATAGGCTTAATTTCCCCTCCTTAAATAAATAATTGGCTTTTTACTCAGGAACTTTATGACATCTTTAGATGTTTAGTAACATACATAGTAACATAGTTAGTAAGGCCGAAAAAAGACATTTGTCCATCCAGTTCAGCCTATATTCCATCATAATAAATCCCCAGATCTACGTCCTTCTACAGAACCTAATTGTATGATACAATATTGTTCTGCTCCAGGAAGACATCCAGGCCTCTCTTGAACCCCTCGACTGAGTTCGCCATCACCACCTCCTCAGGCAAGCAATTCCAGATTCTCACTGCCCTAACAGTAAAGAATCCTCTTCTATGTTGGTGGAAAAACCTTCTCTCCTCCAGACGCAAAGAATTGCCCCCTTGTGCCCGTCACCTTCCTTGGTATAAACAGATCCTCAGCGAGATATTTGTATTGTCCCCTTATATACTTATACATGGTTATTAGATCGCCCCTCAGTCGTCTTTTTTCTAGACTAAATAATCCTAATTTCGCTAATCTATCTGGGTATTGTAGTTCTCCCATCCCCTTTATTAATTTTGTTGCCCTCCTTTGTACTCTCTCTAGTTCCATTATATCCTTCCTGAGCACCGGTGCCCAAAACTGGACACAGTACTCCATGTGCGGTCTAACTAGGGATTTGTACAGAGGCAGTATAATGCTCTCATCATGTGTATCCAGACCTCTTTTAATGCACCCCATGATCCTGTTTGCCTTGGCAGCTGCTGCCTGGCACTGGCTGCTCCAGGTAAGTTTATCATTAACTAGGATCCCCAAGTCCTTCTCCCTGTCAGATTTACCCAGTGGTTTCCCATTCAGTGTGTAATGGTGATATTGATACCTTCTTCCCATGTGTATAACCTTACATTTATCATTGTTAAACCTCATCTGCCACCTTTCAGCCCAAGTTTCCAACTTATCCAGATCCATCTGTAGCAGTATACTATCTTCTCTTGTATTAACTGCTTTACATAGTTTTGTATCATCTGCAAATATCGATATTTTACTGTGTAAACCTTCTACCAGATCATTAATGAATATGTTGAAGAGAACAGGTCCCAATACTGACCCCTGCGGTACCCCACTGGTCACAGCGACCCAGTTAAAGACTATAATCACCCTCTGCTTTCTATCACTAAGCCAGTTACTAACCCATTTACACACATTTTCCCCCAGGCCAAGCATTCTCATTTTGTGTACCAACCTCTTGTGCGGCACGGTATCAAACGCTTTGGAAAAATCGATATATACAACGTCCAATGACTCACCATGGTCCAGCCTATAGCTTACCTCTTCATAAAAACTGATTAGATTGGTTTGACAGGAGCGATTTCTCATAAACCCATGCTGATATGGAGTTAAACAGTTATTCTCATTGAGATAATCCAGAATAACATCCCTGAGAAACCCTTCAAATATTTTACCAACAATAGAGGTTAGACTTACTGGCCTATAATTTCCAGGTTCACTTTTAGAGCCCTTTTTGAATATTGGCACCACATTTGCTATGCGCCAGTCCTGCGGAACAGACCCTGTCGCTATAGAGTCCCTAAAAATAAGAAATAATGGTTTATCTATTACATTACTTAGTTCTCTTAGTACTCGTGGGTGTATGCCATCCGGACCCGGAGATTTATCTATTTTAATCTTATTTAGCCGGTTTCGCACCTCTTCTTGGGTTAGATTGGTGACCCTTAATATAGGGTTTTCATTGTTTCTTGGGATTTCACCTAGCATTTCATTTTCCACCGTGAATACCGTGGAGAAGAAGGTGTTTAATATGTTAGCTTTTTCCTCGTCATCTACAACCATTCTTTCCTCACTATTTTTTAAGGGGCCTACATTTTCAGTTTTTATTCTTTTACTATTGATATAGTTGAAGAACAGTTTGGGATTAGTTTTACTCTCCTTAGCAATGTGCTTCTCTGTTTCCTTTTTGGCAGCTTTAATTAGTTTTTTAGATAAAGTATTTTTCTCCCTATAGTTTTTGAGCTTCAATGGTGCCATCCTGCTTTAGTAGTGCAAATGCTTTCTTTTTACTGTTAATTGCCTGTCTTACTTCTTTGTTTAGCCACATTGGGTTTTTCCTATTTCTAGTCCTTTTATTCCCACAAGGTATAAACCGCTTACACTGCCTATTTAGGATGTTCTTAAACATTTCCCATTTATTATCTGTATTCTTATTTCTGAGGATATTGTCCCAGTCTACCAGATTAAGGGCATCTCTAAGCTGGTCAAACTTTGCCTTCCTAAAGTTCAGTGTTTTTGTGACTCCCTGACAAGTCCCCCTAGTGAAATACAGATGAAACTGTACAATATTGTGGTCGCTATTTCCTAGATGCCCAACCACCTGCAGATTTGTTATTCTGTCAGGTCTATTAGATAGTATTAGGTCTAAAAGTGCTGCTCCTCTGGTTGGATTCTGCACCAATTGTGAAAGATAATTTTTCTTGGTTATTAGCAGAAACCTGTTACCTTTATGGGTTTCACAGGTTTCTGTTTCCCAGTTAATATCCGGGTAAAGTCCCCCATAACCAGGACCTCATTATGGGTTGCAGCTTCATCTATCTGCTTTAGAAGTAGACTTTCCATGGTTTCTGTTATATTTGGGGGTTTGTAAAAGACCCCAATGAGAATTTTGTTACCATTTTTCCCTCCATGAATTTCGACCCATATGGACTCGACATCCTCATTTCCTTCGCTAATATCCTCCCTTAAAGTGGACTTTAGACAAGACTTTACATAGAGACAAACCCCTCCTCCTCTCCGATTTTTACGATCCTTTCTAAACAGACTGTAACCCTGTAAGTTAACTGCCCAGTCATAGCTTTCATCTAACCATGTCTCGGTTATTCCCACTATGTCAAAGTTACCTGTAGATATTTCTGCTTCTAGTTCTTCCATCTTGTTTGTCAGGCTTCTGGCGTTTGCGAGCATGCAGTTTAGAGGATTTTGTTTTGTTCCAATCTCCTCGCTGTGGATTGTTTTAGAAATGTTCTTACCTCCCTTCTGAGTATGTTTTCCTGGGTCGTCTTTGTTCAAGTCTAATGTTTTTCTTCCCGTACCCTCTTCTTCTAGTTTAACGCCCTCCTGATGAGTGTAGCGAGTCTTCTGGCGAATGTGTGTTTCCCAGGTTTGTTGAGGTGTAGTCAGTCTCTGGCGAGGAGTCCATCGTACAAGTAATTCACACCGTGGTCTAGGAATCCGAATCCTTGTTGTCTGCACCATCGTCTTAGCCAGTTGTTTGCATCAAGGATCCTGTTCCATCTCCTGGTGCCATGCCCGTCTACTGGAAGGATAGAAGAAAACTACCTGTGCATCCAGTTCCTTTACTTTCTTCCCCAACTCTTCAAAGTCCTTGCAGATTGTCGGTAGGTCCTTCCTTGCCGTGTCATTGGTGCCAACATGTATCAGAAGAAATGGGTGGACGTCCTTGGAGCTGAAGAGCTTTGGTATCCTATCGGTCACATCCTTGATCATCGCACCTGGAAGGCAGCATACTTCTCTTGCAGTTATGTCCGGTCTGCAGATGGCTGCTTCTGTGCCTCTCAGTAGTGAGTCTCCCACCACCACCACTCTTCGTTGCTTCTTGGCTGTACTTTTTGCTGTCACTTGTTGCTGTGTGCCCTTTTCTTTTTTGCTTGCTGGTATTGCTTCATCCTTAGGTGTGCCATCTTCATCCTCTACAAAGATTTGATATCGGTTCTTCAGTTGTGTGGTTGGTGATTTCTCCATGGTCTTCTTGCTTCTTTTGGTCACATGCTTCCACTCATCTGCTTTTGGAGGTTCTCTGACACTTTTTTCACCTTCTGTGACCAGTAGAGATGCTTCTGTTCTGTCTAGAAAGTCTTCATTCTCTTTGATGAGTTTCAAAGTTGCTATTCTTTCTTCCAGACCCCGCACCTTTTCTTCTAAAAGGGCCACTAGTCTACACTTCTGACAGGTGAAATTTGATTCTTCTTCTGGTCGATCTGTGAACATGTAGCACCTGCTGCAGCTCACCATGTAGGTTGTTACATCTGCCATGTTGCTCCTAGATCCTGCTGACTTGCTGTGTGTTTTCCTTCTTGTGTAATCTACTCAGCCAAGCTCTCTTGCAATAATGTCCTACAGGCAAAAATTCGGTTTGGTGATGCTTTCCAAGCAGCTGGTCCCGGCTGTACCCAACGATCTTCTAGCTTAGGGAGACTTCGCTTTTCCCAGAAGGCACCTGGAATATGCAAATTAGCCTCCTCAAGCTTGAATAATATTTTAATCAATTATATAATTTGCGGTCAGATCCTTCTCTTCCCATTCCAGGTGCGAGATCTATTGATGACTTTTTGTCTTCTGTCAATTTTCCACAACTTGATTCCATGGATACTGACGTTTTGGCTGCTCCTTTTACTGCAGAAGAGATTAGTGACACAATAAAACAATTGAAATCTTATAAGGCCCCTGGCCCTGATGGTTATAGCAATAATTATTATAAATCATTCCGTGAAATTCTTATCCCCCATTTAGTTCAAATTTTCAATGCCGCTGCATCCATTGGTTCGTTCCCTTGGGAAAATTTGGATGCCACAGTTATACTTATTCCCAAGCCTCATACTAGTCCTGATCAAATACTTAATTACCGTCCCATTTCATTAATTAATACGGATCTCAAAATTTATTCCAAAGTCTTAGCTAACTAACCACCTTAACCTTATTTTGCTCAAATTTCCACAAACCAGATTGGATTTATCAAGCACCGGCAATCCATTGAAGGTACCAGGAGGCTGATAAATATTATTACCGTATTTTTCGGACTAAAAGACGCACTTTTTCCCCCCAAAAAAAGGGGGAAAAATGGGGGGTGCGTCTAATAGTCGCAATGCAGGCTTACCTAGGTGGCAGAGGTGCGGTGGCAGAGGTCCGGTGGCAGAGGTGCGGTTGCGGGGGTGTGGCGGCAGAGGAGGCGCAGTAAGCGGGGTCCCTTTCCCCGGTATGGTGATGCAGCAGGCCCGGTATGCAGCAGAGCCAGGTGAATCCTCTTGTTATCGGTGGTGGCGGCCATTTTCCGGAGGCCGCGCGTGCGCAGATGGAGCGCTCAGCTTCCCGGGGCTTCAGGAAAATGGCCGCCGCGATCTCCATCTGCCCACGCGCGGCCTCCCGCGGCCATTTTCCTGAAGCCCCGGGAGCAGAGCGCTTCATCTGCACACGCGCGGCCTCAGGAAGATGGCCGTGCCCACCTTTAACAAGAGGATTCACCCGGCTCTGCTGCATACCGGGCCTGCTGCATCACCATACCGGGGAAAGGGACCCCGCTTACTGCGCCTCCTCTGCCGCCACACCCCCGCCACCGCACCTCTGCCACCTAGGTAAGCCTGCATGGTAAGCCAGGGACCCCTCTCACGCCATACCTCTCACTGCACCTCCTGATCCCAGCATCTCCTGATCCCAGCACCTCCTGATCCCAGCACCTCCTGATCCCAGCACCTCCTCATCCCAGCATCACCCCACCTTGCCGACACCTTGCCTCCTGTGACCCTGCTCTGCCACCGCCATAAGATACTGTAAATTCGGACAATAAGACGGACCCCCATGTTATAAAAAATCTTTTTTTCTGCAATTTTCACCCCAAATTTGGGGTGCGTCTTATGGTCCGGTGCGTCTTATAGTCCGAAAAATACGGTAAATTAATTATTTCCCGAAAAATTAACTCCACTTTAAATTTCCCTTGATGCAGGGAAAGCGTTCAATCACTTAAATTGAACTTTTCTCAAATGTTCCCTACAAAAATTTGGCTTTGATTTGGATTTTATAAATAAAATTATGGCTTTATATTCCTCAGGCAAAAATGTATATTAACAATCACTTTTCTCCCCCATTTCCAATATCTAATGGTACTCGGCAGGGTTGCCCCCTTTCTCCACTGCTTTTTGTCCCTGCCGTAGAGTCATTACCCCAGCTCCATAGAGGGAGTTCGCACGGATCGTAAGGAATTTCAAATCAGTTTATATGCTGATTATATTCTCCTGTCCCTTACCAATCCTTGTCGTTCTATTCCACATTTGCAAACCCTTCTTAAATTTTTTTATTTTTTTCATATTTTAAAATAAACAAGTCCAAGTCGAAATTTTTTCAATTTAACCTCACCGATTCTCAAATCCGGAGTATAAAGGATATTTCGTCCTGGGGTTGGGTCGGAGACGGATATTGTTTATTTGGGTCTGAGATTTTCTAGAAACCTTAGCTCCTTGATTCCCAGCAATTTGGATTCTCTTATTGCTTCCATTTCTAAAGAGCTTAGATTTTATGATGATAAAGTATTGTGGTGGGGAAAGTGCCTTATTGTAAAATCAATAATTCTTCCCAAGATTCTCTATGTCTTCAGGTCCCTTCCTTGTTTCTACTTCCTATTTGACCAGTTTGCAGGCACACCTCAATCTGTTTGTTTGGGGCAACAAGAGAGCTCGTATAGCCTCTAATCAACTGTGTTACAGGTTACGGAACCACTCAGCACTCAGAATATGTTGTACAGTTATATGTACAGTCACGGCCAAAAGTATTGACACCCCTGCAATTCTGTCAGATAATACTCAGTTTCTTCCTGAAAATGATTGCAAACACAAATTATTAGGTATTATTATCTTCATTTAATTTGTCTTAAATGAAATAACACAAAAGACAATGAAGCAAAAAGCAAAACAATCATTTCACAAAAAACTCCAAAAATGGGCCAGACAAAAGTTTTGGCACCCTCAGCCTAATACTTGGTTGCACAACCTTTAGTCCAAATAACTGCGACCAACCACTTCCGGTAACCATCAATGAGTTTCTTACAATGCTCTGCTGGAATTTTAGACCATTCTTCTTTGGCAAACTGCTCCAGGTCCCTAATATTTGAAGGGTGCCTTCTCCAAACTGCCATTTTTAGATCTCTCCACAGGTGTTCTATGGGATTCAGGTCTGGACTCATTGCTGGCCACCTTAGAAGTCTCCAGTGCTTTCTCTGAAACCATTTTTTAGTGCTTTTTGAAGTGTGTTTTGGGTCATTGTCCTGCTGGAAGACCCATGACCTCTGAGGGAGACCCAGCTTTCTCACACTGGGCCCTACATTATGCTGCAAAATTTGTTGGTAGTCTTCAGACTTCATAATGCCATGCAAACGGTCAAGCAGTCCAGTGCCAGCGGCAGCAAAGCAACTCCAAAACGTCAGGCAACCTCCGCCATGTTTGACTGTAGGGAACGTGTTCTTTTCTTTGCCTCTTTTTTCTCCTGTAAACTACAGGTCCTTCTCAAAAAATTAGCATATAGTGTTAAATTTCATTATTTACCATAATGTAATGATTACAATTAAACTTTCATATATTATAGATTCATTATCCACCAACTGAAATTTGTCAGGTCTTTTATTGTTTTAATACTGATGATTTTGGCATACAACTCCTGATAACCCAAAAAACCTGTCTCAATAAATTAGCATATTTCACCCATCCAATCAAATAAAAGTGTTTTTTAATAACAAACAAAAAAACCATCAAATAATAATGTTCAGTTATGCACTCAATACTTGGTCGGGAATCCTTTTGCAGAAATGACTGCTTCAATGCGGCGTGGCATGGAGGCAATCAGCCTGTGACACTGCTGAGATGTTATGGAGGCCCAGGATGCTTCAATAGCGGCCTTAATCTCATCCAGAGTGTTGGGTCTTGCGTCTCAACTTTCTCTTCACAATATCCCACAGATTCTCTATGGGGTTCAGGTCAGGAGAGTTGGCAGGCCAATTGAGCACAGTAATACCATGGTCAGTAAACCATTTACCAGTGGTTTGGCACTGTGAGCAGGTGCCAGGTCGTGCTGAAAAATGAAATCTTCATCTCCATAAAGCATTTCAGCCGATGGAAGCATGAAGTGCTCCAAAATCTCCTGATAGCTAGCTGCATTGACCCTGCCCTTGATGAAACACAGTGGACCAACAACAGCAGCTGACATGGCACCCCACACCATCACTGACTGTGGGTACTTGACACTGGACTTCAGGCATTTTGGCATTTCCTTCTCCCCAGTCTTCCTCCAGACTCTGGCACCTTGATTTCCGAATGACATGCAAAATTTGCTTTCATCAGAAAAAAGTACTTGGGACCACTTAGCAACAGTCCAGTGCTGCTTCTCTGTAGCCCAGGTCAGGCGCCTCTGCCGCTGTTTATGGTTCAAAAGTGGCTTTACCTGGGGAATGCGGCACCTGTAGCCCATTTCCTGCACACGCCTGTGCACGGTGGCTCTGGATGTTTCCACACCAGACTCAGTCCACTGCTTCCTCAGGTTCCCCAAGGTCTGGAATCGGTCCTTCTCCACAATCTTCCTCAGGGTCCGGTCTCCTCTTCTCGTTGTACAGCGTTTTCTGCCACATTGTTTCCTTCCAACAGACTTACCATTGAGGTGCCTTGATACAGCACTCTGGGAACAGCCTATTTGTTGAGAAATTTCTTTCTGGGTCTTACCCTCTTGCTTGAGGGTGTCAATGATGGCCTTCTTGACATCTGTCAGGTCGCTAGTCTTACCCATGATGGGGGTTTTGAGTAATGAACCAGGCAGGGAGTTTATAAAAGCCTCAGGTATCTTTTGCATGTGTTTAGAGTTAATTAGTTGATTCAGAAGATTAGGGTAATAGGTCGTTTAGAGAACCTTTTCTTGATATGCTAATTTATTGAGACAGGTTTTTTGGGTTATCAGGAGTTGTATGCCAAAATCATCAGTATTAAAACAATAAAAGACCTGACAAATTTCAGTTGGTGGATAATGAATCTATAATATATGAAAGTTTAATTGTAATCATTACATTATGGTAAATAATGAAATTTAACACTATATGCTAATTTTTTGAGAAGGACCTGTATATGTTGATGCCTTTGCCCAAAAAGCTCTACTTTTGTCTCATCTGACCAGAGATCATTCTTCCAAAACGTTTTAGGCTTTTTCAGGTAAGCTTTGGCAAACTCCAGCCTGGCTTTTTTATGTCTCGGGGTAAGAAGTGGGGTCTTCCTGGGTCTCCTACCATACAGTCCCTTTTCATTCAGACGCCGACGGATAGTACGGGTTGACACTGCTGTGCCCTCGGACTGCAGGGCAGCTTGAACTTGTTTGGATGTTAGTTGAGGTTCTTTATTCAACATCCGCACAATCTTGCGTTGAAATCTCTTGTTAAGTTTTCTTTTACGTCCACATCTAGGGAGGTTAGCCACAGTGACATGGGCTTTAAACTTCTTGATGACACTGCGCACGGTAGACACAGGAACATTCAGGTCTTTGGAGATGGACTTGTAGCCTTGAGATTGCGCATGCTTCCTCACAATTTGGTTTCTCAAGTCCTCAGACAGTTCTTTGGTCTTCTTTCTTTTCTCCATGCTCAATGTGGTACACACAAGGACACAGTACAGATGTTGAGTCAACTTTAATCCATGTCAACTGGCTGCAAGTGTGATTAAGTTACTGCCAACACATGTTAGGTGCCACAGTTACAGGTGCTGTTAATTACACAAATTAGAGAAGCATCACATTTTTTGAACAGTGCCAATACTTTTGTCCACCCCTTTTTATGTTTGGTGTGGAATTATATCCAATTTGGCTTTAGGACAATTCTTTTTGTGTTTTTTTTCATTTAAGACAAATTAAATGAAGATAATACCAAATAATTTGTGTTTGCAATCATTTTCAGTAAGAAACTGAGTATTATCTGACAGAATTGCAGGGGTGTCAATACTTTTGGCCATGACTGTATGTACAATAGGTTCCATGTGAGATGCATCAGCCCACAGGCTGCGCCCCTGGGCAGAGGGGTCAAGATATCCCCCTTCTGTCCTCCCCCCACCTTTGTAATTCCCACAGTAAATATCGGCAGGCTCCGGCCCCCTGCGGCTACTGTAATGTATGTCTGGCCTGCTGCTTTTCTATTGGCCTGCCCCCTGTATCTGTGTGATATATTCTGTGTCCTGTGAATAAAGTGTTGTCAGACTGGAAATACGTGGAGAAGCAGTGATATTTTATATGCTTCCAGGTGATCAAGGATTTCCAGCCAGCGTCCTTCATTCAGACTCCAGCCAAAGCAGAGTGAACCTCCTGAAACACGGTGTGGTACTGAAAGAGGTACGCCAGCTTGGTAGACCCCGTTACACTGGTGGCAGACAGCGGGATATGATACCCCTTCTACAGGAGGAAAGGAATGAATGGAAAACAACTACCAGAAGTTAAAGAGGACTAAATTAAAAGATCTGAGAGTTGATCGCCAGCAACAAAACAAAAGCGGATTTGATAGCAGCCATCATGGAACACGACAGTGCAGCGCCCCCCAATGTGAACGTAGAGGAGACTGAATTCCAGAGGGAGGTAAAGAACAGACTGGCGTTCTATGGCCCAAATCCTGCAGTAGAGATCATACGAGAGGTGATGGCTGATGTGCGTACTGATCTGAAGGAAAAGATGGCTGGATGGACCAGGATAGAGCTAGCCAAGATGGAGATGGCAGAGCGGAGAGAGGAGAGTCAGCGAGCAGGGGGAGATCTGGCCTCCGACCAGGTACCTTCAACAGTAAGCCACAAAAAGATCCAGTATAATGCCTTCCGACAGTTGGGGGAGGCAGAGGAAGACATTGATGGCTTTCTGCGGGACTTTGAGCGGCAGTGTGCCCTTCATCAAGTGAAGCTGGAGGAACGGGTTCAGATTCTGGCCAGCAAGCTGACAGGCCGGGCAGCGGACGCCTATCGCACGGTACCTGATGAGGACTGTATCGACTATGAGCGGATCAAAGAAGTGATCTTGGCCCGGCCTGCGCCGACACCAGAGGCATACCGCCAAAAGTTCCGCGGACTTCTAAAACGATTTATCGATACCCACGCTGAATGGGCCTGTAAATTACAGCGGTCACTGCTACAGTGGGTACAAGGGAGCCAAGCAACCACTAAGGAGGATGTCCTCCAGCTCGTCTTGTTAGAACGATTCTTTAATGGACTAACCCCCCCGAGACACAGGAATGGCTTCGGGACAGGCAGCCAACGACTCTTGAGGAAGCCGCTCGTCTGGCCAATGAATATCTTGATGCCAGGAGGCCTCAGTTGTCCGGATCAAAGATGGTCACTAGGGGTCCGCCCATAGACCTGGAGGGCCCCAAACCACCAAAGATTGTAGGGGGACCAGCTAGAAACCCGGCCTACCACAGTTCCCCTGGGGTGCGATGCCACACATGCCATCAGCTGGGCCACCTGCAAAGACAATGTCCCAACTGGACTCAGCATGCCCAGTGGCCAAAGGCGGGAACAGCTGCCTTCAGCCGGGCTGTTGTACACTGCTACCAAGGCGAAGCTGACCCGACATTGGGGGCTACGACTAATCAAGGGGTGGAAGAGATGGAGGAAGTGCTGCATGAAGTGGACCCCGTGCAGGCAGCCCGGGCAGATAATCGACAACAGCATCGACAGGTTGTGTGGGTTAATGGGAAACGTATGGAGGGACTAAGAGATTCAGGGGCAACTTTGACCCTTGTGAAGCCTCATCTCGTCCAGGACCAAGAGAAGACGGACCGGACAGTGGCAGTGTAAGCTATACAATTGACTGCCCACTGCCAGGATTCACCTGAACTGGGGAGTCGGTGATGGCCTTGTTGAGGTCAGCTAGATGGAGGATTTGCCCGCAGACATCTTGCTGGGAAATGACTTGGGGCCCATGTTGTCTGCCTTCTCGGTTGCCCCTCTGGCTGAGACATATCCTGTGACCACCCAGAGACAAGCTCGAGCTGCGGAGGCGGAATCACACTCAGAGGAGGCCCAGGTAAGACATCCCAGCCCTACACGTATTCCCATAGCCAGGCACATTTCTTGGGCCACCCCAGATGAAATTAAGAGGGAGTTACTTGAGGATCCTTCATTGGAGGGATATTGTGGGAAGGCACAAGAGGGGAGAGGGGTACTGGAAGGGGAACAGTTTATATGGAAGCAGGGACTCCTTTACCGGATCATAGAGCAGCACCACACAGGGACGAGCCCCACTATAAAACTACAGCGGGTAGTTCCCAAGAAGTATAGGCAAGAATTACTGTGAATCTCTCATGACATACCTTTGACCGGGCACTTCGGCGTCAGTCACACCAGGCATTGTCTGACAAAACTTCTTTTGGCCGGGGGTAACCTATGATGTTCGTCAATACTGCCAGACCTGTGACAGTTGCCAGCGCATTGGCAAGAGGGGAGATTGATGCAAGGCCAAATTACGCCCCCTCCCCATTGTGGAGGAACCATTTAGCCGAGTAGCGGTCGATCTGATGGGGCCGTTAGCCAAACCCAGTCCGTCAGGGAAAAGGTATATATTGACAGTGGTAGATTATGCCACACGGTATCCAGAGGCAGTTGCGTTACCTAACATACTGGCAGAGATGGTGGCGGCTGCCCTGCTCCAGGTTTTTTCTCACGGGTTGGATTTCTCCGGGAGATTATCTCGGACCAGGGTACCCAGTTTACAGCAGAGGTGACCAACTGTGGAAGCTGTGCGTCATAAAGTCAATTAGAAGTGCCCCGTACCACCCGCAAACCAATGGGTTGTGTGAACGCGTTAACAGGATGTTTAAACAACTCACTGGGACTTTTACCAGGACCTACAGGGACTGGGAGAAATTCTTGCCTCACCTCCTGTTTGCCTATCGAGAGGTGCCCCTAGAATCCATGGGGTTCTCCCCGTTCGAACTGCTATACGGGAGACGGGTAAGGGGACCCCTAGACTTAGTGCTAGAACACTGGGAAGGGGAGGGCATCATAGAAGGGGTACCTATTGTACCCTATGTGGTGGAATTCCGGGACCGCCTACAGGAGCTGACCCAGGCTGTACGTGGGACCATGCAGGTGGCCCAGCAGCGCCAGCGCGTATGGTACGATCAGAGGGCCAGAGAGCACACCTTGGAAATAGGGCAGAAGGTCCTGGTGTTGGAGCCCACCAGGCAGAACAAGTTCCAAGCTGCATGGCAGGGGCCCTACCAGGTAGTGGGGAAAATAGCTGACACAACCTATAATGTCGCCGATTGTAAAGACGCCAGGGTTATCCGCATGTTCCACGTGAATATGCTGAAGCCCTACCGGGGGCGTCCTGAAGAGGTAGTGGCCATCTGTGTACCTGAAGCAGAGGATTTAGCCAGACTTCCCTTGCTGGATGTCTTAGGGGAAAAGACAGTCTAAAACATGGGACCAGGTACACTTGGGTGAAGACCTAGGCCCCCGGGAGAGACAGCAGGCGGAGGAGTTGTTGAGGCAGTGACAGAGTAGGTTTTCAGGGAAACCAGGGTACACTCGCCTGGCACAACACAAGGTTGAGACCCCCCCCTGCGCCAGCCCCCCTTCTGCATCCCTAAGTCTGTACGAGAAGGGATGCAACAAGAGATACAAGAGATCTTGCTTTTAGGGGTCATTGAAGAGTCAAATAGTCCCTGGGCATCCCCCGTAGTGTTAGTGCCCAAGAAGGATGGGACTACACGGTTTTATGTAGACTATCGTAAGCTCAATGAGAAAACAGTGATGGATGGATATTATTGCCGTGTGTGGATGAGTTGTTAGACCGGCTGGCGTGGGCAAAGTATTTGACCACCATCGATCTATGCAAAGGCTACTGGCAGATTCCCCTTAGTCCTGATGCTATTCCCAAGTCGGCATTTGTCACCCCGTTCGGCTTATTCCAGTTTCGAGTTATGCCATTCGGGATGAAGAATGCCCCGGCGACCGTCCAGAGGCTGGCTTACCGACTTCTGGATGGTCTCCAGGACTATGCTTGTGCCTACCTGTACGACATCACCATCTACAGCGCGACATGGGAAGATCATCTAAATCACAGAGACAGTATTGGACAGGATCCACAAGGCCAGAATTACCCTGAACCCAAACAAGTGTCACTTGGGCAAAGCAGAGGTTCAGTATTTAGGGTATTCATTATGCAAACTAGGGGGCAAGTCAGTGAGGGATCAGTGACCTGTCAGCAGTCTTCGGTATGAATACCTAATCAGAACACATGAAGGCCCCCCCCCCCCACTGGCCGCCCTGGAGCACGAGCATATGATTAACTCAAAACTGAAAATACAGATTAAACAACAATCACAAGACGGATTTCATTAATAAAGTATCATTGTAATCAGTATAACGGCGCCAACCTGACACTGTATGTAGGTTACTGAGCACAATCCTGACAGGTTTCCTTTAAACATATCTGCTGTCATTGTTACAAGATATTTTGAAAGTGACAAAGTTACTGTAACTGATGTTTGAGACGCTGATTTTGAGGCACTGATTTCTTGGTGTCACTGTGATCTTTCTCAGTCACAGCTTTGAAAACTTCTGTCTGTAAGTATTGTAAATGTCTGTTTAGGTTGGAAGCTCTTGTAGGAGCATTTTTATCACTGCCTGAGTATGCACTGATTTTGAGCTCACAGCATTTGTTTTCATCTGTCATACATGGACTCAAAATATTTTTTATTTTGAGTTAAAGTGAAATGCTCAGATACAGATGACTTCATAGGAAGCTCCTCAGATGTTTTGTAATCATAAATTTGCTCTCAAAATAATTTGATCCTATAAAAATAAGCATATTGTAATTCCTGAAAGAATACGGAATCGTGTATAATTTTGAATAGAAATAAAAAAAAAAACTTTGCATACATCAATAGTACAGATGATGACAATTAAAAAGTTTGTGATATAGGTTTTAAGATAGCTTTACTCTGAACTTTTAATCAAGCATTTCTCAGGGTACAGCTCAGTAAGGGTACGTTCTCACATTCAGGAATTGCTGCAGTTTTGATGCTGTGTATTATGCAGTGTCAAAACCGTAGCGACCAGATGTTACAGCAGTGGATGAGATTTCTAGAACTGACATGTTCACTATGTAACTGTGTGCCACCATTCAGCCTAACATCCAGAACACAGTTGATCTTAAAGGGACACTGTCACCTGAATTTGGAGGGAACAATCTTCAGCCATGGAGGCGGGGTTTTTGGGTGTTTGATTCACCCTTTCCTTACCCGCTGGCTGCATGCTGGCTGCAATATTGGAATGAAGTTCATTCTCTGTCCTCCGTAGTACATGCCTGCACAAGGCAATCTTGCCTTGCGCAGGCGTGTACTATGGAGGACAGAGAATGAACTTCAATCCAATATTGCAGCCAGCATGCAGCCAGCGGGTAAGGAAAGGGTGAATCAAACCACCAAAAACCCCGCCTCCATGGCTGAAGATTGTTCCCTCCAAATTCAGGTGACAGTGTCCCTTTAAAGCTGATGACCGGAGATAACTCGGTCTCCGGCTGTCACGTGCACTGCAGTTCTCGCGATCAGCTTAGCTCATTGCGAGAACTACAGTGTAGGTGTACTTCCGGATAAAACAAGGTACATCTTTATTTAAATTAGTACACATGCGTAGTTAGCTGCGCTCCTGCACTTAATACACAAGTAACTAGAAAGATAATGTGGTTTTACCGCATCTAATGAAAATGAATGGGTAATTTACACAGCGGAGACTGAGCATCTCCGCTACATAAATTGACATGCTGTGGTCTGAAAAGACACGCCGCATGTCCGTCTCCACAGGGAAGCTGGAGGCGTCTCAGCATGCATAGTGGGCATGGGATTTCTTGAAATCCCATCCACTATGCTGTAACTTCTGGCAGCTGCGGATGTAAGCAACGTTCAACCCGCAGCGTTTACTGACCGTGGGAACATACCCTCAAGTGTATACAATTCTGTGAGGCCCATGTGGTGTCAATATGATTACTGCACCACTAGATGCATTCATTTGGGAGTGTAGTTTGTAAATGAGATCACATATGAGGTTTCTGTTTTGGCACCTCAGGGGCTCTGCCAATGTGACATGGCACCCACGAACCATTCCAGCAAAATGTGAACTCCAATATGGCGCCTCTTCCATTCTGAGCTTTGCATTGTAGCTCAAAAGTAGCATTCCCCTACATATGTGGTATTGACATACTGAGGAGACACTGCATGGTTCAATTACTACTGTTACCCTTATGAAAATGGAAAATTTCGGGCCAAAATAAGATTTTTGTTGAGAAAATTTGATTTTTTACATTTTATTTTCACAGCTCAACATTATAAACCCCCAAAAGTACCTCGGGTTCAAGGAGCTCGCCACCTATCTAAATACATTCCTTGAGGGGTCTAGTTTCCAAAATGGGGTCACTTGTGGGGGGTTTCCACTGTTTAGGCACATCATGGACTCTCCAAATGGGACATGACGTTCGCTAATAATTTCAGGTTTTAATTTTACTAATATATTAGGTGTTATTCACACATCAGTGTTTGTCATCTGCATGCTTTTAGTTCTTCTCACTGGCAGCACACTGACATTATATGCGGCTAGTCTCATTTTATGGACAGAATTCAAGTGAGTTTAATTGATCAGTGAAAGAAAAAAAAAATGGATAGCACACTGATGTTATCTGTGTTGTCTATTTTTTACCAAATGGTTTCTGGAAAAAAAAAAAAAAAACTTATGAAACCATGAAAAAAAACTTTGATGACAGACTGATGATAGACACTAACTAAAAACAAAAGAAAAAATTGATATATGTTAATGAAAAAAATTATTTTTTGTGATTTTGAAAAAAAAAAATCAAGTATGAATAAGGCCATGGTATGTGGTGTCTGCATGCATGCAAACAGCTCTGTATCTATACTGTGAATAAGTCCCCCCTTCACACGTCCAAATAATACCAGTACTGGTAAAAAAAAAAACTGTACCGCATCAGTGTTTTGGACCAGTATGGCATCAGTTTTTCCTGGTATCCATTCCAAAGCTTCTTCTATACTTTGCAATACACATACAGCACACAGACAGCACACGGATGCCATAGACTTGTATTTGCTCTCGTCATCCGTGCTGCTGGGAAAAAAACAGACATGTCTCCGTGTGGATTACATACGCGGTCTGTGTTAAAACACGAACATGTGAAGATCACTCTAGGATTTAATAGGTACGTGTGGATACGTGTCTCCGGTACTTCTGAAAACGCATCCAACACGTACCAGAAACACATACATGTGAAGGGGGCCTAAGAAAGCATTCCCGACAAGGGATCACACATCAAACCAATCCAACTAGCCATTACCTCCAAGCTCAAAGTTTGGACAAACTCTTATAAAATTGTACAGTTGCAAGGTTAATCTATGAATCAAATTTATTTCCACAGCACAACAATTATAATATTGTAACATTGTATTTAACACACTTCACCCCCAAGCCCATTTCACCTCCATGACTATGCCAAATTGTACAATTCTGACCAGTGTCAATTTATGTGCTTAATAACTCTGGAACATTCAGCAATCAAATATATACCGGTAATACAATGTAGGCCGAACAAGCACTTTATTAAATCCGGATAGACTGCTCATTATAGCTGTATAGTTGGGTTTTGTCCCCTGTAGTACACTTGGTCTGGTATCTTTTATTATATTATTTGGATCTGTATTCTACACTTAGTATTCTTTGTAATATGGTATAGTTTTGTTGTCAGTTTCTCTGTTTTATATTCTAATTTAAAATAAATTGTTTTTAAAACTCTTTGATGCTTTAGTTTCATGTTCATTTTGAAACAGGTTTCTTTTACATTGTTTGGTGGACATTATTCACTAGGGTGAATTGTTTCATTGTGTTGTGTAATCTGTCCACACTGCCAAAAGTACCTATACCTGGTTTAACTACAACAGTATCACTGTGCTTGATTGGCCAGCAAACTCACCTGACCTATTATCAAGAGGAAGGTGAACCGACCCAACAATGCAGATGAGAAAAGGTTGCTATCAAAGCAACCTGGGCTTCCATAACACCTCAGCAGTGCCACAGGCTGATCGCCTCCATGCCACGTGGCATTGATGCAGTAATTGATGCAAAAGGAGCCCCGACCAAGTATTGACTGCATTTACTTTACATAAATTTCAGTAGGCCTACATTTAGGATATTAAAATCATATTTCATGCTGGTGTTATTAAGTATTCTAATTTACTGAGATAATGACTTTTCTGTTTTCATTGGCTGTAAGCCATAATCATCAACATTAACAGAAATAAACACTTGAAATAAATCACTCTGCTTGAATGACTATATAATATGGGTTTCACTTTTTGTATTGAAGAACTGAAATAAATTAACTTGTTTATGATATTCTACTTTTGTGAGAAGCACCTGTAGATCCCTCAAAGTGACTTCAAATGTGAGGTGGACCCTAAACCCTAAAAAAAAAATAAAAAATGTTTTTCTAAATTTTGTTGTAAAAATGAGAAAATCGCTGGTCAACTTTTAACCTGTATAACTTCCTAACAAAAAATAAATTGTTCCCTGATTTAATCATCTTATGCCTGTTTGGTCACACCATGGTTGCTTTGTTATTCTCTGGTTTTAAATAGTGTTTTTTCTCTATATGTGTGGTGTAACCTATTTTCTTAATTATAACAAGTCTTTTGCCCTGATTTATTGTATTTAATAAAGTTCTTTTTGCACTTTTGTACAAACGGGGTTGAGATTGAATTCTTTGTTATTCAGCATGCACACATATGTTTGACTAGGTACCGTAGCTAGGGCTTTAAGCTCCCACATGTTCTTTATTGTTAACCAAAAAATAAAAAAGTTGTTTCAAAAATTGTGCTGATGTAAAGTAGACATGTGGGAAATGTTATTTATGAACTATTTTGTTTGACCTTATCTGATTTAAGAGCATAAAAATTAATTGCAACATTTTCACAAAATGTTTGTTTTTTTACATAAATATATGCAAGTCATATCGAAGAAATTTTACCACCATCATGAAGTACAATATGTCACGAAAAAACATTCTCAGAATCAGCGGGATCTGTTAAAGGGTTCCAGAGTTATTACCTCATAAAGTGAGTGTGGTAAGAATTGTAAAAATTGGCCTGGTCATTAACGTGTGAACCACCTTCGGGGGTAAAGGGGTTAATTAAAGGATGCAGAAAGTCTGCAACATCAAGAACTCGCCAAACGCTCATTGTGGGAACATAAAGGGACTGTCAGCACAGATTGACTGTTCAAACCAATTACAGGCGCTTGGTGCTTCCCGGTGGGACCAAACATTTACATACACCTCCTACCTGTTTTCACTCGGTCTCTGCCCTTCTCTGGCTCCATGAAGTCAGAGCTGTCACTCAAAGAAGATAAAGTGGGGGCTGAAGGGAAACAAGTAGGTGGGAGGTGTATAGAAATGATTGGCCCAGCCATGATGCACCGAGCGCCTGTATTTGGTTTGAACAGTCATTATGTGCTGACAGTCCCTTTAATCTTGCAGGCAAACCGATGTTTCATCTACAGGGCCATACAGGTAATTGCTATGGCCTTGCAGTTGTTTAACATTTTTGCAGGTGAAACTTCTGCAAAATCACAGGGCCATCACAATTAACAAATTTTTTACTTGCGGATTGCCTGCAAGATTAAAGGTACCTTCACACTGAGCAACTTTACAACGAGAACGACAACGATCCGTGACGTTGCAGCGTCCTGGATAGCGATCTCGTTGTGTTTGACACGCAGCAGAGATCAGGATCCTGCTGTGACATCGCTGGTCGGAGCTGAAAGTCCAGAACTTTATTTGGTCGTCAGGTCGGCGTGATTCGTCATGTTTGACAGAAAAAGCAACGATGCCTGCAATGTTTTTTCACAGAGCTAACAACCAGCGAGAACGATAAGTACGTCACTGGATCGCTCCTGCATCGTTCTGGAGTCTCTACAGCGACCTAACAGCGACGCTGCAGCGATCTAGTTTAGGTCGGATCGTTGTCTATATCGCTGGAGCGTCGCTAAATGTGACGGTACCTTAAGTGAATGTGTGGGGAGGGGAGACAGTAGAAACACCGCAGTTTACAGGGCTGATGTGGTTTAAATTCTTAGTCTCACTGCTAAAGCGCAGGTAGCCAATTACTGTATGTGAATCCACTCCATCTGTTCTCTTTATATGTAGCTCTAGGGATAAAATATATTAAGAATTTCTACTTATGAATGCTCTAATGATGACATCATTACAGAAAGACGAAGAAGAAAAAGTACCAAAAGTTGACAATTCGTAAAATATACACTTTATTGTAACTGGTGCTTATTGTGAATGTCTTATTTAATATGTGAAGGTACATACCTTTCCAAACTGGAATAAAGTAATAACCTTGCAAAAGAAAATAGAGAAGCTATAAAATGTTTAAATATATTTTACGTCCCCCTCCATCTTTGCTGTGGAATGCATTGTAGAAATATTGTAGAAAATAAGGCAGACTCCTGATAGGGAACCAAACTGTAAAATGTGGGGGAGTGGAGAGCGCCCACTGTCCTCTTCCCATAAAAGCCAGCGGACCTGCCAACACATTGCATAGCAATTCCTGGCGCCCACTGGCATTGCAAGCTAAAATCAACTGAGAGAACTAGAGCCATCACCAAATTAAATAATCTAAAATGTCTAAAGCAACAGGATCCGCTGCATCATCATCAGGAAAAGAAAGTCATCAGAAATCAAAACAAACGATTTACCATCCACGTGAGACGCGAGTTGTACAGTGCAATACAAATATGAGATTTGATAATATTCTTGGATTTGCATTCTGAAAATAAAAGGTCTAATAATAATGGCAAGTAGTTGTGAAAATCTGTTGCGCATCTAGAGTTGGCTTTGGCTTTTTGTTTTTTTTGTTTTTTTTTTGTAATTTTTTTTTTATAAAGTCATAGAAAATATTGAACATCTAATAAAATAAATAAAACATATTTTAATCATAGATGCTAATGATCTGTGTATTTTATACAATTTGCTACTAAACAGCCTTGAGAAAGCTCCCTATCAGTAGTGTGCAGAGGTGAATGATTGCCCCTTCCGTGATATTAAAAAATAGAGCAGATCTATTTTTCAGAGATCAAAAACTCCTTCATAAAGAGTGCATTTAATGTGTTGATTGTTACAACTATAAGTGCTTTAAAAAAAAAGCAGAGTGTTCTCTTATAAAAGCCGCGAGACACCAAAGATGATTTTCCTTCACTTGCAGGTTTGAGTCTGTTTATCTGAGCAAATCTTTTGAAGAAAACTTTTATCCAAAGGAATCTTCAAGGTTTTCATACAGGTATGAAGAAAATTCACTGATATTTCTGTAGAACCCGTCAGTACAGATATTGCAGCAATCCAGTGTAATTTAACTTGTGAGATAAGTTAATGCAAAAGGCTTTTTTTATTTCTATAATTTCATATTAAAGTTTACTGCAGAGTACTGGAGGTATCTTTTGACCTGACAATTCTTGTTACATGAACATCCTGTAGGATAAAGAAGCCGGTTCTGGCAACGGGAAGTGAACCAAACCCTACTGTGTCCCTTTATAAGGGAGGGCTTCATTGGCTGCGAGGTGGTATTGGATGCCAGAATCTGCTATTCGGGGGGCGGTCGCAGACTTTTCAGCTGTCTTTCGTCTAGTGATTTCCAATATTTGAAATTGCTATCCAAATGTTGCATTAAATTCGGCAAGTCCGCAAATGCTGCAAAAAAAAAAAAGTCAAGGCTTTAGAAATTGGTAAAGAGTAACTATAATTTTTGTCATTAATCATCCTTGAGTTATTGTAAAGTTACCAATTTTTTTTTCACTGTGCTATTTCAAAGCCTAGTTCATGCTTCTTTAGAAGCTACTTTCAACTGCTACTCAGCAGTGTCTGTATGCTATATTCAGACAATAGGGACAAGACTTTCCGAGTATGGGGGTGAGGAGTAGAGAGACTGACTGTAGTTTACAGACCTTTTTGAGCAGATGTTAAAAGGAGCTCTTCAATGGAATGTGTCATTAGAAAATGATCCGATCATTAAAGGGAACCTGCCACCCCCAAAATCGAAGGTGAGCTAAGCCCACCAGCATTAGGGGCTTATCTACAGCATTCTGGAACAGGGCAGACAAAGTAAACCTGCGCCGCAACCGCAGCGTGACTACGAGAAGAGGACGTCATCGTATGAAGATAGGAGGCCCCGGACCGGACCGCAACGCCTATCGGACTGGACCGCAGCGGGACCGCCCCTGGGTGAGTATAATCTAACCTCTCTTTCTCATCTTTCAGGATACATCAGGGGCTTATCTACAGCATTCCAGAATGCTGTAGATAAGCCCGATGCTGGTCGGCTTAGCTCACCTTCCATTTTGGGGGTGACAGGTTCCCTTTAAATCCTCTGTTTGTGATACATTGATTGCTATTACATCTATTTCTTAAACATTCTTTGGAATAGCTTATTTTTTCATATCATGGTATTATTAAAAAAACAAAACAAAACACAATTATTAATCTTTCAAATTTTACCCACCTGGACTTTTTTTTTTAGACTCAAATTTATTGTTTCAGGCAACGCTTTACATTAGCCACAATAAACAGACTCCTTCCCACCTTTTGTATAGAAACATTTAAAGAAGCATTCCCATCAGTGTTTATCTTCTTACTATATTGCAGTCATCATATTATACAGCAATGTGCACTTATAATTGCTCATTTTGCCTCTCTACCTGGTTACTTCTTCTCTGTGTGTGTAGATATAGGAAGTCTCTTTTCCCTGTAAGGCTATGTGCACATGTTGCGGATTTGGCCCTGCGGTCCGCAGCAGTTTTCCATGCGGTGTACAGTACCATGTAAACCTATGGAAAACCAAATCCGCTGTGCACATGCTGTGGAAAATGCCGCACAAAAACGCTGTGGTTTATTTTCTGAGCATGTCAACTCTTTGCAGCGTTTTACACCTATTCCATAATAGGAATCCGTAGGTGTAAAAACGCAGGCGAAACCCGCACAAAATCCGCAGGTAAAACACAGGTTATTTTACCTGTGCACATAGCCTAAAACTCATTCCCCTCTTCAACTCCTTACCCAGCTGCTCCCTTCCCCCTGCCAGAAACTTTTGCTGTGATGTATGAG
Organism: Ranitomeya imitator; assembly: GCF_032444005.1. NCBI lineage: Eukaryota > Metazoa > Chordata > Amphibia > Anura > Dendrobatidae > Ranitomeya > Ranitomeya imitator. The sequence goes on along the minus strand of NC_091285.1, from coordinate 511,907,039 downwards.
TCATGCAGGGAAAAGAGACCTCCTGTTACTACATAGAGCTTAGAAGGATTCAGCTAGCCCATTTTTAATCACTTGAAGCCATAGACCTAATGAAAAAGAGAAGAAATAGCTGGGTAGAAAGGCAAAATGAGCAATTGTAAGTACACAGTGCTGTATCATATGATAATTGCAATATATTAAGATACAAATTTTGATGGGAGTGCTTCTTTAATAAATGTGTGCAAATGACATTTTAAAGGGGGAGGGAAGGAAGCAAAATAAGTTATTACATGTTAGAAAAATTCATAACTTTGCAGTGCCTGGATGATAATTAAATATGCAGGTATCACCACCATATTGGTCATGTGGGTGTAAAGCATTTCATTGCTGCAGAAATATAAAAAAAAGACTAGTGGGGACCACCAGAGTGGTGGAACTGTAGTGACCGAACATATAGCAGCTGAGTGGGTATGTGCACACGTCAGGATTTCTTGCAGAAATTTCCTGAAGAAAAACGGAAATTTTCTGCAAGAAATCCGCATTTTTTTGTGTGTTTTTTTAGCATTTTGCAAGCGAAATTAGCTTGCAGAATGCTAAAGTTTTCCAAGCGATCTGTAGCATCGCTTGGAAAACTGACTGACAGGTTGGTCACACTTGTCAAACATAGTGTTTGACAAGTGTGACCAACTTTTTACTATAGATGCTGCCTATGCAGCATCAATAGTAAAAGATAGAATGTTTAAAAATAATAAAAAAATTAAAAAAATGGTTATACTCACCTGCAGACAGCCGATCTCCTCAGCGGCGTCCGTTCCTATAGATGGTGTGTGTGTGCAGGACCTTCGATGACGTCACGGTCACATGAGCGGTCACGCGACCAATCACAAGACGGCGACGTCACCACAGGTCCTTCACACACCATCTATAGGAACGGAAGCGGCAGCATGCACCGATGAGAGGCGGGAAGACTCCGGGGCCATCAGAGGGTGAGTATATCACTATTTTTATTTTGATTCTTTTTTTTACCAATTATATGGTGCCCAGTCCGTGGAGGAAAGTCTCCTCTCCTCCACCCTGGGTACCAACCGCACATAATCTGCTTACTTCCCGCATGGTGTGCACAGCCCCATGCGGAAAGTAAGCAGATCAATGCATTCCTAGGTGTGCGGAATCCCCGCAATTCCGCAAATTTAATGAACATGTTGCTTTTTTTCCGCTATGCGATTTTTTGGCGAAAAAAAATACAACATTTGCACAAGAAATGCAGAATACACTGTAAATAATAGGAGGCATATGTAAGCGTTTTTTCGCATTTTTTTCACGTTTTTATAGCGAAAAAACCCGAAAAATACTGAACGTGTGCACATGGCCTTACGGTTTTCTTTATATTTTCCACCATTTTCACACATTCCCTGCTGTTAGACATGGTTTAAACAGCACTTGGCAATATATAGACTATTGTGCGCTAAATGTGATTTAATGAAGTAATGATTCAATGCAACAGGAACATTGCAGTCTCTGCATACACACATGGACAAAATTGTTGGTACCTTTCTTTTTTTTTTTTAAGTAAGAAAAGTTCACAATGGTCAATTAAGTAACTTGAAACTGACAACAATAACCTTTAAAACATTATAACTAATGAGAATCATATTTTTTTTTTCTATTGAACCAAAATTCAAAAACAAGCTAATAAAACTAGCCTGGACAAAAATAATGTTACCCTTAATTTATTGTTGTGTTGCACAAACTTTTGAGGCGATCATTGCAAACAAATGATTTCTGTTTCTCTCCATAAGGCTTCTGCACCTGTCCAGAGGGATTTTGGCTCACTCCTCATAAGAAAACTGCTCCAGCTGTCTGAGGTGTGATGGTGTCTTCTCCAGACTGCAGGTTTCAGCTCCTTACAGAGATGTTCAATATGATTTAGATCGGCTCATAGAAGCCACTTCAGAATAGTCCAATGTTTTGATCTTAGCCATTCTTTGTTCCTCCAACAGAATAATGACCCAAATACACAGCTAAAAACATCCATGACTTGCAACTCAAACCGTGTTACTGACACTGGGCAGAACATTTCGCGCCAGAATGCCTTGATATTTCATTGTACCATTTACATATTCAAGACACCTTGTGCCAGATGTAGCAAAGCAGCTCCACAACAGGACTGTGCCCTCTCCATGTTTCAGAGTAGGTACAATGTGGTTTTCTTTGTATGTTTAAGTTCTGAATTTGTGAACATAGAGCTGATGTGACTTGCAAAATGGCACCAATTTTGCCTCAGCTTCTAGAAGAATGCCCTTGGAACAGATGTGGCTAGTCAATGTGCATTTTAACAAATTCCAGTCTCACTTTTTAACGATTTGCTTTCAACAGTAGTTTTAAGCTTGGTCATCCTCCATAAAGTCCACTTTGGTCAAGAAAGCGACAGATGGTGTAACCTGACACTGATATACATTGACCTTGGAGTTCACCTCTAATCTCTTTGGAAGTTGTACTGGGCTCTTTGGTGACTATTCGTATTATCCCTCACTTCAATTTTCCATCAATTTTCCTCTTGCAACCACATCCAGGGAGGTTGGCTACAGTCTCAGACCTAAAACTTGTGAAATATGAGCAAGATGGTCTTATAGACTTTACCTTTAACATGTTTTGCTATCATTTTCTTTCTAATCTCCTTAGCTCCTTCTATTTCTCTCCTTAGCTGACATTGTTCCGTGTTCAGTGTGGAACACACCATGATACCAAACAGTACATCAACTACTTTTCAAGCTTAAAATAGGCAGAATGACTGACTACAAGTTTGTAGACAAATGTGATGCTAATTACAGCGTACACCTTGTTTACCATGTCTCTATGGTCAAATTATTTTTAATCTTTTTTCTAAGCGTACCATCATTTTTGTCCAGGCTATTTTGATAAGGACTCATTCACATGTCGTTTTTTAACGCACAGCACTCGTACCTTGACAGTCTGTGTAGCTGTGCAAATCACCATGAATTTTTTTCAAACTGAACAGTCCCTGCAAAATTGTAGAGACATGTCCAATATTGATCACAATGTTGGATCAAACCTGGCAATAAAAATCTATAGGCCTGTAAAAAATAAATAAAAATCATACAGCACTCAGATGCATCTACGTGACAGATAGAAGGTAGAGAAACTTTTTCACATCAGTGAAAAAGAACTGAGGAAACTGATGAAGAGTACTGATGAAGCGGATGAAAAGCAGTGATTGTTTTTGGTCCGTTTTTCTCATACATCAAAAAAACTATACATAAAAAAAAACTAGTCTGAATGACGCCTTTGTTTTTTTTGTTTTTTATTTTTCCGTTGAACCACAATTCAAAAGTAATGTCAGATTTTCATTAGTTGATATTTAGTAAATATAAAACTTGATAATCACCTTTGTTAGTTTCAAGTCATTTATGTGAACATTGTGTGTTTTTCTTAGTTTAACAGAAAGGTACTGACAATTTTGTCCATGTGACACTCATGCATATACACATGGAACGTTTTAGAACCATCTTAAAAGGGAACTGGACAGCTGAAAGAGTCCAGCAATCCAGGGCAGCATGTATCAGGCCGTCGCTCTATGATTTCATCCATATATGTTTAACCCTGAAATGCTTCAGAGAAAAATAGTTTAATAGCCACTGAGCTGCATGGGAGACTAGTCAGACAAGACACGCGCAGGCAGTCTCTTGTATGGCTTGGGTCCTGGTGGCTATTAAAATGTGTTTTTCTCTGAAACTCTGCCCGTACAACCTAGCTTGATACAGGTAGAGTCAACAATGTAGGTAAGAAATCTCAATCTGGAGATTAGGACAGATCGTTTACATTGATACATTAAGTTGCAAACTGTTACATACAAAAACAAATATGATACACATGTAATAATTAGTGATGAGCGAGTGAGCTCGTTACTCGGGTTTTCTGAGCATGCTCGGGTGTTCTCCGAGTATCTTAGGCGCGCTCGTAGATTATGTTTGCGTCCCCGCAGCTGCATGATTTGCAGCTGCTAGACAGCCTGAATACATGTTGGGATTCCTTAACAAAAAGGCAATCCCTGCATGTGCTCAGGTTGTCCATCAGCCGCAAATCATGCAGCTGCGGGGACAAACACAATCTACGAGCATGCCCAAGATACTTGGAGAACACCTGAGTAACGAGAACACTCGCTCATCACTAGTAAAAAAAAAAAAATCAATCAGCTCTTACCATCCCATGCATCAAACATGTCGGTGATGAAATAATCCACAAATGAGATCTGAGATTTCGGAATACTGCACGTATTCCTGTCAAACACCGGCATTACCACGGGTAAACCTTGTCGCTTCTCTTCATCTGTCTAGAAAATAAGAAAAATGTACATAGGAAAGCAGGATCAAAGTGGATTTAGGCTTCATGCCGTGTTAATAAATGGTATCAGGGTCTGACTGGTACTAAAATTCAGCCCTGTTATTTTAAAGGCCACAGGCCCATGCTGTAACCATCCCCTTTCCTAAAATGGGGTCTCTGTTACTAGTATTACCATGCTTGAAGGAAATCAAGATTTACTAATGCCTAGATTTCCAATAATACCACTATACAAGATATAATAATAACAACAACAACAACAACAACATGGTGGTGGCAGCATCATGCAATGGGGGTGTTTTTTCAGCTGCAAGGACAGGACGACTGGTTGCCACTGAAGGAAACATTCTTTTGATCGCCTGTTATTGCATTTTAATGCAATGTCGCAGCGACAAAAAAAAAAAGTAATTCTGGCGTTTCGAAATTTTTTCTCGCTACGCAGATTAGCCATCAGGTTAATCCTTTTCTTTTATTGATAGATCGGGCGATTCTGAACGCAGCAATACCAAATATGTGGTTTGATTTTTTTTATTGATTTATTTGGAATGGGGCGAAAGGGCAGTGATTTAAACTTTTATATTTTTTTAAAAAAATTTTCAGCTGTTCAAAACAGCTGACATGTCCCGGCTTTGATGCAGGCTCACCGACGTAGCCCTGCATCAAAGCGAGGGATCTGACCTTGGACATACTATCCCGTCCGAGGTCAGAAAGGGGTTAATTAGAAAAAAAAATGAACTTTTTTGAATTTACCAAATGGCTGCAATGAAACAGAGTGAAAAATTTAAAGGGGTCTGAATACTTTCCGTACCCATTGTACATGTGGCTAACCCCTTTCATATTGCTATTGTAGAGAACTTTTGGCTGAAACTTTGCAGTATCACGTATATTGATTTGATTCCTATAAAGACTAGACACAATGGGATGAAACTGAATGGGAGGAGACCGATTAGATATTAGAAAAAACTTTTTGACAGTGAGGGTGATCAATGAGAAGAACAGGCTGCCACAAGAGGTGGTGAGTTCTCCTTCCATGGAAGTCTGCAAACAAAGGCCGGACAGACATGTCTTGGATGATTTAGTGAATCCTGCTTTGAGCAGGGGGGTTGGACCAGATTCTATATAAAAGCAGTGCACCTAGAGGAAACCCACGCAAACACGGGGAGAACATACAAACTCCTTGCAGATGTTGTCTTTGGTGGGATTTGAATCTAGCACCGAAACGTTGCGAAGCAATAGTGCTAACCACTGAGCCACTGTGCTGCCCATGTCCATACCGTTCAAAGATACAGGACTACAATGTCTTTCTTACCTGTGCAAAATACTCTTCTGATATCCTGCCTGCCCACTCAATGCATTGCTCCAGCGCTCGGCATGGGTTGGAGATATCTGCACACTTGATAAGCATCCTCTTTATAAGTATTCGATTTTCTGGAGATGTCAGTATGTTTTTGACAGAGTCATCTTCACTGATGCTTCCCTACGTAAAATTATATGTAATAATTATCATCAATATATGTAAACACCAGAAACTTCCAACTACTCACTGCCAAGTCAGGAAGTTATAAAGTCTACCTACATCACTGATTGCATGCCCAGCAGGAAATACACTTATTGTAGGTTTAAGATCTGAAGGAAAGCAGAAATAAAAGACAAAAACACCTTCCTTTCTAAAGTCCACAAGCAACAATAGAAAGTGGGCATTTTGGAGAACATTCTTCATATGGTCATCAAGACTTTTTCTAGGTTAATGACAGCGAACATTTATCTTGGCATTTGTTTATGGATGCACATCTTAATCCCTTAACGACCGCGACATGCCTTTTAACGGCCGCAGTTAAGGGTACTTATTCCTCAGAGAAATAATGGTATAGCGCCCCATTCCACCCCCTAAGCATCGGAAAATCTCCCATGGTAGCGGAGATCTTGGAGAACATGATCAGGGCCATTGGTCCAATTTAAAATTAATTTCTCCCTTTTTGATATGATCTACTATAACAAATAAGAGAAATGGGGCCCCACATATATCTCCGCCATCCCCTGGTCCCTCCGCATCATCTTCCTGAAAAAAGAAAATAGCGGGCACATGCACAATGCGTCCGCCGACATCTGCCGACCAGTACCCAGCAACAATAGAGAATTGTGAATCACTGTGATAGACTTTGAGGAGTGTAGTTTTCAAAAAAGGGTCACTTTTGGGGTCTTTCCACTGTTTAGGCACATCAGAGGCTCTCCAAACGCAACATGGCGTTCGATTCCAGATAAGTTTGCGTTGAAAAATTAAAACAGTGCTCCTTCCCTTCTGAGTCCTGCCATGCGCCCAAACAGTAGTTTTCCCCACATATGGGGTCTCTGCATACTCAGGAGAAATTGCACAACAAATTATGTGGTCCGCTTTCTCGTTACCCTTGTGAAAATAAAACCGTTTGGGTCTAAAGTATTTTTTTTCTGAAAAAATTTAAATGTTCATTTTTTCCTTTCACATTGCTTAAGTAGTTGTCGTGAAACATCTGGTTAGTAAACTTCTTGAATATGGTTTTGAGCACCTTGAGTGATGCAGTTTTTAGAATGGTGTCACTTTTGGGAATTTTCTGTCATATAGACCCCTGTTGTGAATTCTGTTGTCGAACTTCCTCCTGTGGTCGTGAATGGTACTTCGGCGAGTTCTGTCTATGGGCTCCCTCTGGTGGCTGTGAGTGAGGCTGCTGCTTCTGAGGTTCCTTACACAAGTGACGTGGTTTATCCTTTGGTTGGCTGCTCTATTTAACTCCTCTCAGATCGTTACTCCATGCCAGCTGTCAATGTTTTTGCATTCGTTCAGTTCGCTCCTGGATCTCTCTGGTGTCCTGCCTTCTCCTGCAGAAGCTAAGTTTCTTATTGTCTTATTTTGTTCTGTTTTCTTGTCCATCTGGTTTTCATGATTTTGTCTTGCTAGCTGGAAGCTCTGGGATGCAGAGTGGTCCCTCCGCACCGTGAGTCGGTGCGGAGGTCTTTTTTGCACACTCTGCGTGGTCTTTTGTAGGTTTTTGTGCTGATCGCAAAGTTACCTTTCCTATCCTCTGTCTATTTAGTAAGTCTGGCCTCCCTTTGCTGAAACCTGTTTCATGTCTGCGTTTGTGACTTTCATCTTTACTCACAGTCAATATATGTGGGGGGCTTCCTTTACCTTTGGGGAATTTCTCTGAGGCAAGGTAGGCTTTATTTTCTATCTCTAGGGCTAGGTAGTTTTTAGGCTGTGACGAGGCGCCTAGGTCTGGTCAGGAGCGCTCCACGGCTATTTCTAGTGTGTGTGATAGGATTAGGGCTTGCGGTCAGCAGAGCTCCCACATCCCAGAGCTCGTCCTGTATGAGGTTTAACTATCAGGTCATTCCGGGTGCTCCTAGCCACCAGGTCATAACAGACCCCTCAAAATCACTTCAAATGTGATGAGGTCCCTAAAAAAATGGTTTTGCAAATTTTGTTGGAAAAATTAGAAATTGATAGTCAACTTTTAACTCCTCTAACTAAAAAAATTATGTTTCCAAAATGGTGTTAATGTAAAGTATTAACTATTTTGAGTGACATAACTCTTTGATTTAAGGACACAAAATTTAAAAGTTTGAAAATTGCAAAATATTTGCCAAATTTCAATTTTTATCATAAATAAATGCAAGTCATATTGAAGAAATCATGACGTACCGTATTTCACAAAAAATAATCTTAGAATCAGTGGGATACTTTGAAGCGTTCCAGTGTTATTACCGCATAAAGTGAGAGTGGTCAGAATTGTAAAATTTGGCTTGGTCATTAAGGTCAAAATTGGTTTTGTCACAAATGGGTTAAAGAGCCAATTCCATCATTAGCTGGAGGCACACAATATATAAAACTAGCTGAAGAGCCCGGCGTTGCCTGGGCATAGTAAATATCTGTGGTTAGTTATAGCACCTCACTTCTCTTATTTTCCCATCACGCCTCATTTTCCCAATCACATCTTTCATTTTCCCCCTCATATCTCTCATTTTCTCCCTTACACCTCTCATTTTCTCCCTCACTCCTCTCATTCCCCCCTAACACTTGTCATTTCAACCTCACATCTGTCATTTTCTGATCACTCCACTATTTTCCCTCACTCCTCTCATTTTGCACTCACACCTTTTCATTTTCACCTCAGTATATACATGTTTGTCATCTCCCTTATATATAGTATACACCTGTATGTCATCTCCTGTATATAGTATATACCTGTATGTCATCTCCCCTGTATATATAATATACCTGCTGTGTCATCTCCCCTGTATATAGTATATACCTGTATGTCATCTCCTCCTATATATAGTATATACCTGTATGTCATCTCCTCCTATATATAGTATATACCTGTATGTCATCTCCTTCTATATATAGTATATACCTGTATGTCATCTCCTCCTGTATAGTATATACCTGTGTGTCATCTCCCCTGTATATAGTATATATCTGTGGGTCATCTCCTCCTGTATATAGTATATACCTGTATGTCATCTTCTATATATAGCATATACCTGTATGTCATCTCCTCCTGTATATAGTATATACCTGTAGGTCATCTGCTCCTGTATATAGTATATACCTGTGTGTCCTCTCCTCCTGTATATAGTATGTACCTGTATGTCATCTCCTCTATATAGTATATACCTGTGTGTCATCTCCCCTGTATATAGTATATACCTGTGTGTCATCTCCTCCTGTATTAGACCTCGTTCACACATTATTTGCTCAGTATTTTTACCTCAGTATTTGTAAGCTAAATTGGCAGCCTGATAAATCCCCAGCCAACAGGAAGCCCTCCCCCTGGCAGTATATATTAGCTCACACATACACATAATAGACAGGTCATGTGACTGACAGCTGCCGTATTTCCTATATGGTACATTTGTTGCTCTTGTAGTTTGTCTGCTTATTAATCTAATTTTTATTTTTGAAGGATAATACCAGACTTGTGTGTGTTTTAGGGCGAGTTTCCTTTGTCAAGTTGTGTGTGTTGAGTTGCGTATGGCGACATGCATGTAGCGACTTTTGTGAGATGAGTTTTGTGTGGCAACATGCATGTAGCAACTTTTTGTGTGTCGAGTTGCATGTGACAGGTTAGTGTAGCAAGTTGTGTGCAGCAAGTTTTGCGCGTGGCGAGTTTTATGTGTGGTGCCTTTTGAGTATGTGCAAGTTTTGTGTGAGGCAACTTTTGCATGTGCTGCAACTTTTGTACATGTGGCAATTTTTCCGCGTGTGCAAGTTTTGCGTGTGGCGAGTTTTCCATGAGGTGAGTTTTGCACTTGTGGCGAGTTTTGCGTGAGCCTAGTTTTTGCATGTGGCGAGTTTTGCGCGTGGCGAGTTTTGAGCGGCGACTTTTGTGTTTCGACTTTTATGTGGCGAGGTTGGTGTATGTGTGGTGAAATGCGTGCTGTATATGTGTTCAAGCACGTGGTAGTGTGTGGCGCATTTTGTGTGTGTCCATATCCCCGTGTGTGGTGAGTATCCCATGTTGGGGCCCCACCTTAGCAACTGTACAGTATATACTCTTTGGCGCCATCGCTCTCATTCTTTAAGTCCCCCTTGTTCACATCTGGCAGCTGTCAATTTGCCTCCTACACTTTTCCTTTCATTTTTCCCCATTATGTAGATAGGGGCAAAATTGTTTGGTGAATTGGAACGCGCGGGGTTAAAATTTCGCCTCACAACATAGCCTATGATTCTCTCGGGGGCCAGACGTGTGACTGTGCAAGATTTGGTGGCGGTAGCTGCGACGCCCTCAACACTTTTCCTATCACTTTTTTCCCCATTATGTAGATAGGGGCAAAATTGTTTGGTGAATTGGAAAGCGTGGGGTTAAAATTTCACCTCACAACATAGCCTATGATGCTCTCAGGGACCAGACGTGTGACTGTGCAAAATTGTGTGGCTGTGGCTGCGACGGTGCAGATGCCAATCGCGGACATACATACACACACACACATTCAGCTTTATATAGTATACTAGCTGAAGAGCCCGGCGTTGCCTGGGCATAGTAAATATCTGTGGTTAGTTATAGCACGTCACTTCTCTTATTTTCCCATCACTCCTCTCATTTTCCCAATCACATCTCTCATTTTCTCCCTCACACCTCATTCCTGCCTAACACTTGTCATTTCGACCTCACATCTGTCATTTTCCGATCACTACACTATTTTCCCTCACTCCTCATTTTGCACTCACACCTTTTCATTTTCACCTCACACCTCTCATTTTCACCTCAGTATATACATGTTTGTCATCTCCCTTATATATAGTATACACCTGTATGTCATCTCCTGTATATAGTATATACCTGTATGTCATCTCCCCTGTATATAGTATATACCTGTATGTCATCTCCTCCTATATATAGTAAATACCTGTATGTCATCTCCTCCTATATATAGTATATACCTGTATGTCCTCTCCTCCTATATATAGTATATACCTGTATGTCATCTCCTTCTATATATAGTATATACCTGTATGTCATCTCCTCCTGTATATAGTATATACCTGTGTGTCATCTCCCCTGTATATAGTATATATCTGAGTCATCTCCTCCTGTATATAGTATATACCTGTATGTCATCTTCTATATATAGCATATACCTGTATGTCATCTCCTCCTGTATATAGTATATACCTGTAGGTAATCTGCTCCTGTATATAGCATATACCTGTGTGTCATCTCCTCCTGTATATAGTATGTACCTGTATGTCATCTCCTCCTCTATATAGTATATACCTGTGTGTCATCTCTCCTGTATATAGTATATATCTGTGTGTCATCTCCTCCTGTATATAGTATATACCTGTATGTCATCTTCTATATATAGCATATACCTGTATGTCATCTCCTCCTGTATATAGTATATACCTGTAGGTAATCTGCTCCTGTATATAGTATATACCTGTATGTCATCTCCTCCTGTATATAGTATGTACCTGTATGTCATCTCCTCCTCTATATAGTATATACCTGTGTGTCATCTCTCCTGTATATAGTATATATCTGTGTGTCATCTCCCCTGTATATAGTATATACCTGTGTAATCTCCTGTATTAGACCTCGTTAACACGTTATTTGCTCAGTATTTTTACCTCAGTATTTGTAAGATAAATTGGCAGCCTGATAAATCCCCAGCCAACAGGAAGCCCTCCCCCTGGCAGTATATATTAGCTCACACATACACATAATAGACAGGTCATGTGACTGACAGCTGCTGTATTTCCTATATGGTACATTTGTTGCTCTTGTAGTTTGTCTGCTTATTAATCAGATTTTTATTTTTGAAGGCTAATACCAGACTTGTGTGTGTTTTAGGGCGAGTTTCGTCTGTCAAGTTGTGTGTGTTGAGTTGTGTGTGGCGACATGCATGTAGCGACTTTTGTGAGATGAGTTGTGTGGCAACATGCGTGTAGCAACTTTTTGTGTGTCGAGTTGCATGTGACAGGTTAGTGTAGCAAGTTGTGTGCAGCAAGTTTTGCGCATGGCGAGTTTTGCACGTGGTGAGTTTTATGTCTGGTGCCTTTTGAGTATGTGCAAGTTTTGTGTGAGGCAACTTTTGCATGTGTTGCAAATTTTGTGCATGTGGCAATTTTTCCGCGTGTGCAAGTTTTGCGTGTGACGAGTTTTCCATGAGGTGAGTTTTGCACTTGTGGCGAGTTTTGCGTGAGCCTAGTTTTTGCATGTGGCAAGTTTTGCGCGTGGTGAGTTTTGAGCGGCGACTTTTGTGTTTCGACTTTTATGTGGCGAGGTTGGTGTATGTGTGGTGAAATGTGTGCTGAGGGTGGTATATGTGTTCAAGCACGTGGTAGTGTGTGGCGCATTTTGTGTGTGTGTTCATTGTTGTGAATTCTGTGGCTGAGTTCACTTCTGTGGTCACAAGTGGTATTGCAGTCTCTGGGCTTCCTCCCTCAGGTGTTTTGGTGAGCTCGTTGGCTGCCTTGCTATTTAGCTCCACCTGAGTCTGTCTTCCTTGCTCCTTGTCAATGTTCCAGTGTTGGATCTGAGCTACTGCATCTTTCCTTGGGCCTGCTGCTCTGCTAGATAAGTGCTTCTAGTTTGTTTTCTGTTTTTTCTGTCCAGCTTGCTATTAACTTTTGCTGGAAGCTCTGAGAAGCAAAGGGGTGCACCGCCGTGCTGTTAGTTCGGCACGGTGGGTCTTTTTGCCCCTTTGCGTGGTTTTCGTTTTAGGGTTTTTTGTAGACTGCATAGTTCTCTTTGCTATCCTCGCTCTGTCTAGAATATCGGGCCTCACTTTGCTGAATCTATTTCATTCCTACGTTTGTCTTTTCATCTTGCTAACAGTCATTATATGTGGGGGGCTGCCTATTCCTTTGGGGTATTTCTCTGAGGTAAGTCAGGCTTGTATTTCTATCTTCAGGCTAGTCAGCTCCTCAGGCAGTGCCGAGTTGCATAGGTAGTGATAGGCGCAATCCACTGCTGCTTATAGTTGTGTGAGGATAGATCAGGTACTGCAGTCTACAGAGATTCCACGTCTCAGAGCTCGTCCTATTGTTTTTGGTTATTGCCAGATCTCTGTATGTGCGCTGATTACTGCACGCTGTGTTGCCTGATTGCCAGCCACAACAGTACAAGGATCCACACCAATGATTCCCAATAGAGGGAAAAAAGAAATCCTGACATCATTTTTTTTTCTTAGCTCTGTCTTCAGTCTTTTTTTTCCCCTAGACATTAGAGTGCTTCAGGACACAGCTGTGGACATGGATATTCAGGCTCTGTGCTCCTCAATGGATAATCTCGTTGTAAATGTACAAAAGATTCAAGATACTATTGATCAGAAATCGATGCTAGAACCAAGAATTCCGATTCCTGATTTGTTTTTTGGTGACAGAACTAAGTTCCTGAGCTTCAGAAATAATTGTAAGCTATTTTTGGCCTTGAAACCTCATTCTTCTGGTAATCCTATTCAACAGGTTTTGATTATTATTTCTTTTTTGCGCGGCGACCCACAGGACTGGGCGTTTTCTCTTGCACCAGGAGATTCTGCATTGAGTAATGTTGATGCATTTTTCCAGGCGCTGGGATTGCTTTACGATGAGCCTAATTCAGTGGATCAGGCTGAGAAAAATCTGCTGGCTTTATGCCAGGGTCAGGATGATGTAGAAGTATATTGTCAGAAATTTAGGAAGTGGTCAGTACTCACTCTGTGGAATGAATCTGCACTAGCGGCTTTGTTCAGAAAGGGTCTCTCTGAAGCTCTTAAGGATGTAATGGTGGGATTTCCTATGCCTGCTGGTTTGAATGAGTCTATGTCCTTGGCCATTCAGATCGGTCGTCGCTTGCGCGAGCGTAAATCTGTGCACCATCTGGCGGTATTGTCTGAGAGTAAACCTGAGTCTATGCAGTGCGACAGGACTATGACTAAAGTAGAACGGCAAGAACACAGACGTCTGAACAGACTGTGTTTCTATTGTGGTGATTCTACTCATGCTATTTCTAATTGTCCTAAACGCACTAGGCGGTTCGATAGCTCTGCCGTTATTGGTACTGTACAGTCCAAATTCCTTTTGTCCATTACCTTAATGTGCTCTTTGTCATCGTATTCTGTCATGGCGTTTGTGGATTCAGGCGCTGCCCTGAATCTGATGGATTTGGATTATGCTAAACGTTGTGGATTTTTCTTGGAGCCTTTGTGGTGTCCTATTCCGTTGAGAGGAATTGATGCTACACCTTTGGCCAAGAATAAGCCTCAGTACTGGGCCCAGCTGACCATGTGCATGGCTCCTGCACATCAGGAAGTTATTCGCTTTCTGGTACTGCATAATTTGCATGATGTGGTCGTGTTGGGGTTGCCATGGCTACAAACCCATAATCCAGTATTGGATTGGAACTCTATGTCGGTAACCAGCTGGGGTTGTCAGGGAGTACATGGTGATGTTCCATTTTTGTCTATTTCGTCATCCATTCCTTCTGACATCCCAGAGTTCTTGTCTGACTTTCAGGATGTATTTGAAGAGTCCAAGTCTGATGCCCTACCTCCGCATAGGAATTGTGATTGTGCTATCGATTTGATTCCTGGTAGTAAATTCCCTAAGGGTCGTTTATTTAATTTGTCTGTACCTGAACACACCGCTATGCGCAGTTATGTGAAGGAGTCCCTGGAGAAGGGACATATTCGCCCATCGTCGTCACCATTGGGAGCAGGGTTCTTTTTTGTAGCCAAGAAGGATGGTTCGCTAAGACCGTGTATTGATTACCGCCTTCTTAATAAGATCACTGTTAAGTTTCAGTATCCCTTGCCATTGATTTCTGACTTGTTTGCTCGGATTAAGGGGGCTAGTTGGTTTACTAAGATTCATCTTCGTGGTGCGTATAATCTGGTGAGAATCAGGCAGGGAGATGAATGGAAAACGGCATTTAATACGCCCGAGGGTCATTTTGAGTATCTGGTGATGCCGTTCGGACTTGCCAATGCTCCATCTGTTTTTCAGTCTTTTATGCATGACATTTTCCGTGAGTATCTGGATAAATTCTTGATTGTTTACTTGGATGACATTTTGATCTTCTCAGATGATTGGGAGTCTCATGTGAAGCAAGTCAGAATGGTTTTCCAGGTACTGCGTGCTAATTCCTTGTTCGTGAAGGGATCAAAGTGTCTCTTCGGTGTGCAGAAAGTTTCATTTTTGGGGTTCATCTTTTTCCCTTCTACTATCGAGATGGATCCGGTTAAGGTTCAGGCCATCCAGGATTGGACTCAGCCGACATCTCTAAAAAGTCTGCAGAAATTCCTGGGCTTTGCTAATTTTTATCGTCGCGTCATCTGTAATTTTTCTAGCATTGCCAGACCATTGACCGATTTGACCAAGAAGGGTGCTGATTTGGTTAATTGGTCTTCTGCTGCCGTGGAAGCTTTTCAGGAGTTGAAGCGTCGTTTTTGCTGTGCCCCTGTGTTGTGTCAACCTGATGTTTCTCTTCCGTTCCAGGTCGAGGTTGATGCTTCTGAGATTGGTGCAGGGGCGGTTTTGTCACAGAGAGGTTCTGGTTGCTCAGTGTTCAAACCATGTGCTTTCTTTTCCAGGAAATTTTCTGCTGCTGAGCGTAATTATGATGTGGGCAACCGAGAGTTGCTGGCCATGAAGTGGGCATTCGAGGAGTGGCGTCATTGGCTTGAGGGTGCTAAGCATCGCGTGGTGGTATTGACTGATCATAAGAACCTTACTTATCTTGAGTCTGCCAAGCGCTTGAATCCTAGACAGGCCCGTTGGTCGTTATTTTTTGCTCGTTTTGATTTTGTGATTTCATACCTTCCGGGCTCTAAAAATGTGAAGGCGGATGCTCTTTCTAGGAGTTTTGTGCCCGACTCTCCGGGGTTATCTGAGCCGGCGAGTATCCTCAAGGAAGGAGTCATTGTGTCTGCCATCTCCCTGATTTGCGGAGAGTGTTGCAGAAATTTCAGGCTAATAAACCTGATCGTTGTCCGGCCGAGAAACTGTTCGTCCCTGATAGGTGGACTAGTAAAGTTATCTCTGAACTTCATTGTTCGGTGCTGGCCGGTCATCCAGGAATCTTTGGTACCAGGGAGTTGGTTGCTAGATCCTTCTGGTGGCCATCTCTGTCACGGGATGTGCGTGCTTTTGTGCAGTCCTGTGGAATTTGTGCTAGGGCTAAGCCCTGCTGTTCACGTGCCAGTGGGTTGCTTTTGCCCTTGCCGGTCCCGAAGAGGCCTTGGACACATATTTCGATGGATTTCATTTCTGACCTTCCCGTTTCTCAAAAAATGTCGGTCATTTGGGTGGTCTGTGATCGCTTTTCTAAAATGGTCCATCTGGTGCCCTTGGTTAAATTGCCTTCCTCCTCTGATTTGGTGCCTTTGTTCTTCCAGCATGTGGTTCGTTTACATGGCATTCCTGAGAATATTGTTTCTGACAGAGGTTCCCAGTTTGTCTCGAGGTTCTGGCGAGCCTTTTGTGGTAGGATGGGCATTGACCTATCTTTCTCCTCTGCCTTCCATCCTCAGACTAATGGCCAGACCGAACGAACCAATCAGACCTTGGAAACATATCTGAGATGTTTTGTTTCCGCTGACCAGGATGATTGGGTGTCATTTTTGCCGTTGGCTGAGTTCGCCCTTAATAATCGGGCCAGCTCGGCTACCTTGGTCTCTCCATTTTTCTGCAATTCTGGGTTCCATCCTCGTTTCTCTTCAGGACAGGTTGAGTCTTCGGACTGTCCTGGTGTGGATTCTGTGGTGGACAGGTTGCAGCAGATCTGGACTCAGGTAGTGGACAATTTGACCTTGTCCCAGGAGAAGGCTCAGCTTTTCGCTAATCGCAGACGCCGTGTGGGACCCCGACTTCGTGTTGGGGATCTGGTTTGGTTATCTTCTCGTCATATTCCTATGAAGGTTTCCTCTCCTAAATTTAAACCTCGTTTTATTGGTCCGTATAGGATTTCTGAGATTCTCAATCCGGTGTCTTTTCGTCTGACCCTCCCAGACTCCTTTTCCATACATAATGTATTCCATAGGTCGTTGTTGAGGAGATACGTGGCACCTATGGTTCCATCTGTGGAGCCTCCTGCCCCTGTTTTGGTGGAGGGGGAATTGGAGTATATTGTGGAGAAGATTTTGGATTCTCGTGTCTCTAGACGGAAACTCCAGTATCTGGTCAAATGGAAGGGTTATGCTCAGGAAGATAATTCCTGGGTTTTTGCCTCTGATGTCCATGCCCCAGATCTTGTTCGTGCCTTTCATGTGGCTCATCCTGGTCGGCCTGGGGGTTCTGGTGAGGGTTCGGTGACCCCTCCTCAAGGGGGGGGTACTGTTGTGAATTCTGTGGCTGAGTTCACTTCTGTGGTCACAAGTGGTATTGCAGTCTCTGGGCTTCCTCCCTCAGGTGTTTTGGTGAGCTCGTTGGCTGCCTTGCTATTTAGCTCCACCTGAGTCTGTCTTCCTTGCTCCTTGTCAATGTTCCAGTGTTGGATCTGAGCTACTGCATCTTTCCTTGGGCCTGCTGCTCTGCTAGATAAGTGCTTCTAGTTTGTTTTCTGTTTTTTCTGTCCAGCTTGCTATTAACTTTTGCTGGAAGCTCTGAGAAGCAAAGGGGTGCACCGCCGTGCTGTTAGTTCGGCACGGTGGGTCTTTTTGCCCCTTTGCGTGGTTTTCGTTTTAGGGTTTTTTGTAGACTGCATAGTTCTCTTTGCTATCCTCGCTCTGTCTAGAATATCGGGCCTCACTTTGCTGAATCTATTTCATTCCTACGTTTGTCTTTTCATCTTGCTAACAGTCATTATATGTGGGGGGCTGCCTATTCCTTTGGGGTATTTCTCTGAGGTAAGTCAGGCTTGTATTTCTATCTTCAGGCTAGTCAGCTCCTCAGGCAGTGCCGAGTTGCATAGGTAGTGATAGGCGCAATCCACTGCTGCTTATAGTTGTGTGAGGATAGATCAGGTACTGCAGTCTACAGAGATTCCACGTCTCAGAGCTCGTCCTATTTTTGGTTATTGCCAGATCTCTGTATGTGCGCTGATTACTGCACGCTGTGTTGCCTGATTGCCAGCCACAACAGTTCATATCCCCATGAGTGGTGAGTATCTCATGTCGGGGCCCCACCTTAGCAACTGATCGGTATATACTCTTTGGCGCCATCGCTCTCATTCTTTAAGTCCCCCTTGTTCACATCTGGCAGCTGTCAATTTGCCTCCAACACTTTTCCTTTCACTTTTCCCCATTATGTAGATAGGGGCAAAATTGTTTGGTGAATTGGAAAGCGCGGGGTTAAAATTTCACCTCACAACGTAGCCTATGACGCTCTCAGGGTCCAGACGTGTGACTGTGCAAAATTTTGTTGCTGTAGCTGCGACGCTTCCAACACTTTTCCTTTCACTTTTTTCCCCATTATGTAGATAGGGGCAAAATTGTTTGGTGAATTGGAACGCGCGGGGTTAAAATTTCGCCTCACAACATAGCCTATGACGCTCTCGGGGTCCAGACGTGTGACTGTGCAAAATTTTGTGGCTGTAGCTGCGACGGTGCAGATGCCAATCCCGGACATACACACACATACACACACACACATATTCAGCTTTATATAGTAGATAAGAAGATAACACTAGTGTTTTTTCTTAAAATACATTGACTAAGCCAAACAAAATGCTGATCCTATGACATTGGGAACCCTTGTAAGCATAATGTTGAGAAAGAACAGGTAGATCTAAGCAGTTCTTGGATTACACGTGAGATACAGTGTCTCGGGGTTGGAGGGGAAGTGGATACCTTATATTCTGAACAGGATATAAAGGGCATAAGTGTGACTCAGAGGAGAGATAATGATGAAGAAGGTTAAAAGAGGAAGAAAGACCTTCAAAGAGAGAAGATGCCAGTGAGATAAGGACTGCAGACAGAGATCCTAGTGTGTGAACAGTTCCTTTCTGGTAACTGACATTATGTAAATGGCCGCAAGTTTAAATAGAATCTGTCAGCAGGATTTTGCTATGTAATTAGAGGACAGCATGAGGTAGGGGTTAAAACACAGAATTCAACAATGTGTCTCATGTCAAGCTTTGCGCGGTTTACTTAGACTGTGATTAATCACCTGGTGATTATCATTGCTATGACTAGCTGGCATGCGCTTCCAAGTCCAACTCCGCCCCTTCTGTGATTAGCAGCTCACTGTCAATAAACAATGTTAGCTCTCAGCTCTGCTGCATTGCTAAATCTAGTAAACTGAGTGATACATTGTTGGATTCAGGGTCTGTTTGCCTATACCATACTGCTCTCAGATGAGGAAGCAAAATCCTGCAAACAGATTCCCTTTAAGTAATGTATGCGTCTTTGTTGCAATATCAGAATGATTTTTGAATGGTTATCTGTTCTAATAGTTTTATAATTTACATTTCATTCTGGGTATAAAATGGTTTCCTTTTATACACTTTTTTGGTGTGCTTTCATGCGGATAGTGCCTTAGAATCCAAGTAGGGATATTGTTGCTGTGCGATATTTTTATCTTTTGATATTGGTATTGTCAATAATAATAGTTCTTGATGTTATTGTTCGGTATCCTTATTCAAAATTGATATTGTTCGTGATATTTCTTACACTAGCATAACATATATAGGGACTTATATAATACATGGCTTCTTAATCATACTTTTTGTAAAGTAAATTTTGTTCCAAAAATCTATGCTGCTGGAAATATTGTAAGTTTTCATATCTGCAGTGTTCTGCATTACTTTACTTCTTGTAAATACACATTTAGGAGCAACAATGACATTGTAACATTCCAAAAATATTTTATAGAGAAGTAATATTTCCCATTCTGCTTACCCCGTTCTCCTCCAATGAGGCTAATGGCTTATTGATGCTGTTGACAAACTTGTTGACATGTTCAAAGTGCTTTGTCATTTCTGTTGCTAAAACCATGTCGATAATTGCCTGACGCAAAGTCCGGTACTCATTTCTGCTCGAATAAGAGAACATGACGCAGGTAAATGTACATTGATATAGACTATACAAAATGCACACTGGTATTAACACATCAGAACCCCCCCCCCCACAAATATTAACCCCTTAACGACTGCCGATACGCATTAAAACGGCAACCGCTAAAGGACCTTATTCCCGCTTCGCCGTTTTAAATGGCGATCGGAATAAGAGTATAGTGTCCCCTCCAGAGTCTGAAAATCTCCGGGCTCTCAGCTAGCAGAGACCCTAGAGAACACAATCAGGGTCAGATTTCCCAGTCCCCGATAACACCTCTATTCAATGAATAACAGTGATAATGTAAATAAAAAAAAAAAGTGTGCCCGCTATTAAAATAATTTCTATCTCTTCGGACATGATATACATATCAGAGGAAAGAGAAATTATGTCCCCAAGCTGCCCGTCGGTATCTCCGCCATCTACCGGTTTCTCCTGCTTTGTCCCTCAGCCCTCTGCCTGAAGAAAAAATGGCGGGTGCATGAGCAGTGCGCCCGTCGAGATCTGCCAGCCTTGACCCGGCAGCAGGAGGGATTTTTCCGATTGGTTCATTTTGATCACTGTCCTATCACAGTGATCAAAAGCCAATAATTAGTATGTCATCCCCCTCTGTGTCATCCCCTTAGTGAGATAAAAACTATTTTATTTTAGAATTTTCATTTCTTTCATTCTTTGCCATTATGGTTATGGGTTTTTCAAAAGTAATTAAAAAAAAAAAAATGACGACATGACCACTAATGTTGAGTGCAAATGCTCGCAACTCGAGCTTGCATCAGGGTGCTCGAGTATGCACCAAGTATCGCGAGTGCTTGAATAACATGCTCGAGTCTCCGCCCCGCATGTAATGCTGCTGTTTGACAGCCCCCAAAACTGTGGGGATTGCCTGCAATGCACGGTGTTAAATATTAATTATTCTTATTCTCAATTCTGTACTGAACACATTGCTTCTCGCTGACATTACAAAAAGCTATTTCTGTATATGTAGCTCAGAGTATAAGTCAACACCATATAGAGAAGACACGTGGTCTGTGGGATATATAGATATATAGATATATAGATATATAGAGATATAGAGATATATAGATATATATATATATATATTACGTCTCTTAGGAGGGTGGGGGCTGGTCGCGTGGGGCCTGTCATCATTCTCAATGGACATCAGACAAGTCACAGAAAGAAGGAACAACTGGTAGCCATGATGACTTCATACAGACAGACGGCTTTTACCATTCAGAACTTTGAGGAAGATGTGGAACGAATGCTGATAGGAACAAATGAACAATCTGTTCGTAACTATTTCATCTATTTTATGTTTTGTTGCAATGTGGTTTTTCTGTGGACAATTCAATAAACCACTACATTTTTTATGAAAATATCATGACATTTTTTCTTTAAGCGTATCGCACCTGGTAAAAAGTCCTGATTAACTCCTTAAGCCCTGAGGGTGGTTTGCACGTTAATGACCAGGCCAATTTTTACAATTCTGACCACTGTCCCTTTATGAGGTTATAACTCTGGAACGCTTCAACGGATCTTGGCGATTCTGACAATGTTTTCTCGTGACGTATTGTACTTCATGTAATGGTAAAATTTATTCGATATAACTTGCGTTTATTTGTGAAAAAAACGGAAATTTGGCGAAAATTTAGAAAATTTCGCAATTTTCCAACTTTGAATTTTTATACCCTTAAATCACAGAGATATGTCATGCAAAATACTTAAGTAACATTTCCCACATGTCTACTTTACATCAGCACAATTTTGGAACCAAAATTTTTTTTTGTTAGGGAGTTATAAGGGTTAAAAGTTGACCAGCAATTTCTCATTTTTGCAACACCATTTTTTTTTAGGGACCACATCTCATTTGAAGTCATTTTGAGGGGTCTATATGATAGAAAATACCCAAGTGTGACACCATTCTAAAAACTACACCCCTCAAGGTGCTCAAAACCACATTCAAGAAGTTTATTAACCTTTCAGGTGTTTTACAGGAATTTTTGGAATGTTTAAATAAAAATAAACATTTAACTTTTTTTCACACAAAATTGATTTCAGCTCCAATTTGTTTTATTTTACAAAGGGTAACATGAGAAAATGGATCCCAAAAGTTGTTGTACAATTTGTCCTGAGTACGTTCATACCCCGTATGTGGGGATAAACCACTGTTTGGGCGCATGGCAGAGCTCGGAAGGAAAGGAGCGCCATTTGACTTTTCAATGCAAAATTGACTGGAATTGAGATGGGACGCCATGTTGCGTTTGGAGAGCCCCTGATGTGCCTAAACATTGAAACCCCCCCACAAGTGACACCATTTTGGAAAGTAGACCCCTTAAGGAACTTATCTAGATGTGTGGTGAGCACTTTGACCCACCAAGTGCTTCATAGAAGTTTATAATGCAGAGCCGTAAAAATAAAAAATCATATTTTTTCACAAAAATGATCTTTTTGCCCCCAATTTTTTATTTTCCCAAGGGTAAGAGAAGAAATTAGACCACAAAAGTTGTTGTGCAATTTGTCCTGAGTACGCTGATACCCCATATGTGGGTGTAAACCATTGTTTGGGCGCATGGCAGAGCTCGGAAGGGAAGGAGTGCCATTTGACTTTTTAATGCAAAATTGACTGGAATTGAGATGGGACGCCATGTTGCGTTTGGAGAGCCCCTGATGTGCCTAAACATTGAAACCACCCAAAAGTGACACCATTTTGGAAAGTAGACCCCCTAAGGAACTTATCTAGATGTGTTTTGAGAGCTTTGAGCCCCCAAGTGTTTCACTACAGTTTATAACGCAAAGCCGTGAAAATAAAAATTCTTTTTTTTTTTTTTCACAAAAATGATTTTTTAGTCCCCAGTTTTGTATTTTCACAAGGGTAACAGGATAAATTGGACCCCAAAAGTTGTTGTCCAATTTGTCCTGAGTACGCTGATACCCCATATGTGGGGGGGAACCACTGTTTGGGCGCATGGCAGAGCTCGGAAGGGAAGGAGCGCCATTTGGAATACAGACTTAGATGGATTGGTCTGCAGGCGTCACGTTGCATTTGCAGAGCCCCTGATGTACCCAAACAGTACAAACCCCCCACAAGTGACCCCATATTGGAAACTAGACCTCCCAAGGAACCTATCTAGATGTGTTGTGAGAACTTTGAACCCCCAAGTGTTTCACTGCAGTTTACAACGCAGAGCCGCAAAAATAAAAAAAATCTTATTTTTCAAACAAAAATGATTTTTAGCCCCCCACATTTTTATTTTCCCAAGGATAACAAGAGAACTTGGACCCCAAAAGTTGTTGTCCAATTTGTCCTGAGTACGCTGATGCCCCATATGTTGGGGTAAACCCCTGTTTGGGCGCACCGGAGAGCTCGGAAGGGAAGGAGCACTGTTTTACTTTTTCAACGCAGAATTGGCTGGAATTGAGATCGGACGCCATGTCGCGTTTGGAGAGCCCCTGATGTGCCTGAACAGTGGAAACTCCTCAATCCTACCTGAAACCCTAATCCCAACGGTGACCCTAATCACACCCCTAACCCTGACACACCCCTAATTCTAATCCCAACCCTAATCCCAACCGTAAATATAATCCAAACCCTAACCCTAACTTTAGCCCCAACCCTAACCCTAACTTTAGCCCCAACCCTAACCCTAACTTTAGCTCCAACCCTAACCCCAACCCTAGCCCTAACCCTAGCCCCAACCCTAGCCCCAACCCTAGCCCTAACCCTAGCCCCAACCCTAGCCCTAGCCGCAACCCTAGCCCTAACCCTAGCCCTAACCCTGATGGGAAAATGGAAATAAATACATTTTTTTAATTTTATTATTTTTCCCTAACTAAGGGGGTGATGAAGGGGGGTTTGATTTACTTTTATAGCGTTTTTTATATCGGATTTTTATGATTGGCAGCCGTCACACACTAAAATACGCTTTTTTATAGCAAAAAAGTTTTTGCGTCTCCACATTTTGAGACCTATAATTTTTCCATATTTTGGTCCACAGAGTCATGTGAGGTCTTGTTTTTTGCGGGACGAGTTGACGTTTTTATTGGTATCATTTTTGGACACGTGACAGTTTTTTATCACTTTTTATTCCGATTTTTGTGAGGCAGAATGACCAAAAACCAGCTATTCATGAATTTCTTTTGGGGGAGGCGTTTATACCGTTCCGCGTTTGGTAAAGTGGATGAAGCAGTTTTATTCGTCGGGTCAGTACGATTACAGCGATACCTCATTTATATCATTTTTTTATGTTTTGGCGCTTTTATACGATAAAAGCTATTTTATAGAAAAAATAATTATTTTAGCATCGCTTTATTCTCAGGACTATAACTTTTTTATTTTTTGCTTATTATGCTTTGTGGCGGCTCGTTTTTTGCGGGACAAGATGACGTTTTCAGCGGTATCATGGTTATTTATATCCGTCTTTTTGATCACGTGTTATTCCACTTTTTGTTTGGCGGTACGATAAAGCGTTGTTTTTTGGCTCGTTTTTTTCTTTTTCTTACGGTGTTCACTGAAGGGGTTAACTAGTCGGACAGTTTTATAGGTCGGGTCGTTACGGACGCGGCGATACTAAATATGTGTACATTTATTGTTTTTTTTTTTTTAGATAAAGAAATGTATTTATGGGAATAATATTTTTTTTATTTATTTATTTAGTAAATTTTTTTTTTTTTTTTTTTACACATGTGGAAATTTTTTTTTTTAACTTTTTTACTTTGTTCCAGGGGGGGACATCACAGATCGCCGATCTTACAGTTTGCACAGCACTCTGTAAGATCTGCGATCTCATTCATCGCTGCAGCATTACCAAGTGCCTGCAGGCGACCCGGAAGTGCTCCCTGCAGGACCCGGATGCAGCCCCGCGGCCATTTTGGATCCGGGGACTGCAGGGAGAAGACGCTCGGTACACGGTGAGTACATCACCGTGTACCGATCGTCTCAGGGAAGCACGCAGGGAGCCCCCTCCCTGCGCGATGCTTCCCTGTACCGCCGGCACATCGCGATCATGTTTGATCGCGGTGTGCCGGGGGTTAATGTGCGGGGGGCGGTCCGTGACCGCTCCTGGCACATAGTGCCGGATGTCAGCTGTGATAGTCAGCTGACACCCGGCCGCGATCGGCCGCGCTCCCCCCCGTGAGCGCGGCCGATCCCATATGACGTACTATCCCGTCACTGGGAATTAAGTCCCAGGGCACTTCGATGGGATAGTACGTCATATGGGATTAAGGGGTTAAATAAATGTGCAAAATAAGGATATTTAACACATGGCAATCCTCGCATGTTTTTTTTTTTATCTCCAACAGCCACGAAACATGTCACTCGGGCACCCACGATACTCGGTGCATAGTGAGCACTTGCGCTCAACACTAATGACGATATATTCAATATGATGACCTAATGTTATCAAATTCTGTATAGTACCTTTGGGTTCAAAATCCTCAATATAACACTGGATAAATTCCTTGAAAGGTGTAGTTTTCAAAATGGTGTCACTTGTGGGGAGTTTCCACTGTTTTGGCACATCAGGGGCTCTCTAAATGCGACATGGTACCCGCCATCCATTCCAGCCATTGTTGCATTCAAAAAGTCAATCTGTGCTGCTTCCCTGCCCAAATAGTAGTTTTCTCCACGCATATGGGGTAATCGGCGTACTCAGGAGAAATTGCACTACAAATTTTGGGGTTCATTTTCTCCTGTAACCCTTGTGAAGGTAAAAAAAATTGGGGCTACAGTAAAGTTTTTGTGAAAAAAAAAAGTTAAATATTCATTTTTGTCTTCCATATTCCATTAATTCCTGTGAAGCACCTGAAGCATTTATAATCTTCTTGAATGTGGTTTTGAGGACTTTGAGGGGTTCCGTTTTTAGAATGGTGTCACTTCTGGGCATTTTCTATCATACAGGCCCACCAAAGTCACTTCAAATGTGATGTTCCTAAAAAACTGGTTTTGCAAAATGAGAAATTGCTGATCAACTTTGAACCCTTCTAACTTCCTCACAAAAAAACAAATTATGTTTAAAAAATGATGCAGATGTAAAATAGACAAGTGGGAAATGTTATTTATTAACTATTTTGTGTAGTATAACTATCAGCATAAGAATTTAAAACGGCTAAATTTTCACTTTTTTTGTGCCAAATTTTCAATATTTTCATAAATATACGCAAACCACATTGACCAAAATTTACCACTGACATTAGGTAAATTATGTCTAGAAAAAAACAATTCGGAACCACTGGGATCCGTTGAAGCACTCCAGAGTTATTACCTCAAAGTAACACTGCTCAGATTTCAAAAAAATTTGGCCTGGACATTATTTCCAGGACTCCACGCACGCCATCAGGGATGGCGAAAAGAGAATCCATCTTTCGGAAAGCGGCCGTGCTAGCCAGGGAGATCCTCACTGCCCTGACGAGGTCCAGCCTGTACAACGATCGCTCCAGAGGATGAGTCGGAGCTGGACAAAAGGAAGGTAGAACGAAGTCCTCGTTGAGGCGGAAAGATGAAAACCACCTCGAGAAAGGAAGGAAGGCGGAGGCCTGGGACCACCTTGTCCTGGTGGAAAATCAAGAAAGGAGGTCGGCAGGAAATGGCCGCCAACTCAAAAACGCGGCGGATCGAAGAGATGGACCCGAGAAAAACCACCTTCCGAGATAGAACTGACAGGGAAAACTCCCTGAGAGGCTCAAAGGGGGGAACCCCTAAGAACAACCAACACAACCTTTAAATCCCATGAATCCACAGAGGCCCTGTACGGAGGGACAGCGTGGGCTACTCCTTGAAGGAAGGTCTTAACCTGAGGCTGAGAAGATAAAGTCTTCTTAAAGGGAAGAAGAGCGCAGGAAACCTGGCCCTTTAGGGAACAGAGCGAAGCCCGAATCCAGTCCTGCCTGAAGAAAAAGCAAATGGAAGGCAGGGATTAAGGACATAGGTGAAAAGCGGTTGGACTTGCATCAACGAAAGTAAGCCTTCCAGGTACGATAGTAGATCCTGGAAGAAGACGAAGGCTTCCTAGCCTGGATTATAGTGTGACTCATCCGGGCCGAAAGGCCGGACGGTCTTAAAACTGTGGAGTCCACAGCCACGCCGATAAACTGAGCGACCGATAATTCGGGTGGCAGATCGGACCCTAAGACAGCAGATCGGGTCTGTTTGGAAGACACCAGGGGTGTCCGCGAGAAGATTGTCGATGTCTGCAAACCAAGACCCCCTGGGCCAATCCGGGACGATCAGAATGACCGGCACCCATCCCGCCTTGATCTTTTTGGACAGCTTGGAAAGCAAGGGAAGGGGTGGAAACCGATAGGGGAGCAGGAACTGCGACCAAGGAATGGCCAGAATGCCAACACCACTGCGAGAGAATCGCGGGACCTTGGGATGACCCGAGGGACCTTCCTGTTCAATCGGGACGCCGTGAGGTCCACCTCTGGAGTCCCCCACCGAAGAGCAATCCGATAAGAGACCTCCTGAAGTAAGGACCATTCACCTGCCGCGAGGCCCTCGCGGCCAAGGAAGACGGCGGCCTAAATGTCCACGCCGGGGACATGCACTGCGGATCTCACCAGGACCGTTGCTGTCCAAAAGAGCATCCTGGAATCTCGGCCAAGGCCAGAGAACTCCGAGTCTACCCCTGGTGGTTGACATATGCCACTGCTGTGTCATTGTCTGTCTGGATTCGAATTGGCAGGCTGCTGAGAATCCTTACCCAGTGAAGGAAAGACAGAAAGAAGATCCGGAACTCGAGAACATTGATCGGCAGAGAGGACTCCTGTGCCGACCAACAACCATGAAAAGAACAGGTGACAAAGCCCCACGCCTCCGCCGAGAAGG
Organism: Ranitomeya imitator; assembly: GCF_032444005.1. Taxonomy (NCBI): domain Eukaryota; kingdom Metazoa; phylum Chordata; class Amphibia; order Anura; family Dendrobatidae; genus Ranitomeya; species Ranitomeya imitator. Next base: position 511,879,426 of record NC_091285.1, on the reverse strand, counting down.
CTGGCGACCATCGTCACCACCTGCCAGGAAACGGGAAGGAAGGATATGCTGTGAAGGATCTGCTCGGGATAGGAGCAGAGACCTCGGCCACCAGTGGAGGAAACGTTTGATCCCGGTAGAAAGACGGATCGGACGATGCAGGGAGAAGACAGACCTGTCCCCCTGTGATAGAATAGCCTGCTGAAGAAGTCTTGAATGAAACGGCGAAGGGAAAAATTGCTACCGATGTAGCAACCAACCTCCTTAGGACCTTTATGGTCCATCAGAAAGGAGGGGAGCCGAGAACCCTGGAGCAACAAGACGGAACTTTTTCCTGTTGACGAGCTACCCGCAACGGCTAGAGTGTCGGGAAAGATGGATAGACTTTCGAGAGCCTGAAACCGAAATTCCTGAGCCTCCATGGAATCGATTACTGAACGAGGGAATATCATCCTGAAGTGTCTCAGACGAAACTTCCTGTTCGGCAATTTGAGATCCGGACTGGGACGAACCTTGTCGTCCTCTTTCAGTACAAATAGGTTCGAAGAGAAGCCTGTGAACCGTTCCTGTTCAGGGACGGGAATGTTACCCCAGATTTAATGAGGGAAACAATGGCTGTAAAGAAACCCAGGACTAGAACGGGGTCTCTTGGAGGTTGGGATTAGAGAAAACGATCCCAGGACCGTGAAATTAATCTATTTTGTCTCCAGCGGATACAAGTTCCCGGGCCCATGCCTCCTCTGTTGAGGAGACAAAGACGTCCCTGGGGAACAGGAGACGGCTGCCCAGCCTAGGAAACGGGCTGGGGCCTAGTCGTGGGTCCTGCCTAGGTGGAATTTCCAGTCCTGGACCTGGAGAATCCACCTTAGGAGTAGCGGGAACGCCAGGAAGGAGCGAGTCGAAGAATACCTTCTTCTCTTATCGTGCATGTGGCCTCTGCTGATGCGAAAAAGGGATCGGATGCCGTGGAACGACGAAAAAGTGGGCCGAAAGGACCGAAGTTGCCGCCTAAGAAGAGAACTGTTGCCACTAGTGGCGTCCTTGATAATTTAGTCCAGCTTGGAACCGAAAAGACGTGATCCTTGAAAAAGGTAGGCTCGTAAGGGACTTCTTGATGACCCTTGAGCCAAACAGAGCGAGTAATCTGGGTGGCCACTTTCGCCAGCCAGTCTGGTGGAGCTCCGGCTTGAATGCCCCAATGGAGTTGTTTAGCTCCTTTGGATACAGACTTCGAAACCCAAATGGAAGCGAAAGACGGGCATAGGGATGATGCGGCAGCTTCGAAAACCGAATTCGCGAAGGATTCCATGATCTTATCGATGGAATCTGTCAGATTCGCCCCACCGGACAGCGTGAGGACTGTGTTGGTGGTAAGTCTAGCAGTCGGCAGATCCACAGAGGGATAGGTCGTTCTCTATCGCCTCTCGTTCCGGTTGGTGATGAGATCCGGAGGAAGGAAATATGAGACTCCAAGACGCTTGCCTCTTTGAGAACGTCTGGTCGAATTCTCTCTTTCTCTGGCCAGAAGCTCCTCGAGTCAGGATGAGGAGCGAATCCCTTGGGAGGTAGTTTAGACCGTCTAAACGAAACCGCCTGATCTGCAGGTTCCGTAGAGGAATCTTTGATGCCACAGGTCAGATTGGACGCTCCAATGATGCTTTGAACCATATCCCTCATGTTATGATTTGGTTCAACTTCGGCCCCAAATTATCCTCCGAGGCCTCGCCTGACTCCGGGGAGGGGATCAGGGGGAAGTCGACCACAGAGAAGGACAGTGGGGCGAGATGGACCGAGAAGAGAACTCAGACCGGCGTTCCCGTCTGGATCTTTCGCGGCCTGCATGGAAGACTTGGACGGAGCTTCTAGCGACCCGCTGGCTACTATGGAAGTCTGCAGGGGCAACTGAACGAGCACGGACACAAGGGTCTGGGACACCCGTGTGAGAACCGCTACTGATAGAGACAGAGGGGAGGCCCAGCCTGGGGTGGGGACTTCGCTCTCAGGCGGAGCAACAGGGGGGGTCTTAGGCGGTGAACATAATGTGGGTTGCCGCGGGCCTGCCTGAGGGAAGCTTGGGGTTACAAGACGAACCCTGAAAGTGTTTCAGTAAGGCACAGGAAAAAGTAGGAGGCCGGGAGAGACCACCTTTAAAATTAGCCCGAAGGGGCCCCTGAGGGAAATGTCTGGAGAGTAGGGGGATGGGATGGGGGGGGGGGGGGGATTGAGGTCAAACTGCGGTGCAGAGGTACTCACGGCAGACGCTGCGGTTTCCGGATGGAAGGCTGCACGACTTGGGAGATGCTCCTCAGGAACGATAGCCCCTAGGAGAACAGGCAGACACATCTGATGCACTCTCTTGTCCGATGTAGCTTGCTGCATGGCCAGTGGGGAGATGTGAGGACGCCAGAAATTTGCGCTCCAAGATGGGCAAAGAAAAACGTTCCTGGCGCAGAAATAAGTATTTGTGGCTGCCTGGGAGTGGTGGGCGGGCTTAACCGCCAGGCCAGGAGCACCAAGATGGCGGCGGTGGGCGGAGCTTGCCGTGATATTCGGGCGGGAGAAAAGCCCGCCCGAGAGAAAGGAAGTGGGAGGAGACGCGGCGCCGGAAGTAGGCCCCGGTAGAAGCCGGGGCCTAAATTTGAGGCCGGTGGCCGCCAGGAAGGGCCGCGGCGGGAACCGTGCAGACGCCGGGAAAAGCGGCGCGGTTGCCTGCAAGGCTGCCGCGCCGCGGCAGAAGGGCACAGTGTGGCCGGAGGAGGAAGCCGGAAGTAGGCCCCGGAAGAAGCCGGGGCAGAAAGTGCGGCCGCAGGGGAAAAGAGGCATCGGCTGCCACACGGCCGCCGCACCAGGCCAGAGCACAATGCGGCCGGGGGAAAAACGGCAACGCGGCCGCCTGTAAGACCAAGAACAGCGCGGCTGCCACGCGAATGGGGCGAAGACCCCCGCCCCATGAGAAAATGAAAACCAAGTCCAGGCAACCTGGAAAAATATCCCAAGGGACCCCCAAATGACTGCCCTGGAACGGAGGAAGGACTCAGAGGTACTTTGGAATACTTACCTAAACATCCCACGCCGTCCTTACTAACCTCATTCTGGGGAAAATATCAGACGTCCAGGGAGCTGATGGACGTCCTCGTCTCCTCCAACCGACAGGCTCTGGTGGGCGAGTGGGTGGGGGGCGGAGCCAGGACCGGACTTCTGAGCACGCTTGTGTGCTAGGATCTTGGTCCTGGTGAGGGATCTATGAGGATACGGGGTGGCAGTACACGCCGTACTCATGGTCCGTATTGTGGGACTACAGGTGTGACTGCTCACCCTTTATCCCTCCAGAAAAACCTGAAAAGGAACGACGCACATTGAGGTAGATAAGGGTCTAATGAAAGACCCGTGTCCACCTCCTACTGACACTAAGCTAAACTGAATATCCTACTTCCTGTCGGTAGGGTGTACACTGCAGAGGAGTAGCTAACTTTTTTATTTGCATAGTGTCAGCCTCCTAGTGGCAGCAGCATACACCCATGGTTCCTGTGTCCCCCAATGAAAGGCGATAGAGAAAACGAATGCACCGGAAGAATGTGAACGATCCCATAGCAATCCATTCTCACAACAGTTTCCCTCTGGTGTTTTTTTCCATGTCAGAGTGATGCAAAAAAAAAAAAGCCGCCCATGGTCATCGGTAGTTGTTTAAATAGATTCAAATTTCATGGAAGACTATACTATTTCATCTGCATTATTGAAAATGGATACAGTATTGACATATTGACCATGATGGGGTCAATCCAGGTTGGTGACACTTGGGAATCTCAACATTGCAGCATAGTAAAAACACATAAAAGTATAGAGATTTTATCTATGAGTATAAGATACACATCCTGCAATAAATGAACAGTTTCATTCATACGTAAATATTATAGCACTAAGTGGCAACTACCTGCTGTGCCATCTTACCTTTCCATGTTTTTGAATATATTGCACTTGTCATCTCTCGTTGTCAGCTGGAACGCCAGCGCGGCATGATGGCTCTCCAACACTGCCGTATCATTGTACAGGATGGCCAGTTCACTCCCTGCATTGCATAGGAATGAATTCGTTCTCCCAGGATGATCCACATCATGAACAGTGGCAGCAATGAGAGCGGCAACCTCATCGATCTGGTCCAGGCTTTGCTAAACAGATATGTCACATCATTAATATGGTGGCTTATAGAAGAGGAACACTTGCGGAATTAATTAACCAGTGTGCGACTGAAAAATCTATATATATAATTGCCTAAGGGTTTTTCCGTCTGTCTGTCTGTCTGTCTTGGAAATCCTGCGTCTCTGATTGGTCGAGGCCACCAGGCCTCGACCAATCAGTGACGGGCACAGCGACGATGTCATAAAGGACGTAGACATCCCGCGTCTGATTCAGCGACGGGCACAGTATCGACGTAGATGTCATAATGGTTGTCATGGCGACGATGATGTCAAAGGTTGCCTCGACCAATCAGCGACGGGCACATATACTATGGGGACATGCATATTCTAGAATACCCGATGCGTTAGAATCGGGCCACAATCTAGTGTTTAATAAGTGAACTAATGCATATTCACATATTTAGGCTGGGGCTACGTGGTGACGTGTAGTGAGCAGTCATACTTAGAAAAGTCAAGCACAAAAACACATCTGAGCAACTTGTCTGTGTCCTTGTGACATGCTACTATGTTAGAGCTGTGATATTGCGGTGAAAAAGAGGAGGCAAGTTGCAGTCCCATGTGACTTACAATGAAGTTTATGGCAAGTGAGTCATGTGTGACTTGTGATCAGCGTCAGAAAGTCCAATACTTTTCAGAACATTTTCGACTCCATAGGAAATCATTATATGTGATGCCACAATGCGACACTGCGATTTCAGGCCAAGCCATATTATACATCATTCAGAAAAATTTCCAATTACCGTATTTTTTGCTTTATAAGACGCATCTGATTATAAGACGCACCCCCAAATTTGGTGAAGAAAAAGAGAAAAACATTTTGTTATGTTAAATGGGGGTCTGTGTTATAATGCCAGTGTCCATCTTACAAATCATATGTCCCTCATCCTGGTATCTATATAACCCCCATCCTTGTGCTGGCACATGCCCCCCTGTGCTGCTGTCAGGCACATGCCCCCTGTGCTGCTGGCAGACACATGCTCCACCCTCCCCGGGTCACTATATGCTCCCCTGTGCTGCTGTCAGGCACATGCCCCCCTGGTCACAATATGCCCCCCTGTGCTGCTGGCAGGCACATGCCCCCTGGGTCACTATATGCCCCCCTGTGCTGGCAGGCACAGGCCCCCCCCCGGTCACAATATGCCTCCCAGTGCTGCTGGCAGGTACAGGCCCCCCTGCTCACTATATGCCCCCCTGTGCTGCTGACAGGTACAGCCCCGCCCGGTCACGTGTTGCTGGCAGACACATGCCCCCCTGTGCCGCTGGCAGACACTCCCCCCCCGTGCTGCTGGCAGGCACATGATAAAATAACAAACACTTAACTCACCTTCCGATGATGGCTCCGTGCTCACAGCTCCTCTGTTGTGCTTCCTGTTTCCTGGGCAATGGATCATGTGACCTGGGCACACAGTGATGTCAACACTGTGCTGGCATCCGATCATGTGATCGGCACAGCACAGACAGGAAGCGCAACCGAGGAGCTGGGAGCACAGAGCCATCATCGGAAGGTGAGTTAAGTGTTTGTTATTTTATCATGTGCCTGCCAGCAGCACAGGTGGGGGGGAGCTGCCCCCCCTCCTCTACAGCACAGCACACAGATTCAGATTATAACACGCACCCCCCACTTTCCCCCAAAATTTGGGGGAATAAAAGTGCATTTTATAATCCGAAAAATACGGTATATAGAGATTACATAGTATGGATGGCACTTAGTTTTGTGGGTGGCAATGCACAGGGGTGGAAAACTGGCTGACCGTGTATGGAAGTATTGTGGCCGATATTGTTACATAACAGAACTGATGCAGATAATGCTGGTGGATATGAAATTCACTATTCCTCTACAAAGAGGCTCTGCAGCAGCACAGATAATGTAACCCCGGCTTTACAGTTAAGAATATGAGAAGTCGCCAAAGGGTTCCCTGAACATGGCTTCATGCTTTAGGAAATCAGTGACCACTATTGCAATTCAAAGTACAAATTATCAAATAGAGTGAAATAATCAGGATTAATCAGGATTAATTCCAATAATCCAAACAGAACGCTGCATTTTACATATGTAGAAGTGAAAACATACCTACAATCATATATGTGAATACATTTTTTTAGCTACGTCAAAGTATACATGCTCTTCATTATGGGAGCCTAGATAAGTGGTCAACAAAATGTTGGACAACAAGCTTGTTGACTGTTTCTAATGATAACCAGAAAAACTTGAAAGGGAACCTATGAGCTAAATATTACAGTCTTCAGCATGAAGGGGTTATTTACAAGGGCTGGATATGTTGGCGAAAATCCATATAACAGCAGCAGCAAGGTAAATAAAAGTTTATCAAAACTTGACCACACTTCAGAAACAAATCCACATGAAAATGTGCCGCAAATTTAACATTTATGTTGTAGATCAGTTGCAGACTTGTGGATTTTTCCCACTGAGTTCAATATACCCCATTTACAGCGACCTACTAAAAAGATCAGATATTCATCTCTTGGCCAAGTGAGGAGAGCAGTTAGAACATCTCCTGCTCTGCTGGCCTGGTCCTGTCGAACATGACGAGGGATTTTGGTATAGATTTGTTGACGCAGATTAAGTCTAGTGCCTTTTATTTTAATTTCACTCTATTTCCCCAGGTCTTTTCTGACTCCCTGACCTAGTCTATTGCCAGTCTAATCCAATCTACTGTAATGATGTCTGACAGGCTGCAGCGGTCACAAGGAGAAGACAACATTGCAGGAGGCTGTGCTGTATGGAAAATAACAGAAGACTGGACAAGGGAATTACCGTACGTCTTTATCTTTATTTTACAATATCTGCGGTGGCAAATCTGCACCAAAATCCCCAACCATGCAGAATAATGCAGGGCGTGACAGGTCCAACAGAGCGAATTACACGCTTTGTAACTGCTCTCCAAACTAGAGAGAAGAGGACCCTCAGAAAGGACCTCAGCTATACACCCAGGACTCAATAATAGTGGTAATCTTTCTAGCAATAACTCAACTTTTGTCTGTTCATGTTAATATCACAATAACTGCAAAGCTATAGACATTTTTCACACCCCATGGGTAATAACCCTTGGGTTTTCTTACCTTCACCCTCTCTTTGCACAGGAAGTAAGCAGTGGCATGTAAGACATCGGCGGAATGTGTTGAATTATGGTATGCATTGCCTGAATGGTAATTGGACTCAATGACGTGCAGCCAGGACCTCAGGGTAACTTCTGAGCAGTTAAGGAAGGAACAAACCCCAAACCGAGCAAACATTTTAAGGCCAAGATAAACTAAAGGCCTGCAAGAAAAGCAGAAAATTATTCATTCAAAAGGAGTGGAAAAAAAGAGCTCTACTAGAAATATTACACAAGAATGGCGAGAACTAGGCACAAATAAAGGGAGTTTGGAACAGCAACAGTAATAACATACAGGTCCTTCTCAAAAAATTAGCATATAGTGTTAAATTTCATTATTTACCGTAATGTAATGATTACAATTAAACTTTCATATATTATAGATTCATTATCCACCAACTGAAATTTGTCAGGTCTTTTATTGTTTTAATACTGATGATTTTGGCATACAACTCCTGATAACCCAAAAAACCTGTCTCAATAAATTAGCATATCAAGAAAAGGTTCTCTAAACGACCTATTACCCTAATCTTCTGAATCAACTAATTAACTCTAAACACATGCAAAAGATACCTGAGGCTTTTATAAACTCCCTGCCTGGTTCATTACTCAAAACCCCCATCATGGGTAAGACTAGCGACCTGACAGATGTCAAGAAGGCCATCATTGACACCCTCAAGCAAGAGGGTAAGACCCAGAAAGAAATTTCTCAACAAATAGGCTGTTCCCAGAGTGCTGTATCAAGGCACCTCAATGGTAAGTCTGTTGGAAGGAAACAATGTGGCAGAAAACGCTGTGCAACGAGAAGAGGAGACCGGACCCTGAGGAAGATTGTGGAGAAGGACCGATTCCAGACCTTGGGGAACCTGAGGAAGCAGTGGACTGAGTCTGGTGTGGAAACATCCAGAGCCACCGTGCACAGGCGTGTGCAGGAAATGGGCTACAGGTGCCGCATTCCCCAGGTAAAGCCACTTTTGAGCTACAGAGAAGCAGCACTGGACTGTTGCTAAGTGGTCCCAAGTACTTTTTTCTGATGAAAGCAAATTTTGCATGTCATTCGGAAATCAAGGTGCCAGAGTGTGGAGGAAGACTGGGGAGAAGGAAACTGTGACCGCTCTGTGCCCTGCAGGTGACCTGGCTGTGACCTGCCTAGGATGGCGCGAACAGATCCGATCCTAGGCAGGTCACAGCCAGGTCACCAGGAAAGCTCTGATTGGTGGGATCGATATTATGGTCGATCCCACCAATGACAGGTCACAGCAGCAGCATGACCGCTCTGTGACCTGTCTGTGTCACCTGCCTGACCTGTGTATGACCGCTCTGCAGGGTCCTCATTCTAGCTGAGGATTCCTACAGAGCGGTCATACTGCTGGATCTCCCTGCTGGATTTTGTGCCTGGATCTCCCTGCCGTGCTGGGTATTGTGGTGCCACAGCAGCCTGTAGCACCACAATCCCTGCTAAAGAAAGAAGACAACTAAACGTAAGTTTTATCCCTGATCCCTGCCCAATCCCCGTTCATCCACCCCAATCCCCGTTCATCCACCCCAATCCCCGTTCATCCACCCCAATCCCCCCTTCCCCCTCTTTTTACCCCCTCCACCCCCATTTGTGCCGCCTCCGTGCGCACATTTAGTAGCCGCCGAGCGTTGATTGGTGACGCAGTTCACCGATCAACGCTCGCGCTCGCTTTTTTTCCCTCGCCCCCGTTGCGCCAACTCCGTACACACATTCCGCAGCCGCCAAAGTTTGATAAGTGACGCAGTTCACTTATCAGAGTTTGTGCCTGCCGTTTTCCTTTTTTTTTTTTTTCACCCCCCTTTTGCGCCACCTGACTACAACCGTACGTTTTGATCACTGATCCCTGCCCAATCCCCACTTCCACCCCCATCTCCCTTCCCCCTCTTTTTACCCCCCTTTGCACCTCCTTCCGTGCGCCCATTTAACAGCCGCCGAACGTTGATTGGTGACGCAGTTCACCGATCAACTCTCGCGCTCGCTTTTTTCCCCTTCAGCCTTTTTGCGCAACCTCCGTACACACATCCCGCAGCCGCCAAACTTTGATAAGTGACGCAGTTCTCTTATCAGAGTTTGTGCCTGCCTTTTTTTTTTTTTACAGGTTTTTCTTCTCCTTTTAGCATTTTCTTTTCAGATAAGTTTGCACAAATCACTATCCCCCCACACATACACATACAGTTATCAATAAAGTGCACCCAATCACCATATTCACACAAAAATGTCCCGCTCGTCCCGTTCGTCCCAACAGCGCTATTCATTGGAGGAGGCATATGCTTTCCTTGCCTCCGACACGGATAGCGAGGGAGAGGATCCCACTTTTCTTCACTTTTCTGATTCTTCATCCTCTTCCTCCTCCTCTTCCTCCTCGGGTCCTGCGGAACCACCACGCAGACGCCCCAGGACAGAAGATGAGGCAGCCCCCACCACTCCTGAACCAGCGCTCCCCACTGCGGAACCCACATGGACCTCGCCCCCCGAAAATTACGAGCCACTGATTCCTGATTTTGTGGCAGAATCAGGAATCAAGTTTGACACCACGGGCCTCACAGAAACAGACTTTTTCAAAGTCTTTTTCTCTGAGGATTTTATTAACCTCATGGTGGAGAAAACTAATTTGTATGCTCGTCAATTTTTGGAGCAAAACCCCGGTACATCATTTTCCAACTGGTCTCCTGTAGACGCAGTTGAAATGATGCAGTTTTGGGGCCTGGTCCTCCACATGGGGATCGTGAAGAAGCCAGAAATGCGGCAATATTGGAGTGTAGATGTTTTATATAACACTCCAGTATTCCGAATGGCCATGGTTCGGAGACGTTTTGAGGCCATCCATAAATTCCTGCATTATTCCGATAATGCACAGTGTCCCGCACGAGATGACCCCAACTTTGACCGTCTGTTCAAAGTTCGGCCGGTCATCGAACACTTCAACAAAAAGTTTTCTGAAGTGTACGTGCCCAAAAGGGACATCTGCGTGGATGAGTCCTTGGTCCATTTTAAGGGGCGGCTCGGATTCCGTCAATACCTGCCCAACAAAAGGGCCAGGTACGGAATCAAACTCTACAAGCTGTGTGAGAGTGCCTCAGGGTACATCCACAGGTTTAGAGTGTATGAAGGGAAGGACAGCAGGATTGAACCCCCTGAGTGTCCTCCTGTCCTGGGAGTGAGTGGGAAGATCGTGTGGGATTTGGTGCACCCACTGCTGGATAAAGGTTATCACCTCTATACTGATAACTTTTATACCAGCATCCCACTCTACAAATCCCTCTCTGCGCGAGGTACCGCAGCCTGCGGTACTGTGCGCAAAAATCAGAGAGGCCTCCCAAAGACGCTACTTCGGCAGATCCTCAGAAAAGGTGAGAGCAAGGCCCAATGTAGCGACCACCTGCTGGTGGTCAAGTACAAGGACAAGAGGGATGTCCTTCTCTTGACCACCATACATGGTGATGGCAGTACCTCTACACAGGTCTGCAAACCGGACTGTGTACTGGGCTACAACAAAAGCATGGGGGGGGGTTGATCTCTCTGATCAACTCCTCCAACCATACAGTGCTTTGAGAAAGGCCAAGGTGTGGTACAAAAAGTTGGCCGTCCACATCGTACAAATGGCAATGCTCAACGCTTTCCTGCTGTTACGATGTGCACGCCACACCGATACGTCGTACCTTCAGTTCCAGGAGGTAGTGGTTAAGGCCCTGATATTTGGTACTCCGGAAGGAGAGGGCCCCAGTACTTCCGGAACTGAAGGTGCTCGTATCGTACCAGGCCAGCATTTTCCGGGGGTGGTCCCGCCAACCGGCAGAAAAGGTAAGCCGCAAAAAAGGTGCCGAGTGTGTTACAAAAGGGGAATACGCAAGGACACCATTTATCAATGCGACACCTGCCCCGAAAAACCTGGCCTGTGTATGAAGGATTGCTTCAGATTGTACCACACCTCCATGCACTACTAATTTACTTTACAAGAAAGCGTACATTAGTTCCAAAAAGGGGGCACATCTAGATAAGTTCCTTGGGGGGGGTCTAGGTTCCAAAATGATGTCACTTGTGGTTTTTTTTTTACTGTTTAGGCACATCAGGGGTTCTGCAAACGGAACATGACGACCGCAGACAATTTCTGCATTCCAAAACGTCACAACTTCCCTTTCGAGCCCCAACGTGTGCCTAAACAGTTTTTTCCCACATATGGCGTACCAGCGTAATCAGGACAATTTGGACAACAACTTTTGATGTCCAATTTCTCCTGTTACCTTTGGGAAAATTAAAAATTGGGGACTAAAATATCATTTTTGTGGGAAAAAATAGGATTTTTTATTTTCACGCCTGGGCATTATAAACTTTAGTGAAGCACGTGGGGGTTCAAATTTCTCACCAAACACCTAGATAAGTTCCTTAGGGGGTACAGTTTCCAAAATGGGGTCACTTGTGGGGGGTTTCTACTGTTTAGTCACATCAGGGGCTCTGCAAATGGAACATGATGCCAGCAGAACATTCCATCAAAGTCTGCATTCCAAAACGTCACTACTTCCCTTTCGAGCCCCAACGTGTGCCCAAACAGTAGTTCCTCCCCACATATGGGGTATCAGCGTACTCAGGACAAATTGGACAACAACTTTTGGGGTCCAATTTCTCCTGGTACCCTTGGGAAAATTAAAAATTGGGGACTAAAATATCATTTTTGTAGGAAAAAATAGGATTTTTTATTTTCACGCCTGGGCATTATATACTTTAGTGAAGCAAGTGGGGGTTCAAAATTCTCACCACACAACTAGATAAGTTCCTTAGAGGGTCTAGTTTCCAAAATGGGGTCACTTGTGGGGGGTTTCCACTGTTTAGGCACATCATGGGCTCTCCAAACGCGACATGGCGTCCGATCTCAATTCCAGCCAAAGTTAGCTTGAAAAAGTCAAACGGCGCTCCTTTCCTTCTGAGCCCTGCCATGCGCCCAAACAGTGGTTCCCCCCAAATATGGGGTATCAGCGTACTCAGGACAAATTGGACAACAACTTTTGGGGTCCAATTTCTCCTTTTACCCTTGAGAAAATAAAAAATTGGGGACTAAGCGATCATGTTTGTGGAAAAAATAGGAATTTTTTTTTTCACGCCCGGGCGTTATAAACTTTTGTGAAGCACTTGGGGGATAAAAGTGCTCATGACACATCTAGACAAGTTCCTTAGGGGGTCTAGTTTCCAAAATGGGGTCACTTGTGGGGGGTTTCCACTGTTTAGGCACATCAGGGGGTCGCCAAACGCGACATGGCGTCCGATCTCAATTCCAGCCAAAGTTAGCTTGAAAAAGTCAAACGGCGCTCCTTTCCTTCTGAGCCCTGCCATGCGCCCAAAAAGTGGTTCCCCCTCACATGTGGGGTATCAGTGTACTCAGGATAAATTGGACAACAACTTTTGAGGTCCATTTTCTCTTTTTACCCTTGGGAAATTAAAAAGATTATTGCTGAAAGATCATTTTTGTGACTAAAAAGTAAAATGTTAATTTTTTCCTTCCATGTTGCTTCTGCTGCTGTGAATCACCTGAAGTGTTAATAAACTTCTTGAATGTGGTTTTGAGCACCTTGAGGGGTGCAGTTTTTAGAATGGTGTCGCTTTTGGGTATTTTCTGCCATATAGACCCTTCAAAATGACTTCAAATGTGAGGTGATCCCTAAAAAAAATGGTTTTGTAAATTTGGTTGTAAAAATGAGAAATTGCTGGTCAAATTTTAACCCTTATAACTTCCTTGAAAAAAAAAAGTTTGTTTCAAAAATTGTGCTGATGTAAAGTAGACATGTGGGAAATGTTATTTATTAACTATATTGTGTCACATAACTCTCTGGTTTAACAGAATAAAAATTCAAAGTTGGAAAATTGTGAAATTTTCAAAATTTTCGCCAAATTTCCGTTTTTTTCACAAATAAACGCAAGTTATATCGAAGAAATTTTAGCACTATCATGAAGTACAATATGTTACAAGAAAACAATCTCAGAATCGCTAAGATCCGTTGAAGCGTTTCGGAGTTATAACCTCATAAAGGGACAGTGGTCAGAATTGTAAAAATTGGCCTGGTCATTAACGTGCAAACCACCCTTGGGGGTAAAGGGGTTAAAACAATAAAAGACCTGACAAATTTCAGTTGGTGGATAATGAATCTATAATATATGAAAGTTTAATTGTAATCATTACATTATGGTAAATAATGAAATTTAACACTATATGCTAATTTTTTGAGAAGGACCTGTATATACAAAACTATTACGTATATATAACATCACTGTTCTAAGCAACGTTCAGTTTTTAACGGAGGTCACAAATCTGAAGCCGTGATGTTCTCCTGGATGTGTTGCCTGGCAGACCCCAGTAGCGTGCCAATGGACCCTTGACTTGCAATGGCATTTTGGCTTCTACTGCGGTTTATGTTGCTTTGATGAGAAATATAGCATTGCATGCAGAGCAATTTTCAGATAAAATCTGAAGAATTTGTAACAAAGGATCTGAATAGAGCCTGCACAAAGGTATAAACAGAGCCAGAGAGGGGTTCCCACATATGACACTTATCACCTATCCACAGGAGAGATGATGCATGCATGATCGCTAGGTGTCAAACTGCTGGGACACCTACCCATCAGGGATCTGAAAGTCACTGGTGTAAAAGGAGCGGTAGTGCACATGTTTTACAGCTTCAATCACAAAAGGTGACTCTGGAACCACAAACATCAGATTGGTGTGGGTCAAACACCCAGCAGCCCCCAATATCAGCAGTTATTAGCTCTAGTGGTGACCCCAGATGTACAGTCATGGCCAAAAGTTTTGAGAATGACACCAAAATTATATTTTCACATGATCTGCTGCCCTCTGGTTTTTATTAGTGTTTGTCTGATGTTTATATCACATACAGAAATATAATTGCAATCATATTATGAGTACCAATAGGTTATATTGACAGTTAGAATGAGTTAATGCAGCAAGTCAATATTTGCAGTGTTGACCCTTCTTCAAGACCTCTGCAATTCTCCCTGGCATGCTCTCAATCAACTTCTGGACCAAATCCTGACTGATAGCAGTCCATTCTTGCATAATCAATGCTTGCATTTTGCCAGAATTTGTTGGTTTTTGTTTGTCCACCCGTCTCTTGATGATTGACCACAAGTTCTCAATGGGATTAAGATCTGGGGAGTTTCCAAGCCATGGACCCAAAATCTCTATGTTTTGTTCCATGAGCCATTTAGTTATCACCTTTGCTTTATGGCAAGGTGCTCCATCATGCTGGAAAAGGCATTGTTGGGCGCCAAACTGCTCTTGGACGGTTGGGAGACGTTGCTCTTGGAGGACATTCTGGTACCATTCTTTATTCATGGCTGTGTTTTTGGGCAAGACTGTGAGTGAGCCGATTCCCTTGGCTGAGAAGCAACCCCACACATGAATGGTTTCAGGATGCTTTACAGTTGGCATGAGACAAGACTGGTGGGAGCGCTCACCTTTTCTTCTCCGAATAAGCTGTTTTCCAGATGTCCCAAACAATCGAAAAGGGGATTCATCAGAGAAAATGACTTTGCCCCAGTCCTCAGCAGTCCACTCCCTGTACCTTTTGCAGAATATCAGTCGGTCCCTGATGTTTTTTCTGGAGAGAAGTGGCTTCTTTGCTGCCCTCCTTGAAACCAGGTGTTGCTCAAAGAGTCTCGGCCTCACAGTGCGTGCAGAAGCACTCACACCAGCCTGCTGCCATTCGTGAGCAAGCTCGGCACTGCTGATAGTCCGATCCCGCAGCTGAAACAGTTTGAAGATACGGTCCTGGCGCTTGCTGGTCTTTCTTGGGCGCCCTGGAGCCTTTTTGACAACAATGGAAGCTCTCTCCTTGAAGTTCTTGATGATGCGATAGATTGTTGACTGAGGTGCAATCTTTGTAGCTGCGATACCCTTCCCTGTTAGGCCATTTTTGTGCAGTGCAATGATGGCTGCACGTGTTTCTTTAGAGATAACCATGGTTAACTGAAGAGAAACAATGATACCAAGCACCAGCCTCCTTTTAAAGTGTCCAGTGATGTCATTCTTACTTAATCATGACTGATTGATCGCCAGCCCTGTCCTCATCAACACCCACACCTGTGTTAATGGATCAATCACTAAAACGATGTTAGCTGCTCCTTTTAAGGCAGGACTGCAATGATGTTGAAATGTGTTTTGGGGGTTAAAGTTCATTTTCTGGGCAAATATTGACTTTGCAAGTACAGTAATTTCTGTTAAGCCGATCACTCTGACATTCAGGAGTATATGCAAATTGCCAATAGAAAAAATGAAGCAGTAGACTTTTGAAAAATTAATATTTGTCTTATTCTCAAAATTTTTGGCCATGACTAAGTACTGAATTCTGCTCCAGAGCACCTACGAGCAAATAACTGATCAATGGGGTCGCCGGACCACCACCAATCTGATATTAATGTCCGATGCATGGATCATCAATATTAAAATTTAGGACAATCCATTTAACTAACCATTAATTGTCTGTATAGTAATAACTCTTCTCGACCCTCTTCAATCTGGCTTCCGCTCTTTACACTCTACTGAAACTGCCCTCACTAAAGTCTCTAATGACCTACTAACAGCTAAATCTAATGGTCACTACTCCATGCTAATTCTCTTGGATCTCTCCGCAGCTTTCGATACTGTGGATCATCAGCTCCTCCTCACTATGCTCCGCTCCATCGGCCTCAAGGACACCGTTCTCTCCTGGTTCTCCTCCTATCTCTCTGACCGATCCTTCACTGTATGTTTTGCTGGTTCCTCCTCCTCTCACCTTCCCCTTACTGTTGGGGTTCCTCAAGGATCAGTCCTAGGCCCCCTCCTCTTCTCGTTGTATACTGCCCCTATTGGACAAACAATCAGTAGATTTGGTTTCCAGTACCATCTCTATGCTGACAACACCCAATTATACACTTCTTCTCCTGATATCACACCGACCTTTTTAGAAAACACCAGTGATTGTCTTACCGCTGTCTCTAACATCATGTCCTCCCTCTATCTGAAACTTAACCTGTCAAAAACTGAACTCCTCGTGTTCTCTCCCTCTACTAACCTACCTTTGCCTGATATTGCCATCTCCGTGTGCGGTTCCACCATTACTCCAAAGCAACATGCCCGCTGCCTTGGGGTCATCCTTGATTCTGACCTTTCATTCACCCCCCACATCCGATCACTGGCTCGCTCTTCTTACCTGCATCTCAAAAACATTTCTAGAATTCGCCCTTTTCTTACTTTCGACTCTGCAAAAACTCTTACTGTTTCACTTATTCATTCTCGTCTGGACTATTGTAACTCTCTACTAATCGGTCTCCCTCTTACCAAACTTTCCCCGCTCCAATCTGTCCTGAATGCTGCTGCCAGGATCATATTCCTCACCAACCGTTACACCGATGCCTCTACCTTGTGCCAGTCATTACACTGGCTACCCATCCACTCCAGAATCCAGTACAAAACTACTACCCTCATCCACAAAGCACTCCATGGCTCAGCACCACCCTACATCTCCTCCCTGGTATCAGTCTACCACCCTACCCGTGCCCTCCGCTCCGCTAATGACCTCAGGTTAGCATCCTCAATAATCAGAACCTCCCACTCCCGTCTCCAAGACTTTACACGTGCTGCGCCGATTCTTTGGAATGCACTACCTAGGTTAATACGATTAATCCCCAATCCCCACAGTTTTAAGCGTACCCTAAAAACTCATTTGTTCAGACTGGCCTACCGCCTCAATGCATTAACCTAACTATCCCTGTGTGGCCTATTTATAAATAAAAAAAAATCAGGTTCCTCGCATCATGTTCTCATTCACTTTATGCAGTTAATAGCCCACTGTGTCTGTACTGCTACATACTTAGGCAGTTAACTGGTTCATGCAGCTTTACATGAACACCCGAGCCTTACACTATGGCCGGTCCGAATAACTAAAGCAATTGTTACCATCCACCTCTCGTGTCTCCCCTTTTCCTCATAGTTTGTAAGCTTGCGAGCAGGGCCCTCATTCCTCCTGGTATCTGTTTTGAACTGTATTTCTGTTATGCTGTAATGTCTATTGTCTGTACAAGTCCCCTCTATAATTTGTAAAGCGCTGCGGAATATGTTGGCGCTATATAAATAAAAATTATAGACAGTGATAAAACCAGCCGACAAGGGGGGAAACAGTGATATGGCCACAGTGGATGTATAAGAAGGAGGCCTATAGACAATTGAGAGATAAGAACACATATTGTCGTCTTGACCGTAATCCTACATTGGCATTTTTGGCAGAACTGGAACTGATCCTTCAGCAGGCATTTGAAAAAGGTATTATTTCAAAAAGAGTAATGGAAGGTCTGCTCACTAGAACCCCTAAAGTCCCGACCATTTACTTTACACCTAAAATACATAAGAATTCGCAGATTCCGCCAGGCCGGCCGATTGTGTCGGGCCTGGGCGGGCTCTGTGAACCAGTGTGCAAGTTCATCGATTATTACCTCAAGCCCCTTGTGGAGTCACTTCCTTCATATGCACGTGATACCATGGATGTTCTGTCTAGAATTGACGGTATGTCCCTGGATAGGGAAATGTTACTCGTCACTGCAGATATCGAGTCACTGTACACGTGCATCCGACACGATGATGTCTTCGAGCTTGCCGATTTTTTCTGACTAACAGTAACTGGGATGGCCCTCTGTGTGAGTTTATCCTGCAGCTGCTTCATTACATCCTCACCCACAACTTTTTTGTTTTCCGCGATATTTTCTATCTGCAGCGGTGCGGCACTGCCATGGGGGCGGCCTGTGCGCCCTCTTTTGCGAACCTCTTCCTTGGGTTTTGGGAGAGGGAGGTCTTCAGCGGAGAGGGTGCTCAGGCCGCGGACCATGTGCAGTGCTGGCTACGTTATATTGACGACGTTTTTATCGTGTGGCAGGGTGATGAGAGGCAACTGCAGGATTTCATGGAGGGCTTGAACTCTAATGCATTTAACATCAAACTGACTTATAAGTACAGCAAGACTGAGGTGGACTTCCTTGATATCAAAATTTCAACTGATGAACATTTGCAAATACACACTGACGTGTATCGGAAGCCCACCTCGGTCAATGCACTGTTGCATGCGAGTTCGAGCCACCCCACAGCCACCATTAGGGCCATCCCAGTAGGCCAATTCCTCAGGATGAGACGAGTGTGCTCATCAGAGGAGAAATTTGAGGCCCAGTCGGCTGACCTTCGTGATAGATTTCGGATGCGCGGGTACAGTGAACGTTGCATAAAGCGAGGTTATCTTAGGGCAAAACATAGTAACCGCTCTACTCTATTACACGGCCAGTTTAAAACCAATAAGAAAGATGAAAACCATATCAGATTTATTTCTACATATAATGGCCAGTGGATGCAGATGAGGGAAAGTTTGAAACGCCACTGGAATGTACTTCAGACAGATCCCGTTTTGTCTAGATACTTACCTGTGGTTCCTCTAATGACAGCCAGACGAAGTCAGAATCTGGGAGACATGCTGGTTAGTAGTCATCATGTCCCGGAAGCCAAAAATCCCTTTAACTCACGTGGGCCACCCTTGGGTTGTTTCCCTTGCGGGAAATGTATGGCATGTAAAAACACGTTGAGAACTGCCACCTTCACCTCATCCGATGGGAAACAGAAATTTGACATCAGACATCATATCACCTGTGCGACAACACAGGTGATATACTATGCCACGTGTGGATGTCAAAAAATATATATAGGTTTGACATCTCGACAATTGAGAATACGCACACGTGAGCATGTGCGTGATATAGTAGCATCTGCTTCAGCTATAGATGTGACCCAGCTTAAAACTATACCCAAGCATTTTCGCATATTCCATCAGAGTGATCCCAAATCCTTCATGGTCAGAGGCATTCAGCACATTCAACTTGGGATTCGTGGTGGGGACATTAAACGGATACTTGCCCAGAAGGAATGTCGGTGGATTACCGTCCTGGTTACAATGTCCCCCCACGGTCTAAATGAGTCACATGGATTTGCTTCGTTCCTCTGACCTTTTGTGGTATAGTGATACTGTACAGTGTATTATGCATCTTCGGTTGCCTCATGTGCCTCTATTGTCCTGTCCGTCGTTGTTTTGCTTTTTTACTTTTTTGGTTTTGTTTTTTATTGATTTTAATGGATATTCTTTTATCATTATCTCTTTAGCCAGTTGCTATATTGCAACATGTTGATTTTAATATCTATGATCGATCCGTTGAAGATGTATCCCCTTATCCGGCCTGTTGATGTCACGTTTTTTACATCTGAGGGAGCGGAGTTCCTGAAGAATACTCTAACTACTATTGCACTGAGGAATGTGGAATTCCGGCATGGACTGAGTACCTCACAGCTATCCATACACATTTTTGTACTATGCGCTATGTGATTAATTAGTTATTGTTTATGTTGTTATAATTTTTATGATGTTTTATTTAATACTATGCGGACAATTGTAACACTCATGGGCACATATTATTCTGTTGACATATGGTTATACTTTTGGCTCTATTTAGATTCCTTTAAGCCCCCTGTTTTGGCTTGTTGCACGGGTGAGGTCTGGCGCCGGCCTCCCTGTTGTAACTGGCCGTCTCTAGGGTGGCTTATGGATAATTGCCCTAGTTTGGGCTGAGCCCTTCATATTGTAGTATTTATATGTATATGCATGTGTACATATATGTTATATTGATATACTTTGTAGTTATGGTGATTTGTGTTCATGTGCATATACATAAATATTTCATCTTTTTTTTTTTTTTATTATGTGCTGCTGTCTGTATATTACCCTGCATTTCACTTTGTATGCCAGTGTGCGACTATTCCCCTAGTACGGCCGCCCCACCTGCTAGGTCTATGGGCGGTTCTTGGCGCCGTCCGTCCTATGGGTCCGTGCGGTGATGCGTCTGTCAGGGGGGAGTGTCTGTGCACCATCATCGGTTTGTGAACTTTTTATCTAGATTGCGGGATTGTGATGGCGGTGTATGTGAGCCGCTATAGTGTGACACCACATGTGCCGCTCAGTTGTTCTAAGCTGGGCGGTTTCCCTTTTGTCAGTGATGGCATGGACTGGATGTCATCACTCGCTGCTTTATGTGATTTAGCCAGGGTAATATGGGGTTAATATGAGCGGCTGTGCATTTCTGTGTAATAGTGTTGGTATCTCACTGTGATTGGTGGAAACCGCACCATGTGACACCTAGGGCCGGATATATAGGGAGGGTCTTGTGTTACCTTCAAAACCACGCCCCCTGAGGAAGGTGTACCCGCACCGAAACGTGCGTTGGGGACATAGGATCGGTTTCACCTGCCTTCTAACACATGGGTAACTACTAGCTGCTATTTTTTACTTCTTTGTCTCTGCGGTTTAGCTGGAGGACATACACTGTTGGTCTAGACCGACTCTTTATGCTCTGGGAGTTGTTTGTGGGTGGATAAGATATGGACTAATGGAGGACACATTATTTATGCTGCCTTAAGGACTAGTTTAACTCCTTCCACATATGCACCCCTGCTTCACTGCTTTACTCTTTGCCCATATTCATGGACATACGTTTCTGTCTGGTCTATGGATGCACTTTGATATATTCCTTGTGCATATAACCTTCAGTACCGTAGTCATGGACATTTTTTGACAGAGCATGTTACATCCTATGCAGTTATCTAGGTTTGGTGTACCGTTCATTATTTTAATTGGAATCTCGCTTGACACCTGTTGTTAATATTGCCATATTCTGTGTTGATTGCTCATTTGAACTATAGATACTTTTTAAACAGTTCTGTGTTTTTTTTGTTTTTTTTTGTTTATCTCACTATTAATAAAGCTTTTTCACATTTGTTACTATTGGCATATTTCTTTGACTCACTGTCCTCCTGTTTATATAAATAAAAATTATTATTATTATTATTATTATTATATCCAATTAACATAGCCATTGTCAAACTGAGATTTTAGGTCAAGATTCCCAGGGTTAACGAGGGTTTCAACTTTCATTTATTATCCATCTGGTGCAAAGGTATTTTGTTATATAATCCATTTTTTTAAATTTATAAAGAATAAAAAAAAAATACCAAGACAAAAAATAATTAGTGCACTAATGTACTGATGTGTAAGATAATGAGGCTACTGTTGTGGTCAACCACTTCAAGTATGAAAAAAGTCAACAGGAACACCTTCCAAGCAAAGAAGCAGATATTCACTCACACTACATTTACATGAGTTCTTCACAAAGTATTTTCCTACTTCTATCATTAATTTCTGCTTCAAATGAAGCCCAGCAGATCTAGGCATATATTGGGATTGGGAGAATAAACAGAGAAAATGGAGTCATGGGACAATTCATAGAAGGTGGTTAAGCTTTATTAATCTCTAGATGGTGGTCCAATTCTAACGCATCGGGTATTCTAGAATATGTATGTAGTTTATTTATGAAGATTTTAGAATACTCCATTAAATACACAGGATGTCGCTGATAGTTCGCGGCCGGCCATGTAGTATATAGCACAGCCCACGGAGTGTATAACAGCCCACGCAGGCAGTACATTTGCACGGCCCACGCAGGCAGTACAATTGCACGGCCCACGCAGGCAGTACAATTGCACGGCCCACGCAGGCAGTACAATTGCACGGCCCACGCAGGCAGTACAATTGCACGGCCCACGCAGGCAGTACAATTGCACGGCCCACGCAGTACAGTTGCACAGCCCACACAGTACAATTGCACAGCCCACGCAGTACATTGCACAGCCCACGCAGTATATAGCAATGTGGGCATCATATCCCTGTTAAAGAAAGAATCAAAATAAAAAATAGTTATATACTCACCTTCCGTCGGCTCCTAGATCCAAGCGAAGCGTTTACCGATGCTTCTCGTGCGCTCCGGTCTGAAGAGTGCATTGCGGTCTCGCGAGATGATGATGTGACAGTCTCGTGAGATGATGACGTCATAGTCTCGTGAGAAGGAGCGGCCATTTTTCCGCCGGACTGTGCCCGTCGCTGATTGGTCATGGCTGTTTTGCCGCGACCAATCAGCAACTTGGGATTTCCATTACAGACAGAAAGACAAAGACAGACAGAAAGACAGAAGTGACTTTTAGACAATTATATAGTAGATTTTGATCCTTTTATGCTTTTTTTGTATTTTTTCTCCCAAATCAGGGAATAGATGAAAGCGACTTGCATCACTTGTCCTTTGAATGTAATAGAAAACAATTCCACCTGAAAGGATTGTTAATAGAATCAAAGCGTAAATAAAATATTGTCTCACAATAAGGCACAATGGAGTACAATTTACAGATGACTCTACTTTTCCTCTTTGTGAGATTTTTGCAGCAAACAAAAACCAAACTGCCGTCATCCTATTCAAAGTATTTTGCTGGTTAGGGCAGACTGAACCATGTACAGAAGAGTAAATGTGGCAATTTTTCACTTCAGTACCTCGGGATTCTCACGATCTTAAAGTATGCCTATCTTCAGAAATGTATTAATACATGATTATATGAATGAATGTTATACAGCTTTATATTACTGGTGGTTTAAATGAATTACATTTATTGTTATGTTCATGGACTGGGGTAATATTCATTTTTGTAATTTCACAATTTATAGATTAGATTATTTTCATTCCGTCAGTCATACTGAGGTTTCTACAAGAGACGGTGCTACTTAATTCCAGACGATGTGCGATATTAGCATATATTGTGAAAATTATAGTTATGGTGTGACCATTAAGGGTAGAAAACCAACAGTGTAAAACACTTTCATATTATGTTAATATTTATTAAAGATACATAACATATAAAAGACAAATGACAAGTGGATCTCTCAACAGGTAAAAGATTGCGGGAGGCGGGAGGTAACAGTATAGCACAAAAAGTTAAATGAATAATACGCAGCAAGATGTAAAATATGCAATTGCAACTGTATATGTAGAGAGTTATTTGTCTTTTATATGTTCTGAATCTTTAATAAATATTTACTTAATATGAAATGGTGTTTCACACTGTTGGTTTTCTGATGTGTGCGATATTGTGGCTCAGCTCCATTGACCTAAATAGACCATGTTGCTATACTGTGCATTGCCAATAGAAAGCAGTAATGTTTTCAGAATCTTGCATAACCCCTTTATAACAAAGTCATCTCATTGGCCCCGTTGTGTTGGGGCTGGTTGTCATCATACAGTGGATCATGGGTGCGGTGTTAAACTTGCATAAATGCCTCTCTTGCATTACTAGTCAAGTATTTTTATATTTTAGAGGCCATCAGGATATGGTGACACCAGAATAAAAGACATGTAGGGCCAGATTCATTAAGACTGGCATTGTGCACGCCAGTCTTACTGAAGGGAGTGCTGGAGTAAAATGATCAACTTAATGAATTAGGTGCATCCTACAATGGCTGAGGGCCTCTGCTGGCATATATTTCGGGAGTATTTTATGCCATTTTGATGGTCTTGTTGGGAGGTCATCTCCAGGCCCCGTCATGGCGCTACCTACTGTAGTGGAGCTGGCTGGGACTGGTGTAAAATTGCCAATAATGGTTACATTTTTCAGCAACTTCGGTTGTGACTTTTTTTGCAAAATTTCAAGGTGTTTTACAAAGTTTCTCTTTAAAAAAATCTTGATGTATCTGGCTGTTTGTGTTTATAAATCTTAACAATATTTTATATGGGCGGACTTCAGAGATAAAAGCAGTAGCAGTACCTTTTATGAGTGGCAGCCTCTAATTCAAAGATATCAAACTCCCAGTCCTCTTCATTCTCCATTGCTTGAGCTATCCGAGGTGGAATGTCAGTTAGGGAGAGAGATGTGATTAAATGCCCAGAAGAGGGATGGACTTCTGCTTGGATGAGGAGATAACAGAAAGTAGAAAATAAAGGCTACAGTGAGAGCTCCAAAACACAATCCAAAATAAAGACAACATGGAGAGCAGAACTTACGTTTTGCTGAGAAGATATACTCATTCCCTGAAAGTCTTCTTAAACCATCCTAAAAAAATAGCAAAATTAGATTTTCACACATGGTTGCTAATCATCCTTACAATTAGCGATGTGCAATGTCTTTAGTTTCCAAAGCTAGATGATAATAATCGAATACACAAGAAAAATACATGTAAGCAAGGGGCACAGAAATCAACTCATTGAAAAAAAAGCACTTCAGTATCACTGCATTCTCCCATTAACCCCATTCACCCCCCAAGCCTGCTTTCACCTTACTGACCAGGCCAAATGTTACAATTCTGATCAGTGTCACTTTATGTGGCTTTAATTCTGGAACGCTTCACTGGATCCCCGTGATTCTGAGGCTGATTTTTCGGTGCACATTCTACGTTATATTAGTGGTAAATTTAGTTCCATTTTTTGCTTATTTATGAAAATATCAGAATTTTGGCGAACATCTTGAAAAGTTTGCAATGTTAAAACGTTGAATTTTTATGCCTTTAAACCAGTTAGTTATACCACACAAAATAATTAATAAATAACACTTTCCATATGTCTACTTCACATCAGCATCATTTTGGAAACAATTTGCTTTTTGTTAGAAATTTAGAAGGGTTAAATGTTGATCATCAATTTCTCATTTTTCCATCAAAAATTACTAAACCAATTTTTTTTTTTCTTAAGAACATCATCCCATTTAAAGTGACTTTCGGGGGCCTATATGACAGAAAATACCCAAGAGTGACACCATTTTGAAACCAGTACCCATCAAAGTCCTCAAAACCACATTCAAGAAGTTTATTAACCCTTCAAGTTCTTCACGGGAATTAAAGCAATTTGGAAGGAAAAAAATTATAATATTACTTATTCCCACAAAAATGATGCTTTAATCACAAATGTTGAATTTTCACAAGGGTAACAGGAGAAATGGACCATACAGTTTGTTGTGCAATTATTCCTGAGTAAGCAGATACCACATGTGTGGCAGAAAACTAGTGTTTGGGTGCTCGATAGGGCTTGAAAGAAGAAGCACCATTTGACTTGTGGAATAGAAAATTGGCTGGAATAGAAAGACACTATATACTATAGTATATAGTGTTTGCAGGCACCCTGCTGAGCCTTAACTGTGGAAACCCCCTACAAGTGACCCCATTTTGGAAACAACACCCGTCAAGGAATTTATCTGTGTGGTGAACACCTTGATCCTGTAGATGCTTCACAGAATTTTATAACGTTGAGCCGTGAAGAATAAATACATTTTTCTCACAAAATGTTGCTTTTGCCACAAATTTTTTTATTTTTTTTTTATTTTCACAAGGGTAACAGGAGAAATTGCTTATCAATTTTTGGCCTCATTTTTTCCTGAGTACACAGATGCTCCATATGTGCACAGCAGGGCATAGAAGGGAAGGAGTGCGATTAGTCGTTTGGAGCGCAAAATTGGCTGGGATAGTAGACGCCACGTCGCATTTGCAGAGCCCTTGATGTGCACAAAGAGTGGAAACCCCCCACAAGTAACCCCATTTTAGAAACTACAAAGGTACCTCGTAAATTAACTGGGCCCTTATTGCTCCAGAAATACCCAAAGTAAATACTATCTGCGCTTTAGACATACTGTAGGGCTCAGAAGGGAGAGGGGCATTAGGATTTGGCAGTGCATAATTAACTGGATTTCTTTTGCGGGGTGAAGAACTATTTTGCTTCTCCAGAGCTGTTGTGCTACCGGTAATGTGGAAGCCCCCAATAATTCCATTGACAGATGAAGTGGGGTCCTTTTTTGTGGATTGAGTTGAAGCTTTTATTGAGAACACATTACTATTTTGGAACACATTTATCCTGTAATCTAATCTCCAAATGACGTACTTCAGGTGAAACCCCCATTCACAATAACGAGGCAGAAGAGTTACTATGGACTCCGTCTGACCTCTGTTCAGCGGTGTCCTCCTTTTCAGACGTACACAAAGCTGATCGACCACGCTTTTGTGCATTCCTAAAAAGAAGGACACTGCTGGATCATAGGCAAGAAAGCATCCACAGTGCCTCAATCTGCATCATTATAGGGAATCTTCCACCAGGGTTTCCAATTGAATCACATATTTTAGAGATTTATGCGGAAACCCTTGTGTAATCGTTCAGTGCTGGATAAATGTGAGCTGAGGCAGAATGAACAAATCAACAGCAGGTGAAGAATTGTTTTTTACGCTGTCCCTTGTGAAGTATAAATGAATAGACGACTTTATTCTTTGGGTCGGTGCGACTACAGCGATGCCAGATTTATATCTTTTTTTTTTTTTTTTATGTCTGGTTGGGGGTCACACACTAAAAGAGGTTTTGTTTGTTTTTTTTTTTTTACAAAAAAAAAAAGTTTTTGCATCACCAAATTTTGAGAGCTATAATTTTACAATATTTCTGCAGACAGTCATGTAAGAGGTTGGTTTTTGCAGAACAAGTTGGCAATTTTTTTTATTTATTTTTTTTTATTGCCACCCTTTTCAGGCACATGCCATAAAATTTTCAGCGATACCATTTTTATTTGCATTCTTCTTTTTTATTACGTTTATCGCACTTTTTTGGCAGTTTGACGAAAAAGCATAGGGTTTTTTTTGCCTTTTTTTATTTTTATGGTGTTCACTGAAACGTTCAACCATTGTGACTCTTAAAAATCGGGTCATTCCAAATGTGGCGATACCAGATGTGTACTTTTTTCTGTTTATACATCAATATACATATATGTTAGTATTACATTTTTCGTTTTTTTGTTCTTTACGATATTTAAAAAATATGTTTTTAATTTTTTTGAACTTTTTTTTTTAACTTAGTTCTTCTATGGGACTTTAATGCTTATTATTCTGATTGCTGGTATAATGCATCGCAATGCACCAGCACTGCAATGTATTATACCTGTCAGTTTTATATTGACAGAAGCCTCTTAGACCATGCTCTGGGCATGGACTAAGCAGGCCTCCACAGCTGACAGATCAGGAGGTTGGCATGTGACCTCCTGCTTCCATGCCAAGCATCGGGTCCTCGCAATGACGTCACGGGGTACTAATAGTATAGGAGAGGTAGTCACATCCCTTTCCCAGTCTTCTAAAGGCTGTGATTGCGATTGATAGTGGCATTTACAGGGTTAAACGGCCTGGGGCTGTGCGACTACTTCTCCTGGCAGTGACAGCCTTGTCTAGGCTATCACTTAAGCTGAGCTTCCGGTGGTGATCGTGCTGGCACAGCTCCTATGTCTGCGCGATCGCCATGACGTACCAGTACATTTACTTGCGGGAATGCACTTCAAAATATAACATACCAGTACGTCAAATGTCGGGAAGGGGTTAAATTCTGATCACAGTATGATCAGAGTGTCATTTACATAATCGATCCAATTCTCACGGAAAATAAAATCTACTCTCGTGTCACCATAGCAGTTACGTGAGTGACTGGTCAGCGAAAGATTGGCGGAGAACTTCCGATATCCTCATAGCTCTGTATGTATGATCTGCACTACTGAAGAATGGGAAGGAAGGGGGCAAAGAGATATTTGTAAGACTTCAACAAAACTCCTTGCTGAATATATATATATATATATATATATATATATATATATATATATATATATATATATATATATATTATATATATATATATATATATTATATATATATATATTTTAATACTATTGTATAACCTGATAAAGTGATTATAACAAGAAATACAAAAGAGCGAGGTCTAAAACCTGTAATGACTTCCATATTCTCCTATGTCACACATGTCTGTGAAATAGGTAAGGTTCCTTAGACACTTTCACCCTATGCGAAACATGAATTTTTTCAGAAGAATAACCTCTAACATGGGCAGCCACACAGAGAGGATGTGGGAAAGACACATGCTGGCAGGCACATGAAAATAACAATACTGCCAATCTGTTAACCCACAGCTGAACACATGTGCAGGACGGGTATACATATCCGTAACAGAATGTTGATATCCATTTATTGGAATAGGATATTAAATTTGTTCATCTTGCCTTCCTATGCATTTTTTTTTTAGCAAAATTCAAATTACAGGTTTTTTTGTCCTTAGATTAGTAATAATCGTATTAGACGCCATTTCCTCTAGGTTGAATATTGAAAGTTTGCTATAATGCATTTACTTTTACATATTTAATATACTATTGAACTGTTCACTTACCGTCATCAAACCTCCAACCAAATCGCTGGTGTGAGGGTCCTCATCTTTGGTTCCGAGCTGCGGAGAATATAATTCTGTAGTTCTTAAGATCTCCAGAACTCGGTCCAGAGCTTCTGCCACTGGCATCGGGCTGTTTTCTTGTGCAGAATTAATGATGTTTATTACCTAAATAACACAAAATACACATTTAAGAGATGCAAACCTAATATGTAAAGGAGATGTTCTTTTTTTGTATTTTGTAATGTTGCAAAAATCAAGACTGTTGATTATAAATAAGTTACTCCAGGACTTGAAGGGCTATTGTATTGTATATTCATGAACATAATATTTTGCTAGTGACTCCCTCAATGAGCTAGGATAAAGTGCTGCCAAGTATCTGCTCGGGCAGACCCAGTCCATTCATGCATGTCATCATCAGCTCTTCACTTTGCTCTCCAATATATAATAATACATAACTCCCGCAGAAAATTAATTACAAGCTAAAGGTTTCTGGGTACAACAGCTGATTAGCAGGGTTGTCTGAAGTCATCTGAAAAAAGTAAAAAAAAAAAAACCTTTGCTCACCTTCATGGATGAGTGATCCTTGAAAACATGCTCAATAGATAATGCAAGATTCAGAAGTGCAAAGGAACGAACCCCAATTCAAAAGAGGGTGCAACTTACTAAATCCAAATGATGAACAAACTTCCAGCTTCATCTTCTCAGTAAAAAAACGTTCAATCCTTTATTCAGTCTTTTTAAAATTCAGTATCTTAATATATACTTACCTTTTAATGTCTTCACATCCTGTTGCGTCCAGATCCCAGAATTCCAAGCGGTGGAAGTTCATCGACCTCCATATTGGGACACCCAAGTGATTGGTGTCTAAATATGGAAACTGTTGGTGGTACCAACCTCTTGCGCCCTGTCAAAGCACACACACACTGTATACGCCATACGTACCACGCACACACACTGTATATGCCGAACGCAACAACACGCTGTATACGCCGTACACACCACACACACACACAAACACTGTATACACCGTATGCAGCCTCTTGCGCAGTACCACCAGCGGAACACTGTCGCGAACATGCCGCCGCCGGGATCAGCCGAATGATTCACTGACCGCCGCCATCTTTGTACAGGAGGAGCGCATGCGCAGTTTTAATGTGACTGCCGCTATCTGTCTGCACAAAGATGGCGGTGGTCTGATTTACTGCACCTGCGCAAATTCCGCACAAGCGCAGTGAATCATTCGGCTGATCCCAGCGGCAGATGCGCAAAGTGTCTACAGACAGAGGAGGCAGATCACATTAAAGGGGTTTTCCCACAAACTAAAGTTCATTTTAAAAATTGTCTGTGTCTGACCGTGTACGGAGCGTAACACATCTCCTGGGCACGGGAGGAAGCAAAAGACAACACTGACATTACAGCAGGGGATCACAGAGGATTCATTTTGTCAGGTAAAATATTTCACTGACAGTTTTTAAACAATATTTTACCTCACAAAATGTATCCTCTGCGATCTCCTGCTGTAATGTCAGTATTGTCTTTTGCAAGACAGCAGACAATGGGATAGCACATGGTGTAGACAGGTCAAAGAAGAAAGCAGAGACGGGAGAAGTCAGCACATGGGGAAAGAGAGTGGATAGGTGGGTGAGCCATGGGGTGGGAGAGATTCTCAACGCTGCAAAGCCTGCCCCCATCGTGACATTACCGCTCTCCCGATGCAATAGCATAGGGCCTCCATCTAATATATAAAGCTGAATGTGTGTGTGTGTGTATGTGTGTGTGTGTGTGTGTGTGTATGTACTGTATGTCCGGGATTGGCATCTGCACCGTCACAGCTACAGCCACAAAATTTTGCACAGTCACATGTCTGGACCCCGAGATCGTCATAGGCTATGTTGTGAGGCGAAATTTTAACCCCGCGCGTTCCAATTCACCAAACAATTTTGCCCCTATCTACATAATGGGGAAAAAAGTGAAAGGAAAAGTGTTGGAGGCAAATTGACAGCTGCTAGATGTGAACAAGGAGGACTTAAAGAATGAGAGCGATGGCGCCAAAGAGTATATACCGTACAATTGCTAAGGTGGGGCCACGACATGGGATACTCACCACACACGGGGATATGAACACACACAAAATTCGCCACACACTACCACATGCTTGAACACATACCACCCTCAGCACACATTTCACCACACATACACCAACCTCGCCACATAAAAGTCGAAACACAAAAGTCGCCGCTCAAAACTTGCCACGCGCAAAACTCGCCACATGCAAAAACTAGGCTCACGCAAAACTTGCCACAAGTGCAAAACTCACCTCATGGAAAACTCGCCACACGCAAAACTTGCACACGCGGAAAAATTGCCACATGCACAAAATTTGCAACACATGCAAAAGTTGCCTCACACAAAACTTGCACATACTCAAAATACACCACACATAAAACTCGCCACGCGCAAAACTCGCCATGTGCAAAACTTGCTGCACACAACTTGCTACACTAACCTGTCACATGCAACTCGACACACAAAAAGTTGCTACACGCATGTTGCCACACAAAACTCATCTCACAAAAGTCGCTACATGCATGTCGCCACACGCAACTCAACACACACAACTTGACAAACGAAACTCGCCCTAAAACACACACAAGTCTGGTATCCTTCAAAAATAAAAATCTGATTAATAAGCAGACAAACTACAAGGGCAACAAATGTACTATATAGGAAATACGGCAGCTGTCAGTCACAAGACCTGTCTATTATGTGTATGTGTGAGCTAATATATACTGCCAGGGGGGAGGGCATCCTGTTGGCTGGGGATTTATCAGGCTGCCAATTTAGCTTACAAATACTGAGGTAAAAATACTGAGCAAATAACGTGTGAACGAGGTCTAATACAGGAGGAGATGACATACAGGTATATACTATATACAGGGGAGATGACACACAGCAGGTATATAATAATAATAATAATAATTTTTATTTATATAGCGCCAACATATTCCGCAGCGCTTTACAAATTATAGAGGGGACTTGCACAGACAATAGACATTACAGCATAACAGAAATACAGTTCAAAACAGATACCAGGAGGAATGAGGGCCCTGCTCGCAAGCTTACAAACTATGAGGAAAAGAGGAGACACGAGAGGTGGATGGTAACAAATGCTATAGTTATTCGGACCAGCCATAGTGTAAGGCTCAGGTGTTCATGTAAAGCTGCATGAACCAGTTAACTGCCTAAGTATGTAACAGTACAGACACAGAGGGCTATTAACTGCATAAAGTGAATGATTTTTTTTTTTTTTTTTTAAATAGGCCACACAGGGATTGTTACGTTAATGCATTGAGGCGGTAGGCCAGTCTGAACAAATGAGTTTTTAGGGCACGCTTAACACTGTGGGGATTGGGGATTAATCGCATTAACCTAGGTAGTGCATTCCAAAGAATCGGCGCAGCACGTGTAAAGTCTTGGAGACGGGAGTGGGAGGTTCTGATTATTGAGGATGCTAACCTGAGGTCATTAGCGGAGCGGAGGGCACGGGTAGGGTGGTAGACTGAGACCAGAGAGGAGATGTAGGGTGGTGCTAAGCCATGGAGTGCTTTGTGGATGAGGGTAATAGTTTTGTACTGGATTCTGGAGTAATGACTGGCACAAGGTAGAGGCATCGGTGTAAAATATGATCCTGGCAGCAGCATTCAGGACAGATTGGAGCGGGGAGAGTTTGGTAAGAGGGAGGCCGATTAGTAGAGAGTTACAATAGTCCAGACGCGAATGAGTAAGTGAAACAGTAAGAGTTTTTGCAGAGTCGAAAGTAAGAAAAGGGCGAATTCTAGAAATGTTTTTGAGATGAAGATAAAAAGAGCGAGCCAGTGATCGGATGTGGGGGGTGAATGAAAGGTCAGAATCAAGGATAACCCCAAGGCAGCGGGCATGTTGCTTTGGAGTAATGGTGGAACCGCACACGGAGATGGCAAGGTCAGGCAAAGGTAGGTTAGTAGAAGGAGAGAACACGAGGAGTTCAGTTTTTGACAGGTTTAGTTTCAGATAGAGGGAGGACATGATGTTAGAGACAGCGGTAAGACAATCACTGGTGTTTTCTAATAAGGCAGGCGAGATATCAGGAGCAGAAGTGTATAATTGGGTGTCATCAGCATAGAGATGGTACTGGAAACCAAATCTACTGATTGTTTGTCCAATAGGGGCAGTATACAACGAGAAGAGGAGGGGGCCTAGGACTGATCCTTGAGGAACCCCAACAGTAAGGGGAAGGTGAGAGGAGGAGGAACCAGCAAAACATACAGTGAAGGATCGGTCAGAGAGATAGGAGGAGAACCAAGAGAGAACGGTGTCCTTGAGGCCGATGGAGCGGAGCATAGTGAGGAGGAGCTGATGATCCACAGTATCGAATGCTGCAGAGAGATCCAAGACTATATACAGGGGAGATGACATACAAGTATATACTATATACAGGAGATGACATACAGGTGTATACTATATATAAGGGAGATGACAAACATGTATATACTGAGGTGAAAATGAGAGGTGTGAGGTGAAAATGAAAAGGTGTGAGTGCAAAATGAGAGGAGTGAGGGAAAATAGTGGAGTGATTGGAAAATCACAGATGTGAGGTCGAAATGACAAGTGTTAGGGGGGAATGAGAGGAGTGAGGGAGAAAATGAGAGGTGTGAGGGAGAAAATGAGAGATGTGAGGGGGAAAATGAAAGATGTGATTGGGAAAATGAGAGGCGTGATGGGAAAATAAGAAAAGTGAGGTGCTATAACTAACCACAGATATTTACTATGCCCAGGCAACGCCGGGCTCTTCAGCTAGTCTAGTAAATAAAAATGAAAAACATCCCAAATTAAATAAAAAATATACAGCCAAACTACGCTTTTCAAAACTATAAATACAAATGGTTCTTATTCATGCTGTAAAACCATCACGCCAGACTAAGCACCACTTATATTTACAGGCTAGTAGTGATAACATTTAATGTACTTGGAATGCCTAGACTTATTATTTCCTATGTTGGATTTTAAAAGTACTTAAAGAGAACTGGTCAGCGGGATTATGTAGTAAATTACAGGCATTGTCAGGTTGGTAATGGTAAACTGATTAAAATGATACCTGGAGTGAAGAAATCAGTCCTGTAGTTCTTGTGTAATCAGTGATAGACGTTTTCAGTTAATGAGATACCTGTGCTCCGGGGCAGGACTGTAGGTAGGGTCTTATCTTCCTGCTCTAAGCCAGAGAAACCAAGGAGAGACCTGCCCACCAGTCATCCTGAAGCACAAACATGTTCCTCATCATACAGACAGACTGTTTGTGCTTCTGGGCAGCCTGTCAGCAGGTCTCTCCTTGGTTTCTCTGGCTTAGAGCAGCGAGATCAGACTCTGCCTACAGTCCTGCCCAAGAGCACAAGAATCACATTAACTGAAAACTTCTGACACTGATTACACAAGAACAAGACTGATTTCTGCACCCCATGTATCACTTTAATCAGTGTAACAACATCAACATCACAATGCCTGTAGTTTACTTAGGAAAAGACTGAAAACAGGTCCGCTTTAATAAAGGATTTAGACTGCGCCCTGAAACTTTGTTAATCGCTTGCATTTCTGGCGATCAGCTTCTATTATGTCACCTGTTCATTTCAATCTTTGGCATAATTTAACCCTGGCTAAGGAATGATTAAAACATGTCCTTACTTTTTCACAAATTACTAGGCAATATCACATCACAATCTCACTCTAACATTATCTGCCTGTACAATAGATGATTTAATGTATGCATAGCTATCCTCAAGCCTCGATGGCCAAATGGACATGGCATAGATGGCTCCCCTAGTTAAAGCATCTCTTTAGCTGTCTCACTGCGAAATTAATAATAATAATAAAAAAAGACATTATATGGCTGCTGCAAGTCATACCACATTTTCTCTGTAACTATATGTGCAGGTGCCACCATCTTGTCTGCTGCTCAGATGATTGCGAAGGTTGTCACCAGATAACTACATTCAGTATTGAGACACCAACACCTTTAATATGCATGAAGTAACATTCACACTGTGCAGTCCTGGAACACCACATTCTCTCCGATAATAGAGAGTCATACTTCATAGCTCCAGGATGACTTGTCAGTCGCAGCACACCACCCATGCTGTCAAAAGGGCTGCAGGTGAGACAATGAACCCTACATCTCCATATTAAACCTGTCCTTGCCCCTAATGGTGTATGGGTGGGATCTGTCATCACTTACTGATTATTGGGGTTTTAACCCCTTTAGTGACCGAGACAAATTTTTCAAATCTAACCAGTGTCACTTTAAGTGGTAATAACGGGAATGTTTCAACAGATCGCAGTGATTTTGAGACGGTTTTTTCGTGACACACATTGTATTTTATGTTAATGGTAAATTTAGATCTATATAATATTTTTTGTATAAAAATATCAGAAATTAGAAAAAAAATATATAAATATTAGCAATTTTCAAACTTTGAATGATTATCCCTTTAATCTAGATGGTCATTCCACATAAAATAGTTATTAATTTCCCTCATGTCTGCTTGAAATCAGCACATATGTAAACTATGCTTTTATTTTTGTTACAATGTTAGAAGGTTTAAATCTGTAGCAGCAATTTTTCATTTTTTCAAGGGCATTTATAAAACTTGTTAACTTATTTTTTTTAGAGACCTATTCAGTTTTTAAGTGAATTTGGGTGACTGATATGTCGCAAAATCCCTAAATGTGATACCATTTTAAAAACCGTTCCCCTCAACGTATTCAAAACCGCTGTCAGGTAGTTTATTAACCCTTTGGGTGCTTTTCAGGAACGAATACAAAGTGTGATGATAGGAAAAACATAAATGTCACTAACTTCTAAGGGGTTAAGTTGTGGCATAATAACCCAGCCTGAGAATAGAGGGGCTACAATGTTGTTTCAGCAGTGCATTGGCCAGGTGGTCAAAAATTCCACTGGGCAGGTAACTACAGCGAGACCTATTCACTTGATTGGAGCCGTGCCCCTTTTGGCTAGTTATGCCCCTTTTGGCTAGGTATGCCCCTTTGCTGAGGAAAACCTGTAAAGGACTGGGTCAGCACTGTGGCCCCTTCACTCTTAGGGTACTTTCACACTAGCGTTTTTTGTAAATCCGTCACAATGCGTCGTTTTGCAGAAAAAACGCATCCTGCAAAAGTGCTTGCAGGATGCGTTTTTTCCCCATAGACTTCTATTGGCGACGCATTTGCGACGGATTTGCACACTTCGCATCCTTCTTGCGACGGATGCGTCGTGCTTTGGCGGACCGTCGGGGAAAAAAAACCCTACATGTAACGTTTTTTTTCTCCCGACGGACCGCTTTTTCCGACCGCGCATGCGTGGCCGGAACTCCGCCCCCACCTCCCCGCACCTTACAATGGGGCAGCGGATGCGCCGGAAAAATGCATCCGCTGCACCCATTGTGCAAAGCGTTAAACGCTAGCGTCGGAATCTCTCCCCGACGCATTGCGACGGGGAGATTCCGACGCTAGTGTGAAAGAAGCCTTAGGAGCAATTGACATCGCATAAGTCGGATTCCTGACGATCATGAACTGATGGCATTTTGTGAGATAGGAATACGGTACTCTTTTGAAAAAAAAATATGGGCCAGACATAGTAATGTTGGCCATGTTCAAACAAGAAGAATCGGTCTTGTCCGATTGATAGATTCTGGGAGGATCCATCTAGAAACAATTTACTAAAGGTACCGTCACATTTAGCGACTTTAGAGCGATAGCGATCCGTGATGTTGCAGTGCGATATCGTTATGTTTGACACGCAGCAGCGATCTGGATCCTGCTGTGACATCGCTGGTTGTTGCTGAAAGTCCAGAACTTTATTTCGTCGCTGGATCACCCGCTGACATCGCTGAATCGGCGTGTGTGACGCCGCTCCAGCGATGTCTTCACTGGTAACCAGGGTAAACATCGGGTTACTAAGTGCAGGGCCTTATGGTATGTACCATAAGGATCAAATCAGATTGGGATTTAATAATACCAAATCACCCCTAATCTGTGCAATCTCCACATACATACAAGGATGATCAGACACCCATTACTGCGTAAATAAATAAAAAATAGAACCACAGTAGAGAAAGCATTTCAAATGGGTGTAACTTATACTAGTCCAATAACTCTACATCCTCTTAGAGCGCAAGACCCTCCACAGAAAAGCCCCTCTTTTAACCCCTTAGTGACAGAGCCAATTTGGTACTTAATGACCGAGCCAATTTTTACAATTCTGACCACTGTCACTTTATGAGGTTATAACTCTGGAACGCTTCAACAGATCCCGCTGATTCTGAGAATGTTTTTTCGTGACATATTGTACTTCATGTTAGTGGTAACATTTCTTCGATATTACTTGCGATTATTTATGAAAAAAATGGAAATATGGCGAAAATTTTTAAAATTTTGCAATTTTCAAACTTTGTATTTTTATGCCCTTAAATCAGAGCGATATCTCACGAAAAATAGTTAATAAATAACATTTCCCACATGTCTACTTTACATAGCACAATTTTGGAAACAAAATTTTTTTTTGTTGGGGAGTTATAAGGGTTAAAAGTTGACCAGCAATTTCTCATTTTTACAACACCATTTTTATTAGGGACCACATCACATTTGAAGTCATTTTGAGGGGTCTATATGATAGAAAATAACCAAGTGTGACACCATTCTAAAAATTGCACACCTCAAGGTTCTCAAAACCACATTTAAGAAGTTTATTAACCCTTTACGTGCTTCACAGGAACTGAAACAATGTGGAAGGAAAAAAATGAACATTTAACTTTTTTTTGCAAACATTGTAATTCAGAACCATTTTTTTATTTGCACATGTGTAAAAACAGAAATGTAACCATAAATTTTGTTATGCAATTTCTCCTGAAGACGCCAATACCCCATATGTGGGGGTAAACCACTTTTTGGGCGCACTGCAGAACTTGGAACTGAAGGAGCGCCGTTTGACTTTTTCAACGCAGAATTGGCTGGAATTGAGATCGGACACCATGTCACGTTTAGAGAGCCCCTGATGTGCCTAAACAGTGGAAACCCCCCACAAGTGACACCATTTTGGAAACTAGACCCCTTAAGGAACTTATTTAGATGTGTGGTGAGCACTTTAAACCCTCAGGTGCTTCACAGAAGTTTATAACGTAGAGCCGTGAAAATAAAAAAACAAAAAACATTTTTTCTACAAAAATGATCTTTTTGCCCCCCAATTTTTATTTTCACAAGGGTAACAGGAGAAATTAGACCACAAAAGTTGTTGTGCAATTTCTCCTGAGTACGTCGATACCCAATATGTGGGGGTAAACCACTGTTTGGGCGCACCGCAGAGCTTGGAAGAGAAGGAGTGCCGTTTTACTTTTTCAATGTAGAATTGGCTGGAATTGAGATCGGACGCCATGTCGCGTTTGGAGAGCCCCTGATGTGCCTAAACAGTAGAAACCCTCCACAAGTGACCCCATTTTGGAAACTAGACCCCCCATGGAACTTATCTAGATGTTTGGTGAGAACTTTGAATGCCCAAGTGCTTCACAAAAGTTTATAATGCAGAGTCGTCAAAATAAAAAATATTTTTTTTTCTACAAAAAAGATATTGTAACCCCCAAGTTTTTATTTTCACAAAAGGTAACAGGAGAAATTGGACCACTAAAGTTGTTGTCCAATTTATCCCGAGTACGCTGATGCCCCATATGTGGGGGTAAACCACTGTTTGGGCGCACGGCAGAGCTCGGAAGGGAATGAGCGCCGTTTTGGAATGCAGACTTAGATAGAATGGTCTGTGGGCATTATGTTGCGTTTGCAGAGCCCTGATGTACCTAAACAGTAGAAACCCCCCCACAAGTGACCCCATTTTGGAAACTAGACTCCCCAAGGAACTTAAGCCAAAACCAGGAGTGGAACAATCAGAGAAAAAGTATAATAGAAACTTATGCACCACTTCTGCATTTATCACCCACTCCTGGTTTTGGCTTACAAATACTGATGTAAAATACAGATCAAATACTGCTAGTGTGACGGCAGCCTTATAAGACTAGCTCACAGCTGCCTGCTTTCCCTTAGTTATTAAAAATAAGGGACACCCCCCCACCATCGTTTACATTTTTAATTTCTTTATTACCTAAATACAAGTACAGAAAACTACACACGCACGGATATATAGATATATATATATATATATATATATATATATATATATATATATATACAGGTCCTTCTCAAAAAATTAGCATATAGTGTTAAATTTAATTATTTACCATAATGTAATGATTACAATTAAACTTTCATATATTATAGATTCATTATCCACCAACTGAA
Organism: Ranitomeya imitator; assembly: GCF_032444005.1. NCBI lineage: Eukaryota > Metazoa > Chordata > Amphibia > Anura > Dendrobatidae > Ranitomeya > Ranitomeya imitator. The sequence continues at coordinate 511,840,619 of NC_091285.1, read as the reverse complement.
ATTTGTCAGGTCTTTTATTGTTTTAATACTGATGATTTTGGCATACAACTCCTGATAACCCAAAAAACCTGTCTCAATAAATTAGCATATCAAGAACAGGTTCTCTAAATGACCTATTACCCTAATCTTCTGAATCAACTAATTAACTCTAAACACATGCAAAAGATACCTGAGGCTTTTATAAACTCCTTGCCTGGTTCATTACTCAAAACCCCCATCATGGGTAAGACTAGCGACCTGACAGATGTCAAGAAGGCCATCATTGACACCCTCAAGCAAGAGGGTAAGACCCAGAAAGAAATTTCTCAACAAATAGGCTGTTCCCAGAGTGCTGTATCAAGGCACCTCAATGGTAAGTCTGTTGGAAGGAAACAATGTGGCAGAAAACGCTGTACAACGAGAAGAGGAGACCGGACCCTGAGGAAGATTGTGGAGAAGGACCGATTCCAGACCTTGGGGAACCTGAGGAAGCAGTGGACTGAGTCTGGTGTGGAAACATCCAGAGCCACCGTGCACAGGCGTGTGCAGGAAATGGGCTACAGGTGCCGCATTCCCCAGGTAAAGCCACTTTTGAGCTACAGAGAAGCAGCACTGGACTGTTGCTAAGTGGTCCCAAGTACTTTTTTCTGATGAAAGCAAATTTTGCATGTCATTTGGAAATCAAGGTGCCAGAGTGTGGAGGAAGACTGGGGAGAAGGAAATGCCAAAATGCCTGAAGTCCAGTGTCAAGTACCCACAGTCAGTGATGGTGTGGGGTGCCATGTCAGCTGCTGGTGTTGGTCCACTGTGTTTCATCAAGGGCAGGGTCAATGCAGCTAGCTATCAGGAGATTTTGGAGCACTTCATGCTTCCATCGGCTGAAATGCTTTATGGAGATGAAGATTTCATTTTTCAGCACGACCTGGCACCTGCTCACAGTGCCAAAACCACTGGTAAATGGTTTACTGACCATGGTATTACTGTGCTCAATTGGCCTGCCAACTCTCCTGATCTGAACCCCATAGAGAATCTGTGGGATATTGTGAAGAGAAAGTTGAGAGACGCAAGTCCCAACACTCTGGATGAGCTTAAGGCCGCTATTGAAGCATCCTGGGCCTCCATAACATCTCAGCAGTGTCACAGGCTGATTGCCTCCATGCCACACCGCATTGAAGCAGTCATTTCTGCCAAAGGATTCCCGACCAAGTATTGAGTGCATAACTGAACATTATTATTTGATGGTTTTTTTGTTTGTTATTAAAAAACACTTTTATTTGATTGGATGGGTGAAATATGCTAATTTATTGAGACAGGTTTTTTGGGTTATCAGGAGTTGTATGCCAAAATCATCAGTATTAAAACAATAAAAGACCTGACAAATTTCAGTTGGTGGATAATGAATCTATAATATATGAAAGTTTAATTGTAATCATTACATTATGGTAAATAATGAAATTTAACACTATATGCTAATTTTTTGAGAAGGACCTGTATATATATATATATATATATATATAATCACGGACAAATTTCTAGATACAGTGAAGCGCAAAAGGGTAACAATGTTTTGAACCTTTGACTATCCACTTCTGCTTTGAGCTTGAGACAGTCGTCATTTTATACACAATCATCTTCGATATCTCATACTTAAAATTGATTTGCAACTATTTAGCATATGATTAGTTATGCAGATTATTTTCACGTCACTGCATTGTTATTGATTTGCTCCTAAAGATCTACATTTTTATTATTCTGTTAGTATTTTGTAAATCCTCCTTTTCCTTTCAACACTGCATGACTCCTTCAGGGCATGCTCGCGATCAGATTCAAAACACGAGGTTACCGAAATTTGATCTCAGGTATCTTCTACAGGTTCACAAAGTTGGTGCACACTGGTCGACTCACTTGTGTATGTATACAGGTTTTACTTCAATTCTACTGACAAGTGTTTGATTGGGTTGACGTTTAGGGAATGTTGCGGTCATTCCAGAATCTCTACTTCATTGAACCAATTCTTCACAAAACTCGACGTATGCTTCGGGGCGTTGTCCTGCTCGAACAATATATCATCCTTTTCATACCCATAGTACTTTTGAGTGTACGAAGTAACTCATCTTGTAGGAAAATAACATATAGCTCAGCATCGAGACCACCATCAATCCTGTTCAAGTGTCCAATGCCTTTGGCTGTGAAACAGCCCCATATCATCAGGCTTCCTCCACTGAACTTAACATTTCCTTCAATTTCTCAATCCCTTAACCTCTTTTTTTTCTTTCTTGTTTCTTTCAGACTCATTTGCACCCATTGGAGCCTAATCTATGGACTTTCGTGTCATCGCCTGAAATCACCCATTTCAAATCTTTAAATGTCCACTTTTTGTACTTGAACCAAAGAGCTTAATGACAACATTGAAGTTGAGGCTTCTTCACCTTTTTTCGGGACACCATTCCACACTTGTGTAACATTTGTCACACGGTGCTTCCACGGATGTCTGTGATCTCACTATTATAAAGCATACGAGCCACCTCCACTGACATGTTTGTTGCGCCCAAACTGATAGACCTTTGGATGAGCCGACTTGTTGACTCCTGTATTTTGCCTGGACGTCCACATTTTGGCTTTTGAATGGATGGACAGACTTTATTTCATATTCTTCCAACTGTCATGGCACTCACAAGATGCAGTTTGGCAATTTTCTTGGTCAAAAGACAGCCAACGATGAGCTGGATGATGCAGTTTCTCTTTTCTTGGGAAAAGTTCTTAATGGCTGCTCCTCGATTGGAACCAATGACCTTTCACTTGGGAATGAACCTAATAATACACTGAGCTATTGGGGAATGTGAGAACAGGTTGTATTTTGTAGTATACAGGAAGAACATTTTTTTTTCCCACCACCAGGCGCAAAACAGTAACATTGCAGTGACATGTCAAGAATCTACATAACTAATCATATGCTAAATAGCTTCAAGTCAAATTTATGTACGAGATATCCGAGATGATTGTCTATAAAACGGTGGTAGCCTCACGATCAAAGAAGTAGTGAATGGTGAGATACAGAGCCTGAAAGTCAAAAGTTCAAAACGATGTTACTCTTTGCTCTTCCTGTATCTATTCTGTTCGGGAGGTGAATTTACTGTACTTTGCTGATTAAATGTTGGATTTCCTTTGAGATGTGTGCGTAAAAATCAAACGGCACACGCATGGTCAGTGTGCCGAGCGATTTTTTTCTTGCATCCATTGACTTGCATTGGAGAATCTCGTACGATATGTGAGGAGCCACTCGCAGCATGCTGCTTTTTTTTTTCTCATCCAGATTCCACCTGGGAAAAAAAAATAATCAGATAAGCGCTGTCTCACTGAATTCCATTGGAACAAGTGCAATCCGATTTTTTATCAGACTGCACTCATCCGATTTATACGCTGATGTGAGCGAGGAGGAAGTTTTACAAAGACCTTTCCGCTCTCTGCTCTTGTGAAGCTTGTGTGACCTAGTACTCCACAGTTCCTTAGTATCAGTCATTCTATGGCTAGTACTTGACTAAGGAGATTACCGTAAATGTCTGCATGTGGATTATACGGACTTAATAGCAATATGTGTGTGACTAATGGTTACACTTACTGCTTAGGATTAGTGTCCTCCTTGTACATCTGCCATGGAATTACATGGCAATTTCCTCTTTTTTACCAATTCATAGTTTTAAGGATGAAAGAATAAAAAAAGTCTATTGAGGTCAACATATATCCAACGCGTTGACCCAATTGTTAGAAAGGATTTTAGAAAAACAAAACAGGTTTGGAAAAATCCAAGTACAATTTTTATTCTATAAATCCTGGAACAGATATAATTAAAGAATTTTTTGTGCATCCAATTCTTCAATCCATGCATACAATGTCAAAGTTTAGTCAATCAACACATGTATTAAAATGTGTGCAATGGGAAGACAGTCAGAATCTATATAAACCTATGTTCACACTTGCAGGGTTTTTTGCGGTGTTTTTCATGCAAATTCAAAGCTGTTTATTAAAGTACCAGCAAAAGACATGAGATTTCAGAAATATCATGCCCACTCATTTTTTTTCCTAAATGAATTGGAAAACTGCTGTGTTTTTTTATGACTGCAGCATGTCACTTTCAGCATTTTTGCAGCGTTTTTTCACTCATAAAAAGCAACAAGTTTGTTACAGATTTTCTGTACTTGTATATGGTCACTCATTTTCTGTAGGTTAGTAATACATCGGGACATGTAAATCAGAATAGATGATCTTGCATGCCATTTTTCAGCCTCAGCAGTGCTGATATAAATTCGTACCACCAGGGGGCGCATCATGGATATTTCCTTTATCGCATGTTGGGTCACTGCCAGAAAGTGGAGAAGCACTATGGTAATAGATGGTGGCCCGATTCTAACGCATCGGGTATTCTAGAATATGTATGTATGTATGTATGCATGCATGTATATATGCATGCATGCATGCATGCATGCATGCATGCATGCATGCATGCATGTATGTATGTATGTAGCAGCCACATAGTATATAGCACAGGCCACATAGTATATAGGAGCCATGTATATAGCAGACACGCAGTATATAACAGTCCACACAGTATGTAGCAGCCACGCAGTATATAACACAGGCCACGCAGTATATAACACAGGCCACGCAGTATATAACACAGGCCACGCAGTATATAACACAGGCCACGCAGTATATAACACAGGCCACGCAGTATATAACAGGCCACGCAGTATATAAAACAGCCCACGCAGTATATAACAGCCCACGCAGTATATAACACAGGCCACGCAGTATGTAACACAGGCCACAAAGTATGTAGCAGCCACGCAGTATATAACACAGCCCACGCAGTATATAACACAGGCCACGCAGTATATAACACAGGCCACGCACTATATAACACAGGCCACGCACTATATAACAGGCCACAAAGTATGTAGCAGCCACGCATTATATGACAGCCCACGTAATATATAACACAGCCCACGCAGTATATAACAGCCCACGTAGTATATAGCAGCGTGGGCACCATATCCCTGTTAAAAAAAAAAAAAAAAAATTTAAATAAAAAATAGTTATATACTCACCCGACCGGCGTCCAGCAAAGCTGTCCCGATGCGCAGACGGCTGCCGCCAGCGTCCGTTCCCAGCGATGCATTGCTAAATTACCCAGAAGACTGTCTTCTGGGTAATTTCGCAATGCGTCTCTGGGAACGGAAGCTGGCGGCAGCCGTGCGCGCATCGGTGGACGACGGAAGGTGAGAATAGCAGTTTTTTTGCTTTTTTAATTATTTTTAAGATTAGATCTTTTTACTATTGATGCTGCATAGGCAGCATCAATAGTAAAAAGTTGGTCACACAGGGTTAATAGCAGCGTTAACGGAGTGCGTTACCCGCAGCATAAAGCGGTCCGGTAACGCTGCCATTAACCCTGTGTCAGCGCTGACTGGAGGGGAGTATGAAGCGGGCGCCGGGCACTGACTGGATGGAAGTAGGGAGGGACTAATTCTTGATCGGACTGTGCCCGTCGCTGATCGGCCGCGACCAATCAGTGACGTGGGATTTCCATTACAGACAGACGGAAGTACAACCTTAGACATATATATATATATATATATATATATATATATAGCAACACTGATGCATTATTGTGCATTTTTCTTTGTTATCTAGGGCAAAAGATATGCATAATGGTTACGCATTTTTTGCAGTGTTTTTTTTTTTTTGGGGATGAGGATTATATGTAAGCTTTGGCTACAGTACATGTTTAATAAAGTTACTTTTGATTTTTGATGTGTTTCCGCATTTTTTTAAACTGGATGAAAAATGCCGAAAGAATTGACATGCTGCGGTTTTGAAACTGCTTCAAAGCTACAAGGAAAAAATTTGAAACGTGTCCATGAGATCAGAAATCTCATTCATCTCATGTGAACATGGCCTAAGGAATATGCACGTTAAATATTTGTTGCATTGTTGTCAAGTATTTTTCAAGCAGTTTTGTCACAAAAACTGAAGGATTTCCTAGTATCAGCAAAGTGAATGCGGTTCCTGAAGTCTCATGCACGTGTTGCTTATTTTTTTCCTTGCAGATTTCAAGCAGTTTCATATCTGAAGCATTTCAATTCTTTCAGCGTTTTTCATCCAGTTTAAAGAATGTGAAAACGCATCAAAAATCAAAAGTAACTATTAAACATGTACCGTTGGTTTAATGAAGAGGGCGAGAAATGGATCAAAAATTCATACAAAAATGTGTCAAAAATGCTCCAAAAGGCTCGTATTCTATGCTGCTCTTTTCCTACCAACATTTAACTATATGTAGCAGACATTTCAGCTGCAAATACTGAACGTGTGCACATACCATAATGCTAAGAATGTGCGGCTGCCTACACACAGAGCAGCCAAAGTGGATATATAGGCTCCATGTGGTCACTATACTGGAGACATATAGGAATAAAGATGGCTGTACACAGCTATCGCTACTCTCTCCATCATATGTAACATGTATGGAGAAAGGGGGAAATAAAAAGTCTGCAACCAGTCATCTCTGCAGGTGGAGTATATCCTGGAAGGAAAAAAAAGAATCAGGAGTGTTGAAATCTAACAGATGGTTCCTTCCACATACAATATATAGAATATCAGGGGGAGAGTTGAAAAGTCCCATTCGGCTCCAACCAAAAATCATTGGGCTTGGCTAAACACACTAATGTGTGGCTGACATGTGTGCGTCCCATCCATACACAAGACAGTGGTTAGCACTGCAGCGCTGGGGTCCTGGGTTCAAATCTCACCAAGGACAACATCTGTAAGGAGTTTGTATGTTCTCCCCGTGTTTGTGTTTCCTTCGGTTTACTCCCACATTCCAAATATATACTGATAGGAAATGTAGATTGTGAGCCCCAATGGGGACAGTGATGATGATGTCTGTAAAGCGATGTGGAATATGTTAGCGCTATATAAGTGAGTAAAATAAATAAATAAAGTAAATAGAAGACGTGTATGCAGATCCTAGCCATCATGCAGCCATTATTGATTTATTCAGCTCTGATTTATTCAGCCGTAATATGTTTGAGTTTTTACGAATCAATGATGGCTGCATCCTGTGCAGATGTTAATCTCTATGGTCTTGTAAAGATCATGATATGTGACTTTTATTCACTCAATAGGAGGAAGCTTGTATTGTACCCTAAAGATTAGCACCCCAGAGAAGACGCAAGATAGCCATGTCATGTTACATTGGGATCCGATTCTGGACCAGCGCTTAGGAGTAAATGGTGAAAAAATCCTGATGGCAACTGATGCATCAATCTACCATCAGTTCTGATCTGTTGAGGCCTGATGCAACAGATCTACAGATGTACTGTCTGTAGACCCCAGCCTTAAGGAGGTCCAGGAGAATCTAGGGGAATATGGGAGTGATTCTTTAAAGGAAACCGGTCATGTCCAAAAATGCTAATTACTTACAGATAAAGAGAATCTGCAGGAAGAAAGAAAAATTGGGCATTTTTTACCCTGTCCAGAAAGTAAAATTGAGGAGTCTGAAGTTTCTTGCAGTTGAACAAATACACATAGTTCTGATTGTAATTATTTTACAGTGAATGCAGCTATTGTCTTCATATCAGAATTATGGGCTGCAGGCATGTATCACTTTTGATCATAATGGTTTATTATGGTTTCCCAATATGTCCGTAAAAAATATTGTCAGTCATTTCTTGATAAGCGGTCTAGAAAAAAAATAAAAAGCAGATTTGGCATGTTTATAGTGTTCTAATGTTGTTTGGTTGCTTTACTGAAAGTGTGGCTACCTAGGAGAAAATTAAGTTTACTCCTCCCAGAAGCTGCCAGCTTTCAGTCATGTTACCACTCAGTACAACAATGAGTCTGTTGCAAGCAAGTCCCAGCACTTTGATATCTTGCTGCGTACAGATGCTCTGCAGTGCGAGCAGTCAATGAGAGTGCCGGGGTGTGGATACAGCACAATGCTGTGAGCGATGAAAAAGCCTCCTTTGGCACCGCATCAATGACTGAAAGCCCGTGGCTTATGGGAGGCCTAAAGTCCATTTTCGCCTGGTAGAAGCTAGTTAGACAGACGGACAACATTGGATCATTATTTACCTGCAGATTAACCCTAAATCTGTGGATTAATAGCTCTTGGTGACATTACAGATTCCCTTTAACGTTGTTAAAGTGAAATCTCCAAATTTCTATAATCCATATTAAATTTTATTAATAACCTTTAACTCACCAACTACATATACATACAGATCCAACAATCAATCAAAATCATAACCTACAAATTAGCTCCAATAAATACAATATCAAACACAATACTAATAAAACATACTTTTTAATTCATATCTATACTAGAGTAAATACAATAAATGTATTTAATGTATCACAATACAACATGACTGAAATAGCCAGGAAACGTCACACATCCCATTAGGTTCTCAATGTTTACCTGTAGACCTGGTGAGCCAATACCTTGTGGTACTAAATAGGAGTATGGTGGTGATTTCTGCTAATTTCTTAGGGGTTTTTATTCTTGTATTGTCCAGGATGGCTTGCTGTTTTTTTTAAATTATATTTATACTCTAGAGATGTATACGCTGATGTACGTAATCCAGTAAAGAAGATTTAGACAGAGCGCAACACGTACACAGATGAGGTTCCTAAGACATTTCCGAGAACTAAAAGAAAATGTTTTGTGTCCTATACTTTGCACATGGGTGTTTTGCCACATAAACCTGTCTTTTAAAAGCCTACAGCATCAGAAATGGATGAAAAATGTCAGTTTGTGCCACATCAATTCCATCACCCAGCCGGCCACTGCCTTTTTATACCGCTAAACTGCATGGCAGGGACACTCAACTCTGCCGTCATAACAAAACCTCAACATTTTTCGATGTTGATTTGAGTGATTTTAAATGAATGATATTACTATATCCTACCTTCGTTATAGGGGCTTCAATAGTCATGGAATGTATTCTGGCCATTGAAGAATGCCGCCTTTGTGAACTACCTGCAAGGTAAGGAGAAATGTTGAATATTATGTCTCCATCAGATTTAATTTAGGAAAAGAACAATCCTGCACACCCATCATATACACATGAAGTGCAGAAATACTGGTGGGAACAAATCAACTTTCCAGAAACACCCTGTTATAGATCACTTCACATACAGCCTCAATCCATCAGAAATTCATTTATTTTCTGGTGCTGCACTAATTAATTATGAATCCTATTATCATATCTATACTGTGTGCACAATTATTAGGCAAGTGAGTATTTTGACAACATCATATTTATGCAGATTATCCAACTCCAAACTGTACAACCTTGGATGAAGCAGATCAGAGGATGTTGACTACTGGAGGGAGGGAGGGGGTGACCTAAGGATACAACACCCTTTATCAAGAGGAGCAGAATTATTAAGTAGCTTGTTTTCCTCAGTTAAGTTACTTTTTGGCCTACTTTGCCTTACTCTGAAAAGTCAAATATTGCTACAGTCTTAGGGCTCTTTCGCACATCAAGTGTTTTCAGTAGGTATGGTGATGGTTTTCACACGTACCAGAGACACTTACACAGGGAGACCAATTCAGGTGAATGGGTCTATGCACATCAGTGAGTTTCCACAAACCGTGTGTCCGTGGGCAATACACACGGGCATGTCCATTTTTTAACAGCAGCACGGGCCGTAAAACGTCCTGCATACATGCGCAATGACGACAACATTTTTTAAAATATAAATATTCTTAATAGCCAACCTTGCTAAAGCTGACAGCTGAACGTTTTACCTGGCTGGTTATCAAAAATACAGGGGATCTCATGTCCTTTCCTTTTTTTTTGCATTTACTTATAACGCAGGCGGCGGCTGATCAATACTCTCATCAGCCGGAGCCTGCTCTTGCTATTATTTGAATACAACTCAACATTCTCCCTTGCTAGCGTTGATCACAGAACAAGCATGGAAGAATGACAAGAGTGGTCTTCAGCACCTGGTGCCAAAGAACAGCGCAAACAGTACCGCTGCTTCCCAGACGTCGGTAGATGTGGTACTGATGCGGCACACAGACAGCACACAGTTGCTACACGTATTACACCCACGTACACTGATATCTCCGTTACCAGAAATATCAGGACGTGTGAAAAAGACCTTAAAGAGGGATGCCGAACTCTTGAAATTACTAAGATATTGGGTTGTGATCACAGAACCGTTCAAAGTTTTGTTGCATATAGTCAACAGGGTTTCAAAAACGTGCTGAGTAAAAACGATACCCATTAACTGCCAAAGATTTGAGAAGAATTAAACATGAAGAGACCAGGAACCCATTTATCCTTCACGGCTGTCACATTCCAGAGCTGTAATCTCCTTGGAGCCCCAGAAGTAAAAGGTGTTTGGTGCCCAGAAACATGGCCGAAGTAAGGAATGATGATACCCGACCACCACTGAACAAGAGACAGAAGTTGAAACATCAAGACTTGGCCAAGAAATACCTGTAGACAAATTTTTCAAAGGTGTTATGAGCTGATAGGATGAGGGCAACGCTTGACGTACCAAATGAGCCTGTGGCTGGATCTGTAACAGACACAGAACTCCATTTCAACTCAGGCACCAACAAGATGGAGTTGCGTACTGCTATGAGATGGTACCAATAAGGATGAGCTAGTTGGACTTTTTGGGGTTGAAGATGGACTCAAAATCAACTTCCAAACCTACTGCTAATTTTAGACACTTTCTTCAACCAATGGTACAGGAAAAAGTCCGTATTTTTCAAGAATAAATATTTTTTATGCAGAACAATGCTCCATTGCATGAATCAAAGTTTCAACTGCTGGGCTAATCAGTAAAGGCATTAAGAGGAATTTGTAAGTAGGATCAGCCCAAGGTCTCTCCCCTCTCCAATACTTCCTAAGTGCAGAAGCCAGGATAATATTCCTCGCCAACCATTACACCAATGCCTCTACCCTGTGCCAGTCGTTGGAACGGATTGCCCATCCGATATACAGTACCTTACAAACTTATCACGCTCACCCACAAAGCACTCCATGCGTCAGCACCACCCTACATCTCCTCCCTTGTCTCAGTTTACCACCCTACCCGCGCCCTCCGTTCTGCTAATGACCTAAGATTAACATCCTCAATAATCCGAACCTCCCATTGCCACCTCCAAAGACTTCTCGCAAGCTGCGCCAATTTGGTATGCATTACCAAGGAAACTGATTGATTCCCAATACCCACAGTTTTAAGCTTGCCCTAAAAAAAAGGTTTTTTAATTGGAATATCACCTCAACACACTTATCTAACTATCCCTGTTTTGCCCATACTTAATTTTCTTCAAAACCAGGACAGTAATTTTTCACTCACCCTATATGCACTTAATAGCCCTCTGTGCCCGTGCACATACTGGTTGGTGAGCAGTTCATGCAGCATTACATGAACACCCTATTTATTATACGGATGGCTGGACTGTAGAATACAAGCAATTGCGGGGCCCTCACTCCTCCTGGTATCTATTGATTCATGTGATTATTGATATTCTGTAATGTCATTTCTTGTCTGTACAAGTCCCCTCTAAAATGTAAAGTGCTGCAGAAAATGTTGGTGCTATAAAAATAAAATTATTATTATTATTCCAACTAAGCTGTCTGTATGGGCATGTAGATCATAGGAAGGTGAATAAAATTATACCTTGATATCTGTGATCTGATTTCTTATTCCAAAGAAATCCATCCATGTTTTTTTTATATGTAAATGAGCTGTTCATGACTATGGACCGAACACTGATCTTCATGAGAATCTGCCTCCAAAGAATATTTTTAGTAAAAGGAGGAGTTTCCATTGTGAGACAAGTAACTAACACAGAACAGTAGAACTGAACTTTTCTCCATAAAAACACATTTACTGCAGCTCTCAGAGCTCTGCTGTATTGTAACACTATCTGGTTGTGAGATAAAAGATGAAGCTGAGCGGAACCTGCAGATATGTTAGGTATAATCACACTCCTCTCTGCAGTGAGATCAAGAGAGCAGAGAGATTACACATCACATTCAGAACGTCCCTTTTATTTAAATTAATCTCTGGAGGCAGATTCTCAGGAAGGTCAGTGTCCGGCCCATAGTACTAAATAACTCATTTACTTATAAGAAAAATGTGGATTTGTCTGGAATAAGACATCAGATCGCAGATATCAATGTATCATTTTATCGAGCTCTTTATGACTTGCATGTCCATATAGATGGCTTAGGAGGATTCATCTGACTGACAAATTCCTTTAAAGATGAAAGAATGACATGGCCCCCCTTCCTCACCCGACCTTTATACCATTGAGAGTTTGTGGGCGCTTCTTAAATGGACTATTTACAGTGAAATGTAATTTTTTTTATACATATTTAGTTATTATTCTGACTTTAACAGATGAAAACAATTCAGATGGGAAAATTTACATTTTAGTTGCATAATAATTGTGCACACCAATTCTTGCTCAATAATTCTGCACACAGATGTTCTCCAAAAACAAAATCTCACTTTACTATCGTAAATATTCTAGTTTATTTACCTTTTGGATTGACCAACAGCACTGTGGTTGTTTAATAATAAAATTAATCATCAAAAATACTAAAATTGCCTAATAATTGTACACACAGTATACACTATGTACCCCAAAGCACTCCTCATGCGAAATGCTTAAAGACGTTTTCCACTACTAATTTCACCCCCGTTCATATGTCCCAACTCTTCCTAACAATCAATTTTCAAATAGAATTCTATACTCAGCCCTGGTCCCGTAAGCACAGCGCTGTGTGGGTGATCTAGTACACGGTTAGGATTCTGGCTCTGGAATTGGACGGAGTGAGCAGCGCACGTCATTGGTGGAGCGAGGCTACCTCTCAGGCTGGTTTCACATTTGCGTTTTTTTGCCGCAGCGTTTGTACCGCATATAAACGCATGCGTCGTGTTTTTCTATATTTAACATTAAAAACGCATGCTTTTTTTGTTCGCGTTTTGCCGCGCTTGACAACGCATGCGTCTTTTTGTCGCTTGCGGCTTGGCGCGGAAATGCAACATGTAGTAATTTTAGAGGCGTCTATTTGCCGCCAGGAAACGCATGTGTTCGATTGCGCATGGTTTGCGTAAAAAAAAAAGCATTGCTGTCTATGTAAACGCATGCGTTTTTAAGCACATGCGTTTGGTTGCGTTTTTAACGCATGCGTTTCAATAGAGAACAACAAGTCTAGACACTGATAAGCCACCCCCCACCATCAAGGTGATAAAGGGATTCAAAGCCTAAAGGTACCTTCACACTAAACGATATCGCTAGCGATCCGTGACGTTGCAGCGTCCTGGCTAGCGATATCGTTTAGTTTGACACGCAGCAGCGATCAGAATCCTGCTGTGATGTCGTCGGTCGGGGCTAGAGGGCCAGCACTTTCTTTGGTCGCTGGCTCTCCCACTGACATCGCTGAATCGGCGTGTGTGACACCGATTCAGCGATGTCTTCGCTGGTAACCAGGGTAAACATCGGGTTACTAAGCGCAGGGCCGCGCTTAGTAACCCGATGTTTACCCTGGATACCATCCTAAAAGTAAAAAAAACAAACTTCATACTTACCTTCGGCTGTCTGTCCCCCGGCGCTGTGCTTTCTTGCACTCACTGTGAGCACAGCGGCCGGAAAGCAGAGCGGTGACGTCACCGCTGTGCTTTCTGGCCGCTGTGCTCACAGCCAGAGCAGAGAAGCAGAGCGCTGGGGACAGACAGCCGAAGGTAAGTATGAAGCGTTTGTTTTTACTTTTAGGATGGTATCCAGGGTAAACATCGGGTTACTAAGCGCGGCCCTGCGCTTAGTAACCCGATGTTTACCCTGGTTACCGGCATCGTTGGTCGCTGGAGAGCGGTCTGTGTGACAGCTCTCCAGCGACCAAACAGCGACGCTGCAGCGATCCGGATCGTTGTCTGTTTCGCTGCAGCGTCGTTTAGTGTGAAGGTACCTTAACCCTAGCCTTAACCCTAAGCCACCATCAAGGTGATAAAGGGATCCAAACCCTAACCCTAGCCCTAACCCTAAACCTAACCCTAGCCCTAACCCTAATGGGAAAATGGAAATAAATACATTTTTTAATTTTTCCCTAACTAAGGAGTTGATGAAGGGGGTTCGATTTCTATTTATAAGGGGTTTTCTAGTGGATTTTTATGATTGGCAGCCGTCACACACTGAAAGACGTTTTTTATTCCAAAAAATATTTTTTGCGTTACCACATTTTGAGAGCTACAATTTTTCCGTATTTTGGTCCACAGAGTCATGTGAGGTCTTGTTTTTTGCGGGACGAGTTGACATTTTTATTGGTAACATTTTCGGGCACGTGACATTTTTGATTGCTTTTTATTCCGATTTTTGTGAAGCAGAATGAACAAAAACCAGCTTGTGAAATTTCTCATCATGCGTACCAAAAGCGCAAACGCAGGAAAAAACGCATGTAAACGCGTACAAACGTGGCGTTTTTTTAACCGCATGCGTCTAAAAAAACGCAGCGTTTGTACGCATTTACATGCGTTTTTTTTCACCACTTGCGGATGCGTTTTAAACGCTGCGGATTTAAACGCAAATGTGAAACCAGCCTCAGTGAGTGACAGCAGTCTGAGCAGAAAAATGTTTAGAATTGAGGGTCCTCAGTAGTTGATACCTTTAGCAGTCTGCGCACGCATTCTCAGACCAGTCTTCACTCTCTGCTGTCTGGATCCTGCTGATGCTTTGAAGTGCTAGACTGCTGTCACTCACAGAGGTAACCCCCACAAATGAGGCGCGCAGCTCAGATTGTCCCATCCTGGCTTCCAGATTGGAAGTAGCAAAGCCAAAATCCCAACAGAGGACTATCACCCACATAGAAGTGAGCTTACAGGAGCAGGGCAGGCAGTAGGAGTATATTTTCAAAATGATTGTTAGGAAGAGTTAGAACATATGAAAGGGGGTGACATTAGCAGTGTAAAACCTCTAAGTCTTAAATGCCCCATTTTAAAAAAATATCAAAGTATGACAGGAAAATTAGTGTGCAATATCCTGCACAACCACTACCAAATACAGGTCATCATAATGTCTCAGAAAATCCCTTTAAAGCCATACAACATTGGTCAATAATAAATAGTCACTAGTCACAAACATGCATCACTATTAGAGATAACACATCTAATAGGTCATAGAAAAGCCAATATGGTTTGTATGGTATGTTCACACAACAATTCTTTTTTTTCACATTGATTTTGGACCACGTTCCATGCCTAAATCTTAATGGAATCCGCATCTTAAAGAGATCGCCACTTTCTCTTGTTAGTGCAGGTGTCCTCACATACTGCCAAGAACTTCTGTCCATACAATGGCTGCTGGTGGAGGAGCATATGCAGTCCTTCAGCCTCCTCCAATTGTTAAAAACCTGATACCGGAAAGCCAACAATCCCTTTAAGTATGTATAGAAAGTTTCTACAACCCAGTAAACAAACAGTGCATCAAAAATGTTCTGCTCCAATGTTTGGTGCTACAGGGGAAATAGGTAGTCTGGGGTTGATCTCCATATTTTCTGTTCAGAATCTGCAGGATAACGAGAAGCACAATGGAACTAGTGCAGATCCACAACGCTACAAGCTGCAAATCCCGAGTACATTTTTGGTAGAAATCTGTGGGTCAGTCTTGGATTTTTGTAGCTGAAAATACATAGTGGATTTTAGCTCGTCATGTGAACATACCCTTACTGATAACATGAGTTAAAGAGTCTTTATTTCCAGCTGTTTAGAAGACTGCATACCATCACTTCCTCTAGAGGTGGTGGACCTGACATCTAAGGAACCTTTCCGCCTGTCCTTATGTCTGCAGCTCTGGATATCTGTGGGAAGAGGAACACACATTTGTTTGCGTTGTATTGAGGCTGCATTTACACATACTTCACACATAAGTTCACACTGGGAGATTTTACTGCGTCTTTTTATGCTAATTTTCAACTGCGGTTTTCAGTACCAGCAAAGCCTATGAGATTTCAAAAATCTCAGGCACACACATTGGTATTTTGTCATCAGTATTTTGTGCTTTGCATGGTATTTTGGACATAGAACATCTCACTTTTTTGAGCGTCTTTTCAGTATTTTTTCAGCGGTTTTCACCCACTCGACTTGAATGGAAACGATGGTAGTATGTTTTGATGCATTTTTTTTTTTCTGCCAAAACCTGATTCTATTGAATAGGACCTTTTTTTTCAACACTAAACTTTATCAGCACGCACAAGAGACAAATCTAGCATGTCAAAATCGCTGGAAAAAAAACCAACAAACACAAAAAATGCACCAAAAACACTGAAAAAAAAACAAGGAAAACATGCTTTTCTCTGCAGCTTTTTTCCTGCCAAGAAATCAGGCTCTGCTGCAGAAAAAATAAAAACACTGAAAAAACGCCTAGTGTGAACTTACTCTAAGAGAGAAAAACAGAGGTGTCTCCCTAGTTTCATCCATTTTTATTTTCACTGAAGCAGGTAGACTGGCTGGACTTTTTTTTTTTTTTTTTTAATCAGTGGCTCAACTAAAAGCGTAAAAACTTGGATGTGAAACTGAAGCCTGTCTTCCATGTTTCATCCATTTTACACAGATCCTTGTAAACTTTAAAGGCCAAGCCTGACCCACAAAATTTGATCAGAATAGGACCTGCTCTGACCAACATGGATCCCTCTCTGTGATTCTGATGATCAGTGAATACATCCATTCTACTCTGTAGGTCCAAATTCTGTCTTATGAAAAATCAGACAGCACTTGGACATGTCATATGGCTGTGTGAATGCAGCCTAAAGACGTTTATCAGTCAGCTGAAAGACATGCTTTTAAATGAATTCAAGAACCGCAGAGGACTTTAATTAGCCCACGAAGCTCTGTGAACTGAACCTTGCTACATGGGCTAACTAAAGTCCACCTTTTCTTTTGTATACTTATTGGAGTGCAGCCTCTCTATTTTTTCATGTTGTATGAAATTGCACAGTCAACTACTATTTTCAAACCCAATTGTAATATACAGTCAGTTTTTGTAATCTACGCGTCTTCCGTTTTTCTCATACGGAAAAAAATTAAAGGTCTTTCAGAACTTCTAACAACTGGTCAATGAACAATGGACAGCACTCAGATGATATACGGATGGCATCTGTTTACATCACAGACCCAAACACTTCAATGGGCGAATTTGATCCTAAAATAGTGATAAACTGGTACATTGGTTTTTTGCGGAAAATTGGTCCACAAGAAATTACATATAAATAAGCCATAGAAAGGGATACAATGTTTGTCAGTGAAAAGGAGAGAAAGAAAATGGAGAATAAGGGTCACCTGAATGAGGCCTGGGGAGGGGGGAGTTCAATAACTTGAAATATACACCACAAATTGAGTGTTAGAAGCCAATAAAATATGGTCCATTTCTGTCTTAATAATTCTAAGTACTTTATTTCAGTGAATGTTTTGCTATTTTGTGTATTATAATATGCAAATTTTCAGCTTACAAATACATCAGTCATTATCATACACACTCCCCCGGAAGAAGGCACGCACGCCAAAACGCGCGTAGGGGTGGTGGCGCCGCTGGTCCTAGGTAAATATGCAGCAAATATCTTTGGAGTTTCCCTTTTAACCCTTATGGTGCTTTTTTTGCTGGATGTTATGTACCAGCGCAGTGATATTGTGTCCTTATGTTATGGACCTGCTGTATATATGCTCCAAGGTTAATATAGGGTGCGAATATGATCAAATTGCATAGTATTTGCCTGTGACCTGTGGCTCTTGAGTAGCTGTACCCATCATTGAATCCCATATTAGTATTGTGTATGTATTGTTTTGTGATTATATTTAAATAAAATTTATTAATTTTAACTTATTATCCTGGTTATGCAAATTTTTCTATGTAGGGGTTATTATCATACACAGTAAAGTAGCAATACTGTGTATTCCATTCACATGTAAGGACAGTGTGACGGCACAAAACATTTACTCCTAATACCAGAAAAACAAACCTGTTTGAGACTCAGCCTGAACTCGCTCACACTGTTTTTCTACCTGAAAATAAACGTCAGCAATCAGTCCTTAACATCCCAGACAATAATGGGCACAAAATGTGCATCAATAAAAAAAAAGGACTCTTACTTACCTTATTATTGTCGTTACATGGCCGGCTAATAGACACATAGTGTCTGATCTTACTGTAAAAGAGACTCAGCTTTAAATAAGTATAAAATGGCACAGTCTCATATCTAGTCGTGCACCTACGATATTAATAGCAAAGTCCCCATACACAACGGAGCAAAACTGGCAAAATGCACCAAAAGTTGGCCCCTATACACACTAGACTAAAGTGGTTAAACCCGATGCTCTTTATGTGATTAGTTAACCATATAGTGTGTATGGGGGCCTCCTGAACACCCCTCAACAAATTATCTGGGTGGCATAAAAAGTGGGCGATTGTGTGTTCTCCCCGTCAAAGAAAATGATCTGGCTATTGAGTTCCAATTCTGTGCTGAGCCGAGCGCTGCGGTCTATGGGGTATCACGAGAGACAGCTGTCAGCCGAGTGATCATTCAGCAAACAACTATCTATTGTGCATGTCCAGGGTGAGAATCGGGATCATTCATCTAATTAAATGGTAAATGACAGAAGTATTAGCCTTTTATTCATGGAATAACTGTCCGGTTCTGTGACAGGATCCAGAGTAATATACTGACAAACCATCATCACATTTCTCTGGGCAGTTTGTAAAAAAATGCAGCCACCTGAATTCACATATTTAAGAATGATAAATTTGTTATAAATGGAACATGCTGACAAAATGACACTATACGAGGAACTGACAACCACTACGACTCACTTACTGTTGCCACTTAGCAAAAATGCCACAATTAAAATGAAAAATAACATTTCTGTTCTTGGCTCAGTTTCTTACTATACTGTTAGATAACATATAATCAAAATTATATACCGTACTGGTAGTTTGCACTTGTATGGGAAGACTTGGCATACACAAACAAAATAAGGACAGCAATATAAACTTGGTAATCGGAGTTTTCATTGCATTTTTTCTACCTGCCTCTTTTCCCCAGCAGCCTAAAAATCTATTCCTCACCCTCGATGTCCAAAAACAGGAATTATCTTCACATTTTGCTGGATATTATCACCGTTTTTGTTTTTGGCATAGTAAACACCTTCCCACTCCTATAATAAAAGGAAGGAACAGGAGAAACATTTCCATCAGAAGCATTACACAAATACACCTTGCAGGAAACGTGGCCTTTTTTAAATTAGATTTTAGTGTTGAATGTATTTTTTTTTAATCTAGATACACAGCTTTTTACTTCTTTAATATATGACAAGTCTTTCTAGGTTCTGCTGTCCACAGCATCTTCTGTCCAATCTTGGTTTTATAGATAAATACTAAGAACATTCGTAACCATGGTCTTACCTTTCCTGTTTTAATGCAAGAATTAATAGAATCTAAGAAATCAGATTTTTTTTCATTAAGAGGCACTTCAATTAATTCTTTTCCGTAGAGTTCATCCTTTTGATAGCCCATCATGCTTTCAAAAGCAGGATTCACATACTGCAAAACACAAGTCAATAATTACTATTACTGTGAATTTGTGTTTGTTTGTTTTTTCAAATCAGTATCCAAAAAGTGCAAAATTTATTGTTGGAATTTGATCTACAATTGTGTGTCCTGTCTTCAGCCAATTAGAAAGTAATAGAACTCTTAAAAAAAAAAAAAAAAAAACCACAGGGAGAAAAAAATCTATTACACTCGGATTATACACTCAAAATTAAAGGGTTGGAGAAGAGACAGTGGATTAATTAGCCAAAATATGGTGTCATGTTCCCTTATAAGTCTAGGGCGCTATGTCGACTAATCTTACATGGTCTAACAAATCACCAATTTTCTAGGAGGAAGCTAAGGATGGGGGAGACTTGGGGGAACTATGTTGTCCACATAAAGACAAAAGTGGTCTTCAGGAGTAAACCATACACTTGAGAAGTTTTATGCCTGGCAAGGTCCATAACCTCTGCATTTATACGGAAATATTTCCATTCAACAACAGAAATGAAGATTAAGAAAGCAGTCATTCATACTTTGAACAATTTAAAATGGACAGACTTAAAAATACATGAATACTACCAAAACACGTCTAAAAATGTAAGAAAACATTTTGTACAGCACTGACCCACAAAGTTTCACTGATCGATATACACATAAATGTAAAAAAACGCAGAGTCCGAGCACGTCCTATTTTTATCTGATCAGACTTAACCCCTTCAAGACATATGACATATCGTGTCTCCCCTTTGATACGGGCTCCGACGCTGAGACCACATCGTAACACATAACAGCTGATTTGATCAGCTCACGTGTGCCCCTAGCAATCCACCTAAGGCTAACCCCAAGCTCCTAGGTGCACCCTGGACTGGTGTCTCAATTTGGTCACCATGTGTACATCACAGGAAAAAAATGGAGAGAGATAGGGATTGCCAATAGAGGATGTTAGATGGCAGATCGCAATACTAAATAAACGTGACAGGGTGAAAAACGCAGAGACAACGTGCAAAAGTGCTAATCTATATATATAATT
This sequence comes from Ranitomeya imitator, assembly GCF_032444005.1. Classification (NCBI taxonomy): domain Eukaryota; kingdom Metazoa; phylum Chordata; class Amphibia; order Anura; family Dendrobatidae; genus Ranitomeya; species Ranitomeya imitator. Next base: position 511,820,001 of record NC_091285.1, on the reverse strand, counting down.
GTCTAAGGGTTTTTCCGTCTGTCTGTCTGTCTGTCTGTCTTGGAAATCCCGGCTCTCTGATTGGTCGAGGCCGCAAGGCCTCGACCAATCAGAGACCGGCACAGCATCGACGTAGAAATCCCGCGTCTCTGATTGGTCGAGGCCTGGCGGCCTCGACCAATCAGCAACGGGCACAGCGACGATGATGTCATAAAGGACGTAGAAATCCCGCGTCTCTGATTGGTCGAGGCCGCCAGGCCTCGACCAATCAGCAAAGGGCACAGCGACGATGATGTCATAATGGTTGCCATGGCGACGATGATGTCATAAGGGTTGCCTCGACCAATCAGCGACGGGCACAGTCTGCCGCGAATTCTGGAATCATCATTGTCCATATACTACGGGGACATGCATATTCTAGAATACCCGATGCGTTAGAATCGGGCCACAATCTAGTAAACATATAATGCCTCACTATACTCTTCCCTGCTGATACAGAATCCTGCCTAAATGCGGGAGTTGGCACCCTACTGTTCAGCGGTTATGGCGCCACCACTCCACTACGGCTCACCCTTGGAGACCCTGCAGATAAGCTAATGTCATTAAAAGCATATCAAATGATAAGCTCCAAACGGGTGGCCATGTTACAGTTAAGTCCATATATATTTGGACAGACAATATTTTTCTAATTTTGGTTATAGACATTACCACAATGAATTTTAAACAAAACAATTCAGATGCAGTTGAAGTTCAGACTTTCAGCTTTCATTTGAGGGTATCCACATTAAAATTGGATGAAGGGTTTAGGAGTTTCAGCTCCTTAACATGTGCCACCCTGTTTTTAAAAGGGACCGAAAGTAATTGGACAATTGACTCCAAGGCTATTTCATGGACAGGTGTGTGCAATCCCTTCGTTATGTCATTCTCAATTAAGCAGATTGAGGGTGGCACATGTTAAGGAGCTGAAACTCCTAAACCCTTCATCCAATTTTAATGTGGATACCTTCAAATGAAAGCTGAAAGTCTGAACTTCAACTGCATCTGAATTGTTTTGTTTAAAATGCATTGTGGTAATGTCAATAACCAAAATTAGAAAAATGTGGTCTCTGTCCAAATTTATATGGACTTAACTGTATACACACAGCAGATTTAAAGTCAAATAACACACAGCACTGATTAAAGACTGGTATTACACAGATCTGAGCCTCCTGATGATCCTAATAGGTGAAACGAGTAGAGGCGTGTCTGGACATCATATGTGATGAGTATTGTTCCTCACTTACTGGCATCATGATTTAATATGTAATACCATATCCGCTGAACAGTATGGTGCCAACCCCCGCAGTTAGGCAAGATTCTATATCGGCAGGGAACAGTATAGTGAGGTATTATATGTTTATTATCACTTTTGCACTTTGCCTTTTTCACCCTGTCACATTTATTTAGTATCGCCATCAGCCATCTAACATCCTCTATTGGCAATCCCTATCAGTCTCCATTTTTTTCTGTGATGTATACATGGTGGCCCAATTGAGACACCAGTCAAGGGTGCACCTAGGAGACTTGGGGTTAGCCGCCGAGGAGCGGGGGCACCAGTCTCGTATTGTGTGTAAGGGTATGTGCACACGTAGTTTTGAGCTCTGCGGATTTTTCCGCAGCGGATTTGAGAAATCCGCAGGTAAAAGGCACTGAGTTAACTGCGGATTTACCGCATATTTTATGCTGATTCCACCTGCGGTTTTTACACCTGTGGATTCCTATTATGGAGCAGGTGTAAACCGCTGCGGAATCCCACAAAGGATTGACATGCTGGGGAATGTAAACCGCACCGCACTGCGGATTGCGTTTTCAATAGGTTTACATTGTACTATAAACGCATGGAAAGCTGCTGCGGATCCGCAGCAAAACCCACAACGTGTGCACATAGGCTAGGTTCACATTGCGTTAATGGGTTAATGCTAATGGACAGCGTTGCACGGCGAAAATGTCACAATTAACGCCGTGCAACGGGTCAGTTAGCGCACCCATTGACAGCAATGTTATTTCTGCCTGTAGCGCATCGCTAGCGCGTGCCATTTTCGGCACGCGCGAGCGATGTGCCGTTCTTTTGTGACGGACCTCGGACACTGCTTGCAGCGTCCGAGGCGCGTCCGAGGTCTGTTCCTCACTAGTGCAGATCGGGGATCTGCGCTAGCGGGGACGGCGAACGCGGACCAAAAAGAAACATTGCATTAGCGCTATGCGCTTAACGGATTGCCCTAACGCAATGTGAACCAGGGTGCCAACCTCTGCTGACAGGCAGGGTTTATTAGACTACAGAGGTAGGGTTATCTAGTCAGCACGGTTGTTTGTTATGTTGATTGTGGCTGTCATGGTTTTGAAGGTATAAATAAGAGGATAATGTTATCTGTAATATCATTAGAATATAAGGTTATTTTTGTTCATTTTCTTGATTTTTTTTACCTTATTTGAAACCAGTTTAGTTTTTTTCATTTAGTGAACATGGTAAAAAAAAAAAAAAAAAAAAAAAAAAAATTTTTGGAATTGCACTTTTTTTTGCAATTTCATGGCACTTGTACTGGAAAACAGGAATATTGTAATATTGTATATGGTAAGATCAAAGGTGTTGTTCGAAAGTATAACTCGTCTGGTAAAAAAGAAGGCCCTCACATGGCCATATTGACAGAAGAAAAAAAAAAAAAAAAAAAAGTTATGGCTCTCAGAAGAAGGGGAGCGAAAACTGAAAACGAAAAGAAAAAAAAAAGGAAAATGGCTCAGGGGTTAAAGGGTTGTTAGGTCCAAATCGATAAGTCTGACTGCAGACTTCTGAATCTCTCCAGCGCAGGCACAGCGGGGATTCTCCGGTTTCTGAGCTGGGACCAGATGGGTATGTATGCATTATACATACTCCCGGCCACAGCCCGTCCAGTTGACACGGCCTCGCTATATACACATTTATATGGAGTGAGGCCATGCCCTCTACGCGAGTCAGCCGCGTCACTAAACTTGGGATGGCCTCGCTCCATACAAGTCTGTGGAGCGAGGCAGCACCCACTGTCTGGGAGTATGTATAGCTCATGGCTTATCCCCATTAATAGAATACTGTTTGGTACGCTGGAGCCCACATTATTGGGTCTCATAGGTCTATTTTATACCCTAATTTATTTTTCTATCTACTGGATGTGAGTACTATTCATGCTTGTATATTTAATATCTCTGGTTATGTATCCAGGGCTACTTTCATGGTTTATTACACCCCCTTTTTGGGTTATCTTGTATAACTTATATAGTGGTTATCAGTGGTCCTTACTGTATACATATATAAAGTCATAGAAGGTTACACAGCTTGGGAGTTACAGCTATTATACTGTTCCCTTGTGTCCTTGTGCCATTTTTCTATCATGCAGTACAATTTGGGGATATTTGGTTGTAATTGGAGTTATTGCTTGTACATGGCTTGTTTGTCTTCAACATATTTATACACAACAGAACTGCATATGACTAGGTAATGTATTTCTTATTCTGCATCTTCTAACTTATTACAGATTTAGCTCCCATATTTTCTTAAATGAGCTGTGTTTCTCTCATTTTTGTTGCATGGCCGAAAGTGTTGGCACCCTTGAAATTGTTTAAAATAAATGTAGTATTTCTCCCCGCAAATTATTGCTGTTACACATTATACACATGTTTGTTTTTGTATTGTTTCAATACACTCAAAGGAAATAATCAGAAAAAAAAGCCAACTGGACATAATTTCACACAAAACCCATGTTGTAATTACATGTTCACAGCAGGAGGTCCTACTTTAACGGAGGTTGAAGTATTCGCTCTCTCACTTCAACAGTTATAACTAAATCACATATGTATGATATGATGGTGATATGCCCCCTCTCCGGAAAGGTCTTTATGGATTTTACAATCGATGACAAGTTACATTCCAGAAGAGGAGATCACTCCTAACATTCCAGTCAGCTATTTCCACCAAATTCTTTGCAGCAGTCAGCTGCGCACCTCAATACCCTTCAACTCCCAACAGGGCTCTTATCAGTCACGTAGAATCACAATTCCTCGGCACCGAGCATTGGCAGTTTCCAGAGCAGTTCTCCTAATCACGGCTCTATGTCCCTGTTATATCTACATGTAAATATAGTGACAACAGTGTAGACTCAGAACACCGATATACCATAATTGTGTAGCTGCAGAATGAAACTAATCAGTAGAACTGTTCCTCAAGGAGGAGCACCCAGGAAGTAAAGAGAGTAAGCACTGCAAAGTTATGAGCTACTCAAGGGATAGCTTGTGAATACTCCCTTTTGTCTGTCTCTTTAAATGTTACATCCACGACCCTGTACCTGTATCTTGTGATCCTCATTTGTGATTTCAATGGCTTCTTGACTCTTCTCTAATGAAGTAAATAGTGAATTACAAGCCCTGAAAATAAAGTTATTTTTAATTTTATTTGGCCATGAATAAGAACAAGACATGCATTTAAACAGTTTTATTTTACATTTCTAATATCTGAAAAATAAGCGAAAATCAAAAAGTTGGCCATATTCGCTTTTAAAACTTGAGCTAGCGAACATAATAGTAATTATTTTCAGTAATGAATGTACTAGAAGTAAATAATTACCGTAAGTTAAAGTCGGAGTCCAGTGATTGTTTTTCTATTCATGCTGTCCATACATGCACATATTATGCTTTCAAAAATTGTTACAAATTTATTTTTTTCAATTAAAATGCAAAGTGAATGATAAAAGGTTAAATCTAAATCAAATCAATATCTGGTGTGACCAACATTTGCCTTTAAAATTACATCAATTCTTCTAAGAACACTTGCACAGTCATTAATTTTATAGGATTCTAATCAGGTGTATGCATAACCAAATATACAAACAGGTGATGATTATCATTTTGATATGTATGCTGAAACAATCATTAATTGAAACAGCTGTGTAGGAGTTTAAAACTGGGTGAGGAACAGCCAAATATTGTTACAAAAGGTGAGGTTGAGGTAGACCGTTTCAGGTCACAGATCACACGCCATAGCAAGACTGAGCACAATATCCAAGGTCCATCGGCTTAGAATTGGCAGCAACCAGTGTGCCCCAGCTACACCCATCTACTGTTCAGAGAAGTCTGACCACAAAAGTGTGGTCATAATGTAAGAATTGCATCCAAAAAACATACCGTACCTTCAACTTGGAAAGAAACCCCTATGACTTAACTATGTACAAAAACATAGGAATTTGGTGCAAAATTAACAGCAGCATTATTGGTGATCTTAAAAGGGAACCTGTCACCATGAAAATGCAGGCAGCATGTTATAGAGCTGAATATACTGATACACATGAAGAGACAGAATGATTTACACAAGCCTATATCCTCAGAGGATCAGTAGTTAGTTCTCCAAGATGTTTGGAACAACCTTCCGGCCAAGTTCCTTCAAAAACGGTGTGCAAGAGGACATAGAAGAATTAATGCGGTTTTGAAGACAGGTCATGTCACATATGGATTTAGATATCTTTTTTATTAGTTCACTTTATCAATTAAAACACGCAAACTATTAACACGTCTATTTTTAAAAGCTTTACGACAGTTATTGATGACGATTGTACAGTTCCTGTGACACAAGAGTCCAGCAAGAAAGGTTTTTTTAGGTTTTTTTTCTACTGCTCCACAAGCAGATAAAAATGGAAATCAAAACAGGCATGTGAACAGAGCCTCACAAGTTCAAAAGAAAATCACTGATCCAAAATTGTAAGTGAATGAAAATGACAATAGTGGCTTTGTCTACAATCAACTGGCAGCTCTAAACAAGTCTTCCATGGACAGGCTTTGCCATAGCTCCTCTGATTATTGGCCCCTTGAGAGCTCTGGCCTTCACCTTTTACCTCCTGAGCAGGGATGTGGACTTACACAGGGGCCCTGGGTTGAGCTCCTGGAGTAGCTGCTGGCTGATTGCGCAGGCTGGCGGGAAAGTCAGGCAGCCGTGTCAGAACAAGGAGGGCAAAAAGGGGACAAAAATATCAACAGTGGAAAAGTAAAAAGGGTTAAAAAACAGGAATAACCAATAGAATTGCAGGAACGGAGCACTGGGGTGTGGACCAGCTAAAGAGCACTTATAACTGGCACTGCTTGCCTTATTGGAAGCATGGTTACAGGGTGAAAATTAGCTTAAAGCTTCCCTATAGTTGATCGCTTTCAGTCACAGGGGCGTGCAGGGAGCATAAAATCACTGCTCACCTTACTGTGAATGGCACCAGTAATCACTCTTTGACCGCATAGCCAGGCTGTCAATCAAAATGCTATGGAGTGATTACAGCTGCCACTCACAGTGTGGTGAGAAGGGACTTCATCTACTCTCTGAACACTCGTATGACTCAAAGCCATCAGCTACAGGATGATATAAGTGAATTTTCACCATGTAACCATGCTTCCAGTAAGGCAAGCAGACATTATTTTAATGTTATTTACCTTTAGATTAACCCTATACCTAAATGACAAATTCTCTTAGGTAGAGTGCAGCTCCTCCCAATGGTCACAGCAGGGTATTATACTAAACTAACCCAAAAGAGTGTTAAAGGGACTTTGTCACCTGAATTTGGAGGGAACAATCTTCAGCCATAGGGGCGGGGTTTTTGATTCACCCTTTCCTTACCTGCTGGCTGCATGCTGGCTGCAATATTGGATTGAAGTTCATTCTCTGTCCTCCGTAGTACATGCCTGCACAAGGCAATCTTGCACAGCGCAGGCGTGTACTATGGAGGACAGAGAATGAACTTCAATCCAATATTGCAGCCAGCAGGTAAGGAAAGGGTGAATCAAAAACCCAAAAACCCCACCTCCATGGCTGAAGATTGTTCCCTCCAAATTCAGGTGACAGAGTCCCTTTAAAAATGACTGCCCTGCGTCACCCACAAGGGTGTGGAATGTCTCAGCAACAGAAGCAGAAACAGGGAGACCGGTACTGGCATGGATGCTGCAGATTGCATAAAATACATTTACTAATTCCCCCTCAACACTTACAAGCCACAGCATTTTTTTTTTTACTGCAAAAGGAAAAAAAATAAACGAGGCAAGCAAATCACAACGAAAAGAAGCAAAAAACACAGTTCTTCCTAAAAACGCTGTGTGTAAAAAGGGATCCTTAAAAGGGAATCTGTCAGCATGTTTTTGCAAAAGCATAATGTAGGGGCAAAGACCCTGAATCCAGCGATATGCCACTAATTAGGCTACTTGTTGCACCTTCACTAAAATCTGTTTTATCAGAAGATTATTACTAGAGGACTAGTTGTCTAGACCCATAGCCATGTGTCCTCATGCTCTGTGTAACCCTGCTCCCACCAATGATTGGCAGCTTTCTGCCTATGCACAGTGTACACAGGAAGCTGCCAATCAATGGTATGGGCAGGGTTTTGCAAAGTTCAGCATTCAAAGGCCTGGTGGATCTGCTGCAGAAAAAACAGCAAGCAGCCCTGAAAGCGACACATCGCTGGAATTGGGGGTCTCTGCTTACATCGTGCTGCTCTCAGATTACATAGCAAAACCTGCTGACAGATTCATATAAAGCAGGATTCATGTTTTTTTTTTGTTGCGGCAGTTTATGAACGTAAAAATAAAAGAATTATAAAGGTTTGTTTCAAAACCTAGATAAAGAACTGCCCTACCTATGTGGGGGGAAAAAAATGTACGGTATTTGTATGTTTGTAGTGGTTTCACCTTCACTGCATGCCACAAGTCTTCTTTCAGACTTTTTCCACCTACTGTGAGGGAGGGAGGAGGATATTCGAAATGTGTTTCAATCTAGCTTTCAATATTCTTACCTTAATTTTAATTGTGCACGCACTTCTCCATATTCTAATTGAATAAGCTCATTGTAACAGGCCATGACATTTGAGTTTTCTATATATCTCTGCAAGACAAAGGGTAAACCACTGGTTACATTACACTACTTTAGAAATGCAAGGTATGGTACACAGGCAAATGGTTTATTACAGCCCAGTTTTTCAATATATATATATTACTACACAGTTTACTATGTAAAAACATTTAAATGTTTCCAAGGACAAAAAAGGCAGGAAATTAATCCTGCACTGCCATGCTTTAGGTATTTTATACTTTCTGTAAACCAGCGGTACAGTAAGGAAATAAAATATTACATCCACAGAAGTCTATGGGGTTTTATTGTATGTCCGCATGCCTGCAATATCATACAGAAGGATTGGTGTAAGTCTCTCTGATTCTATGGGAACATAACAGAAGATATTGTAAAAATTCCCCTAGCACAGTTCCTTGCTGGTAAGGCCCCTGTCACACATCAGTTTTTTGCCGTCAGTCACAATCCGTTGGCTTGACGGATCGGTTGCAGATTGTCAAAACCTGATGCGATGGATCCGTTTTTTTTTTTTTTTACGGATCCGACTAGCGGATCTGGCTAATTGGATCGGAGCATTCTCAGTTAAAAAAAGGAATCAGTCGCCGTTCGTTTTTTCGACGTCCACAATGTTCCTTTGTCCGTTTTCTCTGGCTGCCGGACAAACTATTTTCGACGTATCCGGCGAACGACAGATGAAACATGAGGCCATCTATCGGAATTCGTTGCTAATAAAGTCTATGAGGAAAAAACAGATCCGGCGGCATCAGTCGCTGGATCAGTTTTTTTGCCATCAGTCGCAATCCGTCAAATTTTGAAAAAAACTGATGTGTGAAAGGGGCCTAAAATGTAATCTCTTCATTTCCTAGAAGTTGTCTTGCAGAGTTGTACAGCACACTTTATCAGAATACTAGGAGATGCTGCAAACTTTTACATTACTCAACACTTCAACTGCTAAAGGCCTTCTAAAAATTATACTACATAGACAAAGGAGGGACAAGCCCGATTATCCTGGTACACTCCTGATGTCACACACATTGCTTCTGCCAGGAAACTTCCAGTGGTGCCAAACTTTTGCCGAATGGGACAGTCACAGTAATGTCCTACTAAAGGACGGCAGAATGATACGGGAGCAAATAAACTGGCATTTTCAAGGGAACAGGCGGATTACTGTATGTTTTATTTAGCAGAACATACTAATGAAATCAATTTATGCATAGCGTCAACACACGGAACACCATTATGTAGTTATATTATAATGCACATCATGTCAGAAGACAATATGTTTACTGAGAGATGTGGCAAACTATGCCGGGTCAACTGTCTTTCTTCTGACATCTACGAAAAGGTCAGAAAAGAGTGCGAAATATGTTGTCCATGCTTTTCTCCAAGAATGCCCAGGAGATTGACAGAAAAGAGGCGACCTCCTCACTCCCAGAACAGTTGGCTAATTTCCCAGACACCGCCAAAACCTTCCAGAAAGCGGCCCATTTGATGCCAGAGAGCTCGATAATTAGGTTTTGGTCACACGTTCAGAATTTGATCAGTATTTTACCTCCGTATTTCTAAGCCAAAAACAGGAGTGGAATAATCAGAGGAAAGTATAAGGCTACTTTCAGGGTATGTGCACACGATGCGGATTTTGCTGCGGATCCGCAGTGTTCCCGCAGCTGCGGATCGGCAGCAGTTTCCCATGCGTTTACAGTTCAATATAAACCTATGGGAAACCAAAAACGCTGTTCACATGCTGTGGAAAAAAACGCGCGGAAACGCAGCGGTTTACATTCCGCAGCATGTTACTTCTTTCTGCGGATTCCGCAGCGGTTTTACAATTGCCCCTATGGAAAACCGCAGTTGTAAAACTGCAGAAAAACCGCAACGGTTTTCCACTGTGGATTTATCAAATCCACTGAAATCCGCTGCAGAAAAATCCGCAGTGGACCTAGAATACGTGTGCACATAGCCTCACACTTCTGTCTTTTGTCCTCCGTCCCAATCCGTCGGTTTGGGCAAAAAACGGATCCTGCAAATGTGCTTGCAGGATGCGTTTTTTGCCCATAGACTTGTATTAGCGACGGATCACGACGGATAGGCACACGTCGCGTCCGTCGTGCGACGGATCCGTCGTGTTTTGGCGGACGCGACGCACAAAAAAAGTTCAATGTAACATTTTTTGTGCGTCGCGTCCGCCATTTTCGACCGTGCATGAGCGGCCGAAACTCCACCCCTTCTTCCCCGGACTGCAGAATGGACAGTTGAAAAACTGCGTTGAAAAACTGCATCCGCTGCCCACGTCGTGCATTAATTTCACAACGTCCGTCGGCCCGACGCATTGTGACGGACCAGTACCGACAGAAATGTGAAAGTAGCCTAATAGAAACATGTCACCACTTCTGTATTTATCACCCTCTCCTGGTTTTGGCTTACAAATACTGAGGTAAAAAAAAACTCACCAAATACTGTGACCGCAGCCTAAGGCTATGTGCGCACGTTGCGGATTAGGCTTAGGAATTTCTGGTGTGGATTCTGCCTCTCCAGGCAGAAAACGCACCTGCAGATTTGTCACGTTTTTTGTGCGTTTTTGCTGCGGTTTTATTGCGTATTTGCTGCGTTTTTTACCCCTGCGTTTTCTATAATGGAATGGCTACAAAAACGCTGCAGATTAACAAAAAAGTAGTGACATGCTACTTCTTTTAAACCGCAGCGTTTCCACAGCAGATTTTCCGCAAAGTGTGCACAGCTTTTTTTCCTCCTCATTGATTTACATTGTACTGTAAATCAATTGCGGATCTGCAGCGTTTCTGCACCGCAAAAAACGCTGCGGATCCGCAGAGAATCCACAACGTGTGCACATACCCTTAGACAGTGCATCGGTATCCAAGCACACATTCAAGGACCAAGAAAGAGGGAGTGAAGGTGGCTATGAACTAAAACTAGGGTCAAAGTGTCTCCCAGGCTACACCATGTATGATACAATGCACATTGCCAGATGCCTTTTTAGACAGTCACTTTTCTGAGGCATTCCTCTCACATGGCGGCACATGAGCATATTGAGAAATCTGGCCTGGGGTATTAAGCATTGTATTCTCCACTAAAGGCACCAATTTCACATGGTGCAAAAACACCATATAAAACAGTGTTATCTACACTACACTAAGCGTATGAGACCCGATACCGACTCCTATGTGGGCATAGAGGTTGTGGTGGATAGAACCATTTCTCATCCCACAAAATTGAGAAGTTTCACTTAATAGAAAGCTTAGAGAGAAAATGCCCTTAAAAGGGGTTGGCCACCTTTGCAAGCACATTTCTATATACGGTACTTAAATACATGTATGAAATGAATAGATTCCATGACTCTGCCGCAACGCGTTTCAAAAGGAGGCCCGGTTTGTATGAGGTATAGATCCTCAAGTGATCATAGATCCATGTGGTATGTGCTGTTCATTTCCCACGAAAATCACACTGATAAGTATCATTTGTCTTCATCTTACATATTGCTCTCCCTCTGTCCTCTTAGATAGTTGGACTTGGTCTAGTTTAGGATGTGCTGTAAATATGTATCATAATAGGGGCATTTAGGGAAAGCCGCTGTGGAATGGGGGTGCCAACCTCTGTTGTCAGGTAAAATGATTTAAGGACATCTCAGGCATTTATGGGCCATGTGGTATCACCTGGGGTTAATACTATACATATGTAAAACATTATAAACTGGTATCGATCTAATTTTGCAGAACAAATACGGTCTATTTGTGGTATCATTTAGACTGCTTTATATGTTTAATAATTTTTGATCCAGTATTGATCCGGTTTCGTTTGCTTGATACTGTTCGTATCTGCATGGTTACATGAGGTATACGCACACAAATCTCTAATCCAGTGTTGATTTGGTTCTGGAAACTAATACATTTTGTGCATGTGTTTTATTAATCTTTAATACTGTCTATACATGCATTACCAGTACTGAACTGGTTTCTTATTTTTTCTACTGTATGTATATATACATATGTTATCAATAACATCCTAACATATACCATATTTTTCGCTTTGTAAGACGCTCCGGTTTAGAAGACGCACCCCAAATTTTGAGGAGAAAAATAGGAAACAATTGGTGGTGCTTCTTATAATCCATGCGTCTTATTGCTTACCGGGGGTGGCTGCAGTGAAGAGGGGTCTCAGGGTCGCTGCTGGAGGAGGCAGGAGTGGAGTGTTGCTGCAGGCTGGGATGAGGGGGTGTGCAGGTGTCCTGTGCTGCAGGGGTGTCTCCGGTGCTGCGGGGGGCTCTGCCGACATTTTGTGAAAGGCCAGAGCTCCTTGGCAGTTCGTCCATGCTTTCCTGTGCGGTGGACTTCGGAAAAATGGCCGCCGGGAGGTGGCGCATGCGCAGATGGAGATCTTGGGACTAAGATCTCGAGAGATGAGATCTCAGAGCTGAAATTCCATCTCCTGAGATCTTGGTGCCGAGATCTCTATCTGCGCCGGGTCCCGGCGGCCATTTTCCCGGAGTCCATCGCACAGGAAAGCATGGACGAACTGCCGGAGGGGCTCTGGCCTTTCACAAAATGTCGGCAGAGCCCCCCGCAGCACCGGAGACTCCAGCATCACCCTGGGCAGCAGCAGCGGACACCCCCTCATCCCAGCCTGTAATGGTAACAGTAAGCGGTATATCCGCTCTTTGTAAGATGCACCCCCATTTCCCCCCCCCCCCAAATTTAGGGGAAATAAAGTGCGTCTTACGAAGCGAAAAATACGGTATACACATTTCTAGCATTAGTCTAGAACATATACACATTTCTAGTATCTAGCATTCAGCATTAGAGTATGTTCACACAGGGCGTTTTTGCTGCATTTTTTATGCTAATTTTCAGCTTCTTTTTACAGTACCAGCAAAGTAGTAAAAAAAAATTTTTTTTGTCATCAAGATTTTGTGCTTTTCAGAAATTATTTTATTTTTATTTTTTTTTATTTTTTTTTTTTACATAGAGCATGTTACTTTCAGCGTTTTTACAGCATTTTTCACCCATTGACTTGAATGAATGGTGAAAAAACGCTGCAAATAAGCAGGTTGACTTTTTTGCAGCATATTAGGTGCAAAAAAGTCAAGGACAGCAGGATGTGACCTCACAATCAGCTCCGCTACATCTAGATGGCAGGCTGCAAGATGCATCCATACAGCCACCTGTCATCCAGCAGAGCAGACTCCAACCTCATTCACTTAAATGGGGGGCCCGACAATACAGTGTTTGATACGCTGTCATATGCAAGACAACGCGGCTAACACCGCTTCGGATCGGCAGTGAAACCATCCCTGCCAGTCAGAGAGCAGTGGTTCTCATGCTGTCAAAAGACAACGTGAGTGCTCAGGTGTGATTGGAGGTAAATAGTCTACCTCCGGGCACTGGTGTCAGGTGATGGGACTACCGCTCCCATTAGGCTACTTTCACACTGGCGTTTTTTAAAACACGTCGCAATGCGACGCAAGTTGTTTGCAGGATGCGTTTTTGCCTCATAGAGTAACATTACCGACGCATTGAGACGTATTGACAAACGTAGCAAACGTCGTGCGACGGTTGCGCCGTGTTGTGGCAGACCGCCGGGAGCAAAAAACGTTAAATGTAACGTTTTTTGCTGCCGACGGACCACTTTTCCGACCGTGCATGCGCGGCCGGAACTCCGCCCCCACCTCCCCGCACCTCACAATGGGGCAGCGGATGCGCCGGAGAAATGCATCCGCTGCACCCGTTGTGCGGTGCATCAAACGCTAGCGTCGGAATCTCGGCCCAACGCACTGCGACGGGCCGATTCCGACGCTAGTGTGAAAGTAGCCTTATCTGACACCTGCTGCCACTAATAACAGTAAGAGCAAGAGCGGATGATGGGAGTATTCATCAGCTGCTCCTGCACTGTAAAGTAAAAAAAAAAAAGACGTGGGTCCCCTCTATTTTTGATAACCAGCCAGGCAAAACTCACAGCTGGGGAATGAAACGCTCAGCCGTCAGCCTTAGAAAGGCTAGTTATCAAGAATAGAGGGGTCCCCATACTTTCTCACAGTGCTAGGGGGATCTCACCGAGGTCACCACAGTTCAGCCCGGCTGAACTGGTTCTCAGTTGCATCTTGCATCTTGGTTGCATCTTGGCATCGTCCAGGTTGATAACTATTTCTGCCCCAGATATGGAGGACGGAATGGGACAGAATGGCGACAGTTGAGGGATATTGTTTTTTATTTTTGGTTTATTACAGGAGAAAGAGGGCTTCGATGGAATTAGGCGAGGTCGTAAGTATGATATTAAGATTATTAAATGAGTGTCATTCTTTCAAATAAAGGACTTTATTCTTGGTGTGTGTTTTTATACAATGTGACTGAGGTTAGTAAGGGGGCGTCTTATTGACGCCTCTCCATAACTAACCTCAGGGCTTGATGTTACCTGACAATACAAAGGTGACATCAACCCCCCAACTATCACCCCACTTGCCACCACTACAGGGCAAGCAGGAAGAGCGAGGCTAAGTGCCGGAATTGGCGCATCTTAGAGATGCGCCTTTTCTGGGGCAGAGGAGAGCTGATGCTTTTAGCCTGGGGGGGGGCTGGAGGGGGCACTTCCTAGGCTATTAATATCAGCCCACTGTCTGCATAGCCTTTGCTGGTTATTAATTATAAGGTGACCCTATGTCTTTTTATTTTTCATATATATGTATTCTATGTGTATATATCTATTCTAAGCTGTCAGGCTGTGATTATACTGTAAGCGGCACATGAATTGAATATATATATATATTACACACACACATAATAATATATATATATATATACACATATATATATTATGTGTGTAATATATATATATATATATATATATATATATATATATATATATATATATATATATATACACACACATATATATACACATATATATACACACACACATAATGGCGGCCCGATTCTAACGCATCGGGTATAGAATATGCATGTCCACGTAGTGTATTGCCCAGCCACACACATAGTATATTGCCCAGCCACACACATAGTATATTGCCCAGCCACACACATAGTATATTGCCCAGCCACACACATAGTATATTGTCCAGCCACACACATAGTATATTGCCCAGCCACACACATAGTATATTGCCCAGCCACACACATAGTATATTGCCCAGCCACACATAGTATATTGCCCAGCCACACACATAGTATATTGCCCAGCCACACACATAGTATATTGCCCAGCCACACACATAGTATATTGCCCAGCCACACACGTAGTACATTGCCCAACCACGTAGTACATTGCCCAGACACGTAGTATATTGCCCAGACACGTAGTATATTGCCCAGACACGTAGTATATTTCACAGCCCATATAGTATATTGCAATGTGGTCATCATATCCCTGTTAAAAAAAAAAAAAAAGAATTAAAATAAAAAATAGTTATATACTCACCTTCCGGATCCCCCGGATCCAAGGGAATCGGTTACCGACGCTCCTCGCGCGCTCCGGTCTCAAGAGTGCATTGCGGTCTCGCGAGATGAAGATGTAGCGGTCTCGCGAGACTGCTACGTCATCATCTCGCGAGATCGCAGCATGGACCGGTTACTGGAGCGTCGCGAGCGGGAAAGGCCTGTTGTGGATCTGAGGGGCCGACGGACGGTGAGTATATAACAATTTTTTTTTTTTAATTATTTTTAACATTAGATCTTTTTACTATTGATGCCGCATAGGCAGCATCAATAGTTAAGCGTTGGTCACACAGGGTTAATAGCAGTGTTAACCGAGTGCGTTACACCGCTGCATAGCGCGGTAAGTTAACGCTGCCATTAACCCTGTGTGAGAGCTGACTGGAGGGGAGTATGGATGGGGCACTGACTGCGGGGAGGAAGGAGCGGCCATGTTGACGCCGGACTGTGCCCGTCGCTGATTGGTCGTGGCTGTTGGATTTCCATGACAGAGGCCGTGACCAATGAATTTCCGTGACAGACAGAAGGACAAAGACAAAGACGGAAGTGACCTTTAGACAATTAGATAGTAGATATATATAGTTAAGTAGTTCAGTCCATATATATTTGGACAGAGACAACATTTTTTTAATTTTGGTTATCGACATTACCACAATGAATTTTAAACAAAACAGTTCAGATGCAGTTGAAGTTCAGACTTTCAGCTTTCATTTGAGGGTATCCACATTAAAATTGGATGAAGGGTTTAGGAGTTTCAGCTCCTTAACATGTGCCACCCTGATTTTAAAGGGACCGAAAGTAATTGGACAATTGATTCCAAGGCTATTTCATGGACAGGTGTGGGCAATCCCTTCATTATGTCATTCTCAATTAAGCAGATATAAGACCTGGAGTTGATTTGAGGTGTGA
The DNA here is from genome assembly GCF_032444005.1 of Ranitomeya imitator. Lineage (NCBI taxonomy): Eukaryota > Metazoa > Chordata > Amphibia > Anura > Dendrobatidae > Ranitomeya > Ranitomeya imitator. Next base: position 511,803,780 of record NC_091285.1, on the reverse strand, counting down.
CGCTTGCATTTGGAAGGTTTTGCTGCGAAGTAAAACATGCGGTCAAAGGAGCTCTCCATGCAGGTGAAACAAGCCATCCTTAAGCTGCGAAAACAGAAAAAAACCCATCCGAGAAATTACTACAATATTAGGACTGGCAAAATCTACAGTTTGGTACATCCTGAGAAAGAAAGAAAGCACTGGTGAACTCACCAATGCAAAAAGACCTGGGTGCCCACGGAAGACAACAGTGGTGGATGATCGCAGAATTCTCCATGGTGAAGAGAAACCCCTTCACAACAACCAACCAAGTGAACAACACTCTCCAGGAGGTCGGCATATCAATATCCAAATCTACCATAAAGAGAAGACTGCATGAAAGTAAATACAGAGGGTTCACGGCACGGTGCAAGCCACTCATAAGCATCAAGAATAAAAAGGCTAGACTGGACTTTGCTAAAAACATCTAAAAAAGCCAGCACAGTTCTGGAAGAACATTCTTTGGACAGATGAAACCAAGATCAACCTCTACCAGAATGATGGAAAGAGAAAAGTATGGTGAAGGCGTGGTACAGCTCATGATCCAAAGCATATCACATCATTTGTAAAACACGGCGGAGGCAGAGTGATGGCTTGGGCATGCATGGCTGCCAGTGGCACTGGGTCACTAGTGTTTATTGATGATGTGACACAGGACAGAAGCAACTGAATGAATTCTGAGGTATTCAGAGACATACTGTGTGCTCAGATCCAGCCAAACTGATTGGTCGTCGTTTTATACTACAGATAGACAATAATAATAATAATAATAATAATAATAATAATTAAATAACAATGACCCAAAACAAAGCTAAAGCAACCCAGGAGTTTATTAAAGCAAAGAAGTGGAATATTCTTGAATGGCCAAGTCAGTCACCTGATCTCAACCCAATTGAGCATGCATTTCACTTGTTAAAGGCTAGTTTCACATTTGCATTAGAATCCGCAGGGTTTAATCCGCAACCGCAGATGCAGGAAAAACCGCATGGAAATGCTGTGTTTTTAGACGCATGCGTTTAAAAAAAGTGCGGCGTTTTCATGCCTTTCCATGCGTTTTGCATGCATTTGCGTTTTCTGTACGCATGGTGAAAAATATAACAGTAGAAAAATTTAGATAAACACCGCCAATGGGACTACAGTGGGCATGCATTATGGGATATCTAAATATAGACCCTTGGACTGCTGAAATCTTCAGTTTGCTACTGTATCCTGTGTCATGATGGATCTTCGCATGGAGAGCTTTTATTTCAACCTGTATTTAAGAATCAAGCTGTTTCTTGCCTGTGCATTTGCTTGGGAGTAACAACAAAAAATGGAGAATGACAGAAGGACACAGCGTAGGCGTTTTTGTTGACACCCCATTATTGAACTCCGGGAGAGCCGTGGAGCCTATCACACGCTATATGGCGAGCTTAATGCCCACCTGGACAAATTCCCAGAATATACCAGGATGTCTCAAGACTTTTCGGGATTTGCTTGGTCGTGTCCAAGGAGCCATCCGGAGACAGGACACCCAGCTCCGTAGAGCGATTCCAGCAGAGGATCGACTCCTGGTTACATTAAGGTACGTAATAATTCTAAGCAAATGGCAGTCATAATTATTGTTGGTCTGCCATGTATTATTTGTATTTTCCTTTATGTATTTAGCAGAACACCACCATAAATAAAATAAAAAAATAAAATTACAATCAATTCTATTTCTGATTTCTGGCAACCGGAGAGAGCTCATCATCCCTCCACTTCCAGTACCGGCTTGGAATTACCACCCTGTCTGGAATAGTTTCGGACACCTGCCGGGCTTTGTGGAACGTTCTCCGGGATGAATTTATACTCCTACCCACCGAGGACATGTGGATGGAAATTGCAGAGAAATTCTGGAGTGTGTGATTTCCCCACCTGTTTGGGTGCGGTGGATGGAAAGCACATACGCATTATCAAACCCGCCAGAACTTGATCGGAGTACTTTAACTACAAAAAATATTTTTCTGTTGTGCTCATGGCAATAGCAGATACGGACTGTCGCTTCATCGCCGTGGACATTGGAGCTTTTGGCCGTGGCAACGAATCCCAGACTTTCAAGAACTCGGATAAGGGCCGACGGTGTGTATGGCAAAAATTTTGATTTTCCACTGCCACGACCTCTCCCCAACACTCAAGGCCCACTGATGCCATTTGTTATGGTTGGGGATGAGGTCTTTCAGATGTGTGAAAACCTACTGAAGCCATATTCCAGTCGGGACTTGAACCACACTAAAAGGATTTATAACTACAGACTGACCAGGGCCCGAAGAACAGTAGAGTGTACCTTTGAGATTCTAGTCTTAAAATGGGGCATTCGTGGGACAGCCATTAACCTAAAAATGGAGACAGTCGATGAGGTTGTCAAAGCCTGTGTGGTTCTCCACAATTACATAATGGCTAAAGAGCGACCCAATATCAAACAGGATGAACCAGTTGCAAACCCATTGCCAGATTACCAGCATCACCCACTGGGGTCAACTGTTGAAGTTGGCCACATGCGGGACCAATTTGCTGCCTATTTTGATTCTGATATTGGACGTGTGGCATGGCAAGGAAATATTGTGTAAAATGTCCTGTTGGGTTTGGGTCTGTACCAGTTAGGTTTTAAAGGTTTTAAATGTTACTAATATTTTTTTTAATAAACTACGTGTTTTGATATCTTAAATATAAAGACAACTAAGGGCGCTGCACAGAGGGTTATTCCTTAATTTTCCTCCTGCTGCAAATAAACGGGCACAACTACCAAAATGTCCGGTATAAAGTGTAAAAAACACAAGCAACTATATGTATATTTGCGCTGGAGGTCCCAATAAATCTAAAAAACAATTAGTAACAAGGCTGTCTACGTAGGGTGATATTCCTCATACCATGTCCAAACGATTACCTTATTGGCATATTGTTTTCCTTCATCTATTCAGTCCAAACGATTTAACAGGTGTTCACATATATATACACGTTACTGCAATCTCCCAAATGTGTGCACAGCAGTGACTTTTCCGAAGATGTGTGAGGAAAGGGTGTTAAACCTGTCCCAGCCGGTGACAGTCACCCCTTACCTCACACGCGATGCTCCCGGATCTTCAGCGGTGAGACCGCGCTTCCCCAGACAAGTTCCCGGCGATGATCCCGGATCTTCAGCGGTAAGACCGCGCTTCTACAAGCAAGTTGCCGGCGAGGTGCAGTGAAGCTGCAGGACCTCGCGTGACGTCACATGCACGTGATGATAGGACCAAAAGGCTCAATCTATCGCGTTTCGGAGTCGGCAGACTCCTTCTTCAGGGATCAGCGCAAATATACATATACATATAGTTGCTTGTGTTTTGATATCTTGACCGAGTCTCCTATGTATTACCTCTAAAAAGCACTTAGGTTGCTAGTGGTAAGGTAGTTTACGTCATTGCGTCCTGATTCTGTTCTGCAGTATCTATTGAACGCAGACTGAAGAGACGATGAAGGTTTAATACAAAACAGATCTATACTCATCAAGTCAGGTGTCAGAAATAATGAATTCATGATGCACAAATAACAGCCTCATGAATTTACTATTTCTGAAATGTCCAGGTGAGTATAAATATGCCTTGCATGACCTCCATCGTCTCTTCCATTTGTGTGAAATAGATTACGTACACTGAACAAAAAAAAATGGAGGTTATACACGGCAGTTCTCTACTCACCAGGTTAGGTGTAGTAAATTATTATTTTTTTGAAACATGACCTGTTGAGTATTGTTCTGCTTTGTATTATCGCCATTTTCTCTTCAGTCTGCGATACAGATTAATTAGACTGAAGAGATTATGGCGAAAATACAAGTAATTTTGTTTTTTTTTGCCACCTCATAGCTCTATACCAAACACACAAAGGTGCAGTGTTCTACTTAATAATTACAGGAGTTATGAGTTGGCCAAAACAAAGTGTGCGGCGCAGTATTTTATTCGGCGCACGGTGTGTGTTGCCGGTGGCGAATTAACAATTAACCAAACAATATTGGGGGCAAAAAACATTCTTATTTATTTTTTAACAAAACAATTAATTTAACTGCGCCTGCTTGGGATAGAGTGACGGAAATGGGGGGTGTGTAGCTGTGAGGCCTGGCTAACTGTGGACGACGCAGGGGTGGCAGGAGAAGGGGCAATTAAGGTAGTGTGCTCTGGGAGTTCGGGGATGGGGCTTGATGCATGAGAGGGCAGAGACACACTGGAAGGGTGAGACAAACCTGACATTACAGACACATTGGGCGGTGAGGGGGAAGAAATTGAGATGGTTCTGTTTTTTATTTTGTTTCCCTTTTTGGGATCGGCGCTGTGGTCTGGGGAGCCTTGGTGGGGTCATTTGTTGTGGATTGGTCGTGGTGGCCGTTGCATGATTGTGGTGGTGGGAAGGCCATGCCAGGGTCCGGGTGCTGCATCCTGGTGGTGGTGAAAACCATGCCAGGCTTTGCAAAAAAGAAAAAAAAAGAGCATGAACCGCACATCCCAAAATCATACGTTGATCTAAAGCCGCTAGGCAAAAATTAATATAACTGAATATGAGGTTTTCAGTTTAACATTCTGATCAGACTGTATGAAGCCCACTGCCACTTCACGGCAAACCTCGTAGTGGGTCCTATCGCCCTAACGGAGCGGAGCCGTGCGGCGCTCACCGCCACAGCGGCCATGCACCAGCAGAGGACCCACTACGAGGTTTGCCGTGAAGGGGCAGTGGGCTTCATACAGGTCCAAGCAGAAGCAGCAGTTGTCATGGTGGTGGCGGTGGGCTGTCCAACAGCACTCGGCATGGTGGTGGTGCTGTAGTGGTGTCCGGCAGTGCTTGGAATGGAGATGGCCGTGCAGTGGTATGCAGCAGAGGTCGGCATTGAGGTCAAGCGTGACAGTGTTGGCACAGGTGGATATGCTGCCACTGTCTGCTGACAAAACAGACTCTACTGCATAGCCTGCACGCAAGCAGCATTGCAGGCCTGCATGACACCAAGCTGAAGATCAGGAGTAAGGTGTTCCGAAATGCCCTTTTCTATTTGATTTAAAAAAATGATGTGCTGGCCACTGGAGGTTGGCTTTCACTAGGTCAAGGCTTTTGGTAACCTCCTGGATAAGTGTATTCATATGGTTTTTGGCACTATCCAGTCGGTCACCCATCGCCTTGAGTCCATCATGAAAGACCGAGCTCAAGTGCAAAAACTCGGGCATAAGTGACCTGTCCGAGGCCCTCTGCCGCTGCCGGGAAGAACCCAAAAAACAAAGAGGCAGAGGACTGGGACAGGGGAACACCTGATGGACCAGCTTCCTGGTCTCCAGTCTGTGTGGCAGGCCCACTTGCTTCAGCGCTGCTGGATGGCTGGGACGGGCCTGTGGCTGTCTGATGAAGGACAGCTCCAGAACCAGAGTCAAGAGTGCTGCTCCATGTGCTGTGAAAAAAGAAGAAAAAAAAATCAATACCAAACATTTACAAAAGTTAAGCGCCAACTCCTGTGGAATAGAAACATACAGATTTAGGCAATACAACACAAGCCAATAGACCAAAAAAATACTTACGTTCTCTGGGCAAGGACCGGTCTAAAAATGTAAGGATTCAGTGATATTTGTATTTGCGGATCCTTGCTCCAGGACCCCTAGGAACCCGGCTCTCTTGACTAAGGTCCTTGTTGAAGTGGTCCTTCATCGAACGCCAACGTGTTTTGACTTTGAGCACTGTTGAAAAATATAAATAATGGTTAGACAATGCACTTTGAACCGAGATCACACAACTGTGTGTGAGGAGAGAAACTCCTGAGAGTTTCTCTCATCACACACAGTTGTGTGATCACGGCCAAGGTCACTGCTGCATCACACCGCAACCGCATTGCAATACTTACAAAATGCATTTCGGACCCGAGTAGGGGCGTTGTCCCAGCCATACCACATCGCTTTGGCCACCTCATTCCATAGCCGCCGGATCGTCACATTGTCCGAGTGCTGCAGAACCCGAGTGTCCCACAACGGGTCTCGCTCATGGACCAGGGAGATTAGGAGGTCATTTTCAATGAGGTCCTCATCCCATTCTGGAACCTAAAAAATAAATAAAGACATTAATGTAGGAGACATTAACATAAGGAAAAGAAAGAAAACAGACAGAAAACTGGCATGAATCTTGAAAGTCAAGAAAAACAGGAGTTAAGAAGAAAAAGGTAAAGAAAGAGGAAAGTAAAGAAACGAACATTCAAGAATAGTAAAGTGAGGATACAATAAACAGTAAGGCTGGGTTCCCATTGCGTTATGGGACCGCGTTAAACGGACAGCGTTGCACGGCGAAATTAACGCCGTGCAACGCGGCCGTTAATGCGCCCATTCACGCTAATGGGAACGCGCTTCACTAGCGCGTGCCATGTTCGGCACGCGCTAGCGACGCGCCGGTGATTCCTGGCGTGCTGCGGACGCTGCTTGCAGCGTCCGAGGCGCGCCCGCGGTCCGTTCCCCGCTCTCGCAGATCGGGGATCTGCGAGAGCGGGGACGTTACCGCGACCCCGACCGCAGCCCCATAGAAAACATTGCGTTAGCGCAATCCGCTAGCGCTAAACGGATTGCACTAACGCAATGTGACCCTAGCCTAAGCCACGTATACGTACACGCTGCCGCCTTGCCACCCGACCGTGACCCCGCTGCTCCCACTCAGCCTCTGCCGCAGTGGAAGAAGTGCTCTAAAAAAAGGGAAAAAAATTGGTCATGTGTGTAGATGTGACAGTGAATACTTACCAATCTGAGGTGGTGAGTACTCACTTCACTGACATGTTCGGCTTGTGAAGGCCCAGGACGTTGCTCCTCATCAGAAGATGATGACATTCTGATGCACACAGAAAGAAAAAAAAATGCCAGAAATGAGGACATATAGAGACAGAAAATAGAAAATAAAGGCATTGGCTAGGATATACTCACATTGTTCAGAGTCTTGTTTCCTCCAAGGTGCTTTCCTGCGTCTGGTCTGCTTCCCAGTCTGCTGTATAGTGACCTGCCAATGCCCACTCCTTCCTTTTATCACTTTGTATGTGGGGGGCGGGGTGGCTAATCAGTGTCTAGACATGTTTTCCTGTGGTGCAACGCATGCATTTACAAATGCAAGCAAACGCATGTGCTTGCGAACGCATGCGTTCACAGACCGTAATGTGTTTTTTTGATGCATTCCTTCGGTAACAACCGCATACGTTTCTAGGCGACAAATTGACGCCTCTAAAATTACTACATGTAGCGTTTAGCCCACCAAACAACGAAACGATGCATGCGTCGTCTAACGCGGCAAAACGCAACCGATCGCAGACACATAGGTCCCTATTGTTAAAGATAGGAATATATGACGTATGCGGATAATTGCGGCACAAACGCTGCGGACACAACCGGAAATGTGAAACCAGCCTAATACTGTCAGAACGGGCTCACCCACAGTGTCTTCTTTGGAGCTCATTTTAGCCGATTTATGACCACAGATAACATTAAAGTTGATTGTGCAGGAAACAAAGAGCCTGTAAAAGCCTTTTGGTGCAATGTTTGTAATGAAACCCAATAGCAAAAATGATTGTCCAACTCCTTTAATTCTCCTTTGACTTAATTCTGCTCTGCAATCCCTTTTTGAGATGGTATTAAAGGGGTAAATAATTTTTATATAGCGCCAACAAATTCTGCAGCGCTTAACAGTTTAACAGTTCGTACACAACAATTATAAGCAACAACGTTAAAGATAATACAATAATTAAAGCAAAATAAGACGACCCTTACAATCTACAATGAGGTAGGGGGAGACACAAAGTACAGGTGCGTATTTACAATGATGGTCTAGCCATCTTGAGGGAGTGGGAGATAAAGGCTGCATGAGCTGTCACCAGCCAGTATTTATGGTGGGGTTGGGTGCGGTGGAGTTTGATGGAGGGTTATTCTCAGATAGTGAATGGGCCACACACACAAACACATAAAATGACTTTGATTAGGGAACGTGATAGGCCGCTCTGAACAGATGTGTTTTGAGGGAGCGCCTACAACTGTGCAAGCTGTGGATAGTTCTAATTTCCTGGGGTAGAACATTCCAGAGGATTGGCGCAGTGCGGGAGAAGTCTTGGAGCGGGAGGTACAGATTAGTGCAGAGGTTAATCGAAAGTCGCTTGCAGAGCGTAACGAGCGGGTAGGCTGATCAACAGAAATGAGGGAGGGGATGACAGGGGTGCCGCACTGTGGGGAGCTTTGTGGGTGAGAACAAGCAGTTTGAATTGGATCCTAAAATGTATGGGCAGCCAGTGTAACGACTGGTAAAGAGAAGACGCATCCGAGTACCGATTAGCCAAATGGACGACCCTGGCTGCTGCAATAAGGATAGACTGGAGAGGGGAAAGTCAAGTGAGGGGGAGGCCAATATGTCAAATTTACTTTATAAAAGAATCCCTTCAAGTGTGTTCAGGACTACATGTAGTACAGAACCAAAACACTGCCATATTTATTTCATGTTCTTTTTTGTTAGCAGATCCAAAGTTCTTTAGAAAATTCTTCCCATGTGAGAGAGTTCTGGGAAAAATGGGCTCCACAGCTGTCATGTCACTTTCAGATTTCACAAGTTAACTCTATATGCTCACACTATGGAGGGTGCTGACCCTGTGAAATGTAACACACAAAACCTGGGCCTATGTACACGCATCTGTTTCACCTCCTGTATAACAGGGGTGCAAATGAGAGAAGGTATTAGAAAGGATCTGTCTCCTACACCCAGCGCTGACAGCCATACTATGGATACAGCCAAAGTTCACAAGTTGAGTAGGTATCAATACACACAACTAAGGCACAATCCTGCTCCTCTATTACCCAGAATGTTTATATTCTTTAAGAGATTCTAAAGAATGCAAATGTGCTGTATGTCGTTCGTGCGACTGACATCTACCATCCAGATGAGACCATGTGGAACCCACCGGAAGAGGAAGAGTTGCAGGGAGGTTGAGTTTGGATATAACATCTAGTCAGGTGCCATTGATAACTGGGCTCCCGAGTATAAAAGGTCTACATACTAAATCAGAGCAGGTCTTGGTCTTGGATCAGAGGAGCGAAGAGGAAGACTCTGCAGTCAGGGTGACAGGCCACAGTAAGGAGTGTGTTCCAGTGGGCCATGGCATAGTCAGAGACAAGGCCACAGTAAGGAGTATGCTCCAGTGAGCCGTGGCACAGTCAGAGACAAGGCCACAGTAAGGAGTGTGCTCCAGTGGGCCGTGGCACAGTCAGAGACAAGGCCACAGTAAGGAGTGTGCTCCAGTGGGCCGTGGCACAGTCAGAGACAAGGCCACAGTAAGGAGTGTGCTCCAGTGGGCCATGGCACAGTCAGAGACAAGGCCGCAGTAAGGAGTGTGCTCCAGTGGGCCATGGCACAGTCAGAGACAAGGCCGCAGTAAGGAGTGTGCGCCAGTGGGCCGTGGCACAGTCAGAGACAAGGCCGCAGTAAGGAGTGTGCACCAGTGGGCCGTGGCACAGTCAGAGACAAGGCCGCAGTAAGGAGTGTGCGCCAGTGGGCCGTGGCACAGTCAGAGACAGGACCTGAGCGGTACAGCTGGTTTCACACTAGCGTTCGGCATGGCTGCGGATGGCAGTCTTCTTCCTCCGTTAAGCTCCGCCCACTGCTGCACCTCTTCAGCTCCGCCTACGTCTGCATGCATCCTGCGTACCCTATCTAACATTGGGTACGCCGGTCATGCGGATGTATGCAGATTAATCCACATGCGTTGTTTTATTATTGATGAATTTCTTTGATTTTAACTAAGTTTTTTCTTATTATATTTTAGCTATATGAGTTGCCAAAGTTGGGTCATTCATGTGAATTGGAGTGTGGTCCTTTGGACTTTGGACACAATTTATTTACTATTATCCGTCTCCCAAGAAGAATATGTCCTGGGATGAAGATTTTTTTTAGCATTTGATATTGTTGGAAACTGTAGCACTATCACTAAATTAATGAATTTTGTTATATTATAAAAAAAAATATTTGTATTTTAAATCATCACTACATGACATTATATTACTATGAATTTTGCACTGTCACTTTATATGGAATATACCTTATTTGCTATGATCTTTTTAAGTCGGATTTGGCACAAGGTTCTCATGAATTTAGACACTATCATAAAATTGAGATGCACTGTCACTTATTATATTATTTATTTATTTAGCACCATTGATTCCATGGTGCTGTACATGAGAAGGGGTTACATCAAAATACAAATATCACTTACAGTAAACAAAACTAACAATGACAGACTGGTACAGAGGGAAGAGGACCCTGCCCTTGCAGGCTTACATTCTACAGGATTATGGGGAAGGAGACAGTAGGTCGAGGGTTGCAGTAGCTCCAATGGTGTTGAGGTGGCTGTGTGGTCTTTACAGGCTGTAAGCTTCCTTGAAGAGGTGGGTTTTCAGGTTTCTTTTGAAGGATCCAAAAGTAGTGGATAACCGGATGTGTTGGGGCACAGAATTCCAGAGGATGGGTGATATTCGGGAGAAGTCTTGGAGGCGATTGGGTGAGGAGCGAATAAGCGTGGAGGAGAGGAGGAGGTCTTGGGAGGACCGGAGATTACGTGAGGGAAGATATTGAGAGATTAGTGTGGAAATATACGGAGGAGACAGGTTATGGATGGCTTTGTAGGTCAGTGTTAGTAAGGATACGCTGGGAAATTGGGAGCCAGTGAAGGAATTTGCAAAGAGGTGAAGCAGGAGTGTAGCGAGGAGAGAGATTAGTCGGGCAACAGAGTTAAGGATGGACTGGAGGGGTGCGAGAGTGTTAGAAGGTAGGCCACAGAGCAGTATGTTGCAGTAGTCGAGGCGGGAGATTATTAGGGCATGCACGAGCATTTTGGTAGAGTGTGGGTTGAGGAAAGGACGGATTCTGGAAATATTTTTGAGCTGCAGGCGACAGGAGGTGGCGAGAGCATGGATGTGCGGTTTGAAGGACAGGGCAGAGTCAAGGGTTACTCCGAGGCAGCGGATTTTGGGGACAGGGGAAAGTGTGATTTCATTTATTTTGATAGATAGATCAGGTAGGGAAGATATGCGTGATGTAGGAAAGATAATGAGTTCAGATTTGTCCACATTGAGCTTGAGGAAGCGAGAGGAGAAGAAGAAGGAGGATATGGCTGATAGACACTCTGGGATTCTGGAAAGCAGAGAGGTGACATCTGGGCCAGAGAGGTAGATCTGAGTGTCATCAGCATATAGATGGTAGTGGAAGCCATAGGACCTTATGAGTTGTCCCAGGCCGAGTATAGATTGAGAAGAGTAAGGGTCCTAGGACAGAGCCTTGGGGGACTCCAACAGAGAGGGGGCGAGATGAAGAGGTAGTATGGGAGTAGGAAACGCTAAATGTGCGGTTGGCAAGGTATGGGCATTTAAGTATACAGTATATCCCTTAATTCTTAATCATTCATATTCCTTTTTATGATGTGCGTCACATATACACATGCCCCATTGAACACTTATTTTAGTTGAATAGCACCATGTAATTTTTAGTATTTTTTTAATCACTATCCCACACTCTTTTTCCATCAGCTATCGGCGATTCTGGGGATGCCTCTCGGTAGTGCGCATGCGTGGCCATCCCGACCTCCGTCACTTCCGGGAGACGCTCTTACACGGACACGCAAACTGAGGCGTGCATGTCATTGAGTGTCTCTAGGAAGCATGTTAGAGGAGGCGGGGGGACTCGATATGCGCCCTCTAGCTGGCCGGCACTATTACTCGCTGATAGGCTAGTGCTCATATAAATACACGGCTGCCCCTCACCCTGACACGTCCCCGGAAGAAGCTGGCGGCGAAACGCGCGTCGGGGTGAGGGGATGCCAGGAGCACCATCGATACATCTGGTAACTATCAATTTCAAAACACTATTACTATCTTACACTGGTAGATGAATTTGTTCAGCGTGGATTACGATAGACACAATGTGATCATTTACGGTGACATGTCTCATGTGTACTTTGATGTTTCCAAACACAGGGTTATTATCATCATCTTTTCTGGTATATTGCCTGGCCATTTTTTACGGGTGTATAGAATAGGATTTATTGTTTTTTGGATTTCTTGTCTTCCAAAGGGGTCTTTACATGTATGACTATGTGCAAATACTAACACTATATACCATCAAATTGGTTGCTACAATACATAGGAATTGGTTACATTTGGCTTTGACCCTCTGTGTTGATGACTTTATCATGATGTACTCTGGCGTGCCCTAGACGGCATTTTGCTTTTTTTACTATTGTTGTGTATTGTCTTTATGGCATAATTAATAAAAATAAATTTTTATTATAATGATTGGGATCTCTTCCTCGTCCTATACATTCCTATGTCATTTTGATGAAGTACCCTCAGTACAATTGAACGTATGTTGATATTAAGGGTATGTTCGCACGTTCCTGATTTCCATCCTTTTTTTTTCAGGACTGTTTTTTAAAAAACTGCAGCTCTTGGCAGAAAACGCAGGTCCTTTTTTGTCCTTTTTTGATGCGTTTTTTGATCCTTTTTTTTATGCAGTTTTCTATGCAGAGTCTGTGTTTTCTAGGAAGTTTTTTAGGGTTAAAATGGCTGAAAATACCCTAACCCTACCCCTAACCCTAACCCTACCCCTAACCCTACCCCTAACCCTATTCTAACCTTAGTGGAAAAAAAAAAAAAATTCTTAATTTTTTTTTATTGTCCCTACCTATGGGGGTGACAAAGGGGGGGGGGGGGGTGTCATTTATTATTTTTTTTTATTTTGATCACTGAGATATAATCTATCTCAGTGATCAAAATGCACTTTGGAACGAATCTGCCGGCCGGCAGATTCGGCGGGCGCACTGCGCATGCGCCCGCCATTTTGCAAGATGGCGGCGCCCAGGGAGAAGACGGCCGGACGGACACCGGGTAAGTATAAGGGGGGGAGATTAGGGCACGGGGGGGGGCATCGGAGCACTGGGGGGGGGCATCGGAGCACGGGGCGGTGGGATTGGAGCACGGGGGGGCGGGATCGGAGCACGGGGGGGCAGCCACACTCCGCCCACGCACTTCCGCCCGCTTCCCCGCACTTCCTGCTGCAGCGGTTCTGCACCACAAACCGCAGTAAAACCCGCAGATATTTTTTTCATCTGCGGGTTTTACTGTGGGTTTGACCTCACAATGGAGGTCAATGGGTGCAGAACCGCTGCGGCTCCGAAAAAAGAAGTGACATGGTACTTTTTTCCCGCAGCTATTCAGCGCGGCTTTTTTTTTTGATTTTCCGCATTGTGGGCACAGCAGTTCCTGTTTTCCATAGGGTACAATGTAATGTACCCTGCATGGAAAACAGCTGCGGACCCGCAGCGGGAAAATCGCGGCAATTCCGCATGAAAAAAAGGATCGTGTGAACATGGCCTTAAGGGGATGTCTGGTCAAAAGATATTGTTGGCCTATATTGGGATAAGTAATCAATATCAAATTGGTGCCGGGTGTATGAACCTAAACAATTTAAAGATGTTTCACAGTTATTGGAAGCAACTGGTACACATCAAATGGAGCTACACAAGCAGGCTTGTTCAATGCATTTACATCTGACTGCCACCAGAGCTTACAACAACGGATTAGTGGGGTGCTGGGTGTTGGATCCTCACCAGTTTGGTACCGATGACTTATCCACAGGATAGGTCATCAATAACTTGTGACAAGACAATGCTTTCAAGGTCCTAAATTCTCCGCTGATTAAGAGACACCGATCAAAAAATTAAGAAAACACACAAATCAAATATTGGCTCTTGATGAACAAGAGAGTCAATTTGCAAATGTTTAGTGATATAACTGGCAGGGCCGCGCTTAGTAACCCGATGTTTACCATGGTTACCAGCATAAACGTTAAAAAAACAAACACTACATACTTGCCTTCAGTGTCTGTCCTCCGGCGCTCTGCTTTCCTCTGCACTGTCAGCGCCGGTCAGCCGGAAAGCAGAGCGGTGACGTCACCGCTGTGCTTTCTGGCTGGCCGGCGCTGACACAGGATGCAGGAGGAGTGCAGAGAAGCACAGCGCCGGGGACAGACAGCTGAAGGTAAGTATGTAGTGTTTGTTTTTTTAACGTTTCCGCTGGTAACCATGGTAAACATCGGGTTACTAAGCGCGGCCCTGCGCTTAGTAACCCGATGTTAACCCTGGTTACCAGTGAAGACATCGCTGGATCGGCGTCACACGCCGATCCAGCGATGTCAGCGGGAGATCCAGCGACGAAATAAAGTGTTGGACTTTCCTCAGCGACCAACGATCTCCCAGCAGGGGCCTGATCGTTGGTCGCTGTCACACATAACGATTTCCTTCACGATATCGTTGCTACGTCACAAAAAGCAACGATATCGTTCACGATATCGTTATGTGTGACGGTACCTTAATAGTCTGTGGCAGCCAGACATGTTTGTAGGATTGCCGTGCTGTTCCCTCTCTCTAGTGTAACGGTTGTCACTTTCACTGTCAGGAAAACCAAACAACTATGTCTTCTAACTGAACAGATTGATATCCTTCAAGCTTAACTGGCTTGGGGTTATATGGTGATGTGCAAGTGCTCAACCTCCTTCTATCCAGCAGTGCACCTTTATAGTGGCTGGAGTGCGGTTTTGCCAATACATAGCATGAAATCTAATGATTAACCCCTGGATACGAACAACCACCAATAGAAGGAACTTAGAAACTTTCTACAGTTTACAAGCGGAAGAGAGTAATAAAAGGGTGAGCAGAAGACGCCCTCTAGTTGTGTGTGACTGCAGGCAGCGAGTAAGAGCTATGGTGTAAGAATGGACCCGTTAGCACCCCTGACATGTCTACTGTAGTGAATACTTGGAACAACTCTACAGCAACATTTCATATAATTCTGCACTCTGCCATTCCTCCTAGAAATCAGCATGAAAACTGGGTGTTACCATTGAACTTGTCAAAGAATAGTTCCCCTACAGTCTAATACCGTCATTACTGATTGACGCTCGGACAGTATCCAATCGAGTCTGATCCAAGGGATTTTCTTCTCAGATCATTTCTGCCCTGGCTGCAGCTTGTTAAAACATGGCAAACTACACTAAGTTCACTGCTGATCAATATAGTGTGATATCTCCAAACATAAATCTCAAACTTTCACAGACTAATCCAATTGGCGTGATGAATAAAATTAAATTTTTAAATTATAGACAAAAATATATTACTGTATTTTTTTATTTTCAATTAGCCCCGTGATCACAAAGCATAAATGCAGATATGGCGTTGGGAATGTAATAGACAAAACATAACTGCAATGAGATTTTCCCCTATCCACCCTAAAAGTGTCAAATATAACCTGGTGTTAATTATAATAGCAGCAACAGGCACCTTTCAATGGTATCAAGTCCCTATTTATTGCTACTACTAGGATAGTTGTATTAGAACAGTTTAATCAAACTATCACACTGAAGAATTATAGCTAGATATCGATGAAATTGCTAGCCAAAGAAATGAAGAAACGTGCAGGGCTTGAATACATGTCTGCATGCAGTGAGGGAGACTAGCCCTGCTAGCTAGTTATAAAAGTGTGCAGCTAGTTCCACAGGACCTTGGCAATAGGAGATAAAAAGCTATAAGAACCATAATAGTAAATATAGTGTATTAGCGCTATATCTGACAGCTTCCAATACATCTGTCCAATCATCAACTAATACATCTGTCCTAGTATTAGCAATAAATATATAAATAGCTCAGGGATAGGAAACAAAGGGTGGTTATTAATGGAGCACACTCGGACTGGGTAGCGGTTAGCAGTGGGGTACCACAGGGGTCAGTATTGGGCCCTCTTTTTAACATATTTATTAATGACCTTGTAGGGGGCATACAGAGCAGAATTTCAATATTTGCAGATGACACTAAACTCTGCAGGGTAATCAATACAGAGGAGGACAATTTTATATTACAGGATGATTTATGTAACCTAGAAGCTTGGGCTGATAAATGGCAAATGAGCTTTAATGGGGATAAATGTAAGGTCATGCACTTGGGTAGAAGTAATAAGATGTATAATAATGTGCTTAATTCTAAAACTCTGGGCAAAACCGTCAATGAAAAAGACCTGGGTGTATGGGTGGATGACAAACTCATATTCAGTGGCCAGTGTCATGCAGCTGCTACAAAGGCAAATAAAATAATGGGATGCATTAAAAGAGGCATAGATGCTCATGAGGAGAACACAATTTTACCTCTATACAAGTCACTAGTTCGACCACACTTAGAATACTGTGCACAGTTCTGGTCTCCGGTGTATAAGAAAGACATAGCTGAACTGGAGCGGGTGCAGAGAAGAGCGACCAAGGTTATTAGAGGACTGGGGGGTCTGCAATACCAAGATAGGTTATTACACTTGGGGCTATTTAGTTTGGAAAAATGAAGACTAAGGGGTGATCTTATTTTAATGTATAAATATATGAGGGGACAGTACAAAGACCTTTCTGATGATCTTTTTAATCATAGACCTGAAACAGGGACAAGGGGGCATCCTCTGCGTTTGGAGGAAAAAAGGTTTAAGCATAATAACAGGCGCAGATTCTTTACTGTAAGAGCAGTGAGACTATGGAACTCTCTGCCGTATGATGTTGTAATGAGTGATTCATTACTTAAATTTAAGAGGGGACTGGATACCTTTCTGGAAAAGTATAATGTTACAGGGTATATACACTAGATTCCTTGATAGGGCGTTGATCCAGGGAACTAGTCTGATTGCCGTATGTGGGGTCGGGAAGGAATTTTTTTCCCCAATGTGGAGCTTACTCTTTGCCACATGGTTTTTTTTTGCCTTCCTCTGGATCAACATGTTAGGGCATATTAGGTTAGGCTATGGGTTGAACTAGATGGACTTATAGTCTTCCTTCAACCTTAATAACTATGTAACTATGTAACTAAATAGGGACTTGATACCATTGAACGGTGCCTGTTGCTGCCATTATAATTATTAACACCAGGTCACAGTGGGGAATAAAGTATTTAGTCAGCCACCAATTGTGCAAGTTCTATCACTTAAAAAGATGAGGGAGGCCTGTAATTTACATCATAGGTAGACCACAACTATGAGAGTCAAAATGAGAAAATAAATCCAGAAAATCACCTTGTCCGATTGGCAAGATTTATTTTACAAATTTTGGTGGAAAATAGGTATTTGGTCACATAAAAACATGCAAGCTTTCTGGCTCTCACAGACCTGTAACAACTTCTTTAAGAGGCTCCTCTGTCCTCCACTCATTACCTGTAGTAATGGCACCTGTGTCTTAACAAGTTCAAACCTGTCCACAACCTCAAACAGTCACAGTCTGACAGCTCTTTGGTCTTCACCATAGTGGAGTTTGAAGGACACCAGAAACAAAATTGCAGCCCTGTACTAGGCTGGGAAGACCTAATCTGCAATAAGCAAGCAGCTTGATGTGATGAAATCAACTGTGGGAGCAATAATAAGAAAATGGAAGACATACAAGACCACTGATAATCTCCCCCAATCTGGGGCTCCACACAAGATCTCACTCCGTGGGGTCAAAATGATCACAAGAACATAGTAACATAGTTAGTAACATAGTAACATAGTTAGTAAGGCCGAAAAAAGACATTTGTCCATCCAGTTCAGCCTATATTCCATCATAATAAATCCCCAGATCTACGTCCTTCTACAGAACCTAATAATTGTATGATACAATATTGTTCTGCTCCAGGAAGACATCCAGGCCTCTCTTGAACCCCTCGACTGAGTTCGCCATCACCACCTCCTCAGGCAAGCAATTCCAGATTCTCACCGCCCTAACAGTAAAGAATCCTCTTCTATGTTGGTGGAAAAACCTTCTCTCCTCCAGACGC
Organism: Ranitomeya imitator; assembly: GCF_032444005.1. Lineage (NCBI taxonomy): Eukaryota > Metazoa > Chordata > Amphibia > Anura > Dendrobatidae > Ranitomeya > Ranitomeya imitator. The sequence continues at coordinate 511,785,908 of NC_091285.1, read as the reverse complement.
AAAGAATGCCCCCTTGTGCCCGTCACCTTCCTTGGTATAAACAGATCCTCAGCGAGCAAACGGTGAGCAAAAATCCCAGAACCACATGGGGGGGAACTAGTGAATGACCTGCATAGAGCTGGGTCCACCATAACAAAAGCTACCATCAGTAACACTACGCCACCAGGGACTCAGATCCTGCAGTGCCAGACGTGTCCTCCTGCTTAAGCCAGTACATGTCTGGTCCCATCTGAAGTTTGCTAGAGAGCACTTGGATTATCCAGAAGAGTATTGGAAGAATGTCATATGGTCTGATGAAACCAAAGTAGAACTGTTTGGTAGAAACAAAACTCGTCGTGTTTGGAGGAGACAGAATGCGGAGTTGCATCCAAAGAACACCATACCTACTGTGAAGCATGGGGGTGGCAACATCATGCTTTTGGGCTGTTTCTCTGCAAAGGGACCAGGACGACTGATCCGTGTACATGAAAGAAAGAATGGGGCCATGTATCGTGAGATTTTGAGTGCAAACCTCCTTCCAGCAGTTAGAGCATTGAAGATGAAATGTGGATGGGTCTTTCAGCATGATAATGATCCCAAGCACACCGCCAAGGCAATGGTGGAGTGGCTTCGTAAGAAGCATATGAAGGTCCTGGTGTGGCATAGCCAGTCTCCTGATCTCAGCCCCATAGAAAACCTTTGGAGGGAGTTGAAAGTCCATGTTGCCCAGCGACAGGCCGAAAACATCACTGCTCTAGAGGAGATCTGCATGGAGGAACGAGCCAACATACCACCAAAAGTGTGTGCCAACCTTGTGAAGACTTACAGAAAACGTTTGACCTCTGTCATTGCCAACAAAGGATATATAACAAAATATTGAGATGAACTTTTGTTAATTACCAAATACTTATTTTCCACCATAATTTGCAAAACAATTCTTGCCAAATCAGATGAGGTGATTTCCTGGATTTGTTTTCACATTTTGACATGCACAATTGGTGGCTGACTAAATACTTTTTATCCCCACTGTATATTTGACTCCGGTTTAGGGTGGATAGACAGATCAATCATAAATGTTTCTCAATGAGATTTTCCCCCATTACATTTCCAACACCATATCTGCATTTGTGCTGTGATCACGGAGCGAATTTTAAATTTAAAATAATAAAGTAATATAATGTTAATTAAAAGCTAAGTTTTATATATCACTCCAATTGGATCAGTCTGTGAAAGTTTCAAACTGCACGGTACTCACCTTTCCCAGGTCCACTAGCGAGTCTCTGCTCCCAGTGTACGGTGCTGGCTGCTGTGCGGACGTTAGCTGAGCAGACAGTCAGTGAGCTCTGTGGCTCTGAAGGGGAGCGTTCTATCTACACTGGCAAAACCACTGAGGTCACTGATCGGCTGCCATGCTGGTAATGTAACATCAGTGCCACAGTCAATGCTAGACACCTGACACCTGGAGCAGCGGCAGACACTTGCTGGAAGATCTGGGTTAAGAACAGTGTGATTTGTTAGATCTTAAACTGCAGCCGGGGACCCACGTTATCTGAACGGGGACAACCCCTTTAACCCCTTCACCCCCGGAGCTTTTTCCGCTTTTTCATTTTTTGCTCCCCTCCTTCCCAGAGCCATAACTTTTTTGTTTTTCCGTCAATATGGCCATGTGAGGGCTTATTTTTTGCGGGACGAGATGTACTTTTGAAAGATACCATTGATTTTACCATGCCATGTAACAGAAAACGGGAAAAAAATTCCAAGTGTGATGAAATTGCAAAAAAAGTGCAATCTCACACTTGTTTTTTGTTTGGCTTTTTTGCTAGGTTCACTAAATGCTAAAACTAACCTGCCATTATGATTCTCCTGGTCATTACGAGTTCATAGACACCAAACATGTCTAGGTTATTTTTTATCTAAGTGGTGAAAAAAAAATCCAAATTTTGCTAAAAAAAAAAAAAAAAAAAATGTGCGATTTTCTGATACCCGTAGCGTCTCCAATTTTCGTGATCTGGGGTCAGGTGAGGGCTTATTTTTTGCGTGCCGAGCTGGCGTTTTTAATGATACCATTTTGCTGTAGATACGTTCTTTTGATCGCCCGTTATTGCATTTTAATGCAATGTCGCGGCGACCAAAAAAACGTAATTTTGGCGTTTTGATTTTTTTTCTCGCTACGTCATTTAGCAGTCAGGCTAATCCTTTGTTTTTATTGATAGATCGGGCGACTCTGAACACGGCGATACCAAATATGTGTATGTTTGATTTTTTTTTTAATTGTTTTATTTTGATTGGGGCGAAAGGGGGGTGATTTGAACTTTTATATATTTTTTATATTTTTAATCACTTTTTTTTTTTTTTAATTTTGGCATGCTTCAATAGCCTCCATAGGAGGCTAGAAGCATGCATAACTCGATCGGCTCTGCTACATAGAGGTGAAGTACAGATCACCTCTATGTAGCAGAAATGCAGGGTTGCTTTAAACGCCGACCACAGGGTGGCGCTCAAAGCAATCGGCCATCAACAACCAGAGGTCTCAAGGAGACCTCTGGTTGTTATGGCGATGCACTGCTGACCCCCAATCATGTGACGGGGGTCCGCAGTGCGAGTAGCTCCGGCCGCGCGGCCGGGAGCGCTAGTTAAATGCCGCTGTCAGCGCTTGACGGCGGCATTTAACTAGTTAATGGGCGCGAGCGGATCGCGATTCCGCTCGCGCTCATTGCGCGCACATGTCAGCTGTACAAAACAGCTGACATGTCGCGGCTTTGAGGTGGGCTCACCGCCGGAGCCCACCTCAAAGCAGGGGATCTGCCAGCTGACGTACTATTCCGTCAGCTGGCAGAAAGGGGTTAAGGCTATGTCTGTATATCCACAAAGCCAATTACAGACATTTAACAACTTGCCGACTGCTCAACGTTTTAGAATATTGAGGCGTTTTATAATAATGTCGTCACAGAAATCACAGAACGTTAGAGTTGGAAGTTGTCCAACCCCTGCTCAATGCGGGAGTCACTAAACCATCTCAGACAGATGTCTGTCCAGCCTCTGTTTGAAGACTTCCACTGAAGGAGAAATCACGGCTTTCTTTTATTTAGCTCTACATTTTCCCTCGTTATTGGCAAAAATACAAATCTAAAAGTTACACAAAAATTAGGCTCTAGAAATCAAGATAAAAATAAAAAAAATTTGAACAAATGAACAAGAAAAAAAAAAATCTATTGAGCTAAATGTGCTTGGTCACGAAAAATTAATATGGACACCTCGAAGGGAGTAGTTTTTATTTAGTTTAAATGCATTAAATGCATAAATTTTTTGCTAAAAACATTTTTGTAGTTAGCTTTCATTTTTCATTACAGATTTTCACAGGTTATCTTCTATAGCCTGTGTGTTGCATTGATGGCTGCAGAATGAGAAGAGTCAACGAGTGTGCTTGTTCTGACAGGTGAATTTCGAACGCTTATCTTAGATTATACTTTTATTCCTACCTCTTCTCAGTTGATTTATGACTACATGAAAGCGGAGTTTAACTCTGGACTTCTATCTTCTGACCTACCCTATATGTGGGTGCAACCAGTTTTGGGTTCGTGTATACAATCTTCTATATAGTGCCCAACAGTGCCATACTGTATGGCAACATGGCCCTTTGGTAAGAGGAATGATGATGTCCATTTGTAAAATTCCAGAGGAACTGCACCAAACAGAGAAATGATGCTCCAAAGTGTTAACTCACTAGAACAGTAAAGCCTGAAGAGCTGGCAGGTCCTCTTTTGTGATACAGGCAGGGCTATGGAAAAAGAGCAGCTTGGGCATGTCCATAGAAAGGAAAGGACACATTATGACAAACCCTTGGTCACTACCATTAACAGAATACACAATTGGTGGGCGCAGTTCATGAATTTAGCCCCAAATAAAGACCATGTTTGATTGTTATCTTCAATCTTTTTTTTTGAGTTTTTAGAGCAAAAAGTCACAGGAATTCCAAAATGGTGCAAATATTACACCAAAATAACTATAGCACATAAAATCAATCTACGGAAAATATTTGTAAAAGATGAATCAAGCAAAAACATCTGGAAATCCTACATTACACTTCCACATCGGCAGGCTGAAAAAAAACCCAGGCAACCACATACAAAAAGATACTTTAAAAAAAAGGTACAAAAAAAATTAGACAAAAAGGCACAGTGCAATAATGAATTGGGCTTTTAGGGGCTTTAAACTGTACCTAATGTTACTCGCACCAGAACACTACTTCCCATTACTACAGATTTGGTAACAAACAAGGACATCAGCCAACTGCTCAGAACACAACTCTACGTGCAAAATTCACCAAAGGTGAAGCATCACTTTGGCACAGACTGAAAGCTGGCGGCCAAACAGTAAAGAACTTGTCAACTTTCCAAAAGGAGAGTAACTCTGGGACACAATCATCTCGGTGCACATACCCTGGTAAATCCAGCAGATATAAGCGGCATTATCGACGTTTCATCTCGATCACTTTGTCTTCAGTGGCAGGACATGGAAAATAAAAGGGAAAAGCGTTAGTAGAATAAGCATTATCTGTCATATAGCCACTGTGCCAACATCATTAATCTTGGGAGCTGAATACATGTCACTTAACATGTAAATATTACTATCTCCGGCTTGTTCCAACTAGGATGCAATATTAAAGCAATTTAGGGCCTGGCTCATGGGTGATCTTTAAAGGGAACCTGACAATTATGCTGCCCAAACCACTGGCAGCGTGAATCTGTGCCTAGCGGTACGATTGTAGCCCTAGCATTTCAGAGAGAATATACTTTAATGATCCATCCAGAACCAATAGCTTGAGTAAGCAAGTGCTGTCAATCAAACTATGGGGAAGAGCAGACGAATGGATCAGAGAGTCCTTGGCCACGCCAGGAGTGCACCGAAAACCCCTCACTTGTACATAGAAACCATTTTATTACATATGCAACTAAAATAATGAAAGCTTTACAACAGGTAGCACTTACACGGGCTGATGACCGGATCATGCAGCTTTATATGAAAATCCCTATTTACTATAATTGCCAGACCTGAAATAACAAGCACTTTTCACCTATTGTGTCCCCCCATTTCCTTGTAGATTGTAAGCTTGCGAGCAGGGACCTCACCCCTAATGTCACTGTTTAAACTGTCTTAACTTGTACTGAATTTATTGTCTGTACATGTCCCCGCTTAGGCTTCTTTCACACTAGCGTCGGAATCTCCCCGTCGCAATGCGTCGGGGAGAGATTCCGACGCTAGCGTTTAACGCTTTGCACAATGGGTGCAGCGGATGCATTTTTCCGGCGCATCCGCTGCCCCATTGTAAAATGCGGGGAGGTGGGGGCGGAGTTCCGGCCGCGCATGCGCGGTCGGAAAAAAGCGGTCCGTCGGGAGAAAAAACGTTACATGTAGGGGGTGTTTTTCCCCGACGGTCCGCCAAAGCACGACGCATCCGTCGCAAGACGGATGCGAAGTGTGCAAATCCGTCGCAAATGCGTCGCCAATAGAAGTCTATGGGGAAAAAACGCATCCTGCAAGCACTTTTGCAGGATGCGTTTTTTCTGCAAAACGACGGATTTACAAAAAACGCTAGTGTGAAAGTACCCTAAATTGTAAAGTGCTGCGGAATATGTTGGCGCTATATAAATAAAAATTATTATTATATTATTATTATTAGGTAGGATTCTTATTGGGGCTAAGTCTATAAGGGGCTATAGGGATGTAGAAATCGTTTGAGTTTTGGGGGTGACAGACTTTCTTTAACTTTCAAAACACTGTACATACGAAATACATAAGATATCATAGAAGTATAAACGCATGATAGAAACAAACATGATAAAGAGGAGCTTACTGACAGGGACAACTTGGTAATGGACAATATGTGGCATTATATATAAAAGGGGCCCTGAATGATAACAGGTTAATTAAAAGAAAAACAAAATGAGTATAATTTACCTCTGCTGGATAAAAACAGATGATCAGGTTTTTAATACATCAGATAGGGATTGCATACATTAGTTAGGACTGCTCTGATAAGGGTATACCGTGAAGATTGGTAGAGCAGCTTAGTATACATTTTTTGCAAAAATAGAATTATTCTTACCGTTAATTCGGTTTCTAGGAACCTTCCACGACGGCATATGGAGGTTGTCTCTTTGCCCTAATGGGGAACAGGAAACACAGAGAGGTTTAAAAGGACCTCCCACCTCCCACCTGCCAGTGACTTACAACTGAACCCATAGCACCGGTTTACCTTCCGAATCCCAGAACTAATCCAGGAATATATATCGGGTGGGAAATTAGTGCCGTCGTGGAAGGTTCCTAGAAACCGAATTAACGGTAAGAATAATTCTATTTTCTCTAGTCACCTTCCACGACGGCATATGGAGGAATACCAACTAATTTGGCACTAGGGAGGGACAACGGCCTGCAGAACTTTACGGCCGAAGACTAAGTCCTTATTGGACAATACATCTAATCTGTAATGTTTAGAGAAAGTATGAAGTGAAGACCACGTTGCTGCCCTGCAGATCTGCTCTGGGGATGCACCTGCTCTTTCTGCCCAGGAGACTGACGTAGATCTTGTTGAATGGGCCTTGATCCCTACTGGAGGTATTTTGTTTTGAGCAAGGTAGGCTTCCGTTATAGCCTTTTTGATCCATGTAGCAATGGTACTTTTAGCTACTTTTTTACCCTTATTTTGCCCAGAGGGATGGACAAAGAGGTTATGATCGATTCTGAAAGCACAGGTCTGATCTAAGTATTGCAGCACAATACGTCGGACATCCAGAGTGTTGAATCTTCTTTCTTCCGAATTTGCAGGACTATGGCAAAAGGTTGGTAGAACAATCTCTTGGGAACGATGAAAATCAGAGACTACCTTTGGCAGAAAAGAAGGATCTAGACGAAGTACTATTGAGTCATCTCTCACTAGAAGATACGGCTCTCTTATAGATAAGGCTTGTAGTTCACCCACTCTTCTAGCCGAAGTTATGGCTACCAAAAACACAGTTTTGTATGCAAGATTTTGAAGAGAGCAGGAGGAAAAAGGTTCAAAAGGCGGGCCTGTAAGACCTTGAAGCACCACATTCAGATCCCATGGGGGAACTATTATCTGTTTTCTAGGATTCATCCTAGTTGCTGATGTTAAAAATCTTTTGATCCAGCGATGGCCTGCTAGATCTTGATCAAAAAAGGAGCTAAGTGCCGAGACCTGGACTCTGAGAGTACTGGGCCTAAGACCCATTCCTAAGCCTTTTTGCAAAAAATCTAAGATGTTAGGTATATTAGGCTTGAGAGGGTCTGGAAGGTTAGGTAGACAAAAAGACGAAAACTTTTTCCAGATTTTGTTGTAGATGGCGTTGGTTACTGGCTTTCTCAATTTTTGGAGAGTAGCTATGACAGAGTCCGATAGTCCTTTTGCTTTCAAGACCTGGGCTTCAGTAACCACGCCGCTAAATTCCATTTCTGAGGGTCTGCATGGAGAATAGGACCCTGAGAGAGGAGATCGTTTTTTAGAGGTAACATTACTGGTCCATCCACTTGTAGTTGGATGATCAAGTTGAACCAACTTCTTTTGGGCCAAAAAGGGGCTATCAGGATAGTCGGAGTTCCTTCTATTCGTATCTTCCTTAGAACCTTTGCCAGGATTGGGATTGGTGGAAATGCGTAGACAAGCTGGAAGTGCCAATCTTGGACTAGGGCATCCACTCCTCTGGGATTGCTTCTTGGGTTCAAGGAAAAAAAGGTTTTGACTTTTGCGTTCTGGTGAGAGGCAAAGAGGTCGACTTCTGGAAGACCCCACTTTTGTACTAGCATATTGAACGTTTGAAGGTCCAGGCTCCACTCGCCAGGATGAATGTCCTGGCGACTCAGGTAGTCTGCTTGAATATTTGCAGTCCCTTTTAGATGAATTGCTGTCAGTGACAGTAAGTGTTTCTCGGCCCAATAAAAAATTCGAGCGGAGATCTTTTTCAAACTGAGGAATTTTGTGCCGCCCTGACGCCTGATATGCGCCACCGTGGTCATGTTGTCTGAATAAATCTGGACATGTTGACCGGAAATCTGACGGCTTGCTGCTAGCAGGGCCTCTTCCACAGCTTTGAGTTCTCTGAAATTTGACGATTTCTCGCTGATCGACTGGTTCCAAAGACCTTGGTAAGGAACATGATTTACTATGGCTCCCCAGCCTTTCCTGCTGGCATCTGTCTTGATCGTAGTTATCGGGAGCTGAATCCAGCTCACCCCCTTCAGGAGGTTTCTGGAATTCATCCACCATGTTAAGGATGCTTTCACTCGACCTGGTGTGTGAATCCTTCTTGTTAGAGTGCCAGGTTGACCATCCCACCTGTCTAGAATGTGGGTTTGGAGAATTCTGGAGTGAGCTTGAGCCCAAGCCACTGATTGTATACAGGCTGTCATGGAGCCTAAGAGAGACATTCCTTCTCGAAGAGTAGGACATCTCATCTCCTTGAATTTTCTGACTTTTGCTACTAATGGTAGCCTGTGATCGTCTGGGAGAAAGGACATCTGTTTTGTTGAGTCCAGAACCACCCCCAAGAACTTTCTGGTTCTTGAGGGTTGAAGCTGAGACTTCTTCATGTTTGGAATCCAACCCAGAGACTTCAATATCTCCAAAGTGGTTGACACATGGGATATCAGGGTCATCTCGGTGGGGGCAACTACCAGTAGATCGTCCAAGTAGGGCACTATACAGACACCTTGACTCCGGATAAATGACACTGCCTCTGCCATGATCTTGGAGAATACTCTTGGTGCTGAGGAAATGCCGAAGGGAAGGACTCCATACTGATAGTGCTCCACTCGATGACTCCCCTGTATCGCAAACCTGAGGTATTTTCTGTGTCTCGGGTGGATAGGAATGTGAAAATATGCATCCCTTAGGTCGATGGTTGCCATAAAGGACTGATGTCCTATCAGAGGAATTGCAGATCTTACAGACTCCATCTTGAACTTGCGATATTTCACATGTCGGTTTAGACCTTTTAGGTTTATAATAATTCTTACGTCCCCTGAGGGTTTGGGTACTAAGAATAGATGGGAATAATGTCCTTTTCCTTGTTCCAGATGTGGAACTGGTGAGATCACATTTGATTTCATAAGATCTCTGAGACCCAATGTCAACAAATTGTGATCTCTTGAAGACGTAAGGGTAGTAACTTTCAGACCCTGAGGGGGGGAAGAAATTAACTCTATTAATAGGCCCTCCTTGATGACATTGAGGACCCAGTGGGAACTGGTGATATTCTCCCACTGACCCACATATTTTGAGAGTCTCCCCCCTACCGGGTCGGAGTCATTGCTTGTCCTGTTGGGACTGTTGCTGCTGCTGCTGGGGGACAAAAATATTTTTCCCTCTACCTTTGGCGTAACTCCACCTGCCGGTTTTGCCTTTCCCTCTTTGAGGGGGCTGAGATTGTGGGGCACGAAAAAACAGTTTTCTCGGTTGTTTTTGCTCCGGGAGTGCCTTTTTCTTGTCAGTAGCCTTGTCAAGAATATCGTCTAAAGCTGGACCGAAAACATAATCTCCCTTAAAAGGTATAGCACACAACTTGGCTTTTGAAGTGATATCACCGCTCCATATTTTAAGCCAGAGGGCTCTTCTAGCAGAGTTGGAGAGTACGAGAGATCTGGCGGCCACTCTAACAGATTCCAGAGAAGCGTCAGCCAGAAACCCAGAGGCTCTATGCAGGATGGGAAGTGAATCTAATAATTCACCTCTCGGGGTACCCTGAGATATATGAGACTCTAATTTCTCCAACCAGCAGGAGAGGGCCCTGGCAACACAAGTGGAAGCGACATTGGCCTTAAGGATAGACGTTGAAGTTTCCCAAGACTTTTTTAGGAGGCTTTCAATCTTTCTGTCCATAGGATCCTTTAATTGTGAGGAATCCTCAAAAGGGAGTGCTGTTCTTTTGGCGACTCTAGCCACCTGCACATCCACCTTTGGAATGTCCAATTTGATTACTTCACCCTCTAGAGGAAATCTATGCTTCATTTCTGCAGGGGTAGTGAGGCGTTTCTCAGGCTGTTCCCATTCCTGATTAACCATACTAACAATGTTAGCGTGCACCGGGAACCCCACTCTTTTCTCCGATCTGAGTCCGCCAAACATCTGATCCTGTACGGACTGTGGCTCATATTCCTCTTCTAGGCCCATAGTATTACGGACAGCAGATACTAAATCCTCAATGTAATCTGAGGAAAAGAAGTATTTCCTGACCTCAGCTTTAGGTGATACAGGATCTTCCCAGCCCACAGATGAAGTATGGGAGAGGTCTGAATCAGAGTCTGATTCGACCGCCTGAATTTTTCTCTTTTTAGCTGGGGAATGCGGCGGCGGAGGTGGAGGTGGAGGAGTAGTAAAAGCTGCTAACGAAGATTGCACCTCCTGTTTTACTAAGGAGCGAATTTCATCCAGCAGAGATGGTTGCTCAGCTTTTACAATCTTGTCAGTACATGGCTGGCAGAGTCTTTTGTCCCAGTTAAGAGGGAATTTAGTAGAACAGACTGGGCACTTCTTTTTAATAGCGGCTTTAGGGGCAGACTTCTCTCCCTGAAATGACAAGGGAGAGGGGAGTGAGGACATTAAAACCCCCTATAGGTACTACCTCCCGGATCCTATCCCTGCAAAACACTTACTGTAGCAGGGGTAGCGCTGGGCTCCGCAGATGCAGGGCACAAGGAACCATCCATACTGGGAAAATTAGTCTTACCTCAGTGGTGGTTCAGCAGGGTTTAAGAACGCTGTCCGCACCTGCCTCCAGCAATCAGCAGTTCCCCCTCCCCCTCCGGGATCCATGTGAGGGGACGCCATCAGTCCGACACGCCGGCCAGCGAACCCGGAAGAAGCGGCTTCCAGGAGAACGAGGGACCGGAAGTGACGCGCGAGACCGCCGACGTCACATCCGGAACGCCGAGCCGGCAATGGAGGGGGAGAACGCTGAGCAGCTCATGGAGGAGCCCAGCGAGGGATCCCAGGCCTGCTTTGCCCTCGTGGGGGCGCGGGAAGGCCGGGAGGGGGTCCCTGAGGCACCTGCATAGCAGGACGACGGGAGCAGCAGGGGAGGAGGCGGAACGCGACCACCAGCTGCCCGGCTACAACAGGCAGAGCCTGCACAAAGGTACCGCAGTCGCCGGCCACAACAGCACCTGGAGACCTCTCCCTGTCCCATGGGGAACAGGAAAGACACTGGCAGGTGGGAGGTGGGAGGTCCTTTTAAACCTCTCTGTGTTTCCTGTTCCCCATTAGGGCAAAGAGACAACCTCCATATGCCGTCGTGGAAGGTGACTAGAGAAAAACGTATCAACCAAATACCCTGTTTTTTACATCTTTTACTAGCACTTGCGGATTACTGCAACATTTTTTCAAACTGAGTGTTTTTGGTTTTACTATTCCCTTTTGTGTCTTCAGGTTTCTTGGTGGTGTGTGAACATGATCATACAGACTTGTTCACTGTGCAAGTAGCCCATGTGTTCCCGTTTCCATAATTGTTCTCTTGTGTCTACAAGACTGGGGAGTTCCACCACTCCTCTTGGGCTATCTGCACAAAAGCTGTTCTACCCTGTATGCACACATGGATTTTTCCTCTCTGAACCCTGTTCACACAGGTTATATACAGATGATCAGGTTTTTAATACATCAGATAGGGATTGCATACATTAGTTAGGACTGCTCTGATAAGGGTATACCGTGAAGATTGGTAGAGCAGCTTAGTATACATTTTTTGCAAAAAACGTATCAACCAAATACCCTGTTTTTTTACATCTTTTACTAGAACTTGCGGATTACTGCAACATTTTTTCAAACTGAGTGTTTTTGGTTTTACTATTCTCTTTTGTGTCTTCTGGATAAAAACAATGCAGATGTGTCAAATAACAGCAATGCAAAAACATGTAATTCTGGTTGCTTGAAATTAATCATTTTTTAGGGCTCGTACACGTGACCGTATTATCAGTCAGACTGTGATCCAGCAAAACATCGGCTAGCAGTCGAACCAATGTTATCCTATGGGTCGTGCACCTGTCCGATTCATTTAGGGAAAGTGAACATGGTCAGTAATCGGCAGCGCTTTGGACGCAGTACATGTCCGCTACGTCCAAAGCGGTGCCGGCTTTTGAACGCAGATGATTCAGCATGCGTTCACTGAACTGTGCGAAATCACCAAGCCCAATATATTGTATGGGTGACATGTATCTTGCGGAGACTCGTGTCTCCGCAAGATAAATAGACATGAGGCAGTCTGGAAAGGTGTGCAGCATGTCCGTCTCCGCAGACGCTAATGCACGTATAGTGGGCATGAGATTTCTTGAAATCTCATCCACTATGATGTAACATCTGGACGCTGTGGGTTGGATGCTGCAGATGTACGCAGAGTACAACCCGCTGCGTTTACGAACTGTGGGAACATACCCTTGCAGTTAATCGCAACATGCATGATTTGCAGCTGATATTCAGATCGCATTCGGACATGCAAGTCAAGGAGTCCATGGTAAAAAAACAATATGAACTTCAATCGGATGACATCGGAGTGCGGTGCGATTTTCACGAACTCACAGAATGGAGAAAATGGAAGAAATTATTTCCATCTTCTCCTGACTGGAGATAAATCGGATCACATTATGATCATACTCTAATCATAGTGTTATTAGCATAATTGACCCGATTATTTCGGATGAGAGAAAACGCTGCTCTTTAGCCTATAACCAACAAATATTTGCCTGTGAAGCTAGTCAAAAACACACATTTTAATGATAAAAACTTCTGAGAACCACATACTGTGGCAAGTTACAGTAAAAAATAGTGATGAGCGAGTGTACTCGTTGCTTGGGTTTTCCTGAGCACGCTCGGGTGACCTCCGAGTATTTGTTAGTGTTCGGAGATTTAGTTTATCACGGCAGCTGAATGATTTACAGCTACTAGCCAGGCTGAGTACATGTGGGGGTTGCCTGGTTGCTAGGTAATCCCCACATGTAATCAAGCTGGCTAATAGCTGTAAATCATGAACATCAAAATTTCCAGATTCATTTTAGTGACTGCTGTCATTCACAAAGCAATAACATAAACCTCCATATATTGACCACATACTAATCAAGAGAACTAAAGGAAGTTTTATAAAAGAATTGTAAACAAACTTTATTAATGACAATATATATATAATTAAAAAACAAGCACATGCCAGCTACTGACAGTGCAATGAACATCAAAGTGCAAATATCAAAAGACACCAGACATATAAGGTCTACCACACAGTAAATAGTATATGCTTACAGTTGCATTATATATTGAGATGCAGACATAAATAGCCCAACAAAAAATCCCGGAGGGTAATAGTCCCGTTGGGGATAAACCATGGCCATTTCCGTAAACCCCAACTAATAACCATATGGGAAATTCCTGTCATCCGGTACACCAATAAGTATAAGGCCAAACCCGTAATAAGTGCCCCATATCCGTGGAGGTGGAAAAGTTAGGAAAGCATGTCTCACCAAATGCAGGTAGACCTCTGCACGCACCCCGACACGCGTTTCGCCGCTGTTAGCCTCCAGTGGGGCTATCGGCCCCCGGGAAAGGGATCTTGTGCACGGAGGCCACTGTATTTTGACCATTTACCTGGATTTGGTTTGGCGTAATAGATGCGCCTTTTCTGAGCGACTGCGGGCGGCTATTTTCAGGTTGGGGTGGGCGAATATCCATGGCCCCTTACCAGCCTGAGAATACCAGCCTTTAGCAAGGCTTGTTGTAAAAAATGGGGGAGATCCCATGCCAGTTTTAATTTTATTTAAATAATTAACAAAATTAGAGTGCGGACCCTTCTATTCTTGATAACCAGCCTTGATTAAGCTGACAGCTGAGGGTGCAGCCCCCAGCTATCAGTTTTGCCTGGCTGGTTATCAAAAATGCAGCGGGGGGGGGGGGGGAGAGGGGATACCCACGCCGTTTAAAAAAAAAAAATTATTTACAGTGAAGGCGCCGGCTGATAAATACTCCCATCAGCCGCTCCTGCTTTCACTGTTATTAGCAGCAACAAGCATCGACTGATGGGAAGAGTAGTCCCCTCGGCTGACACCAGTCACCCGAGGTAAACCTTTTACCTCCCATCACAGCTGCTGGCTCACACTGTCTTTTAAACAGTGTAGGAACAGCATGTGTCTGACCAGCGGTGATGATTTTATCGATGATCACAAGCTGTGTTTGCCACACTGTCATGTCTATGACAGCACGGCTGACACTGGAAGTTCAGGCCTGCCATTCATGTGATCAGGGCCCGTGTTTGGGTACTGTTCTGGTAAACGACATTTTTGTAACTGTTTGGCTGAAGTCTTCGGACCCAAACATCCAGGTGTCCGCCCATCTCTAATACTGACCAAATACTGAACGTGTCACAAGGCCAAGATCAGACAATTGTCCTCAAATTTACAGACCTGAAAATTTCTACATGGCTGGCTCCATGTACTCATCCAGATTGCGGACGGTCGCAGGAGCTGCGTTCTATTAGACTCAATGTTCAGTAAATAAAATGAATTAGACTGGATATTTCTTGTGAAATTTCACGTGTGCGTTTGGCACATTAAAACATTTTTCATTGTGATTTCTGTGTGCTCACAGCCAAACCAGATATCCACTTTGCACTGACGAGGGGCAGTACCCTGAAACATAGTGTCTGCAAATTAAGATTCTGGTTTGGCTATTATCCTTAGTCATGTGACAAGGCTCGTTAATGGTTCGACATTGACTTGTCGGATTGCTACTTCCAATAGGTGGCACTAAAGGTACCGTCACACATAGCGACGCTGCAGCGATACCGACAACGATCCGGATCGCTGCAGCGTCGCTGTTTGGTCGCTGGAGAGCTGTCACACAGACAGCTCTCCAGCGACCAACGATCCCGAGGTCCCCGGTAACCAGGGTAAACATCGGGTAACTAAGCGCAGGGCCGCGCTTAGTAACCCGATGTTTACCCTGGTTACCATCCTAAAAAGTAAAAAAACAAACGCTACATACTTACCTACAGCCGTCTGTCCTCGGCGCTCTGCTTCTCTGGTCTGGCTGTGAGCGCCGGGCAGCCAGAAAGCAGAGCGGTGACGTCACCGCTCTGCATTCCGGCTGACCAACGCTCACAGCCAGAGCAGGAGGAGAGCAGAGCACAGCGCTGGAGGACAGACGGCTGTAGGCAAGTATGTAGTGTTTGTTTTTTTACTTTTAGGATGGTAACCAGGGTAAACATCGGGTTACTAAGCGCGGCCCTGCGCTTAGTTACCCGATGTTTACCCTGGTTACCAGCGAAGACATCGCTGAATCGGTGTCACACACGCCGATTCAGCGATGTCTACGGGGAGTCCAGCGACGAAATAAAGTTCTGGACTTTCTTCCCCGACCAGCGATCTCCCAGCAGGGGCCTGATCGCTGCTGCCTGTCACACTGGACGATATCGCTAGCGAGGACGCTGCAACGTCACGGATCGCTAGCGATATCGTCTAGTGTGACAGTACCTTAAGAGTTCTAATTCTGTTCCTCTCTGAAGAGACAATTTGCATAATTAGCATATCTCTGTGTGCGGCACACATGAACAGTACAGTGACTGAAAATAATGCTGTCTGAACAAGACCAGAAAGTGTGTTTAGGCAAAACGAGTGATACTGTATGTAATGACAGCTTTGGTGTGGTTTCGAAGGACTTTAAGGGAATCCATCAGCAAGTTTATGCATATCAGGGCTCCATAAAATAGGGACTCCGATTTCAGTGCAGTGTGACAGCCCATTACTATAGTGTTGACAATGTCACTGTCTCAATAATGCACTGTTTCACCTTGCTCACTGCACTGCTTGTCAGCATTTGTCTATGCAAAGTGCAGTCAGAAAAGCTGCCAATCAGTGGCAGGGAGGAGTGAACATATCCAGAGCTTAAAAGCAAGGACTACACAGCAGGATCTCATCATTGAGAAGACTAGCAGAGCTGCAGAAGACAAATCAGTGCTTGATTAAGCCTACAGCAAGCCACCCAGTAAGTGACATCATTAGAATCAGGGTTTTTTTTTTGCATTATTTTATGCTGCTCTTCAAAGAGACAGCAATAAACTGGTGATAGATTTCCTTAACCCTTCAAGGGGTATTCCCATCTCCAAGATCCTATCCCAGTATGTAGTAGTATAGTTTTTTAATGCTCTATGTCTTTCACCATGTGAAAGCAATGCAGGAGCTTAGGAATCAATGGTTACGACCACTGATATAATGACAATTAGCTAGATGCTAGTGGTCGTAACCATGGATACCTAAGGTCCTGCAATGCCTGCACATGAGAAAAGAGAACGCAAATCAGAAAATCGATACATTTCTAATTGGAGGTATTTGCTAATATTATTATTACAGCTAGTACATATTGGGATAGGATCTTGTAGGTGGAACTAGCCCATTAACATTGGGGGATTTCATCACTCAACTTTATTATTTTATCATGGTGTATAAAGAGGTTTGATAAAAGATTTTTCCAGTCTCCAAGTTAGTATGGAAATTTGATATTAAAGTAGTGTGGGTCCTATTTTCTGTAGCATACATTGGGGGACCCCCACAGGGCTAAGCACCCTTATCTACACATCCTTCCCTGACCGGGTGATAATTATAAGCTATGACTGGTTTCCTTTCACTTCCCCATTCAGATGCAGCATGGTTCAATACATGGAAAGGTAGGACATAAGTGATAAGGTCCGACCATACGTAGGTGCACCTTGATGTGGTTGGATAGCGTTTTTTGGTCAAAGAGCGCAAAAGCTAAATTAGAATCTTACATTTTTAAAGTTCACAGCAGTAGTGGAGTTCATGTATCCATTATTCGCAGTGAGCTGATACATCGTCTATATACATGTTTGTATATTGTCCACATAGCGCTATTTGTGGACCCATACATTAATGTAATACTAAAAGAGTGTGGGCACGTATATATTAAAGAGAATTGTTTTTAATTATCTGATATATACACTACACATTAAACAGAAAGCCCCATGCAGGTGATATTCCATGTGTTGGACCTGTACCTCAAGTTGCTAAGAACGGTCGCTTTCTTCCACATTCTCTATTGCTTTTTCCACTTTAACGATCTTTATTTTGTAAAAACAAGTACGGTACACACTCTAAAAATTAGTGTTTTGAAATAAAATAGAAACAAAACAAAAGATTTTGGAAAAGAAATAATGATGCAATTTATACTGAAACTTACCTTCTAACTACAGCAATGATGACAGAATTTTCTGATGGTTTGGTAGCTCTGATGGACCTTAAAAATGATCAAAAAAAAAATAAAAAAAATCAGCAACAAAATCCTGAAAAGCTATCGTAGCCGAAAACCACAATTCACTGCATAAATACGGTAAGTAGAAAAGGATCACGGTTTGCTCCCGATGTCTCAGGCTGATGTCGCTCATGTTCGAAGTGGATTTTTCTTTGTGACATACACTTACTGAAGAGGTTGTGGAGCTAAAGAAATTCTGCTGCAGAGAGCACATCTTACACATATGTGTGATATAATAGTAGAAAGGGATATACGGAAAATTCTGCGGTGCCGCTGGTTCAGAAGATATCCAATGGAGATAACCGTATAGAACAAAGAGCAATTTTATTAATCAACGTGTTTCGGAGTTGAAAAAAAAATGCGGTTGTGAAAATAGCCAAGGAAATATACAGGTCCTTCTCAAAAAATTAGCATATAGTGTTAAATTTCATTATTTACCATAATGTAATGATTACAATTAAACTTTCATATATTATAGATTCATTATCCACCAACTGAAATTTGTCAGGTCTTTTATTGTTTTAATACTGATGATTTTGGCATACAACTCCTGATAACCCAAAAAACCTGTCTCAATAAATTAGCATATCAAGAAAAGGTTCTCTAAACGACCTATTACCCTAATCTTCTGAATCAACTAATTAACTCTAAACACATGCAAAAGATACCTGAGGCTTTTATAAACTCCCTGCCTGGTTCATTACTCAAAACCCCCATCATGGGTAAGACTAGCGACCTGACAGATGTCAAGAAGGCCATCATTGACACCCTCAAGCAAGAGGGTAAGACCCAGAAAGAAATTTCTCAACAAATAGGCTGTTCCCAGAGTGCTGTATCAAGGCACCTCAATGGTAAGTCTGTTGGAAGGAAACAATGTGGCAGAAAACGCTGTGCAACGAGAAGAGGAGACCGGACCCTGAGGAAGATTGTGGAGAAGGACCGATTCCAGACCTTGGGGAACCTGAGGAAGCAGTGGACTGAGTCTGGTGTGGAAACATCCAGAGCCGCCGTGCACAGGCGTGTGCAGGAAATGGGCTACAGGTGCCGCATTCCCCAGGTAAAGCCACTTTTGAGCTACAGAGAAGCAGCACTGGACTGTTGCTAAGTGGTCCCAAGTACTTTTTTCTGATGAAAGCAAATTTTGCATGTCATTCGGAAATCAAGGTGCCAGAGTCTGGAGGAAGACTGGGGAGAAGGAAATGCCAAAATGCCTGAAGTCCAGTGTCAAGTACCCACAGTCAGTGATGGTGTGGGGTGCATGTCAGCTGCTGGTGTTGGTCCACTGTGTTTCATCAAGGGCAGGGTCAATGCAGCTAGCTATCAGGAGATTTTGGAGCACTTCATGCTTCCATCGGCTGAAATGCTTTATGGAGATGAAGATTTCATTTTTCAGCACGACCTGGCACCTGCTCACAGTGCCAAAACCACTGGTAAATGGTTTACTGACCATGGTATTACTGTGCTCAATTGGCTTGCCAACTCTCCTGACCTGAACCCCATAGAGAATCTGTGGGATATTGTGAAGAGAAAGTTGAGAGACGCAAGACCCAACACTCTGGATGAGCTTAAGGCCGCTATTGAAGCATCCTGGGCCTCCATAACATCTCAGCAGTGTCACAGGCTGATTGCCTCCATGCCACGCCGCATTGAAGCAGTCATTTCTGCCAAAGGATTCCCGACCAAGTATTGAGTGCATAACTGAACATTATTATTTGTTGGTTTTTTTGTTTGTTATTAAAAAACACTTTTATTTGATTGGATGGGTGAAATATGCTAATTTATTGAGACAGGTCTTTTGGGTTATCAGGAGTTGTATGCCAAAATCATCAGTATTAAAACAATAAAAGACCTGACAAATTTCAGTTGGTGGATAATGAATCTATAATATATGAAAGTTTAATTGTAATCATTACATTATGGTAAATAATGAAATTTAACACTATATGCTAATTTTTTGAGAAGGACCTGTAGGCTTGGGAAGTGCTCCGTTCACTCCCTGAGCACTTTAGCCTAATTTACATATGTTGCATTTTCTCTAATGGATTTCTTAAGATAGCACTCCTCCCATTAAAGTTTTTATCCTCTTAATATATTGCAGTCATCATATTATATAGCACTGTAGTTACAATTGCTCATTTTTCCTTTCTTCCAAGTTAATTCTTTTCTTTTCCATTAGGTCTATGACATCATGTGATTAATAACTGATGAGCTGAATCCTTCTAAGCTCTATGTAGTAACAGGACGTCAATTTTCCCTGTATGACTCAAAAGTCACAGCAAAAGTCCCTGGTAGAGGAAGGAGGGAGCAGCTGGGTCAGGAGTTGAAGAGGGGAATGGTTCATACACGTACAAGAGACTTCCTGTTTCTACAAAGAAAATGAACTGGGCACATATAGGTAGAGATACGTACAAGGTCGCCTCCCCATTTGCTGGGGGCTACAACGACGATGATTTTGAGATAAAAACTTTGATGGGAGTGCTTCCTTAACCCCTTAGTGACCACCAATACATCTTTATCAGACAATAGCATCCCCCTGCTGGTAAAAATGCAGAAGCTGTTGATTGTACACTATAGCTGACGCCTTGATGTATCCCTTGATTGGTGTTGGCACCAAACATGGCTTTTTTACCCATTAGAATCTGCTGTCAATAATGACTATGGCATGTAAATGGTTAACAGTGTGGGGGCTCCCTCTTTAACCCCATCGTGATTGTGTGGTCCTGATGGTTGCCATGGCAATTCATGGCCAAATAACGGCCTTGGCCTTAGGGTCTGCCGGCTATAGCGACCTGTTCAGAAGTTAGCGACATTTAGGTGGTAAAAATAAGATTTTTCCTTACCGCCATGCCACTTTAATTCCTGAAAAGCATCTGAAAAGTTAATTAACTACCTAACCGCTGTTTTGAATATGTTGAGGGGTGCAGTTTTTAAAATGGTCTCACTTTTGGGGATTTTATGACATCTAGGTCCACCAAAGTCACTTCAAACCTGAATAGGTCCCTAAAAATGTAAGTTTTGTGACCAAACCCCCCCCCCCCCCCCCCCCACAAAAAAACAAAATGCTGGAGTAGTGCTTTAAAGTAATAAAATTCCACATTGGTCACAGAAATAACTTGAAACTGGCAAACTGTACATTTTAAATTTATATTTACTGAATATCAACTAATGAGAATCAGACATTGCTTTTGATTTTTGGTTCAACAGAAAAATGTAAAAAAAAATCAAACTATTGAAAACGCCCAGGGCAAAAATGATGGTACCCTTAACTTAATATTTTGTTGCACACTTTTCAGTCAATCATTGCAAACACACAATTTCTGTAAGTCTCAGTGAGCCTTCTGCCCCCGAGCACAGGTATTCTGGCCCACTTCTCATGAGCAAACTGCTCTAGAGGTCTCCGGTGTAAACAGTACCTTCTCCAGACTGCATGTTTCATCTCCTTGACTTATTTTTGCAAAATAAAATTTTTCTTAGCACACAATTTTTTGATTGCCTTTTCTCATGATATCTACCGCCACAAAAAATGTAGAACAAAACGATTTTGTGTACCATCTTTTGTTTATTTTCACATAAAACTTGCATTTTTTTTTTAATAGTGACGGGATCCCTCGTTAACCATCTAGATGTCGTTGTTGCTATTGACAGTGCCATACAGGTGGTAAAAGGACTATGATCAGTGCTATCACCAATTGTGGCTGTTGCACCAGGGCTTCAGCTGTAGTATAAAATTGACACTCACTGCACCTTTGCACATAGAGGGCGCTATGCCCTTATTTTTCAGTGCTGAGCAATAGGGACCATTAATGTAAAATGGCATATCGGTGGTTATTAAGGGGTTAATATATTTGGTGCATTTTGAACTGACCATGCATCACAAACTTAAATCTATGCCAGCTTTATGTGGCATAAACTATAGCAAATTTGTCAGGCTATAGTTAGCCGAGGCCTCCACTGCTTATTTTCGGCCACTTTTTTTTTCCTCTAGTGTGTCGCTTTTTCGCTTTATAAGAAACAAGGACACAAAAGAAAAAAAGGAGGTAGAGACATTAGAAGTAGGGTTAGAGAAACAAGAGGAAGCCAATTGCTCTACAGGGGCAGAGGGAAACACACAATTCAAACAAGTTTTGGATGAAAAAGGCTAAAACTTAAAGGGCCACTGTCACCCCCCTCCAAACTAAAAGAGCCACCTTGTGCAGCAGTAATGCTGCAGTCAAACAAGGTGGCTCTTTTAGTTTTTGTTTCTGTTATTCCCACAATAAATGTATTTATAATTCTGCTGAAATACCGATCTTTGTCCATGGAGGCGGGACTGAAGCCTCCTCTTAGAAGCGCCCAACTGCCGTCAGTCATCTCTAGTGTAGATTTTCGCCGCCCCCTCAGCGCTGTTATTGTGTGAATTCCGGCGCCTGCGCTCTGCTCTTCTGCCTTGCGCAGGCGCATAGAGCATTATCCGTCCGAGCGCTGGTGCCGGGTTCCTTTCTGCGCCTGTGCGGTCAGTGCGGCCAGCCTGTTACTGAATCCCCGCCCCGCACTGTTATGCAGTATGCACAGTGCGGGGCTGGGATTCCTGGGCATGCGCACTGCGTTTGTCAGACGCTCCACAGGTCCCCCTCCTTCCAGCGTTGTTCTGTGCGGCTGTTCCAAACGCCAGCAAGGATACCTATATATTCCGGCAACGCTGAAAGGCGGGGGAGCTGGGGAGCATCTGCGAAGCGCAGTGCGCATGCCCAGGAATCCCAGCCCCGCACTGTGCATAATGCATAACAGTGCGGGGCGGGGAGTCAGTAACAGGGTGGCCGCACTGCCCGCACAGGCGCAGAACGGAACCCAGCACCAGCGCTAGGACGGCAAATGCTCTATGCGCCTGCGCAAGGCAGAAGAGCAGAGCGCAGGCGCCGGAATTCACACACTAACAGTGCTGAGGGGGCGGCGAAAATCTACACAAGAGATGAGTGACGGCAGTTGGGCGCTTCTAAGAGGAGGCTTCAGTCCCGCCTCCATGGACAAAGACAGGTATTTCAGCAGAATTATAAATACATTTATTGTGGGAATAACAGAAACAAAAACTAAAAGAGCCACCTTGTTAGACTGCAGCATTACTGCTGCACAAGGTGGCTCTTTTAGTTTATAACGGCTGGACGGGGTGACAGTGGCCCTTTAAATCTGGTTGATACAAAACATTACTTCATGATGAAATGAAAAGTGAGAAATTGAGGGAGATGTTAATATAGCTAATGAGATCGAACAATTGTACAGCACTAATTCATTAATCATACAAATAACTGCTCTATAAGGGTATGTGCACACATTCAGTATTGGCTGCTGCAAAATCTGGAAATCCCAATGTGTTGGCAGGAAAAATACTGTACTGTGTAGAATACGTGGGTTTTTCACGCGTTTTTGGCCTCCTTTGTTTGAATAGGTGAAAAATAATGCAAAAAACGCAAACATAATTGACTTACTGCAGATTTGAATCTGGTTCAAATTTGCAAGGAAACAAATAAGCAGTGTGTCCCTGAGACTTCAGAAACCTCAGTCGCTTTGCTGGGACTGTAAAAAGGCTGCATTATTTTATGCAACAAAAATGTACAGGAAAAAAAAAAATCAAAAATACAACGTAGAAGATGAAGAGGACTAGAGAGCCTTTATTTGGAATTGGATAGCAGAAATCTGTGAAAGAGGGAGCATATGTTGGCTTTGGATAGATAAAGTCCATAAGAACAACTCCAACTGGAGGAATTCCACATACAATTTTCATTAACATGTTCTATTTGGGTACAGAGACCTAAAAGGGATATTCCCAACATTCAAAGTTATCAACTATTCTCTAGATAGACGAGAACTTGCTGATTGATGGTGGTCTGACCATTAGGACCCAGCCCGATCCTGAGAACGGATCTCTGAAATTCTCCATTTATTGTCCCAGGAACTACTGGGGAAAGCCGAGTGTTGTGCTCGTCTATCTTCAGTAGTCCTATGGACAATGAATGGAATGGTGACAAGACAAAACAGGCCAGGATCAAATTCATAACTAACAAGAAAGGATCACGACAAACTGGGATGACATTCTTTGATTTACCCATATAACCGTATTTTTCCGACTATAAGACGCACTTTTTCCCAAAAAAAATTGTGAGGAAAATGGGGGGTGCGTCTTATAGTTGGAACGTAGGCTTACCGGCATTGTGGCGGCGACAGAGGTGCGGGGATGATGTGGCGCGGTGACCGGTATGGCGTGAGCAGGGTCCTGTCCACATTTGAGGTGAATCCGTGGCCCGGTATTGAAGGAGAGAAGCAGAGCTGGGTGAGTTATGGTTTTCCCAGTGGTGGCGGCCATCTTCCTGAGGCCGCACATGCGCAGATTGAGTTTTCTGCTTCCTCGTACTTCAGGAGAATGGTCACGGGAGGACGCGCGTGCGCATATGGAGATCGTGGCGGCCATTTTCCTGAACCCGAGTTCGCAGATTGAGATCTCGGCTTCAGGAAAATGGCCACCGCGATCTCCATCTGCGCACGCGCGGCCTCCTGCGGCCATTTTCCTGAAGCCCTGGTAAGCAGAGTACTGAATCTGCGCACGCGCGGCCTCAGAAAGATGGCCGCCACCACCGGGAAAACCGTAACTCACCCAGCTCTGCTGCTCTCCTTCAATACCGGGCCGCGGATTCACCTCAAATGTGGACGGGACCCTGCTCACGCCATACTGGTCACCGCGCCACATCATCCCTGCACCTCTGTTGCCGCCACAATGCCGGTATGCCCGCCACCACCAGGAAAACCGTGACTCACCCAGCTCTGCTGGTCTCCTTCAATAATGCCGTGGCGTCACCTCAAATGTGGAAGGGTCCCTGGCTGCCGCCACCTGAGGATGTGACCGCACATCTGCCGCCGCCACAGCACTGCCGCAACCTCCCCATGGACACCAGGCCATGGCGTCGCCCACCTAAGCAGGATGGGACCCTGCTCAGGTGCACACCGTTCCGCCCACCGCACCTCAGCATCACCTCACCTCTGCCATCACCATGCCTCCTGTGACCCTGCTCTGCCACTGCCTGCCCTCAGGTAAGAGATCTTAAATTCGGACAATAAGACGGACCCCCATCTTATAAAAAAATCTTTTTTCTGCAATTTTCACCCCAAATTTGGGGTGCGTCTTATGGTACGGTGCGTCTTATAGTCCGAAAAATACGGTAATTAAAAATATATTCAAGAGCAGTGATTTTTAGGATACCGTGGAATCAACAAATTGGATGGAATCACAAGGGTTCAAATTAAGGCTAGGTAGGTATTCTGCAGTCAGTCCATATTAATCTGTGGGGAATACTTCTTGCTAAGGAGATCTGAGAATGGAACGTAGTATTCAAGCACCTCGCCATAAAAAATACACTAGACAATCAATGTGTGATCTAAGCGGCCAGGTCAGAAGTGAGGACATGAGAAGTGTTCCCGCACCTATGGAGGATCATCCCCAAATCTCGCAATACAGGCTAAAAACGCTATTACAATGACATTATTCCTGACCAGGCTTGTGGACTTACTTTGAAAATCCATCTTAGATTGGTTGTATAATCCAATTTGAAAGTGTTCCCACATGATATTAAAGCTGGAATCATTTCAGTATCAAACTTCACAATTTTCAAAAAGTATTAAATAGCAATTCTGAATTCTATTTTCAAATTTAGTGCACTAGCCTCGTCAGATCCAAGAGATTGATTTAATTGTTTGTATCTTGTTTTCTGATATTTGGTTACAGGTCCCCTTTCAAGTGCAAACGATGGATATTGGATATCGTGTTATCCGGGTATCCCGGGCGTGCTTAAGTAATAAGTTTGAGTCCCTGCGGCTGCATGACTCGCGACTATTAGCCTAACAAACAGGCAATCCCCACATGTGTTGCAGCCGTCTAAGAGCCGTGAATTATGGAGCCGCGGGGACTCCAACATATTACTCTAGCATGCTCGGTATACTCGGATAACAATATCCAAGCACGTTCGCTCATCACTAAGGCTAGCTTCACACTAGCGTTCGGCAGGGCTGCGGACGGCAGCCTTCTTCCTCAGTCAAGCCCCGCCCACTGTTGCGCCTCTTCCTTCAGCTCCGCCTACGTCTGCATGCGTCCTGCGTACCCTATCTTTAACATTGGGTACGCAGGCCATGCGGATGCCTCCGAATGCGTTGTTTTGAAGCTGCGCCAACCGCAACAAAATCCTAACATTTTGCGTTTGACGTAGGTCAGCGCAGTGTCAAGATGACGCATGCGGTGGCATCCGCATATATCCGCATGTTAAAGATAGGGTACGCAGAACGCATGCAGACATAGGCGGAGCTGAAGGAAGGGGTGGGGCAGTGGGCAGGGCTTCAAGGAGGAAGAAGACTGCCGTCTGCAGCCCTGCCGAACGCTAGTGTGAAGCTAGCCTAATACTCTGTCTTTATCTGCAGGTGGTTGCTATGTGTTTGTTACTCTGAAACAGACTGATATTAGCAGGTATTACTACTTTCCAAAAGTGATCCACAACTATGCATTAGGGAATCCTTGTAAATTAATTACAATCTTTCTGGGAGAAGACATTCAGCATCACATATTTTTCAGGCCCAAGATAATTAACTCTGACCTACAGAGAACAAGCTTTTTACTAAAAAGTGCACATACTGTATTGAATTTTTTCTTCATCATTTTCATTCAAAAAGTGAATTCCCTCAAAGGGCAATGCATAGGTTTTTCTACATTCATATTTGCAAAACATGAGTAGGGTAAAATAAAAGCATCGCTTACCTGCATAGAGCTTCCGCATCAAAACACCGCGAGTGCCGATGATCAATAATGATAAGTTCATGATGTTTATCTAAAAAGCTTTCCAAAGCAGATTCTGGTGTCTTGGCAATATTAGACTTAAAGCCCGCTTTCTCACATGCACAACAGAATCCATTACTCTGGCTATCTTCTTTGGCAAATACTAAAAGTACCTAAGCAACAGAATTGAAATAAAAAAGGCATAAATGTCTAAAAAGGTTTTACATATTAAACTAGAAAGATATATATCTTGGTACCGTGTTAGCCAGTGGATAGAAAAATATTTAGAATTGAGTCCTCAGTGATAAAAGGTATCAACCACGGAGGACTCTGTTCTAAATATTTTTACATATTAAACTAATATTTTCATCTGTTAAGCAATTTACTTCAAGGCAAGAAAATAGTTTTTATATGCTTCATGATGAGGCATTGTTCAATTATGTTCCTAAATCATTGAGACTGGCATTTTGTACGCCAATCTTAAAGGGAATCCTGTCAGTAGGATCAGCCCTCTTAAGTTGTCTACATGGACATGTTGGTTATAGGAAGCTGAATAAAATGATAACTTGATAAATGCGATTCAATGTCTTATTCCAGATAAATCCCCATTTTTTCTGATATGCTAATGAGCTATTCATGATTATGGGCCGGACACTGATCTGCATGGGAATCTGCCTCCACAGCTGAATGAAAGGGGGCATTACAAATGTTACACACTGCTCTTATAATCACACAGTGAGCTCAAGATTGATAATACAGCAGGACAAAGAGCACAGCAGAAGAGAACTTTGTCTCATTACAAATATTTTCAGCAGCATTTGTCTTCTCATAGTGCAGGCAGCTCTGCTGCAGTGAGATTAGAATTAACAGTACAGCACAACTGAACCTTGTCTCATTACAAACATAACAAGCAAATTTGCAGCTGTCTTCTCACGGTGCTGCCAGCTCTGCTGTACTGCCCTTCCAGCACACTGGGAGCACGTGAGGTGGAAGCTGAAACAGTAAGGGGACTGCAGCTGAAAAGGTTTTCGTAATGAGACAAAGTTCACTTCTGCTGCACTGTGTTAGCTCTGCTCTCAATGCAGAGGCAGAGCTGTGTGATTATGACAGCAGACGGTCAGTCATTACATGTCTTAGGGTACCGTCACATTAAGCAACACTGCAGCAATCTAGACAACGATGCCAATCGCTGCAGCGTCGCTGTGTGGTCGCTGGAGAGCTGTCACACAGACAGCTCTCCAGCGACCAACGATGCCGAGGTCCCCGGGTAACCATCGGGTTACCAAGCGCAGGGCCGCTGTTATGAAAGGCAATTCAGTACTACAATGGACATAGCGGTCAGAGCACATACAGTGATCTGACAATAAGCCAAAATCATAGAACGAGCTCTGAGACGTGGGAACTCTGCAGACCGCAATCCCTAATCCTCTCCAAACAACACTAGAGGCAGCCGTGGATTGCGCCTAACTCTGCCTATGCAACTCGGCACAGCCTGAGAAACTAACTAGCCTGAAGATAGAAAATAAGCCTACCTTGCCTCAGAGAAATACCCCAAAGGAAAAGGCAGCCCCCCACATATAATGACTGTGAGTTAAGATGAAAAGACAAACGTAGAGATGAAATAGATTCAGCAAAGTGAGGCCCGACTTTCTTAACAGATCGAGGATAGAAAAGGTAACTTTGCGGTCTACACAAAACCCTAAAGAAAACCACGCAAAGGGGGCAAAAAGACCCTCCGTACCGAACTAACGGCACGGAGGTACACCCTTTGCGTCCCAGAGCTTCCAGCAACAAATTAGACAAGCTGGACAGAAAAAATAGCAAAAAAATAGCAAAGAAGAACTTAGCTATGCAGAGCAGCAGGCCACAGGAAAGATCCAGGGAAAAGCAAGTCCAACACTGGAACATTGACAGGAAGCCAGGATCAAAGCATTAGGTGGAGTTAAGTAGAGAAGCACCTAACGACCTCACCAGATCACCTGAGGGAGGAAACTCAGAAGCTGCAGTACCACTTCCCTCCACCAACAGAAGCTCACACAGAGAACCAGCCGAAGTACCACTTGTGACCACAGGAGGGAGCTCTGCCACAGAATTCACAACAGGCCGCGCTTAGTAACCTGATATTTACCCTGGTTACCTAAAAAAACAAACACTACATTCTTACATTCCGGTGTCTGTCGCGTCCCTCGCAGTCAGCTTCCCGCACTGACTGAGCGCCAGCTGGCCGTAAAGCAGAGCACAGCGGTGACGTCACCGCTGTGCTTTACGGCCGGCGCTCACAGTCAGTGCGGGAAGCTGACTGCGAGGGACGCGACAGACATACAGCGCGCTGTATCAGAAAGAAAGCTCCCGGCGAGGAAGAGGCTGCTGGGATGTGCTGCTGCACGGAGGTGAGGTGTGTGTGTGTGTGTGTGTGTGTGTATGTGGTATGATAATGATATTGGTGGAGGGAGGCAATGATGCAGGTGATGGGCAATGATGGCGGTGGGGGAGACAATTATGGAGGTGATGGGCAATGATGGCAGTGGGGGGAGGCAATGATGGAGGTGATGGGCAATGATGGTGGTGGGGGAGGCAATGGTGGAGGTGATGGGCAATGATGGTGGGGGAGGAAATGATGGAGGTGATGGGCAATGATGGCAGTGGGGGGAGGCAATGATGGAGGTGATGGGCAATGATGGTGGTGGGGGAGGCAATGGTGGAGGTGATGGGCAATGATGGTTGGGGAGGCAATGATGGAGGTGATGGGGAATGATGGTGGTGGGGGAGGCAATAATGGAGGTGATGGGCAATGATGGTGGTGGGGGAGGCAATGGTGGAGGTGATGGGAAATGATGGTGGGGAGGCAATGATGGAGGTGATGGGCAATGATGGCAGTGGGGGGAGGCAAAGATGGAGGTGATGAAATGGACAATGATGGTGGTGGGGGAGGAGGCAATGATGGAGGTGTGGGGGAGAAGGCAATGATGGAGGTGGTGATGATGAGGACAATAATGGGGGTGGAGAGGGGCTGCATTATATTCTGTGGTGGGCTGCATTATTCTCTCAGGGGACTACATTATATTCTGGGGGGCTACATCATACTATATGAGGGTGCTACAATATACTCTATGGGGGGGCTGCATTATATTCTGTGGTGGGCTGCATCATACTATATGAGGGGGGCAGCATTATGCCCTATGAGGGGGCTACAGTATACTCTATGGTGGGGCTGTAATATATTCTGTGGTGGGCTGCATTATACTATATGAGGGGGGCTGCATTATACCCTATGAGGGTGCTACATTTTATTCTATGGTGGGGATTTCATTATACCTGAGGGGGTTGCATTATATTTTGTGGGGTGCTGCATTATATTCTATGAGAGGGGGCTGCATTATATTTTATTAGGGGGGCTACTTTATAATGCATGAGGGGGCTACATTATATTCTATAAGGGGGCTACCCCAACCCCTGCTACATAATTAAGATGTGTACTACCTTATATTACACTCTGATATTAGCGTGTTTTACCACACAATTGGTGGTCTTGTCCGATTAGTCCCTCCCTACTCCCCTGCAATCAGTGCCCGGCACCCGCATGCTCCCCTCCAGTCACCGCAGTCAGTGCCCGGTGCCCGCATGCTCCCCTCCAGTATACTATGTGGCTGCTATATACATACATACATACATACATACATACATACATATTCTAGAATACCGATGCGTTAGAATCGGGCCACCATCTAGTTTATTTATATGTAGCTACATAGTGGGCCCAAAGAATGATTTTCTCTGGTGGGCCCAAGGTGCTCCAGTCCGACGCGGTTTGCCAGTGCTTTTAATACAGGAATACAATATTGTCCTTGTGCAGCCACCACCTCCTGACTGTACAGAGCAGGCATGCATGTAATACAGCTCCCCTTAGTACAGCCTAATGGGGCTGCAGTGCTGTGATTTCCATAGGCAAATTTGATCACAGCCTCAGAGGGAAGCGTAATCAAACAAAATTTTATCATCCACTGTTAACGGGCTGATAGAAGGTGAAGCAGTAATGTGGTCTGAGCAGCACTCAGATAAGTATTCAAGCTGAGCCCTCCAGTTTTGCATTACTACTGTGAATACAACAAAATTACTGCAAGAACTTTAGAGTAACTTTGCCATGGTTGTGGCATCAAAGTATAAAATGAATGGTACATTTGGAAATACCCAGATAGTTGCTCCATCTTTTTTATGCAAATGAAAAGCTGCTTTTCACAGTACCAGTAAAAGCTTTGAGAGTTCAGAAATCTCATGCACACTTGTTCTTTTTCCTGATTTTGAGAACTTCAGAGTTTTTGAAATGTGTAGCATGTCAATTCAGCATTTTTTCACCCATTGAAATCAAAGAGAAAAAGAAAAAATACTGCAAAAAAAACAAAACAAAAGTTTTTGCAGGTTTTTGGTGGATAAAACTAATTATATTAAACAAGTACTGTAGACAAAGAACACATGTATTCTGCACCCAAAAACAAGGCTACAACGCAGCAGAAGAAAAAAAAAAACACAGAAAGGCATTTTGAGTTTGAAGGCATTTTTTAATAGCAAGAGACCAGGTTTTGACGGCAGAAAGAAAAAAGCAGCAAAAAAGCTTAATGTGGCGGCAATACAATAAAGTGCGCACTACTGTGCGCACGCTATGAGCATGCAGGGTAGGCACAAATGAAGGAGGCAGGAGCTGGGGGCGGGGCCCACCGGAGGATTCTCCGACGTCCCGATGCCCCAGTCTGACCCCGAATGTGAATATAGTTACTGTTTTGACTAATGCAAAACTGCAGAAATGTTGGGGTACTTGTGGCAACAAATCTAAGATGATTGCTACATTCAAATTTACCCTGCTGGCCCTCATCCCTTAGGCTATGTGCACATGCTGCAGATCCGCGGCATTTTTCCATGAGGTGTACAGTACCATGTAAACCTACGGAAAACAAAATCCGCTGTGCAGATGCTGCGGAAAAGTCAGAGCGGAAACACAGCGGTTTACATTCCGCAGCATGTCAAATCTTTGTCCGGATTCCGCAGCGGTTTACACCTGTTCCTCAATAGGAATGTGCAGGTGTAAAACCGCAGGTGGAATCCGCACAAAAAACACCAATTCTGTGGTAAATCCACAGTGCGATTTACCTGCGGATTTACCAAAAACAGTGCGGAAAAATCCGCACACCATTCCGCAGCGTGTGCACATAGCCTAATCCAACCTTCAGACTTGCTCCTTCCTCTGCAGCTGTATTCAACTCTCCTTGTCAGGATCACAGCAGTGCAGCTGGATGCTTCAGAACCAGGAGGATTAGCAAAGAATGCCTTATATATGTAATCCAATGCTGTAGTAGTAAAAAAGAAGTTTCACAATTTAATGTGTTGGAAAACAAAAAGAAAACGTTCCTGTGCCAAGATAATCTTAGAAATGTGCCCCTGTTGTGTACTGTGTAATGGCTGTGTCTGACCGTGCATGGACACTGAACGTACTACAGCTTCTGACAAAGACGTAACTAGAGTCTGATGGGTCCCTGTATAAAATTTGGACCAGGGCCACCTCATCCTGAATAACACAAAAAAATATACACAGACGTGAAAGTATTTGTCCCTTTCCTGATTTCCTATTCTTTTGCATGTTTGTCGCACTTCAAGACCTTCATTTAAACCCTGCATTTTGTGTTTACTTGTGTTATCTTTTTCTAATATTTCAATTTGTTTGGTGGTCTGAAACATTTATTTAGGGAAAAAAATCTAAATAGGACCTGACTGACATTGAAGTAGATCAAAACGTCCTCTAAAAGCTAGACATCATGCCGTGATCAAAAGAAATTCTGGAAAAAATGAGAAACAAGGTACCGTATATACTAGAGTATAAGCAGAGATTTTCAGCCCATTTTTTTCAGCTTAAAGTGCCCCTTTCAAGTTATACTCGAGTCATTGTCCCAGGGGGTCGGTTGGGGAGGGGAACCGGTAGAAGTGGCAGCTGTCACATCATACTCACCTGCTCCCGGCACGGTCTCTGCACTTCCACTTTCTTCGATTGTCTCCGGAACCCGCAGCTCTTTCTGTGTTCATCGGTCACGTGGTACCGATCATTAAAGTAATGAATATGGACAAGACTCCACTCCCATAGGCGTGGAGCGCATATTCATTACTTTAATGAGAAGTACCATGTGACCGCTGAACACAGGAACAAGCTGCCGGCGCGTGCCAGAGACCATCTGAGAAGCTGGGAAGTACAGAGACAGTGCCGGGAGGAGGCGAGTATGACGGGGAGGGTGAGCCATGCGATATTCACCTGTCCCCGTTCCACCACCGGGCTCTGTCTTCCGCATCCTCTGGCCGTGACGTTCAGGTCAGAGGGCACAATGACGTCTTTAGTGCGAGCCCTCTGCCTGAACAGTCACTGCAGAGACCCGGAAGACACAGCGGCATGCAGCGGTGGATTGGGGACATGTTAATATCGCATGTGTCGGTGTCCTGAGCCAGCGGCGACTCCCGCACCTGGCCCCCATAGCGCACTGGTGTACCCGCATGCTCAGGACACCGGCACCAGACCCCCAGCGACGAGAGGAGAGTATGTTTTTTTTTTTTTTTAAATCACAGCAGCATACGGGGTATATTATTCTATGTAGCATCTTATGGGGCCATCAACCTTTGAGCAACATTATATGGGGCATATTATTGTATTGAGCATCTTATGGGGCCATCAACCTTTGTGCAGCATTATATGGGGCATATTTTAATATGGAGCATCTTATGGGGCTCATCATGAACTGTATGGAGCATTATATGGGGCTCCTGATTCAATTTGGATATTCAAAAACATTTAACCTACTGATGTCTCAATTAATTTTATTTTTATTTTTGAAATTTACCAGTAGCTGCTGCATTTCCCACCCTATGCTTATACTTGAGTCAATAAGTTTTCCCAGTTTTTTGTGGCAAAATTAGGGGTCTCTGCTTATACTCTGATTGGCTTATACTCGATTATACACAGTAATTGAGATCTATCAGTCTGGAAATGGTTGTAAAGCCATTTCTCAAGCTTTGGGATGCCAGCAAACCACAGTGAGTGAGTGCCATTATCCACAAAAGGCGAAAGCATGGAACAATGGTGAACCTTCCCAGTAGCCGACCAAAATTACCCCAAGAGGGCAGCAACGACTCATCCAAGAGATCACAAAATACCCCACGACAACATCCAAAGAACTGCAGGCCTTACTTGCCT
This sequence comes from Ranitomeya imitator, assembly GCF_032444005.1. Classification (NCBI taxonomy): domain Eukaryota; kingdom Metazoa; phylum Chordata; class Amphibia; order Anura; family Dendrobatidae; genus Ranitomeya; species Ranitomeya imitator. The sequence goes on along the minus strand of NC_091285.1, from coordinate 511,752,608 downwards.
CAGTTATTGTGAGGGTATGTGCACACGTCAGGATTTCTTGCAGAAATTTTCCTGATAAAAACCGGACATTTCTGCCAGAAATCCGCATGCGTTTTTACCGCCATTTTGACGCTTTTTTCCCAAATGCATAGAATTGCGGGAAAAACGCAGAAAATCCGCAAAAATAATGAACATGCTCATTTTTTTACCGCGATGCGTTTTTTTTCGCAGAAAAAGACGCATCCATGTGCACAAAACATGCAGAATGCATTCTAAATGATAGAATGCATAATGTATGCGTTTTTAATGAGTTTTTTATAGCGTTTTTATCGCGAAAAAACACGAAAAAACCTGTACGTGTGCACATAGCCTCAGAGTTCATGACTCCACCATAAAAAAGACTGAACTCTGCCATGCAGGCTTTTTAGGCTCAAAGACCAAAGCCACGGCTGAGCAGTAACACCAAAGCTTGTCTCAGTTTTGCCAGAAAACATCTTGATGATACACATCACTTGTGGACTGACGAAACAAAAGTTGAACATTTTGGAAGGTGTATGTCCAATTGCACCTGGCGTAGAAGTACCGTATTTTTCAGACTATAAGACGCACCAGACCATAGGGAGCAAAATTAATGTGTCAAATGGAGGTCAGTCTTACAGTCTGAATTCAGCTTACTGGGAGGTGGAAACGGCAGCGCTGGTGGAGCGTGTTCACAGGGGTGGCTTGGTGGTCCCAGGCTGGTGTGGCTGCGGTGCTCGGGGGCTCCACTGGCATTTTATGAAAGCGCGGAGGCCCCCGCACATCCATTGCTGCAATGTGGTGGCCTAGGGGAAAATGGCCACCAGGGGCAGCACGTGCTCAGATTGAGATCTCGGCAACGAGATCTCAATCTGAGCATGCACTGCCCCCGGTGGCCATTTTCCCCAGAGTCCACCACATCGCAACAATGAATGTGCGGGGGCCTTCAGGTTTTCACAAAATGCTAACGGAGCCCCCCCGCACCACAGTCGAACCTCCCGCACCAGCCTGGCAAGCGAGTGGACTGGTACTACCGAAGAATTGCCTGACTCCTGCTGCGGCCACAGTATTTTTAAGTATATTCCAACTCTAAGACGCACTCCCATTTTCCCTTACAGTCCGAAAAATACGGTAACAGCATTTCAGCAAAGAAACATCATGGATGGACTTAAAGTCTTCCTTCAACCTTAAATACTATCATACCAACAGTAAAATGTGGTGGTAGTATGATGGTCTGGGGCCCATTTTGCCGCTTCAGGACCTGGAAGACGTGCTGTGATAATTCGAGCCATGAATTCTGCTGTCTACCAAAAAATTTTGACTAAGAATATAAGGCCAACTGTTCCTGACCTCAAGCTGAAACACTTGCGTTTTGGCTCATTGTCCTGCTGTACAGGTCCTTCTCAAAAAATTAGCATATAGTGTTAAATTTCATTATTTACCATAATGTAATGATTAAAATTAAACTTTCATATATTATAGATTAATTATCCACCAACTGAAATTTGTCAGGTCTTTTATTGTTTTAATACTGATGATTTTGGCATACAACTCCTGATAACCCAAAAAACCTGTCTCAATAAATTAGCATATCAAGAAAAGGTTCTCTAAACGACCTATTACCCTAATCTTCTGAATCAACTAATTAACTCTAAACACATGCAAAAGATACCAGAGGCTTTTATAAACTCCCTGCCTGGTTCATTACTCAAAACCCCCATCATGGGTAAGACTAGCGACCTGACAGATGTCAAGAAGGCCATCATTGACACCCTCAAGCAAGAGGGTAAGACCCAGAAAGAAATTTCTCAACAAATAGGCTGTTCCCAGAGTGCTGTATCAAGGCACCTCAATGGTAAGTCTGTTGGAAGGAAACAATGTGGCAGAAAACGCTGTACAACGAGAAGAGGAGACCGGACCCTGAGGAAGATTGTGGAGAAGGACCGATTCCAGACCTTGGGGAACCTGAGGAAGCAGTGGACTGAGTCTGGTGTGGAAACATCCAGAGCCACCGTGCACAGGCGTGTGCAGGAAATGGGCTACAGGTGCTGCATTCCCCAGGTAAAGCCACTTTTGAACCATAAACAGCGGCAGAGGCGCCTGACCTGGGCTACAGAGAAGCAGCACTGGACTGTTGCTAAGTGGTCCCAAGTACTTTTTTCTGATGAAAGCAAATTTTGCATGTCATTCGGAAATCAAGGTGCCAGAGTCTGGAGGATGACTGGGGAGAAGGAAATGCCAAAATGCCTGAAGTCCAGTGTCAAGTACCCACAGTCAGTGATGGTGTGGGGTGCCATGTCAGCTGCTGGTGTTGGTCCACTGTGTTTCATCAAGGGCAGGGTCAATGCAGCTAGCTATCAGGAGATTTTGGAGCACTTCATGCTTCCATTGGCTGAAATGCTTTATGGAGATGAAGATTTCATTTTTCAGCACGACCTGGCACCTGCTCACAGTGCCAAAACCACTGGTAAATGGTTTACTGACCATGGTATTACTGTGCTCAATTGGCCTGCCAACTCTCCTGACCTGAACCCCATAGAGAATCTGTGGGATATTGTGAAGAGAAAGTTGAGAGACGCCAGACCCAACACTCTGGATGAGCTTAAGGCCGCTATTGAAGCATCCTGGGCCTCCATAACATCTCAGCAGTGTCACAGGCTGATTGCCTCCATGCCACGCCGCATTGAAGCAGTCATTTCTGCCAAAGGATTCCCGACCAAGTATTGAGTGCATAACTGAACATTATTATTTGTTGGTTTTTTTGTTTGTTATTAAAAAACACTTTTATTTGATTGGATGGGTGAAATATGCTAATTTATTGAGACAGGTCTTTTGGGTTATCAGGAGTTGTATGCCAAAATCATCAGTATTAAAACAATAAAAGACCTGACAAATTTCAGTTGGTGGATAATGAATCTATAATATATGAAAGTTTAATTGTAATCATTACATTATGGTAAATAATGAAATTTAACACTATATGCTAATTTTTTGAGAAGGACCTGTATAACCCATCAGCAAGTCCACCTCTAAATGGCTTAAGAAAAAACAAATTAAGACTTTAGAGTGGCCTACTCAAAGTCCTGACCTTAATCTGATTGAGATGCTGTGGCAGGACCTTAAAAAAGGTGGTAAAAGCTCGTAAACCCTACAGTGTGGCCAACAATTCTGCAAAGATGAGAGGACCAAAATTCCTCCAGAGCATTGTAAAAGACTCATTGCAATTAATTATATATATATATATATTTTAGATATAAGGAGATATATAGAGAGAGAGATAGATATATAGATATAGATATATATATAGATATATATATATATATATATATATATATAGATATAGATATATCGATCGATCTATCTATCTATCTATCTATCTATCTATCTATCTATCTATCTATCTATCTATCTATCTATCTATCTATATATATCCCCCATCCTTCCGCTGTTCTTTAATGTTTAGGAAAAAACAAAAACATTATACTCACTAGGGGCATACATGGAAATCATGGGCCCCATAGCAGGAAGTATACTGCATTCCGCATCGTCCTCCATATAACATAATGCGCAGTTCATAGTCCTCCATTTAGTATAATGAACAGCCCATAGTTCTCCATAAAGTATAATGCATGGCCCATAGTCCTCCATAGTAGTATGGCCACAGATTTAAAAATAAAACATACTCCCCTTATCGGAGTTCCCCAGCTCTTCGGAAGATGTGAACTGACAGGAGCACATGAAGTTACTGCCATGCGACAACGGTCACATGCACGCTGACGTCAGCTGCTGGTGCCTGATTGGCCAGTGGTGTGTATTGCGGTGCACGGACCTGATGGATCTGTGCCCTGCAATACACTTCAGCTGGACGTGCATCCGAGGACACACATAGGGTTCAAGTTTCTGCTGGTGTCTGTGGGCCCTTGACCAGCTGGGCCAGACCACAGCAGCAACTGCGGTCGTTACGCCACTGGCTCCTGGGCAGGAGAATATACAAACATGACAACATGGGATCGTAGCTGCTGCTTTCTGTGAGGTAAAACATGTTTAAAAACAAGCAGTAAATGTTTTACTTCACAGAAAGCAGCAGCCTTGATCCTCCCTGCTGTTCTGTCTGTATCTTCTTTTGCTTCCTCCCCTGCCCAGGAAATGTGGTGTGATCAGACAATGTTCCTGCATGGTCAGACACAAATTGTGAAACTTATTTTTATTCCAAAATCTATTGATTAAAATGTACTTTGTTTGTAGGAAAACGCCTTTAAAGACCAGGCAGATAGAACCTATATTACCCCATGACTGCCTGATGCTGTGTGCCTTACATTACAACAGGAGTCCCATGATTAGTTCCGTCGGGCTGCCAATTTCTATCTATAAGGGTATGTTTCCAAGTGCCGTATTCCGAGTGCTTTGGACGCAGCTAACACCCGCTCCATCCAAAGCGCTGCAGGCTTTTGTACGAGCGGAGATAATGCATGTGTTCATTGAATACATGTGGAATCACCGCATCCTATACATTGAATGGTGCTATCTATCTTGCGGAGACTGTCTCCGCAAGATAAATAGGCATGCTGCGGTCTATAAAGATGCACCGCATGTGCGTATACACAGGTTTGCCACCTGCGTCTTTGTACACATAGGGGATTTCATAAAATCCCATTCACTATGCTGTAACATCTGGACTCTGCGGACTGGACGCTGCAGCTGTACGCATCGTCCATTTTGCAGCAAATACGCCACGTGGAAATATACCCTAAAAGTAAAAACAACATGCTGGAGCCATGGAAGTCACACACACACACACACACCAGAAGCCACTACCAAAATTATTTTCATTTACAGGAAAGAAGAAAAAATATCTTAAAATGTTTTACTTGTGTTAAATTGAACTAACATTTCCAGCTGCTGAATAATTTATTTGAAAACAATGTTTTATCTGCTTTATGATGTTTTGACACAAAACCAGAGATAATGACTTCCCAAATCCACAAAGCATTATAACCATCAACACAGGTCTGCAAAAAAAAAAAAAATTCAAGAGCTGTCTTTGTTATTCCACGTAATCTTTATGTATTTTTATTGCGCTGAATCCAAAAATGACTTCCATTTTGTCATAGGACATCACGCTTCCTGACAATTTAGGCAACTATTTTAAATAAGGCAACACTGCGAAATAAATGAAAACAGAATTATGAAATAAATTTTTTATTACAAATTTTTCACAAAACTCATTTTTGAACTGAAATGAGTTCATTAACACTCAGTAAAATCATTTTTTCCCCCTGTGAGGCTCCTCTTCGTACATTTACGCTTGTGAGTAGCATCTGGAATGTCTCTCTGAAGCATCCAACAGTAGTCTGCCATCATTGTAATGCCCCATCTTCCCTGGTATCTTCTTTTCATCTCTTTAATGTCCTGGTGGAATCGTTCCCCTTGCTCTTCACTCACAGCTCCCAAATTTTCAGGAAAGTAGTCAAGGTGGGAATGGAGGAAGTGCACTTTCCAACTCATCAGGCAACCAAAAGCTTGAAATGCTTTCAGCATTTGTCTTATCTTTTTGTAGTCAGGGTTTGAGATGGGCGGACACCTGGATGTTCGGGTCCGGCAAAACAGTTACAAAAAGTTCAGGTTTGGGTACAACAACAGTACCCAGACCCAAATCCAAATTCCACTCACTTGAATGGTGGGCCCAAGCATCCAGTGTTTGCCACGCTGTCATGTAAATGAGAGCGGAAAGCACCATTTCTGATCGGCAGTGAAATCATCGCCGCCGGTCAGCGAGCCGCAGTTCCCACGCTGTCAATGGACCGTGTGAGCCAGCAGCTGTGAATGGAGGTATATAGTTTACCTCCAGTCACTGGTGTCAGTGGATGGGACTACAGCTCCCATCATTCGACACATGCTACCGTGGATAAGAGCGAGAGCAGGAGCGGCTGATGGGTGTGTATTAATTAACCGAAACCTGCGCTGTAAATAGATAATTAAAAAAAACCCTGTATTTTTGATAACCAGCCAGGCAAAACTTACACCTGGGGGCTGCGACCCTCAGCTGTCAGCTACAACAAGGCTGATTATCAAGAATAGAGGGGTCCCTATACCGTATTTTTTTCATATAAATAAATAACTTAAAAAAACAGCGTGGGGTCCCCCCCCCCCCATTTTTTACAACCAGCCTTGCTACGACACACAGCTGGGGGATGGTATTCTCAGGCTGGTATGGGGCAATGGATATTGCCCCCCCAGCCTAAAAAGAGAAGCCTGCAGCTGCCCAGAAAAGGAGCATCTATTAGATGCACCAATTCTGGCGCTTTGCCCAGCTCTTCCCACTTGCCCCGTAGTGGTGGAAAGTGGGGTTCATATTTGTGGGGTTGATGTCACCTTTGTATTGTCAGGAGTCGTCAAGCCCACAGCTTAGTAATGGAGAAGCATCTATAAGACACATATCCATTACTAATCCTATAGTTGTAAATAAAGACAAAGCCAGAATAAAGTATTTTATTAGAAATAAAACAGAACATACACTTATTTAATAAATAACAAACACAGTTAAAACAGTAGAAAACAACATTCTTCACTTATCTGTTGTTCTGTCCCACACCGTAATCCATGCCTAGGGGAAAAAACCGTTTTCAACCTGGACGGTGCCAAGAAGAGACTGTCCAGGCTGAGAACCACTGGTGAATGAGCTGCTGCGAGTGCAGACTCCGTGACCTGCGGTGACGTCATCGAGGTAACCTCCGGTCACTGAGGGTGCATTCCCAGCCGGGCTAAACTGCAGTGACCTCGGTGAGATCCCCAATAGCACCGTGAGAAAAACTCTCTGGCGTTAAAGTCCACATCTTAGGGCCGCGCTTAGTAACCCGATGTTTACCCTGGTTACCAGTGTAAATGTAAAAAAAACCAAACACTACATACTTACATTCCGGTGTCTGTCGCGTTCCTCGGCGTTCTGCTTCCCTGCACTGTCAGCGCCGGCCAGCCGTAAAGCAGATTACAGCGGTGACGTCACCGCTGTGCTTTACGGCCGGCCGGCGCTCACAGTCAGTGCAGGAAAGCACACCGACGGGGGACAGACACCGGAATGTAAGTATGTAGTGTTTTTTTTTTTTTTACATTAGCACTGGTAACCAGGGTAAACATCGGGTTACTAAGCGCGGCCCTGGGCTTAGTAATCCGATGTTTACCCTGGTTACCAGGGGACTTCGCATAGTTGGTCGCTGGAGAGCTGTGTGTGACAGCTCTCCAGCGACCACACAGGACGATGTAGCGATCGGGATTGTTGACTAGATCGCTGCAGCGTCGCTAAATGTGACGGTACCTTTAGCCTCGCTCTTACCACTTGCCCTGTAGCGGTGGCAAGTGGGGGAATAGTTGAGGTGCTGATGTCACCTTTGTGACATCAAGCGCCGAGGTTAGTAAATTAGACGCGCCCATTACTAAAAATATTTTACCTCACAAGATGTATCCTCTGCGTTCTCCTGCTGTAATGTCAGTATCGTCTTTTGCGTCCTCCCCTGCTCCCCTGCCCAGGAGCTGTGGTATGTTCGGTACACGGTCAGACAGACAATTTTTAAAATGAACTTTTGTTTGTGGGAAACCCCTTTAAAAAGCAAATATCAACGCCAACATGGCTCCTACTAAAAAGTATGCCAATGACAATGAAAGGAAAGCAGCAAAAGCACGTCGTCGAAGACAAAAAGGGCAAATGAGACTCTTGAAGAGCAACAGCATAGCTGGGACAAAAACAATGCATATAAGCGTAGGCATCAAGCACATGAGTCCCGAGCTGCAAAATACATTAGATTATCACAGGATGCCATTAGGCAACAACAGCGCCGCATGCCTGCCCCCATTGTGACATTACCGCATCGGGCCTCCATCCAGCATAATATATATATTGCGCGTGGCAAGTTTTGCGCATGGCGAGTTTTGTGTTTCAACTTTTATGTGGCGAGGTTGGTGTATGTGTGGTGAAATGTGTGCTGAGGGTGGTATATGTGTTCAAGCACGTGGTAGTGTGTGGCGCATTTTGTGCGTGTGTTCATATCCCCGTGTGTGGTGAGTATCCCATGTCGGAGCCCCACCTTAGCAACTGTACGATATATACTCTTTGGCGCCATCACTCTCATTCTTTAAGTCCCCCGTGTTCACATCTGGCAGCTGTCAATTTGCCTCCAACACTTTTACTTTCACTTTTTCCCCATTATGTAGATAGGGGCAAAATTGTTTGGTGAATTGGAACGCGCGGGGTTAAAATTTCACCTCACAATATAGCCTATGACGCTCTCAGGATCCAGACGTGTGACTGTGCAAAATTTTGTGGCTGTAGCTGAGACGGTGCAGATGCCAATCCCGGACATACACATTCAGCTTTATATATTAGAATATATATATATATATATATATATATATATATATATATATATATATATATATATATATATATATATATATATATATATATATATATATATATATATATATATATATATATATATATATATAATCCCATTTAAAGATTTTTCTGTATTTTCATGACTATGAAAATTGGAAATTCACACTGAAGGCATCAAAACTATGAATTAACCCAAGTGGAATTATATATTTAACAAAAAAGTGTGAAACACCTGAAATTATGTCTTATATTCTAGGTTCTTCAAAGTAGCCACGTTTTGCTTTGATGACCGCTTTACCTCTTGAAGCTTATCAAGAGAATGCCAAGAGTGTGCAGTCACCGGGAATGGTTTTCACTTCACAGGTGTGCCCTGTCAGGTTTAATAAGTGGGATTTCTTGCCTTATAAATGGGGTTGGGACCATCAGTTGTGTTGTGCAGAAGTCTGGTGGATACACAGCTGAAAAAAGCAGCTAAGTAAAGAAAAACGAGTGGCCATCATTACATTAAGAAACGAAGGTCAGTCAGTCCAAAAAATTGGGAAAACTTTGAAAGTGTCCTAAAGTGCAGTGGCAAAAACCATTAAGTGCTACAAAGAAACTGGCTCACATGAGGACCGCCCCAGGAAAATAAGACCAAGAGTCACCTCTGCTTCTGAGGATAAGTTTATCTGAGTCACCAGCCTCAGGAATCGCAGGTTAACAGCAGCTCAGATTAGAGACCAGGTCAATGCCACACAGAGTTCTAGCAGCAAACACATGTCTACAACAACTGTTAAGAGGAGACTTTGTGCAGCAGGCCTTCATGGTAAAATAGCTGCTAGGAAACCACTGCTAAGGACAGGCAACAAGCAGAAGAGACTGTTTGGGCTAAAGAACACAAGGAATGGACATTAGACCAGTGGAAATCTGTGCTTTGGTCTGATGAGTCCAAATTTGAGATCTTTGGTTCCAACCACCGTGTCTTTGTGCGATGCAGAAAAGGTGAACAGATGGACTCTACATGCCTGGTTCCCACCATGACACATGGAGGAGGAGGTGTGATGGTGTGGAGGTGCTTTGCTGGTGACACTGTTGGGGATTAACTCAAAATTGAAGGCATACTGAACCAGCATGGCTACCACAGCATCTTGCAGCGGCATGCTATTCCATACGGTTTGCGTTTAGTTGGACCATCATTTATTTTTCAACTGGACAATGACCCAAAACACACCTCCAGGCTGTGTAAGGGCTATTTGACCAAGAAGGAGAGTGATGGGGTGCTACGCCAGATGACCTGGCCTCCACAGTCACCAGACCTGAACCCAATCAAGATGGTTTGGGGTGAGCTGGACCACAGAGTGAAGGCTAAAGGGCCAACAAGTGCTAAGCATCTCTGGGAACTCCTTCAAGATTGCTGGAAGACCATTCCCGGTGACTACCTCTTGAAGCTCATCAAGAGAATGCCAAGAGTGTGCAAAGCAGTCATCAAAGCAAAAGGTGGCTACTTTGAAGAACCTAGAATATAAGACATATTTTCAGTTGTTTCACACTTTTTTGTTAAGTATATAATTCCACATGTGTTAATTCATAGTTTTGATGCCTTCAATGTGAATGAACAATTTTCATAGTCATGAAAATACAGAAAAATCTTTAAATAAGATGTGTCCAAACTTTTGGTCTGTACTGTATATACACACGCACGCACGCACGCACGCATACACACACAGGGTGGTCCAAAAAAAAAAAAAAAAAAGTGTAGGTGGAGTAAAAGTAGGTGGACAGAAATGATTTGTTTTATCCGAAACGTTGCCACGCCACAGGGCATCAAAGTTCTCTTTTTTACATCTTTGTGTAATTTCCCTCTTTGCTTACTGTCTGAAAGGCCATTGGAATGCTGGTATTTTTTTTTTTTATTATTTGGACAGAGACAACATTTTTCTAATTTTGGTTATAGACATTGCCACAATGAATTTTAACCCCTTAATCCCATATGACATACTATCCCCTCAAGGTGCCCTAGGACTTAATTCCCAGTGACAGGATAGTACGTCATATGCGATTGGCCGCGCTCACGGGGGGAGCGCGGCCGAATGTCAGCTGCCTATCGCAGCTGACATCCGGCACTATGTGCCAGGAGCGATCACGGACCGCTCCCGGCACATTAACCCCCGACACACCGCGATCAAACATGATCGCGGTGTGCCGGCGGTGCAGGGAAGCATCACGCAGGGAGGGGGCTCCCTGCGGGCTTCCCTGAGACCCCCGCAGCAACGCGATGTGATCGTGTTGCTGCAAGGGTCTCCTACCTTCCTCCCTCCAGCAAGGCCCGGATCCAAATGGCCGCGGCATCCGGGTCCTGCAGGGAGGGAGGTGGCTTACCAAGTGCCTGCTGCAGCCCTGTTAGATCGCTGATCTGACAGTACTGTGCAAACTGTGATGTCCCCCCCGGGACAAAGTAAAAAAAAAAAAAAATTCCACATGTGTAAAAAATAAAAAATAAAAAAAAAAACAATTCCTAAATAAAGAAAAAAAAATTATTCCCATAAAACATTTCTTTATCTAAATAAAAAAAAAAACAATAAAAGTACACATATTTAGTATTGCCGCGTCCGTAACGACCCCACCTATAAAATTGTCCCACTAGTTAACCCCTTCAGTAAACACCGTAAGGAAAAAAAAAAACACGAGGCAAAAAACAACGCTTTATTATCATACCGCCGAACAAAAAGTGGAATAACACGCGATCAAAAAGACGGATATAAATAACCATGGTACCGCTGAAAACGTCATCTTGTCCCGCAAAAAAAGAGCCGCCATACAGCATCATCAGCAAAAAAATAAAAAAAAAAAGTTATAGTCCTGAGAATAAAGTGATGGCAAAATAATTATTTTTTCGATAAAATAGTTTTTATCGTATAAAAGCGCCAAAACATTAAAAAAATGATATAAATGAGGTATTGCTGTAATCGTACTGACCCGAAGAATAAAACTGCTTTATCCATTTTACCAAATGCGGAACGGTATCAACTCCTCCCCAAAAAGAAATTCATGAATAGCTGGTTTTTAGTCATTCTGCCTCACAAAAATCGGAATAAAAAGTGATCAAAAAATGTCACGTGTCAGAAAATGTTACCAATAAAAATGTCAACTCGTCCCGCAAAAAACAAGACCTCATGACTGTGGACCAAAATATGGAAAAATTATAGGTCTCAAAATGTAGAGATGCAAAAACTATTTTGCTATAAAAAGCGTCTTAGTGTGTGACAGCTGCCAATCATAAAAATCTGCTATAAAAAACGCTATAAAAGTAAATCAAATCCCCCTTCATCACCCCCTTAGTTAGGGAAAAATAATAAAATAAAATAAAATGTATTTATTTCCAATTTCCTGTTAGGGCTAGGGTTAGGGTTAGGGTTGGGGCTAGGGTTAGAGCTAAAGTCAGGGTTAAGGTTGGGGCTAAAGTTAGGGTTGGGGCTAAAGTTAGGGTTGGGGCTAAAGTTAGGGTTGGGGTTGGAGCTAAAGTTAGGGTTAGGGTTAAGGCTAAAGTTAGGGCTAGGGTTGGGTTAGGGTAGGGTTAGGCTTACAGTTAGGATTAGGGTATGGATTAGAGTTAGGGGTGTGTCAGGGTTAGGGGTGTGGTTAGGTTTACTGTTGGGATTAGGGTTAGGGGTGTGTTTGGATTAGGGTTTCAGTTAGAATTGGGGGGTTTCCATTGTTTAGGCACATCAAGTGCTCTCCAAACGCGACATGGCGTCCGATTTCAATTCCAGCCAATTCTGCGTTGAAAAAGTAAAACAGTGCTCCTTCCCTTCCGAGCTCTCCCGTGCACCCAAACAGGGGTTTACCCCAACATATGGGGTATCCGCGTACTCGGGACAAATTGGACAACAACTTTTGGGGTCCAAGTTCTCGTTACCCTTCGGAAAATAAAAATTTGGGGGGCTAAAAATCATTTTTGTGGGGAAAAAAAGATTTTTTATTTTCACGGCTCTGCGTTATAAACTGTAGTGAAACACTTCAGGGTTCAAAGGTCCCACAACACATCTAGATAAGTTCCTTGGGAGGTCTAGTTTCCAATATGGGGTCACTTGTGGGGGGTTTCTACTGTTTGGGTACATCAGGGGCTCTGCAAATGCAACGGGACGCCTGCAGACCAATCCATCTAAGTCTGCATTCCAAATGGCGCTCATTCCCTTCCGAGCTCTGCCATGCGCCCAAACAGTCGTTTACCCCCACATATCGGGTATCAGCGTACTCAGCACAAATTGGACAACAACTTTTGGGGTCCAATTTATCCTGTTACCCTTGGGAAAATACAAAACTGGGGGCTAAAAAAATCATTTTTGAGGGGAAAAAAAAAAGAATTTTTATTTTCATGGCTCTGCGTTATAAACTGTAGTGAAACACTTGGGGGTTCAAAGCTCTCAACACATCTAGATAAGTTCCTTAGGGGGTCTACTTTCCAAAATGGTGTCACTTGTGGGTTTTTTTAATGTTTAGGCACATCAGGGTCTCTCCAAACGCGACATGGTGTACCATCTCAATTTCAGTCAATTTTGCACTGAAAAGTCAAATGGCGCTCCTTCCCTTCCGAGCTCTGCCATGCGCCCAAACATTGGTTTACCCCCACATATGGGATATCAGCATACTCAGGACAAATTGTACAACAAGTTTTGGGGTCGATTTTCTCCTGTTACCCTTGATAAAATAAAACAAATTGGAGCTGAAGTAAATTTGTGAAAAAAAGTTAAATGTTAATTTTTATTTAAACATTCCAAAAATTCCTGTAAAACACCTGAAGGGTTAATAAACTTCTTGAATGTGGTTTTGAGCACCTTGAGGGGTGCAGTTTTTAGAATAGTGTCACACTTGGTTATTTTGTATCATATAGACCCCTCAAAATGACTTCAATTGTGATGTGGTCTTTAAAAAATATTGGTGTTGTAAAAATGAGAAATTGCTGGTCAACTTTTAACCCTTATAACTCCCTAACAAAAAAAAAATTTTGGTTCCAAAATTGTGCTGCTGTAAAGTAGACATGTGGGAAATATTACTTATTAATTATATTGTGTGACATATCTCTGTGATTTAAGGGCATAAAAATTCAAAGTTGGAAAATTGCAAAATTTTCGCCAAATTTTTTTCACAAATAAACGCACGTTATATGGAATAAATTTTACCACTGTCATGAAGTACAATATATCACAAGAAAACAATGTCAGAATCGCCAAGATCCGCTGAAGCGTTCCAGAGTTATAACCTCATAAAGGGACAGTGGTCAGAATTGTAAAAATTGGCCCGGTCATTAACGTGCAAACCACCTTCAGGGCTTAAGGGGTTAAACAAAACAATTCGGATGCAGTTGAAGTTCAGACTTTCAGCTTTCATTTGAGGGTATCCACATTAAATTTGGATGAAGGGTTTAAGAGTTTCAGCTCCTTAACATGTGCCATCCTGTTTTTAAAGGGACCAAAAGTAATTGCACAATTGACTCCAAGGCTATCCCTTCATTATGTCATTCTCAATTAAGCAGATAGAAGGCTTGGAGTGGATTTGAGGTGTGTTGTTTGCTTTTGGAAGGTTTTGCTGTGAAGTAAACATGCGGTCAAAGGAGCTCTCCATGCAGGTAAAACAAGCCATCCTTAAAGGGACACTGTCACCTGAATTTGGAGGGAACAATCTTCAGCCATGGAGGCGGGGTTTTCGGGTGTTTGATTCACCCTTTCCTAACCCGCTGGCTGCATGCTGGCTGTAATATTGGATTGAAGTTCTTTCTCTGTCCTCCATAGTACACACCTGTGCAAGGCAAGTTTGCCTTGTGCAGGCATGTACTACAGAGGACAGAGAATGAACTTCAATCCAATATTGCAGCCAGCATGCAGCCAGCGGGTAAGGAAAGAGTGAATCAAACACCCGAAAACCCCGCCTCCATGGCTGAAGATTGTTCCCTCCAAATTCAGGTGACAGTGTCCCTTTAAGCTGCGAAAACAGAAAAAACCCATCCGAGAAATTGCTACAATATTAGGACGGGCAAAATCTACAGTTTGGTACATCCTGAGAAAGAAAGCAAGCACTGGTGAACTCAATGCAAAAAGACCTGGGTGCCCACAGAAGACAACAGTGGTGGATGATCGCAGAATAATCTCCATGGTGAAGAGAAACCCGTTCACAACAACCAACCAAGTGCACAACACTCTCCAGGAGGTCGGCATATCAATATCCAAATCTACCATAAAGAGAAGACTGCATAAAAGTAAATACAGAGGGTTCACTGCACGGTGCAAGCCACTCATAAGCATCAAGAATAAAAAGGCTAGACTGGACTTTCCTTAAAAACATCTAAAAAAGCCAGCACAGTTCTGGAAGAGCATTCTTTGGACAGATGAAACCAAGATCAACCTCTACCAGAATGATGGAAAGAGAAAAGTATGGCGAAGGCGTGGTACAGCTCATGATCCAACGCATACCACATCATCTGTAAAACACGGCGGAGGCAGTGTGATGGCTTGGGCATGCATGGCTGCCAGTGGCACTGAGTCACTAGTGTTTATGGATGATGTGACACAGGACAGAAGTAGCCAAATTAATTCTGAGGTATTCAGAGCCATACTGTGTGCTCAGATCCAGCCAAATGCAGCCAAACTTATTCATCATTTCATACTACAGATGGACAATGACCCAAAACATAAAGCCAAAGCAACCCAGCCGTTTAATAAAGCAAAGAAGTGGAATATTCTTGAATGGCCAAGTCAGTCACCTGATCTCAATCCAATTGAGCATGCATTTCTAAACTTCAGACAGAAAGGCCCAGAAACAAACAGCAACTGAAAACCACCGCAGTGAAGGCCTGGCAGAGAATCAAAGGAGGAAACACAGCGTCTGGTGATGTCCATGAGTTCAAGACTTCAGGCAGTCATTGCCAACAAAGGGTTTTCAACCAAGTACTAAAAATGAACATTTTATTTAAAATTATTGAATCTGTCCAATTACTTTTGGTCCCTTTAAAAACAGGGTGGCACATTTTAAGGAGCTGAAACTCCTAAACCCTTCATCCAATTTTAATGTGGATACCCTCAAATGAAAGCTGAAAGTCTGAACTTCAACTGCATCTGAATTGTTTTGTTTAAAATTCATTGTGGTAATGTCTAACCAAAATTAGAAAAACGTTGTCTGTGTCCAAATATATATGGACTTAACTGTAACATGGCCACCCATTTAGAGCTTATCATTTGATATGCTTTTAATGACATTAGCTTATCTGCAGGGTCTCCAAGGGTGAGCCATAGTGGAGTGGGGGCGCCATAACAGTTGAACAGTAGGGTGTCAACTCCCGCATTTAGGCAGGATTCTGTATCAGCAGGGAACAGTATAGTGAGGCATTATATGTTTATACATATACACATACATACACAGTCCAGAGCAAAAGTTTAGACACCTTCTCATTTAAAGATTTTTTTCTGTATTTTCAGGACTATGAAAATTGTACATTCACACTGAAGGCATCAAAACTATGAATTAACACATGTGGTATTATATACTTAAAGTGTGACAACTGAAATTAGGTCTTATATTCTAGGTTCTTTGAAGAAAAATCATTAAATGAGAAGGTCTCCTACACTGGGTATTCTGACACTGCCCTGTTGCTGGCTCATTACTGCAGATCTAAGCTGACAACAGGGCACGCGCTATTGTGCTCATCGAACAGTGCACAGTGCGCAAGGTGATGGTAAGAAGCATCACATCATTGGATTTCTCTAAGCAGCAGTGGACTAGTGACTTGTTATACTTGATGAACTATCAACACAGCCTAGCGTCTGTCTACCTGTGCAGTCAGCGATCAGGCCTTTGACAAGCTTAGTAACATTGCAGAGGAAATTTCAGCCAGCCCCTGAAACAAGCATCACCGAGCACACTTTGTTTCAGGGAGGGGGCAGAGACTAATGTCAAGTGATTGCAGCCTCTGCCCCCTGCTCTGATGACACTTGGTTTGAGTATCCAAGCATGCACTGGGAATCTCAAATGAAGCATCATCACACAGGTAGAGAAAACAATACAAAAGCAGCTAAATAAATATAGTTAGGGAAGGGTAGTGAATTTTAAATGCAAGTATATTAGAAAATAGTTTATATTATGACATCAAATAGATAGGAAGGAAGAATTATTATTTATTATTATAACGCCATTTATTACATGAAGGTTACCGTTCTTTGATTTGGACCACCCTTTTAATTGTTTTCTCTTAAACAATGTGAATGTTTCATAACTTGTTCATCAAACTATAAAATCCAGTAACAATTCAGTATCTATTTCACGCAATTTCTCAGTTTTTCCTTGTCCAATATTGCAATTTGTTACTAAAGTAACACAGATATCAGTAATGAAGAAAATATTTCTCCAGTGGATTCATTAAATGCAGTATGTTGATGCATAATGTATGTATGATTTGTGTATTGGCCGCACAGCATATATGTGCACCTCTACATTAATATAATATTAAAGGGACCCTTAACACAGAATGACTGTTCAAGCTATGTCCGGCTGCTCGGTGCTTCATGTTGGGGCCAATCATTTATATACACCTCCCACCTGCTTGTTGTCCCTCTATCTCCATCCTCCCCCTTATGTGACTGACAACTATGGATTAGAGAGTCAGAAGGATGGAGATACAGTGAAAACAAACCAGGTGGGAGGTGCGTATAAATCAGGGGTGGGGAACCTCAGGCCCCCGAGCCATTTACGGCCCTCGATGACCTTTTATCAGGCCCCTGGGCAGATTCTCAGGGACCGCATGCTTGGACAGCGAGGTGTATTTTGATTACAACCAGCTCATTAATTTCTTCTTGCTCTGTTAGCACACACACAGTGTTCACTACTGAGCACTGAAGGGCATGCAATGAAAGATTACGTCCTGACACCAGTGCCACAGTGAGGATGTACTTTGTGGGCAGAGTTTGTACGGCCCCCGAAGGTTGGTATAAATATCCAAATGGCCCTTGGCAGAAAAAAAAAAAAAAAAAAAAAAAAAAAAAAGATTCCCCACCCCTGGTATAAATGCTTGGCCCTGCCATGGTGCACCGAGCACCTGTACTTGGATTGAACAGTCATTTTGTGCTGACAGGGGCCCTTTAAAAGGTGTGCAGGCCCTATTTTTTTTTTTTGTAGTGCACAAAAGGGCTCGGCACCCTTATCTACACATCCTTCCCACACAAGGTTTTAAATGCGAGCTATGCCTGTTTTTCTCTCAATACCCATTCAGATGAGGCCTGGTTTGGCACATGGAGAGGTAGGACATTAGTGATAGGGACCATACATATTTAGGTATACCTTGACATGACTGGATGGCTTTTGCGCTCTTTGATCAAAAACTACTTGAACAAAACAGAAAAAAAAACACCAGTGTATAAAGAGGGAACAGCCTATAGCATGCCAAACAGAAATCAAAATCAACACAAGCAAAGTAGTATGCCAGAGAAGGAATCACCTATATAATAGCATAAATTTATTAATAGAATGTCAAAAATCCAGACACATCACACATGATTTAAAAGAAATTAAAAAGTCATTAAAAAAATGGCTGTGTAAACAGATCACAACATGCTCATAATAGGGCTAATGTTTAACCTCTAGACCGCTAATAAGCATTTTACCTCTAAGGCCCCTTTATGTTATAAAGCCATTTTTAAATCTTTGGGACTCCGGCGAACCACAGAGAGAGTCATTATTCACAAATGGTAAAAACATGGAACAGTGTTGAACTTTCCATGGACTGGCTGACTTACCAAAATTACCCCAATAGTGCAGTGACAACTCATCCAAGAGGTCACAGAAGACCCCACAACAACTTCCAAAGAACTGCAGGCTTCACTTGTTTCAGTTAAGGTCAGTGGCCATGACTCCAGAATAAGAAAGATATTAGCAATAATGGCCTGCATGGCAGAGTTCCAAAATGAAAACCACTGCTGAGCAATGAAAACATAAAAAGGCTTGTCTCATTTTTGCCAGAAAACATCTTGATAATCCCCAACACTTTGGGAGAATACTCTGTGGACTGACGAGACAACAGTTGAACATTTTGGAAGGTGTATGTCCCATAAAATCTGGCGTAGAAGTAACACAGCAATTCAGAAAAGGAACATCATACCAACAGTAAAATATAGTGGTGCTAGTGTGATGGTCTGGAGCGGTTTTACTTCTTCAGAACCTGGAAAACTTGCTGTGGTAACTGGAACCACAAATTAAGTGTCTACTTAGATATCCTGAAGGAGAATGTCCGGCCATCTGCTCATGACCTCAAGCTGAAGCACACTCGGGATATGCAGCAGGACAATTATCTAAAACACACCAGCAAGTCCACCTTTAAGTAGCTTAAGAAAAACAAAATTAAGACTTTGGAGTGGCCTAGTCAAAGTCCTGACCTTAATCCGATTGAGATGCCGTGGGATGATCTTAAAAAGGCGGTTCATTCTTGTAAAACCCTTTAATGTGGCTGAATTACAACAATTGTGCAAAAATGAGTGGGCCAAAATTCCTCCTGCATGTTGTAAAAGACTCATTGGCAGTTATTGCAAACGCTTGATTGGCAGTTTTTGCTGCTAAGGGTGGCCTAATCAGTTATTAGGTTTAGGAAGTGGAACAAACTTTTTTCAAATAGGGCCCTGTAGGTTTGGATTTCTTTTTCACTTAATAACAAAGATATTCATTAAAAAAAAACTGCATTTTGTTGTTACTTGTGTTATCTTTGTCTAATATTTCAATTTGTTGTTTGGTGATCAGAAACATTTAAGTATGACAAACATGCAAAAGAACAAGAAATCAGGAAGGGGGCAAACACTTTTTCACACCACTGTAGGTGGCATGCTTCTTTGCTTTTATTGATTTTTAATCGCAGTGTGCTCACGCATCATCTATGTGCATGTTTGTATATTGGCCACATAGCGCACCTGTGCACCTGTACATTAATTTAATACTGAGGATGTTCGGGCCCCATTTCTTTTTGCTTTTTATGCAATACCTGAAGTTGATCTTGGTGGAGTCTCATCGGACCAAACTGCACCTCTGTTACAGCTGCCTAGGAGAAAAATTAAACAGATTTAGACTGGAGATTCATGAAATCTAAAAACATTCATTAAAATACCAAGAGGCAGGAGAATGCATGTACATGACATGGGTGCGCACTAAATATTCAGCTAAGCAACAAGACAGAGGCTACACCATAACTTGAAATATAGAAGCTGTTGTGATCATACACAAATTCGAGAGTGATCTGGAAAGAAGCAATGCTCCTCAATGCTCTTCACTTTCACTGTGCTGGTCCCACAACCATCAATAAGTAATTATTGAATACTAGATGGTGGCCCGATTCTAACGCATCGGGTATTCTAGAATATGTATGTATGTATATAGCAGCCACATAGTATATAGCAAATACTACGTGGCCTGTGTCATGTACTATGTGGCTGCTATATACATACATATTGTAGAATATACAATGCGTTAGTACAGGCCACGCAGTATATAACAGTGGCCACGCAGTATATAACAGCCCACATACTATATAACACAATTCACGCAGTATATAGCAGCCACGCAGTATATAACACAGGCCACGCAGTATATAACAGGGAACGCAGTATATAACACAGCCCACGCACTATATCACACAGCCCACGTACTATATAGCAGCCATGCAGTATATAACAGGCGACGCAGTATGTGACACAGCCCACGTAACATAACACAGGGCAAGTAGTATATAGCACAGCCCATGGAGTATATAATACTGCCCATCTAGTATATGGCAGCCACGCGGTATATAACACTGCCCACGCAGTATTTAGCAGTGTGGGCACCATATCCCTGTTAAAAAAAATAATTAAAATAAAAAATAGTTATATACTCACCCCCTGGGATCCAGCGAAATTCTGGCGATGCGCGCGCGGCTGCTGCCATCTTCCGTTCCCTGGATGCGAGACCGCTAAATCTTCTGGGTAATTTCGCAATGCATCTCTGGGAACGGAAGATGGCGGTCGGCGCGAGAGCATTGTCGGACTACGGAAGGGGAGAATAGCAGGTTTTTGTTTTTTTTTTATTATTTTTAACATTACATCTTTTTACCATTGATGCTGCATAGGCAGCATCAATAGTAAAAAAGTTGGGGGCACAGGGTTAATAGCAGCGGTATACCGCTGGCATTAACCCTGTGTGAGCGGTGACTGGAGGGGATTACGGAGCGGGCGTCGAGCACTGACTGCAGGGGAGTAGGGGAGGGACTAATTGGACTGTACCAGTCGCTGGTCGCGGCAGCCATGACAGGCAGCTGGCGAGACCAATCAGCGACGCGGGATTTCCGTTACGGATTGAGCAAAACTATTGATTCCAGGCCTGGGAGATTATTTAGCATAAAGGGGGATTCTGCTGAGACATTTATCGCATGTCAATAAAATCTAATATATAAATATATATATATATATATATATATATATATATATATATATATATATATATATATATATATATACATACATACATACACATACACATATTCTATATATATATATATATATATATATATATATATATATATATATATATATATACACACCTATATATATATATATATACACACACATACATACATACATACATACATACATACATACATATATATAGATTTTATTGACATGCGATAAATGTCTCAGCAGAATCCCCCTTTATGCTAAGTAATCTCCCAGACCTGGAATGAATAGTTTTGCTCAATGACTCATTATGAATCAGGCAAATAAATGTCAGTCTATTACCCACACTGTGTAAGGTGATTTAGGAAACAACAAGACCATGAACTGCCAACCATAGCATAAGTGGCTTGGCTTCACAGACACATCATACGTCAATACAAGTATTATACATGAATTCAACTTAACACCATACAAAATGATAGTTTGTTTTCGTGATGTATTGCAGAATTTTCCTTTAGCGAGCATCATGACTGTTGTCGGGTGTCCCAGGACCAGGGACCCCTTCCCTGTGCCTAACATTAGGGGCGCCCTAGCTTGCCTTGTTCTCCAGATAATTTCTGATGGTGAAGACACTGGGGCCATGTACCTTGCCTTAGCTACTGAATTCTCCTTCAGTCTGTACCCCCCTTCCCCCACCCAGGGAAGAGGGGAGTAGTAGTGTACTGTAGTGTGCAGGTGCTGGGCCTCTGACCTTTCCCGATGCCTGCGCACTGCAGTACTTTGCTCTGCCCTCAACAGGGCAGAGAAGTACGCCTGCGCAGGAGAGTGGTGCCGAGGAGACTGTGTGGATGATGCAGCGAAGCTTCATCCACAAGAAGCAAGCAGGTGGGCAGCGATCATAAGAAGATGGGAGCCGCCGCACCAAGAAAGAGAGACACCCCTTGGACCGGACCGCGCCTCAGGCGAGTATAATAAAAAGTTATTTTTCTTCTCTTACAGGTCGCGCTGCTTAAGATATACAGCATTATAGAATGCTGTATATAAGCCCTGAAAGGTGATGGTCATATCTTATATCAGCCAAAACATTTGACAGGTTTCCCTTTAAAACAAAAGTAGGAGAAGAAAGGGAACTATCACAAACTCAAAACCTAGCAACAGTCACAGATAAATCCACCAACCACCTACTCTAATAACCACCAACAGCAACCTTTAGCCAGCATAAGCTACTCTGACAATAAGTACTAGCCAGGACCCAGATTATATACCACATGGGATTGACTAACAGTGCACAGCCGAGAGCCTTAATGCAGGAAAGCTTCCAGGAGCTCTCAACTGAGCAGATTAACCCCTGGACTGCCAAAAATAAATTTACACATTTTTATACAAAGGTAAAGTGCTTCTAACCAGTGCAGGAGTATATAATACCCCTACACCTCTAACTTTACACTATTCACCTCTTCAAGCATTAGAGACAGAGCAAATTTTGGCCTTAACCATTTTTTCGCTTTTGCTTTTTTCCCTCCTCTTCCAAGAGCTATAACTTTATTTTATTTTTCTGTCCACAGACTTATGAGAGCTTGTTTTTTGCAAGAGGAGTTGTGATTTTTTTCTGTTTACTGGGTTTACCAATCAGGTTGATTCCTATTAATGAGAAAATGAGGGTGACAAATATTAGTTTTTTTATTTTTTTCACAATTATTTAAACACTTCATTTTTGCTTTTTACTGTATTTGGCAATCCACTTAGGGGACTTGAACCTGCAACCAAGTGACCACTTGTGCCATTTTATTGCTATACATTGCAAAATTCCCGGTCTCCTTTAAAGGGACACTGTCACCTGAATTTGGAGGGAACAATCTTCAGCCATGGAGGCGGGGTTTTTGATTCACCCTTTCCTTACCCGCTGGCTTCATGCTGGCTGCAATATTGGATTGAAGTTCATTCTCTGTCCTCCGTAGTCCACGCCTGCACAAGGCAATCTTACCTTGCACAGGCGTGTACTATGGAGGACAGATAATGAACTTCAATCCAATATTGCAGCCAGCATGAAGCCAGCGGGTAAGGAAAGGGTGAATCAAAAACCCAAAAACCCCGCCTCCATGGCTGAAGATTGTTCCCTCCAAATTCAGGTGACAGTGTCCCTTTAAAGCCCAGCCACAATCTGGCTGTTAATAGAGCTCTGTGATGACTGGCCATGTGTCACAGCCACTACCTGTCAGGTATGGGGTGGGCTCTCCCCGTGAATTAGCACTATACACCCGCTCCTGACCTGCGCTGTACATGTACCATGGATGTTGGTAAGGGAATAAAGGGAACCTGTCAGCAGGAATAAAGGGAACCTGTCTAACACTGATCTAATGTGTGTTAGGCTGTAATTCAGACTAAAATTCATGCCTCTTATTTTTCAATCTCTTATTCAATTCCCATGTAATTGTTTACTTTATGAAAATGAGCTGCAAGTGCAGTGAACGTGGCCCTACACTTCCAGCTCTCCAGCCTCTCTCCCACTTTCCTCATCAATCACCACTCTCCAGTCATTGTCCCAATGTCCTGCCTCTCCTGACGGAGGTCTTACGCAGGCATTTCCTGGGGTGGTGCATCAGGACTTGACTGAAAATGCGCAGGCGCTGTCATTTCCTGGGGCAGTGCAAGATTTCCGGTGTGGAGGCTGACTAAATAAATAGTTCAAGAAACGCTTTTTTTTCCTTTTTGGGCACAATTCATGATAAGACAGCTATAATCTATATAATTGTGGCATTATGATCTGATGATTATTAGGTTTTGATATTTTTGCACATTAAAAACAATATTTTACAAAATAAAATGGCATCGCCATATACTGATAGTTGTAACTATTTTTCAGCAGACAGAGCTGTTTGCAGACTCGTTTTTCGAGGGATGAGTTAACGTTTTCAATTATATAATTTTTTTATACATACAATATTGATTGCTTTTTATTCCATTTTTTTTGAGTCTCACTATGATGAAATTATTATTTTTTTTTTTTTAATGGTGGGCCCTCTACAGGATAAACAATGTTTTATAGTACGAGTTGTTGACTGGAATTGAGATGGGACGACATGTCGCGTTTGGAGAGCCCCTGATATGCCTAAACATTGAACCCCCCCCCGACAAGTGACACCATTTTGGAAAGTAGACCCCCTAAGGAACTTATCTAGTGTGGAGAACACTTTGACCCACCAGGTGCTTCACAGAAGTTTATAATGTAGAGTCATAAAAAAAATAATTTTTTCACAAAAATGATCTTTTCACCCCCAATTTTTTATTTTCCCAAGGGTAATAGAAGAAACTGGACCCCAAAATATGTTGTGCAATTTGTCCTCAGTACGCCGATACCTCATACGTGGGGGTAAACCACTGTTTGGGCGCATGGCAGAGCTCGGAAGGAGCGCCATTTGACTTTTCAATGCAAAATTGACTGGAATTGAGATGGGACACCATTTTGGAAAGTAGACCCCCTAAGGAACTTATCTAGATGTGTGCTCAGAACTTTGAAAATCCAAGTGTTTCAATACAGTTTATAACGCAGAGCCGTGAAAATAAAAATTATTTTTTTTCCACAAAAATTATTTTTTAGCCCCCAGTTTTGTATTTTCCCAAGGGTAACAGGACAAATTGGAAAACAACTTTTGGGGTCCAATTTCTCCTGAGTACGCTGATACCCCATATGTTGGGGTAAATCCCTGTTTGGGTGCACGGGAAAGCTCGGAAGGGAAGGAGCACTGTTTTACTTTTTCAACGCAGAATTGGCTGGAATTGAGATGGGATGCCATGTCGCGTTTGGAGAGCCACTAGTGTGCCTAAACAGTGGAAACCCCCCAATTCTAACGAAAACCCCAACCCAAACACACACCAAACCCTAATCTCAACCATAACCCTAACCACACCCCTAACCCTAATCCCAACTGTAAAAGTAATCCAAACCCTAACTTTAGCCCCAATCCTAACTTTAGCCCCAACCCTATTGGGAAAATGGAAATACATTTTTTTAAATGTTATTTTTCCCTAACTAAGGGGGTGATGAAGGGGGGTTTGTTTTACTTTTATAGCGTTTTTTTTAGCGGATTTTTATGATTGGCAGCCGTCACACACTAAAAGATGCTTTTTATTGCAAAAAATAGTTTTTGCATCTCCACATTTTGAGAGCTATAATTTTTCCATATTTTGGACCACATAGTCATGTGAGGTCTTGTTTTTTGCGTGACAAGTTGACGTTTTTATTGGTACCATTTTCTGGCACGTGACTTTTATTCCGATTTTTGTGAGGCAGAATGACCAAAAAACAGCTATTCGTGAATTTCCTTTGGGGGAGGGCGCTTATACCGTTCCACGTAAAAAAGTTGTTAAAGTAGTTTTATTCTTTGGGTCAGAACGATTACAGCGATACCTCATTTATACCTTTTTTTATGTTTTGGCGCTTTTTTACAATAAAAACTATTTTATATAAAAAATAAAAAATTTTTGCATCACCTTATTCGGAGGACTAACTTTTTTATTTTTTCATTGACGCTCTATGGTGGCTCGTTATTTGCGGGACAAGATGACGTTTTCAGCAGTACCAGGATTATTTATATCAGTCTTTTTGATTGTGTGTTATTCCACTTTTTGTTTGGCGGTATGATAATAAAGTGTTTTGCCTTTTTTTACGGTGTTCACTGAAGGGGTTAACTAAAGGGACAGTTTTATAGGTCGGGTCGTTACTGACGCAGCGATACTAAATATGTGTACTTTTATTTTTTTTATTTAAAGAATATCGTATATACTCGAGTATAAGCCGCGACCTGAGTATAAGCCAAGACCCCTAATTTTGCCACAAAAAAACTGGGAAAACTTAATGACTCGAGTATAAGCCTAGGGTGGGAAATGCAGCAGCTACCGGTAAATGTCAAAAGTAAAAATACCGTATTTTCCGGCGTATAAGACGAAAGGGCGTATAAGACGACCCCCAACTTTTCCAGTTAAAATATAAAATCTTCTCAAAAGTCGGGGGTTGTCTTATATGCCGGGTGTCTTCTTATAGGGTGGGTGCGGAGCAATTTGCGGTCGACGTATATAGTGGGGGGGGAGTGGTCCCGATGACTAGGTGAGGGAGCGCCTCACCAGGAAGGTGTAAGTGAAGCAAACTGTCAGCGTCTGGGATGCCAGGGTTATTCAAAAAAGAGAGAGCGCGGTGCTGTGCCTAGAAAAACACTCTTTCACTCATCTGGCTCGCCCTTGTATCCTATTATCTCCTTCTCTGCCTCTGCTTCACTTACACCTTCCCGGTGAGGTGCCCCCTCACCTCGTCATTGGGGTCGCTCCCCCACAATATGCGGAGACCGCAGATTACTCCGCACCTGCCCTATAAGACGACACCTGGCGTATAAGACGATACCAGACTTTTGAGAAGATTTTCAGGGGTTAAAAAGTAGTCTTATACACCAGAAAATACAGTAGATACCAATAAAAGTAAAATTAATTGAGACATCAGTAGGTTGTGTTTTTGAATATCTATATTGAAATCAGGAGCCCCATATAATGATCCATAAAGTTTATGATGGGCCCCATAAGATGCTCCATATTAAAATATGCCCCATATAATCCTGCATAAAGGTTAATAAGGGCCCCATAAGATGCTCCATAAAGATATAGTGCTGCACAAACGTTGATTGTGGCCCCATACAGACACTTGCCCCATACAGTGCTGCACAAACGTTATGCCCCCATAAGATGCTCTATACCAGTGTTCCCCAAGTCCGGTCCTTAAGAGCCACCAACAGGTCACGTTTTGAGGATTTCCTTAGTATTGCACAGGTCATTGAATGCTTGCCTGTCCAGGTGATGCAATTATCACCTGTGCAATACTAAGGAAATCCTGGTGGCTCTTGAGGACCGGACTTGGGGAACACTGCTCTATACAGACACTTGCCCCATATAGTGCTGCACAAACGTTATGGCCCCATAAGATGCTCCATACAGACACTTGCCCCATTTGCTGTTGCTGCGATTAAAAAAAAAAGTCACATAATCACCTCTCCGTAACTCAGGCCCCCGGCACTTTCAATATTCACCTGACTTCGTTCCTGCGCCGCTCCATCTTCAGCACTGACGTTCAGGCAAAGGGCACACACTAACCACGTCACCGCACCCTCTGACCTGAGAGTCACTGCAGAAAACGCTGAAGACGGAGTGGCGCCCGGCACAAGGAGCAGGTGAATATCGCGCAGCGCTGCGCTCCTCTCCCCGTTATACTCACCTGCTCCTGGTGCGGTGCAGTCCCTGCTTCCCCGGAGCCCCAGCTTCTTCCACTACTGAGCGGTCACCGTTACCGCTAATTACAGTAATGAATATGTGGCTCCACCCTTATGGGAGTTGGAGCCGCATATTCAAAGAACACAGCCAGTACATTTCAGCAGAATTTTTCATGTGCACTAAAAGAAATTGAGAAATTTGACCGTTCATCAAAAATAACAGTGCAACAAGCGATTCCTCTGTATCCTGACATTGTCAGAGATGTTGCCCGAGTGGTTACTGCTTTGCCACCAACCCAAGTTAGTGTACAGAGGTTGTTTTCTGCTCTCAAAATAATTAGATCAGATTTGAGGGCATCCATGAAGGAGGATCTGACAGAGGCAATACTTTTTCTGAGGACAAATTTATAGATTTCTTCTTATTAACTGCATAACAGTGTTTATTGCATATTTACTTACAAGAGTTTAGAAAAGTTTATAAAAGTTATTTGCTATATTCTAATTGTATTCTAATAAATAGAGTTTTTGCTCTAAGTGGTCTAATTACTTATAGGATGGTGAGAAACTGAATAAGCACGATGTTAATATTTGACAACAGTTAATTTATTGTTACGAATTGGCCATTTATGCCGGAGTCGGAGCCGGAACCTGATAAAATCCAGGAGTCGGAGTCGCAACTGTGGCTTACCGACTCCACAGCCCTGACACAGACTCAGTAAGACACAGGAGTTTTCGGGCGCCGCCCCCCCTATGGACATAGACAGAGCATGCACAGAGCAAACAGCAGACATGAGGCACACAGCATGGAGCTAGCAGCAGAGAGAAGTCACAATAAGGCCCAGAGATGTGAGAGAGTTTGAGTGTAATGCAGGTGGGGGATGGGAGGCCATGCAGTGATGCCAGCAGGGTTGTTACAGGGGTTAAATAAGCAGTGGGAACAAGGTTTATTATTGTGCCCAGTAAGTGACAGAACTGAACATTTATCAAATGCACTCGACCTTGGCTCCAGAAAAACCCAGAGCTGCTGATAGTTTTGTCTAGTCTTGTTTTCACATCACTTACAGTACTGAAACATATTCTGGCAGAGAAGATTATATTTCCCAGAAATGTGAAATGTAACTATGATCATTAAACATCAGTAAAACCAATGCATAGGAAATAGAGAAAATTGTAGTTACTTACTGATAACTGCATTTCTCTGATCCCATGTGGGCAGAACGGAGAGACAGGGATCCACCCCTCAGGGACAGGAAACCTACAGATAAAAGAGGCGGTACCTCTCTCCCGCATCAGTTGGTTTACAGAGCATTAACAGAACTTCAGTGTTATGCTCCCACCTGCCTCGCCGCATGTTTCCCATACTTACCACGCTGCGGCGTCCCTGCTTGTCTCCGGTCTTCTTGCGCACTCGACTCCTGGTCCTCCTCGGGTGCGCGCATGCACTGAGTTCGGCGGCGCATGCGCACATTCTTCTCGCTGATCCATACCGCTCTCTCTGGTACGCTCTGTGCTCTGGAGGACCTCCACCCGGAAGGTATTCCTCCGTCCTCCTTATCAGGCCGCCTCTTCCTCCTGGCAATGCCCGATTGTCATTTGTGTTTTCATGCGACTCTGGCCCCACGTTGTCTGGTCACTCCGTCCTCTGTCTGCTCTTATTAAGCTGCCTGGTATACCTTCGGTCCTTAGTGTTTTTTCCCTCGCCTTCCTCTCTGTTTTCCCCTTCGTCTCCCTTCCAGTGCCTGCCTACCGGTGTCTCCTGTTTTGTTCCTTACAGCCTTTCCTTCGTCGTGTCAACCAGTCCGTGTCTCATCTCGCCTGCTAGGTTCCCAGTCTCTCCTGTTACTCTCTGTTCCGTGTCCCCTTCATTCCATCCTGCCTGCATTTTGTATCACTCCCAGTGTCAGATACTCCTGCCGTCCTCACCATTTATATCATCTCACTCCCGCCGGTCTTCCCGGTGCGCTTTCTGATTATACCTGCATCTCCGCCCTGTCCGTGTTTCTGTGCTCCTGCCGTGTTACTCTCTCTTCTGCACTTCTCCTTTTGGTACTAGCTGCGCCTGCCCCGAAAGCTCCCTGTGTAGGGGGTGGTCCACCGGGTCCACTCACCCTAGGAGGGTTCGCGGTCTAGTGGGTCCACCTTTTGGAGTTTCTCTAGCGTTCTCACATTCAGACTGCAACTTAAATGGTTAATCAAGAAGTGATTATATATATATATATATATATATATATATATATATATATATATATATATATATATATACATACATATACATATACACACACCTATTCTATGTGTGTATATCTATTCTATCTTTTCTATTCTAATCTGTCAGTGTGATTTTACTGTACACAGCACTGATTTGCCAGCTTTTCAAAGGACACCGGTGCGTAAAAATCAGACAGCCATACGGATGTCATATGGATGTTGCGATAAAAAAAAATAGAAAATAAAATTAAAATAGAATGACACTCGCATGATTTATCTCCGTTTTTCGGTCCGTAAATCGGACCTTTTTTTTCTCTCAAGTGGAAAAGAGCCCTTAGGTCGCGAATCTACTAGCCCCATGGTTGTTCTGACGGCCTTCACAAGGGCATCTGTCTCTAATCGGGAAGCAGCTGCAACGCACTTCTGAGGATGGAGAAGGAGGCGAAGAATGTGAACTGTTTGAGTCGCTTTCTCCCTTGCTGATACTTGATTCCAGGGACCTAAGCCTGGATCTGCGCTTTTTCTTTGAACTTTCAAGACCCTTGAGAGCATCTTCTACCTGATTTTTAAATTCGCACTTTTAGGTCTAATGCAAATTTCGGGGATTCTTCACATATTGTCTGTTCTATGCATACAGTGCAGAGTCTTTTCCCCCATGTGGTGGGTAGCTCTTCTGCGCAGATTGCACAAGTTCCATGTTTGGATTTTGTTGCGCATTTCTTCCCCTATGAAGAGACAATAAACTCTAATTAAAGGTGAAGTGACCAATAGAAGCGCCACTGCAGCGCAAAACGGCTGTCATCCATTCCACTCCTGCTCCCATCCTCCCAATGCCGATGTTTTAAAGTAATAGAATAAAGAAGTTTTTTTAACCGGCGAGTGCCATCCGTTCCTTTCAATTTTTGTAACCATTGTGGCTATTTCTTTGGAGTGGCACCCCAGCTCACGGAGCACTTACTGCTGTATACATGCTTGCAGCATCAGTTCATGCAGTTACCTATGCACCGAGTGGGCTTCCCTGCTGTGCGGATTAACACTTTGCTGGACCTAATTAAAGGTGGACTTTCACGAAGGTCACTTACCCTCCTGTTAGAGAGATACCGGCTCTGGCCTAGGGGTTATTTCCACGACTGGACCCGCTTTTGGCACTCTGGTTCTGCCAGAGCCTCTGCTGCGCTGAGATCCTGAATGTCTGCCACCGCTGTGACGAGGCATCTCCCTGTTGCTGTCGTTGCTGCAGGTGCTGATGCTGCTGCCGCCGATGCTTTTTTGGAGGGGACTGCTCCTGCGGGACCTGCTCCTCCGGTTGCTCCTGATCACTCATGGTGATTCTTGAGCACTGATTTTGAAAACTGGTGCCCTTGTAAAGCCTCTTCAGGGCCTCCAGCTCTGCGGCATCCAGGATCACCGATTACCCAGTGAAGCATTACGCTGACCCTGGAATTGCCTCCGCACAATACCAATTTCCCCCGCACAATACCAATTTCCCAGTAGTGCACTGCGCCCCCGGCGCACGCACCGCACACTTCCGGCACTTGGCTTCCCGGAGGAAACGGCAGGAGCACCATGAGGTAACCGCTGTTCGCTCGCCCTGGATTGACCGGCGACGCTTGTCCTAAGGCGGCCGCCACCCTGACGCTGGCCCTTGGAGCTATGAATGGCCCGGCAGTGGACCCCCAAGCCAACCACCGTCACCTATCCACTGGGCTTGTGGAAATTTCAGGAGAGGCAGACTGAATCTCTCTTCACTGCCTCTCCCCGCATACCCACAAGGCCCGCTGACCCCGGTAGTTGCGCTTCAGGGGAAGAACTAAAACCACCCCAGCATAGGCAGGGACCCCCGCTGCCTGGATTGGCTGGTTGGCCCCTGGCATCCCACGATGATCTACAGGTATGTGGACTGTAGGTTCCCCATCAGGGACAGGAAACCGAACTGATGTGGGAGAGGTACCATCTCTTTTTATCTGTAGGTTTCCTGTCCGTGAGGGGCGGATGACACTCTCTCTGTGGTGCAGTCATGGGGGAAAGAGAAAAGACTACTAGTTACCACCTGAATTGCTTTGGTGATTTCCTGGCTCGATTACTTCTATGGTTTCATTTTCCATCATATGATCAGAACACCATTTTGTGACCGATTCCACACACTCAAATTTTGAACAACAATGGCACCCAATGGGCTTGATATGGGGTGTATCATGATGTCCACTATTTTACCCCCCAAAAAATGCTGTGCATTTTGAGCTTATTTAAAAATATAAAATGTTATATAGATCCTCACTACTGTAAAATTGATGTAATAGATGTGTCAGTTGAGTACACCTTCATGAGAGTGTCCAGGATATATAAACACCCTCCCATGATGGGGTGTACTGAGCCGTAACATCTTTCACATTCATTTTTCAGTAGTGAGGACCTTCTCTGGATGCACTGAATTTATTCATTTCTTGGAAACCTGAATGTTGACAACGTTTTCTGAATATAAAGCTTAAGAAGAGTTGACTAAGATTAGAATAACAAAACAAATGAAAAAAAAAAAAGCCAAAGTCAGTACCACTTATCTAGTGAAGCCCTAATTAATATGGTGCTCATAAAATTGTAAGGGTCCATAGTATACTGTGACCTCAGAGTGTCTTCAGCCCACATGCAGATGTGGAACACAACATTGTTGTCTCATGGATGCATCTTTCAGCCTCTAGGCACATTACATCCATCCAAAATGAAAAAAAGCAATATGGTAGTTATTGGCCTTTGTGGGCAGCATTCAAGTACATATTTTCCATGCCATCAGCTATAAAGTAAAAATTGCAATTCTTAACACCTAGGACAGCTCGGAAATCATATCAAGCAGGAGTTGGTTTCCGAAGGGAGTAGGAGACACTTTTGCTGAGTAAGCAGCCTCTCCTGAAAGTTCACGATCATCAACCAAAGGAAGCAGAAAGAAGGAAGGCAGTCCTCCCATGTCAACCTTAAGTGATCATAAGCCCAGACAAGCATGCTGCTCTAGAAGAGTGTCCACTTCATTATCATCTCAAGATATGGTCTAACCCTTTTAACCTTTTCATGACCAGAAGTTTTTCTCCCATCATATCAGTGGTAAACTACTCCTTTTGATCTCTAAAAAGGAGAGGATTTCTGTCTTCATTGTGCCAAAACCTTTTCTAGTATATACAGGACAGATGAACTTTGAGCAACAAATCCTGAAGATAACCAGTGGATACTTGGCAGATCATCAACTCTGCTAGGGAGCGCGAGTTAGGTCTGCCCACCTGAGGTGAGTCTCACACATCATTGCTTCGTGGTCCATACTTGAATCGTAATGCACGGACCAGCAATGGGTTTTCCGACCCGAACTCAACAGCCACATACAGTGGGGCAAAAAAGTATTTAGTCAGTCAGCAATAGTGCAAGTTCCACCACTTAAAAAGATGAGAGGCGTCTGTAATTTACATCATAGGTAGACCTCAACGATGGGAGACAAACTGAGAAAAAAAATCCAGAAAATCACATTGTCTGTTTTTTTAACAATTTATTTGCATATTATGGTGGAAAATAAGTATTTGGTCAGAAACAAACAATCAAGATTTCTGGCTCTCACAGACCTGTAACTTCTTCTTTAAGAGTCTCCTCTTTCCTCCACTCATTACCTGTAGTAATGGCACCTGTTTCAACTTGTTATCAGTATAAAAAGACACCTGTGCACACCCTCAAACAGTCTGACTCCAAACTCCACTATGGTGAAGACCAAAGAGCTGTCAAAGGACACCAGAAACAAAATTGTAGCCCTGCACCAGGCTGGGAAGACTGAATCTGCAATAGCCAACCAGCTTGGAGTGAAGAAATCAACAGTGGGAGCAATAATTAGAAAATGGAAGACATACAAGACCACTGATAATCTCCCTCGATCTGGGGCTCACGCAAAATCCCACCCCGTGGGGTCAGAATGATCACAAGAACGGTGAGCAAAAATCCCAGAGCCACGCGGGGGGACCTAGTGAATGAACTGCAGAGAGCTGGGACCAATGTAACAAGGCCCACCATAAGTAACACACTACGCCACCATGGACTCAGATCCTGCAGTGCCAGACGTGTCCCACTGCTTAAGCCAGTACATGTCCGGGCCCGTCTGAAGTTTGCTAGAGAGCATTTGGATGATCCAGAGGAGTTTTGGGAGAATGTCCTATGGTCTGATGAAACCAAACTGGAACTGTTTGGTAGAAACACAACTTGTCGTGTTTGGAGGAAAAAGAATACTGAGTTGCATCCATCAAACACCATACCTACTGTAAAGCATGGTGGTGGAAACATCATGCTTTGGGGGCTGTTTCTCTGCAAAGGGGCCAGGACGACTGCTCCGGGTACATGAAAGAATGAATGGGGCCATGTATCGTGAGATTTTGAGTGCAAACCTCCTTCCATCAGCAAGGGCATTGAAGATGAAACGTGGCCGGGTCTTTCAACATGACCATGATCCAAAGCACACCGCCAGGGCAACGAAGGAGTGGCTTCGTAAGAAGCATTTCAAGGTCCTGGAGTGGCCTAGCCAGTCTCCAGATCTCAACCCTATAGAAAACCTTTGGAGGGAGTTGAAAGTCCGTGTTGCCAAGCGAAAAGCCAAAAACATCACTGCTCTAGAGGAGATCTGCATGGAGGAATGGGCCAACATACCAACAACAGTGTGTGGCAACCTTGTGAAGACTTACAGAAAACGTTTGACCTCTGTCATTGCCAACAAAGGATATATTACAAAGTATTGAGATAAAATTTTGTTTCTGACCAAATACTTATTTTCCACCATAATATGCAAATAAAATGTTAAAAAAACAGACAATGTGATTTTCTGGATTTTTTTTTTCTCAGTTTGTCTCCCATAGTTGAGGTCTACCTATGATGTAAATTACAGACGCCTCATCTTTTTAAGTGGTGGAACTTGCACTATTGCTGACTGACTAAATACTTTTTTGACCCACTGTAAGCATATGTGAGGCAGTAGAGTTTGGGTTAGTAGATACTCAAGTCTGTTCCGATCTGTGCGAGAATGGATTGTGAAATATGAATGTGTTAAACCATCCTTAACGTTTGGATGGCACTAACATGAACAAGTTCCGTAATTCAAGCAAACCTGCGTGCTGTTGACTGACTTTAAATGGAGCCACAGCCTATACATACTGTAAATAAGTACAGCATTAGCACACATTCAGTCCTTCCACATCTGAACATATGGAAATTTTCTGGAGGCACGAAGAGTGGGGTCAAAACACTGACATTTAAAATTTCAAGGCGATTCAATATTGCAGAAGAGGATCACCCCTGTAAACTGATCAAGAATCGTTGACATCCAACAGGAGATGTCCATGCATGTCCCTGAATAGAATGCAGACTACTAATTGAATGAAATAATCTGGAAAATGTTTTACATTGTTGCGTGTCTGAAGTTATAATTTCATCATACTTTTCAAATGGCTCTTCTCATCAAGACTACCACTTTTCTAAAAGGCTGGCTTCCTTAATCATGATCTTGGTAGGCGAGCTATACATTTTCTTCGGCAGAGGCCAATGCACAAGGAAAATGGAGACTTCCACTAAAGAGCACCATTCTGTCTCACACAATGGGATACATGGACAGGTTTTGTCTTTCAGTGAGTTGCTCCGTTATAATAACCTGTGTCTATATAATCCACATGCATTTATTTCAAAGGTCATCGTTTTATCAAAATAATCCACAATATCAGTGTTTTCATCTATGTTAACCCCTTACCAACTTCTGCTGTACGGAACAGGATGGTAGTGCGTGTATGGAGCAGTCTCACGCTAGATAGTGGCTGCAACACAGCCAGTAATTGCAGGCAGACTTAACCTGAGTTCACCTTAACTGTTAAAATTCTGCTCTCAGTCCCTGACAGCGGCGTTAACCGCGTGCCAGCATGGGGCACATCATTCTATGCACCCATCGGCATTCCCATGACGTCTGTTTCTGTATATAGCACAAGCAATCAGACGATTGCAGGGTCAAGTCCCTCTAGGATACCAAAATCCTATACAGAAAAAAAAAAAAAAAAAAAAAACCACAAGCCTGAATCTCCACCTATGCCATCATTAAAAATATAGAAAAAAAAAAAAAAAAAACACGACACTTACAGTATGTGGTATTGCCGTATCAATAAAAGTCTGATCTATCAAAATCTAAAAATTGTTCACCCAATCAATAGACACCATAAACAAAAATAAATAAAATGCCAAAATGTTTTAAGTCCTCACACAGCCCTATCGACAGAAAAGTGAAAGCGTTACTGGTCTCGAGAAAAAATTTTTTTTTTTTTTTTTTTTTTTTTTAAAAAAAAAAATTTTCAATTTTTTTCTCACCACTAAAAATAAAAAAAAAAAATAAAAAAAAGGACAAGTCTATTGTCGTAATTGTACGTATGAGGACAATTATATTGCCTGGTCATTTTTACCACACTCTCTAGCTACACCATACAAATAGTTCCCAAAAAGCTGCCGATTTTTTGTCCCATCAATTTTAAATCCTCTATCTGAGCCTAGCAGCTGTTTATGCTTGTACTCAAAGAAGAGAATTCCGTTTTTAAATAGAGTACTCATCTTGGCTGTCACAGCGACAACTTGCATGGCTCCTCAGCACCACCCTACTCACCGTACAGTTTCTCCTCGCGGCAGGCGTTCCGCTAAAGTTTGCTTCCCGTGCATGGCTGGTAGAGCAGGGCATTTCCATGTGGCCTTAGGGGGAGTGGCCAGTCTCTGCAGGAATTTAACCCTGCTGTGTCCTGTGGAGATCTAGCTCCCCAGCCTATCCTATGCGAGCTGGTTCTATATAAAGTGGCTCCTCCCTCCACTCCTTGCCCGTACGTTTGTTCCTACCCAGTTTGTTTTGTGCATGTTTCTCAGTATTCAGCTTCTGAGCCAGCTAGTTTCCCATCCTGCCTGACCTCTTCTCCTGACCCTGGCTATTCCTACTGATCCGCTGCTGCTTGCCCCAATCTTAGACTGCTTGACCACGCTTTATCTTTTCCCTTCTGTACCGCACCTCTGATCCTCCGGTCAGCTGCTGCATACCCGGGGACTGCCCTGGAGTGGCACCTGGTGACTCCCTGCGGCCAAGCCTAACCTCACCATGACAGGTTCCAGCAAACACCAGGTAGTTGCTTAGTCAAACTCCTCCAGGGTAAGCCCGACCCATGGCCCAGTGGATTCACCCCCACCAGCGTTATATTGGCAGAGCACCAATTGAAAGCAGATTCTAAAAGGAGCATGAACCAGGAATGTGAATCAGCATTGCAGCATTGTGCTGAAGAAAGAAATTAGAAAAATAATAAAGTAAATTTAAAAAAA
Organism: Ranitomeya imitator; assembly: GCF_032444005.1. NCBI lineage: Eukaryota > Metazoa > Chordata > Amphibia > Anura > Dendrobatidae > Ranitomeya > Ranitomeya imitator. Next base: position 511,715,985 of record NC_091285.1, on the reverse strand, counting down.
TGCTTAGCTTTGCAATGCTTGGAGGATAACTAAATAAAAAAAAAAAAAAAAAAGTTTACCGTAATTTTTAAAAAGATGAGGTCTGACTTCGAAAAATTGGGAACTGAATTGCATTTCCTTGCTGAAGCCCATGGCATTTCTTTTTGCTGCTCCCAGTCAGTATCGGTTTACACAGCTGCAGCAGTGTTGACTACTGGCAGTGATTGGCTGCAGAGGTCAGGTAGACTGGATACCGCCACTGCCAAGAAAAACTAAGGTCAGTATGGAAAAGCGGAGAAGAAGCTTTGCAGCAGTAGAGGGTTTAACAGGCTAATACTACGCAGTGACTCCAATTTTTATGACCTTTTAATTCATCCACATGCATAAAAAACAAAAAAAACAAAACGAACAACATAACCACGAATTTTAGAGAGTACTAATATGTATTCAGATCCACTGCTGCACCGGAGAGACCGGCAGAACTATCATTTGGTTCAATACTTTGGTACAATGTGCTAAATGAAAAGGGTCACGTAACAAATCTGAGAACGGAAGCCTGGGTGTCCCTGACCCTCTCCTCTGCTCTGCAGGGATAGCATGTTGCCGTTATCAATGTGACACATTATGTGATTGCTCATAGTAAACACAAACCTCCCCCTCCTGATATTCTCCTCTTATTCTGGTGCAGAAGATCAAGTAACTATGGGAACAAACTCTCCATAGACTCTGTTCTCCCTGCAGAGCGGAGCTCCATCACAAACAAATGCTGTGCAATGGTCCTGCAAATGGATCCATAATAGTAATGTTTCATAACATACAATACCATGTTAGCTATTATGCTGTAGAGCAGCATCTGAAAAACAAGGCAAGAGGATTTCATGTATAAGGCTGCACTGTGTTTTAATCATTTCTAGGGAACACCATGAGCTCCAAGCATTTTTATAGTGTTTTCCTCGTGTTTTATTATTTTGTTACATTTTTAACAAGAGTTTTTCAAGTCCTGTTGAAAGATCTGAGAAAATTGGGGGGGGGGGGGGGGGAGAAATATTCCCAAAGATTGCTGAATAGCTAACAAACAAAAACACACAAAAAAACCACTGCGGTATAAGATTTAATGACTACACAGATTTTCATACAGCATAAGTGTGTATTAACTTTGGCTAGGGACGTAATGGTGTAAGTTCCTCCATCAATATACAAAAAAAAGTATGTAAAGCACCTACACCACCAGTCAGACAGCCGCGGTTCCCACGCTGTCAAATAACAGCGTGAGCGCACAGCTGTGATTAGAGACAAAAAGTTTACCTCCGGTCACTAGCGTCGGCTGATGGGACTACTACTCCCATCGGCCTTCTGAATACTCCCAATCAGCCACCGCCTGCTCTTGCAGTTATTAGTGGCAGCGGGCATAGGCTGATGGAAGTAGTAGTCCCATCAGCCGACACCAGTGACCGAAGGTAAACTTTTTAACTCCAATCACAGCTGTAGGCTCACGCGGTTATTTGACAGTGTGGGAACAGTGGTTGTCTCACTGGCGGTGATGATTTTACTGCAGATCAAAGGCAGTGTTCAGGGGGCAGAACCCGAACAGTAACACGGACTTCCTGGTGAAATACATATTCATGGTCCCTGCCCGAACAGTAGGTGTTCGGTATGGACTGGAAAGTTACTGTTTGGGATCCCCCACCTCTAACCCTGGTCAGAATTGATGGTAACATGTAGGAATTACACTTTGCGATGCGATGGTTCTTTAATTACTATCTCATGTTTTCTGATAATCAGATTTTGGTGCATGAGGGCTGGACTGTGCACTGGGTCTTCTCTTTCAACTCTGATTTCACCGGCCCGTCTGCCTGCTCCTCTTTCTGAAGGGAAGACTGTAAACAGAAGAGGCAGATGACTGAAAAATCGGTGACCTTTTATTGAAACAATGGAGACAAAGAGCCAGAGAATCACATACAGGAAGAAGACCCATCGCACAGTCCGGTAACTGTGCACAGAAATCTATTTAGCAGAAACTTCAAATGGTTATTAAAGAAGAACTACAAAGCAGATTTTTTGACCAAAGTATCTAAGTAATCAGTAACACAGCCATGCCTTTACATTACAAAATCGTGCTGACTTGTTCTCATTATGCTTAAACCTTTTTTCCTCCAAACGCAGAGGATGCCCTTGTCCCTGTCTCAGGTCTATGATTAAAAAGAAGAATAGAAAGGTCTTTGTACTGCCCCCTCATATTTATACATAAAAAAAAAAAAAAAGATCACCCCTTAGCCTTTGTTTTTCCAAACTAAATAGCCCCAAGTGTAATAATCTATCTTGGTATTGCAGACCCCCCAGTCCTCTAATAACCTTGGTCGCTCTTCTCTGCACCCGCTCTAGTTTAGCTATGTCTTTCTTATCCACCGGAGACCAGAACTGTGCACAGTATTCTAAGTGTGGTCGAACTAGTGACTTGTATAGAGGTAAAATTATGTTCTCCTCATGAGCATCTATGCCTCTTTTAATGCATCCTATTTTATTTGCCTTTGTAGCAGCTGCCTGACACTGGCCACTGAATATGAGTTTGTCATCCACCCATACACCCAGGTCTTTTTCATTGACTGTTTTGCCCAGAGTTTTGGAATTAAGCACATAATTATACCTCTTATTACTTCTGCCCAAGTGCATGACCTTACATTTATCCCCATTAAAGCTCATTTGCCATTTATCAGCCCAAGCTTCTAGTTTACATAGATCATCCTGTAATATAAAATTGTCGTCCTCTGTATAGATTACCCTGCAGAGTTTAGTGTCATCTGCAAATATTGAAATTCTGCTCTGTATGCCCCCTACAAGGTCATTATTATACATGTTAAAAAGAAGAGGGCCCAACACTGACCCCTGTGGTACCCCACTGCTAACCACGACGCAGACCGAGTGTGTTAAAGGAGCATCATGCTGTCCTCTCTCAGAAGAGATGCTTTAGCGGGCTCTCCATTTGTAAAAATGGCATATAACTTCTTGCTAAACAGCATGTAAATCACATGACATCTGTCAAGCAGACATTGGTGACTGTTGGCGCTAACCAGGTCCCTGGAACTAGGTGCACACTAGTTATCACTGTTCCCCGATTACTCATGAAGGTGGAGATGTCAGGTTCACGTGCATTGCTATGTTCCTATATCAACCCTTATCTGTCCCCTACCCAACTCAGGGAGGTGGGAAGCCAAAGTGTATAGGAAAACACTAACCAGACAAACAAGGGAAGACTGGCAGTGATAAATGAAAATCATACAAAATACACACACAAAACAACAAAGTGGAACACAGGGGAGTAGAAGGAAGGCGAAACCACACAGGAGGGGATGAGGATGTGCACACAAACAAAACTCCAAGCAACAACCTACTGAACAATCTCTAAACGCCAACCACGAAGTCCACCTCCAACTCCAAATCAAGCAGTAAGAACTAACACTCGAAATTCCAAATTGCCAGTTGTGAGCATATATAGTAGAGGCACGTGGCAAACACTGAACAGCTAAGACAATTCAGGTAGGAAAGCTCCAGGAACTTCACAGATTAACCCTTGCACTGCCAGCAAGGAAAAAAACGGCACTGTTTAATAAGATACTGAAGTACTTCTAAACATCTTTCCTTAAAAGCACCACTCCAGCGTTTTTTACAGTGCTGGAGTGGCACTTTAACTGTAGGCCCAGTCATACTCACCCTCTGACGTCTTCACAGGTTTTGCAGCTAGTCCTTAGGTGCCATCTTGTTTGCGCAACTTCTGACTGTCTGGAAGTCAGAAGCTACCTCACAAGCGCTCAATGCAAGTCTATGAGAGCCAGAACGAGGCTTTCAGAAATATGTATTGGATATCGACTTTTTTTTTTTTTTTTTTTTTTTTTAAATGGTTTGCTTAAAAATGGCACTGGCTGCACCTGCGCAGTAGCAGTTATCGGTGATTTGATGGCGCCAACAGCGCAGAAGCAGCCATCTTGCTAGAGATTTTTTTTAAAAAACCCCTTCTCCAAGGTGGCGCCGCCGATGCCTGCCATCTTGGAGGAGGAAATTATTTTTGTGTTCACCGTTTAGGAATATTAAAATAAATAAAAACTTGTTTAGGAAATAATGCAGAACTGGAGCCACGAAAAAAAAACAGGAAGAAATGTACAGAAATAACATGATTCAAACAATTTTAACAAATTGCACGCCGGTCCTGATAAAGAGTGCTGGAGCAAGCAAATTCAACAACAGGTCAGAGACAGTACGTTTCAGTAATAATTCAAACCAACCAGAGGCATAGCTAGGGTTTTGGTTCGGGGGGGGGGGGGAGGGCGAAACTTCTGAGTGGGCCCCTAACCAGGTAACCTTGATTACAACTCGGTGACGCACCCTAATAGTGGAGGAGAACCTCAGCAGATGACAGCGCTATTACTGAAGATAATCTCTATATAAACACCAATATATTACCGCCATATGGTCAGTGGTAGATACCAGCCCTACAGAACATAAAACAGTTCACTGCACAGATAATGACTTACCGCTGACGTGCTTTCTGATGGAATCGTTCATTTTTCTCGTCTTTTCCATCTGGCCCAGACCGACATGACAACTTCTTCCAGCTACAACTCGTCTGCAGAGAAAACAACAAAGACACATTTCACTTCTCACATTCCAGCCCCATCACCATCTATTCCCAACCTGCACAAACTCCTCATCCTGCTTATACCTCAATACTGAGCCGCTGCTGCCGTATGTGTCCCTATTACTGCCCCTGATACCCCAATCCTGAGCCGCTGCTGCCGTATGTGTCCCTATTACTGTCCCTGATACCCCAATCCTGAGCCGCTGCTGCCGTATGTGTCCCTATTACTGCCCCTGATACCACAATACTGAGCCGCTGCTGCCGTATGTGTCCCTATTACTGCCCCTGCTGTGTGGTTCTCTGTGCCCTCCAAATTCTAAAGCAACTCTCTAAAATATAGTAATGCCAGGTGCAAGTGCCCTAGAAAACTGTGCCCATATTTTGCCCCTAGAAAGTAATAATGCCCTGTGTGCCCCACAGTAACCCGAGTTCCCCTATAACAATAAGTGCCCACTTTACATTTAATAAAGTCCCGAGTCTCCCCCCTGTACAGCTCCCCTATACATAGAATGATGCTATCTTATACACCGTATAATGCCCCCTCACTGTATAGTACCACCCACACAGTATACTGACTCCTTAGTAGCCCCCAAACTGTTTGATGGCTCCAACAATGTATAATGAACCCCACACTGTAGTCTCCATACTGTATGATGGCCCCCTAGAAAGCCTCCATATACAATAGCATAATGCACCAAATAGCCCACAATATAGTATAATGCACTCCCCATAGGCAGACCATAGCATACGGCAGCCCCCATAGGCAGACCCTGTAATAAGGCAGCACCCCCATAGGCAGACCCTGTAATAAGGCAGCAGACCCTGTAATAAGGCATCCCCCTTAGTTAGACCCTGTAGTAAGGCAGCACCCCCACAGTCAGACCCTGTAATAAAGCAGCCCCTATAGGCAGACCCTGTAATATGGCAGCAGCACCCATTAAAAAAACAAAAAAAAAAAAACCTCTCTTCTTCCTGGTTCCTGCGCTGCTCTCACTGATCTCCTGACAGCGGGCGCCAGGCAGTGACGTCATCACACCCGCTGTCAGTGTCGGTGACGTCAGACACTGACACTGACAGGGGAATGATGGGAGAAGGAGCGCAGCGCTCCTTCTCCCATCGATGCGATCAGCTGTGTCGGTTTAATGCCGGAACAGCTGATCTTCCGGTGATGGCACCGGGCCCCCCGCCTGCTCAGGGGCCCCATAGCAGGAAGATCGATTCTCCCTGCTCTGCCGCAGAATGTAGCTGTATCGGCGCGCTGCGTGCCAATAGTTACAGTAGCGTAGCTCCAGGTGGGCCCTTGCCCCCCTCAGAGCTCCGGGGCGCCCGCACCCTCTGCCCCATTACCTACGCTACTGACAACTTTTGGTACAAATTTTGGGTTTGTTGGCCGCACTCAGTCATGCCCCTGCTTGACCAAACTACGTCCACATTTTAAAAAGTTGCCAGGATGGACTTAAAATCTCAACATTTTGCAGAATTATGAGCTGTGCAAAACTTTGAAAACATTTCAAGCAGGTGTACACCAGAAAACTTGGGAACACTGCTTGATGAATCAGGGGCAATGTGTATTGGTAAGTTTTGGGGTTTGTTTTTTTCATAATTCATAAACAGTATTTTTGTAGACAGAAAAGGAAGCAGAGGTGTCCAGCAGTCACTCGCACTAATGCGATAAGTACGAGTAAAGCCCTGAACAGTTCTGCCTTTTTTATATAATACATGTTTAACACTCGGACAATTTTTTACTACAAGGAAAAACAGTTAACCATAAATTATCAGAACAGCAACCATATTTACTTAAGTATGCCGCATTAACCTTACATCCTAGCGGCTGTAAGTATCCGGCTCCATGTATCTCTCTACTAAGTGGCAAATAGGAGAGCAGCTTTCCAAAGGCCAAAAACAGGAAATTTGATGACATTGTTCAGTGAGCACACGTCAGTAAAGAGTCATCCACAGTGTAAATAACTTCCTCAAAGAAAAGGACAAGTGAGAGAGAACTGCAGGAATCCTCGGCTATCTGCTATACTTCCAGAAAAAAAAGGAGATGCAAAATTATATTTGCAGAGGCTTCATTAAAACTGCATTTGATCATGGGGATGACTAGCATATAGGCAATGTAGGATATAAACAAAAAACCTTAACAACCAGAGGTATTTTTGGTTTTGCATTTTAATTTTTTTTGCTCCCCTTCTTCCCAGAGCCAAACAGCTCTGCAAAAGCTCAGCCTGTGTGAGTGAACACATCACCAAGCAGAGCGAACTCCTGGCACCCCGCAGCATTATACGGTGGTGCAGTCGCCCTCGGCAACCATTTACGGACTGTCCTGTTTCCCAGCTGTGATTCGGTGGATATCGTCATTTTGTTTGCAAGTTTTGGGACAGTAACCATTTACGGTAACTATCAGGGGAATTTTTGGTTTTGCATTTTCATTTTTTGCTCCCCTTTTTCCCCAGAGCCATAACTTTTTTATTTTTTAGTCAAAATGGCCATGTTATGGCTTGTTTTTTGCGGAATGAGTTGTACTTTTGAACAACACCATTGGTTTTACCATGTCGTGTAATAGAAAACGGGAAAAAATTCCAAGTGCGGTGAAATTGCAAAAAAGTGCTATCCCACACTGGTTGTTTGGCTTTTTTGCTAGGTTGACTAAATGCTAAATCTGACCTGCCATTATGATTCTCCAGGTCATTACGAGTTCATGTCTAGCGTCTTTATTATCTAAGAGGTGAAAAAAGCCAGTTTGTAAAAAAAAAAAAAAAATGCAATTTTCCGACACCCGCAGCGTCTATTTTTCATTGTCTCGGGTTGGGCGAGTATTTTTTGCGCACCAAGCGGATTTTAATGATACCATTTTGGTGCAGATATGATCTTTTGATCACCCATTATTGCATTTAATGTAATGTCGCGTCGACAAAAAAAAATGTAATTCTGGAGTCTTGACTTTTTTTTCCCCTCGCTACGCCATTAAGCCATCAGGTTAATCTTTTTTTTATTGATAGATCGGGCGATTCTGAACACGGCGATACCAAATATGTGTAGGTTTGATTTTATTTTTTATTGTTTTATTGTTTTATTTTGAATGGGGTCAAAGGGGGGTGATTTAAACTTTTATCTATTTTTTAAAAACTTTTTTTTTTTTTTTTACTTTTTGCATGCTTCAATAGTCTCCATGGGAGACTAGAAGCTGCCATAACCCGATCGCCTCTGCTACATACAGACGATGATCAGATAGCCTGTATGTAGCAGAATGAATCACTTGCTATGAACGCTGACCACTGGGCGGTGGTCATAGCAATCTGGCAGTGTCAATCAAAGAGGTCTGCAAGAGACCTCTGGTTGTCATGTAAACCAAACAGTGACCCGCAAACACAGATGGAAGATTTCCGGTGTTCTTGACGGGAGCGCATGTTAAATGCAGCGGAAAGATCACGATTCCTCCCGCAGCTGTTAGCGCCACATAGCTTTTCAAAACAGCTGACATGTGCGGGAAAAGATGTGGTCTCACCGCTGGAGCCCACAACAAAGGAAGGGTGTCCAACAACGGCGTACTATTATGACGTGTCGCAAAGGGGTTAAAGGGAACCGGTCAGCAAGATTGTGCACAATAACCTACAGACAGTGTCAGCTCAACGTCATTATACTGATTAAAATGATACCTTGGTAGATGAAATCTGTCTTGTGGTTGTTGTGTAATCTTTATTTTATATTCTGTAGGGCGGCGTGTGTGTGTTTGTGTGTGTGTGTGTGTGGGGGGGGGGGGGGTCTTCATGTGGTGCTCTGCCCCTTAGTTTACATAATTATTATATTGATAGATATGCCTCGGAGCACGGGCATATCATTAACTCAAAATCGAAAATAAACAATAAACAACAACCACAAGACGCATTTCATCAACCAAGGTATCATTTTAATTAGTATAACGGCGCTGACCTGACACTGTTACTGGGCACAATCCTGCTGACAGGTTCCCTTTAAATTATAGCTTGAAAAGGGAAGAATATTTTCTGTATCGTTTCAATAACTGCAGCGTGTTCCCATAAGGCTGCTTTCACACTAGTCCGTCGGTACGGGCAGTCGCACACCGTCAGCCCGACGTACAGTGTGTTAATGTAGCACAACGTGGGCAGCGGATGCAGTTTTACAAAGCATCCGCTGCCCATTGTGAGTTCTGGGGAGGAGGGGGCGGAGTTTCGGCTGCACATGCGCGGTCGAAAATGGCGGACTCGACGCACAAAAAAGTTACATGTAACTTTTTGTGCCGAGGGTCCGCCAAAACACGACGCATCCATCGCACGATGCATCCGTCGCACGACGGATGCGATGTGTGGCCATACGTCGCAATGCGTCGCTAATGCAAGTCTATGGAGAAAAAACCGCATCCTGTGGGCAACTTTGCAGGATGCTTTTTTCTCCAAAACGACGCATTGCGACGTACAGCAAACAACGCTAGTGTGAAAGTAGCCTAATCTGTACAGGGAATGTACTCAGATTCTTCTGCCCAAGGTCAATGATCTGATTTCCCTCAAGCACATACAAACTCACGTACTACAGTCAGTTTCATGGGAAGCCAATTAGCCTGGGCATGTTTTGGATATATAGTACAGGATGTACAATTTCCCAGAAACTTTGTTTCTTACATAATTTGTTTGTTGTAGCCAGTTACAAACCAAAATCACTATTCTTTATCTATACTTCTATTATTTTGCACACATCATTGAGCCTTTACAAATCAATTCTCCAAATATATATAATGGAGCAGGTCCGAATAACAGTTAAGGGAGAGAAGCCTATAATCTAACAAGCTATTCCTATAAAGATAAATGCACACAGATAAAGCCTAATATATAAACGGTGCTCCAATTAAATTTGTTGGAAAAAAATAAATAAATAAATAAATAAAGGGAACACTTGAATAACAGAATATAACTTCTGTGAAATCAAACCGTCCACTTAGCCACTTAGGATGCAACACTGTTTGACAATCAATTTCACATGCTGTTGTGCAAATGGTTTTTTCAAATGCTGTTGTGACAACAGATGGAAATTATTGGCAATTATCAAGACACACTCGATAAAGGAGTGGTTCTGCAGGTGGGGACTAGGACTACATCTCAGTACCAATGCTTTCTGGCTGATGTTTGTGTCACTTTTGAATGTTGGTTGTGCTTTCACACGTGGTAGCATGAGACGGACTCTACAACCCACACAAGTGGCTCAGGTAGTGCATCTCATCCAGGATGGCACATCAATGCGAGCTGTGGCAAGAAAGTTTGCGGTGTCTGTCAGCGTAAAGTCCAGAGGCGCTACCAGGAGACAGGCCAGTACACCAGGAGATGTTGGGGGGGATGGCCATAGGAGGCCAACAACCCAGCAGCTGGACCACTACCTCAGCCTTTGTGCAAAGAGGAACAGGAGGAGCACTGCTAGAGCCCTGCAAAATGACCTCCAGAAGCCAAAAATGTGCATGTCTGCACAAATGGTTAGAAACCGACTCCATGAGGATGGTCTGAGTGCCCGACGTCCACAGATGGGGGTTGTGCTCACAGCCCAACACCGTGCAGGACGCTTGGCATTTGCCACAGAACACCAGGATTGGCAAATTCTCCACTGATGCTCTTCGCTCTTTTCAGATGAAAGCAGGTTCACACTGAGCACATGTGACAGAGTCCGGAGACGCCGTGGAGAGCGATCTGCTGCCTACAACATCCTTCAGCATGACCAGCTTGGCAGTGGGTCAGTAATGGTGTGGGGTGGCATTTCTTTGGAGGGCCGCACAGCCCTCCGTGTGCTCGTCAGAGGTAGCCTGACTGCCATTAGGTACCGAGATGAGATCCTCACACCCCTTGTGAGAGCATATGCTGGTGTGGTTGGCCCTGGGTTCCTTCTAATGCAGGACAATGCCAGACCTGGCTGGAGTGTCAGCAGTTCCTGCAAGATGAAGGCATTGAAGCTATGGACTAGTCCGCCCGTTCCCCAGACCTGAATCCGATTGAAAACATCTGGGACACTGTCTCGCACCATCCACCAACGTCAGGTTGCACCACAGACTGTCCAGGACTTGGCGGATGCTTTAGTCCAAGTCTGGGAGGAGATCCCTCAGGAGACCATCCGCCGCCTCATCAGGAGCATGCCCAGGCGTTGTAGGGAGGTCATACAGGCACGTGGAGGCCACACACACACACACACTACTGTGCATCATTTCCTTGTCTTGAGGAATTTCCACTGAAGTTGGATTAGCCTGTAACTTAATTTTCCACTTTGATTTTGAGCATCATTCCAACTCCAGACCTCTGTGGGAAATTAGTTGTGATTTCCGTTGATAATTTTTTGGTTTTATTGTTCTCAACACATTCCACTTGTTACGAAACTGCAGCACAGAACTAGGAGAGATGGTGGAAAGCTGACCCTGCACTAAGACTTGGCTGAAACGATGGAGTGGGCGACCCATTCCTTGCGAATAGACCCACCAACGATCCTAGTCTAAACTCAGCGAAGAACTATAGATAAGGGGAAGGTCGTCCCTAAAAGATCTAAGGACTAGGTACAAAAAAAACAGATCACCTCCTAATAGGAAACACAGAGAAGGCTGCAGAAACAAACTGAAAAAAACAAAAGATAGCAGAACCAGAGATCCCATAACTGCAAAATAAACACAGAAAGCTGTCTAAGCACCTAGCCAGAACCCTAGCGGATTTAGGCTATGTGGCACACGATGCGGAATTGCTGCGGATCGAACCGCTGCAGATCCGCACTGTGATGTCCAGTATAAAAAAAAAAAAAAAAAAAAAAAAAAAAAAAGCTGTGCAGACAGTGCAGAAAAATCAGTGCGGAATTGCTGCGGATTTCAAATAAGTGCATGTCACTTGTGCGGATCTGCAGCGGTTCTGCACCCCTCCATGTTAAAATTCTGCAGTGGCCCAAAACCACTGAAAATCTGCACAAAATCCACATCAATTCCGCATAAAAAAACGCAGCAAATCCGCAGCTGTGGATTCTGCCAGGAGATGAGGATTTTGTGCAGAAAATTCTGCACCTCTTTTCCTACGTGTGCACATACCCTAACACTTGTCCAGCAAGGAATGGGAGGCAGGTGCTGGGTAATAAAGGGTGATACAATCACCAGACCAAGACAACCGAGCACCAGGGGAAAAAGACCAGCAGCCAGAAAACCACAACAAGATGGCGGATGGTCAAAACAAAACACCACTATGTAATGAATAAAGATTCACAACTGGAATATTTCATTCAGTGATAACTAGGATGCAGGATTTTAGTGTTCCCTTCAGTGTCTATTCCATTTGCACAACAGCATGTGAAATTGTCAGACAGTGTGGCTTCCTAAGTGGACAGTTTGATTTCACAGAAGTTTAATTTACTTGGAGTTATATTCTGTTGTTTAACCCCTATCTGACCTCGGACGGGATAGTACATCCGAGGTCAGATCCCCTGCTTTGATGCAGGGCTTCGCGGTGAGCCCGCATCAAAGCCGGGACATGTCAGCTGTTTTGAACAGCTGACATGTGCCCGTAATAGGCGCGAGCAGAATCGCGATCTGCCCGCACCTATTAACTAGTTAAATGCCGCTGTCAAACGCAGACAGCGGCATTTAACTACCACTTCCGGCCGGGGGGCCGGAAATTACGTAATCGCCGACCCCCGTCACATGATCGGGGGTCGGCGATGCGTCTCCATTGTAACCATAGAGGTCCTTGAGACCTCTATGGTTACTGATCGCCGGTGGCTGTGAGCGCCACCCTGTGGTCGGCGCTCACAGCACACCCGATTTTCAGCTACATAGCAGCGATCAGCAGATCGCTGCTATGTAGCAGAGCCGATCGTGCTGTGCCTGCTTCTAGCCTCTCATGGAGGCTATTGAAGCATGGCAAAAGTAAAAAAAAAAAAGTTGAAAAAAAATGTTAAAAAAAAAAAAAAAAAATATAAAAGTTTAAATCACCCCCCTTTCGCCCCAATCAAAATAAATCAATAAAAAAAATATAAAATCTACGCATATTTGGTATCGCCGCACTCAGAATCGCCCGATCTATCAACTAAAAAAAAGCATTAACCTGATCGCTAAACAGCGTAGCGGGAAAAAAATTCAAAACGCCAGAATTACGTTTTTTTTGGTCGCCGCGATATTGCATTAAAATGCAATAACGGGCGATCAAAAGAACGTATCTGCACCGAAATGCTATCATTAAAAACGTCATCGCAGGCACGCAAAAAATAAGCCCTCAACCGACCCCAGATCACGAAAAATGGAGACGCTACGGGTATCGGAAAATGGCGCAACTTTTTTTTATTTATTTTTTTTTAAGCAAAGTTTGGAATTTTTTTTCACCACTTGGATAAAAAATAACCTAGTCATGTTAGGTGTCTATGAACTCGTACGGACCTGGAGAATCATAACGGCAGGTCAGTTTTAGCATTTAGTGAACCTAGCAAAAAAGCCAAACAAAAAACAAGTGTGGGATTGCACTTTTTTTGCAATTTCATCGCACTTGGAATTTTTTTCCCGTTTTCTAGTACACAACATGCTAAAACCAATGACGTCGTTCAAAAGTACAACTCGTCCCGCAAAAAATAAGCCCTCACATGGCCAAATTGACGGAAAAATAAAAAAGTTATGGCTCTGGGAAGGAGGGGAGTGAAAAACGAACACGGAAAAACGAAAAATCCCAAGGTCATGAAGGGGTTAAGTGTTCCCTTTATTTTTTGAGCAGTGATAGATTATATATAGATAGATACACAACAAAAATAGACTTTAAAACTGAATAGCAAAAACAAGGAACAATGAAAGCAAAGAGGCTGCTGAGTACATGGCAGCAGGTTTTCTACAGGTTCGTGTCAGTCCTCCGTACTCATGAGCCTGTATAACCCCGCCCCCAGTACTGATTGGAAGCTTTCTGCCTATGCACACAGAAAGCTGCCAATCAGTGTTGCGGCAGGGCTATACAGAGCTCAGCATTCAGGGAACTGGTAGATCTGCTGCAGAAAAATCAATTATTTTATCAAAATGATAGCCAGTAGCCCAGTAAAAAACACATCGGAAAAATCAGGATCTCTGCCTCGACATCATGTTGCTCTCACATTAGGTGGCAAAAACCTAAAGACAGATTCCCTTTATTACTTGTAAATCTGAAAGAAACCCACCTAAACCAAACAAGACATATCAACCAATACTAACGATTTCCAAAATATTCTAGACAAACCCAAGAATAAGAAAATAATCTTGTAAAGTTGGTTCAAATAATGGGGTATACGTAAGCAGTACAATCATATTCTATTATGTGATAGCTAATTATGTGATAGCTAAACAGCCATCACACAGCTTTCTGATATGCTTGATCCACCATATAGTCAAGAGATGAATAGTATTTCTAGATGAAACTACACTCCTATTGAAACTTCAATTAGTGCTAGTTCTACAGCAAACCATGTGTGTGTATAATATACACACATATATATATATACACATATACACATATATACACATATATACACATATATATATATATATATATATATATATATATATATATATATATATATATATATATATACACACACACACATATACAGTTAGGGCCAGAAATATTTGGACAGTGACACAATTTTCGCGAGTTGGGCTCTGCATGCCACCACATTGGATTTGAAATGAAACCTCTACAACAGAATTCAAGTGCAGATTGTAACGCTTAATTTGAAGGGTTGAACAAAAATATCTGATAGAAAATGTAGGAATTGTACACATTTCTTTACAAACACTCCACATTTTAGGAGGTCAAAAGTAATTGGACAAATAAACATAACCCAAACAAAATATTTTTATTTTCAATATTTTGTTGCAAATCCTTTGGAGGCAATCACTGCCTTAAGTCTGGAACCCATGGACATCACCAAACGCTGGGTTTCCTCCTTAATGCTTTGCCAGGCCTTTACAGCCGCAGCCTTCAGGTCTTGCTTGTTTGTGGGTCTTTCCGTCTTAAGTCTGGATTTGAGCAAGTGAAATGCATGCTCAATTGGGTTTAGATCTGGAGATTGACTTGGCCATTGCAGAATGTTCCACTTTTTGGCACTCATGAACTCCTGGGTAGCTTTGGCTGTATGCTTGGGGTCATTGTCCATCTGTACTATGAAGCGCCGTCCAATCAACTTTGCAGCATTTGGCTGAATCTGGGCTGAAAGTATATATCGGTACACTTCAGAATTCATCCGGCTACCCTTGTCTGCTCTTATGTCATCAATAAACACAAGTGACCCAGTGCCATTGAAAGCCATGCATGCCCATGCCATCACGTTGCCTCCACCATGTTTTACAGAGGATGTGGTGTGCCTTGGATCATGTGCCGTTCCCTTTCTTCTCCAAACTTTTTTCTTCCCATCATTCTGGTACAGGTTGATCTTTGTCTCATCTGTCCATAGAATACTTTTCCAGAACTGAGCTGGCTTCTTGAGGTGTTTTTCTGCAAATTTAACTCTGGCCTGTATTTTTGGTATTGATGAATGGTTTGCATCTAGATGTGAACCCTTTGTATTTACTGTCATGGAGTCTTCTCTTTACTGTTGACTTAGAGACAGATACACCTACTTCACTGAGAGTGTTCTGGACTTCAGTTGATGTTGTGAACGGGTTCTTCTTCACCAAATTAAGTATGCGGCGATCATCCACCACTGTTGTCATCCGTGGACGCCCAGGCCTTTTTGAGTTCCCAAGCTCACCAGTCAATTCCTTTTTTCTCAGAATGTACCCAACTGTTGATTTTGCTACTCCAAGCATGTCTGCTATCTCTCTGATGGATTTTTTCTTTTTTTTCAGCCTCAGGATGTTCTGCTTCACCTCAATTGAGAGTTCCTTTGACCGCATGTTGTCTGCTCACAGCAACAGCTTCCAAATGCAAAACCACACACCTGGAATCCACCCCTGACCTTTTAACTACTTCATTGCTTACAGGTTAACGAGGGAGACGCCTTCAGAGTTAATTGCAGCCCTTAGAGTCCATTGTCCAATTACTTTTGGTCCCTTGAAAAAGAGGACGCTATGCATTACAGAGCTATGATTCCTAAACCCTTTCTCCGATTTGGATGTGGAAACTATCATATTGCAGCTGGGAGTGTGCACTTTCAGCCCATATTATATATATATATATATATATATATATATATATATATATATATATATATATATATATATAATTGTATTTCTGAACATGTTTTTGTAAACAGCTAAAACAACAAAACTTGTGTCACTGTCCAAATATATTTCTGTCTGGCCCTAACTGTATATACATACATATACACACACACATACATATATATATATATATATATACATATACATATATATATACATATACATATATACACACACACACACACACACTCACATACATTATATACAGGACCACGAAGGCTACTTCTACAGGTGGGTGCAGGTCATGGGTGCAAGTTGTGTAATAGTTACGTAAATGTATTAAAGCTGCATGCACAGCGAGTTGCATGACTTGAAATTGAATACTTTAGTTCTACAAAAATGATGTATGAGAATTATAAATGATTGATACATACACTATTATGATGGTGGATCCAACTAATTTCTGTGGACAAACCCCCAAAGAAACCAGGCTTTTATTTATCGCAAAAAAAAAAAAAAAAAAAAATCTTTATTGATATCCAATATACTGAAAAACTGTACGTGTTCTTGGAAGATGCACAGGAGTCTTTGGGGGCCGTTAGGAATAGTATTACCGTATATACTCGAGTATAAGCCGAGATTTTCAGCCCAAATTTTTGGGCTGAAAGTGCCCCCCTCGGCTTATACTCGAGTCACGGTAGCGGTGGGGTCGGCAGGTGAGGGGGTGAGGGCGCTGAGGTATACTTACCTAGTCCCAGCGATCCTCGCGCTGTCCCTGCCTTCCTCCCCGTCTTCTGTGCTGCAGCTTCTTCCCCTCTTCAGCGGTCACGTGGGACCGCTCATTAGAGGTATGAATAAGCGGCTCCACCTCCCATAGGGGCGGAGCCGCCTATTCATTTCTCTAATCAGCGGTGCCGGTGACCGCTGACAGGAAGAGGCTGCAGCACAGAAGACGGGGAGGAAGGCAGGGACAGCGCGAGGATCGCTGGGACTAGGTAAGTATGTTATATTCACCTGTCCGCGTTCCAGCCGCCGGGCGTCGCTCCATCTTCCCGGCGTCTGCGCTCTGACTGTTCAGGCAGAGGGCGCGATGACGCATATAGTGTGCGCGGCGCCCTCTGCCTGATCAGTCAGAGCAGAGACGCCGGGAAGATGGAGGCGCCGGGACCGGACGCTGGGAGCTGCAATCAAGGGAGGCGAGTATGTGGTTTTTTTTTTTTTTATTGCAGCAGCAGCAGCGGCAGCACAGATTTATGTGCAGCATCTATGGGGGCAGTATGAACGGCACACAGCACTATATGGGGGCAGTATGAACGGCACACAGCACTATATGGGGGCAGTATGAACGGCACACAGCACTATATGGGGGCAGTATGAACGGCACACAGCACTATATGGGGGCAGTATGAACGGCACACAGCACTATATGGGGGCAGTATGAACGGCACACAGCACTATATGGGGCAGTATGAACGGCACACAGCACTATATGGGGGCAGTATGAACGGCACACAGCACTATATGGGGGCAGTATGAACGGCACACAGCACTATATGGGGGCAGTATGAACGGCACACAGCACTATATGGGGGCAGTATGAACGGCACACAGCACTATATGGGGGCAGTATGAACGGCACACAGCACTATATGGGGGCAGTATGAACGGCACACAGCACTATATGAGGCATCTGTGCAGCATCTATGGGGGCAGTATGAACGGCACACAGCACTATATGGGGGCAGTATGAACGGCACAGCACTATATGGGGCATCTGTGCAGCATCTATGGGGGCAGTATGAACGGCACACAGCACTATATGGGGCATCTGTGCAGCATCTATGGGGGCAGTATGAACGGCACACAGCACTATATGGGGCATCTGTGCAGTATCTATGGGGCAATATGAACGGTGCAGAGCACTATATGGCACAGCTATGGGGAAATAATGATCTATTTTTATTTTTGAAATTCACCGGTAAATGCTACATTTCCACCCTAGGCTTATACTCGAGTCAATAAGTTTTCCCAGTTTTTTGTGGCAAAATTAGGGGGGGTCGGCTTATACTCGGGTCGGCTTATACTCGAGTATATACGGTACTTAATTTGGGGCTCTTTCCAGATTATCTATTAATTGGGATAAGTCTGTGTTGTTGCCCATGGACGCGGCGGCTCCTCTGACACTAGACCCTGGGGTTCCCCTAAGAGTGGTACATGAGTTTAAATATCTTGGCATCGTGGTTTCGGACAAAATAAGAGGACTATGCGCGGCTCAACCTGACTCCTTTGCTTGGGAAGTTCCAGCAGATGATTGGGGCCTGGAAGAAGCCATTTGTCAGTCGCAGGTAGAGCCAATTTGATCAAAATGATACTTATACCTCAGCTCCTAAACATATTGCATAATGCTCCAGTGTGGCTTCCCTTAAGAGTAAATTTTATAGGATCAATACTCTATTTAGGGAGTTAATTTGGAAGGGTGGCCTGGCAGGCAACAAATTGGAACATCTGCTAAGGGCGAAGGATGAGGGTGGCCTGGCAGTCCCCAATCCATGGATTTACTATATAGCATCTCAATGCCAGCATATGGTAGGTTGGGGGGGAACCGGAACAGAGCGCTGAAGCAGGGATAATCATTGAACACGCGGTAGGGAAAGGCCCATTGCTAGCCAGTCTGGAAGCAGGCAGATTCAGAATTAACCCCAAACAATTCCCAACAATAGCTATGATGGGGAAAGAATGGCAGAAAATTAAGCATTGGAGGGGAGTAACGGAATCTACGAGATAAACGCCAATTTGGTTTGATCCTAGATTGGCTGAGCTTATGAGATTGCGGGGGTTCAGTCAGTGGAGGCGCATTGGCATTTGGTTCGTGTCTCAGTTTCTTGATGGGGATGTTATTAAAACATTCGAGACACTTAGGAATGAGTTTCCTTTGTCCCAGAAGATGTTTTCAGTACCTGCAGTTGAGACATGCCCTAAACCAGGGGTCCCCAACTCCAGTCCTCAAGCCCCACCAACAGGTCATGTTTTCAGGATTTCCTTTGCAATGCACAGGTGATGCAATTATTACCTGGGCAAGACTAAGGAAATCCTGAAAACATGACATGTTGGTGGGCCTTGAGAACTGGAGTTGGGGACCCCTGCCCTAAACTGTCAAAATGAGGGGTCACGCATGATTCCGCAGTCAGATAGCATGTCAAACCTTATTGGGCCTCGAAGGAGTAAGAGGGGGTTCATTACCTTGATGTACAGGGGTCTGATGGATACCTTTTCATTGAAGCACACGTTAAGGATTAATGAGAAATGGGTGGCGGATGTGGGCCCCTTGTTGGAGTCCCAGTGGGAGTCCATACTTCAATATATCCCCAGGGATTCCCCGAGTGATGCTAAGTGGGTGTCTCAGCTATACCTGGTGTATAGGACCCCTGTATGGATGATGAAGGCAGGACATAGGTGACTCAAAATGCCCCAGGTGTGGTGAGGAAGGCGCTGATCTGTTTCATATTATGTGGTCTTGTGCTCGCCTCCAACCCTTTTGGGTGAAGGTGTGCAGCGCCCCAGAGTCCTGGTCATTGCAGTAATGTCGCTCTGCCACTAAGGAGAGCGATGTTATGTCGGATTGCACTAAAGGAGTTCATTTGACCAGGTATCACAGTCACACATTACACTTCACACCCCGGCTACCAGGGGGAACAAAAGGCACTATGTACTAGGCCACTCCTCACACTCTGGTAAAACTGGGGGTTGGATAGAAAGTTAGTGAGAACGCAGCCTGGGAGAGCTCCAGGGAGGACCTGTCAGAAATGGGAACCTGGCAGGTACCTAGAAGAAAGGACAGATTGTTACGGAGCCGCGCCTGCACTACCTTGCGGCGGCATCTCAAGGAAGGACACAAAGCGAAGGATATTGTGGACAAGTGAGAAGTGGGATCATAGTACGAAGGAGATCGAACCAGAAGGAGTCGTGCCCAGAGATTGACAACATCCTTCTGAGGTGCATAGCCGGTGGCCGGAGCACCGAGGAAGTAACAGACTCCACGCATTTCTTCAAACAGCGGCAGGACAGTTAATTACAGGTTGGCTGTCTGACTTAAATCACCTAACCGGACATAGGAGGCAATCGTGGGAGAGGGGCGTCTCTAGGGTCCCAGAATAACTCCAGACCTACCTGTCACACGGGTGCGTCCTAGAAATATTATCTGGGGGACGGAGAGAGAAAGAACAGATACGACAGTTGTGAGGACTATCCCGTGGTGCTTAGCAGGGAAAGACTACAACACACAGGCGCTAGAAGGTAGACACTGATTCCCACCTGCAAAGGGAGCTCTGGATGTGCCTTCGGACCGGCCGGACTCAGTCAGCCCTGTTAGCAGTGCTTTGGATTGCAGACCCCGAAGCCTTCAGTAAAAAGGTAAAGAGACTGCAACCCTGTGTCCTCGTTATTCCTCGCACCTTGCACCACGTACCATCACCTTTCATTGGACGCCCCTTAGCAGGGTCGCGGACCGGGTCCAGCCACCGTGACAACCCCGGACCGAGTACCCCGCGGCCCTGTGTCTGGGGGCGCTCCAGGTGCTTAACTTGATCCAGGAGGTGATGAGTAGATGTGGTGAGTAACCTGCTGACTTGCCTTTTGGGCTGTATGGATGATATTGCTACGGATTAATGTGGAAGGCTGACAATCACAAGATTGTTGCATGCTGTGAGAAAGCTTATTGCGATGCACTGGTTGGATAAAAAAAACGGCAGGGAAAAAGGAATTTATCAACAAGATAAATTTTATTGTCCTTATGAAAAGGAATATATACAGCAAAAGAGGTCAGAATACAACATTTCACAATGTGTGGGGCGGATGGATGGATTACCCAGGCGTGGCGTCTACTGAGTTACTGCAAAGTAGTAGGGTGTCGTTTAGTTGATTCTGGTGGGACTCCTACATGTACAGGTGTGTTTTTGTAAAGCTTGCTATCTTTCTCAAGAGGTGTTGTTGTCAGATGGTTTTATTGGATAACGGGCAAGAGATTGGGGGAGGGAGGAGAGAGCAAGTTGGTAGGGTGTAAGGGCGTTTAGTAAAATGAAAATGTATCAGGTCATGTATCTAATGTACTTGTCTGAAAATTGTATCGGACTGTGTTAATGGCGTGTCATATGCTTTAATAAAAAAAAAAAAAAAAACATGATTTAAAAAGTAATGAAGAGGAGGGCTCACGTAACCCAGAACAGGTGCTGTGGCGCTGGAAGCCAGAGTACACCGCCATTGATAAGTACTTTAGTAAATTTGCACTACATCTCATACATAACCAGGATAATTTAGGGATTTTTTTTTTTTCAATAAAGACTTCTTTAATACTATCATTCCCAATGTGGTTTGTATATTAATCGACAGGACATTATTCACAGAAGATGTTAAACTTGTAGATATGGTCCAATCTGCAACATTTACATAGCCAATGATAGGTATCAAAGAGATCTCAGAAATGGGCCGCTCTTCTTTTTCAAATATACGGTAACTTTACCTCTGAAGAAAAAGCACATTTCTAATTAAATCTAGAGTGCTTTCCCCTGTCCTTCTTGCCCCGTCATAAAAGGGGGCACATAATTAGGCCGGCGTCACACTCAGCGTATGAAAATACGGTCCGTTTTTTACGGCCGTAATACGCCACAAAATTCCAAAAATGGTAATCCGTAGGCAAGGTGTGGTCGCGTATTTTGTGCATATAATGTTGCGTATGTAATCCGTATGTCAACCGTAATGCGTTTTTTTCACGCAACCTGACAAAATGGACATTTAACGGTTTTTGAGGCTCCAATTGCTTTAAATCACCATCAGCAACCCTATTTAAGGCCTCTACAACAGGTGGCACCCTCCCATATGGCCATTTTGTGGTTGTTGCATCTGGATGAGGAGCATTTCAACGTTTATGATGCTTGCCATGCTGTTTTGAACTCCGTGGAGGCAAGCACCAGACTTCTGAGATGTCTGTGTGGCTTTTTGAGCCAATTAGCATGTCTGAGTTTCCTGATTGAGGGTTTGCCACAATTCCTTGCACCTGGAGATGTCTGGCGTATTTGACAACAGTCACACTGTTGGTCCGTGTGTAATCCGTATTTTTCTCGCCCCCATAGACTTTCACTGGCGTATTTTTTGCACAATACGGTGACAAACGCAGCATGCTGCAATTTTCTACGGCCGTAGAAGACCGTATAATACGGATCAGTAAAATACGCCAGATAGGAGCTGGGCCATAGAGAATCATTGTACCGTGTGCAATCCGTATTTTCTGCGCCTCTCCTACGTCCGTATAACTCGCTAGTGTGACGCCGGCCTTAGAACTACACAGTCTGGATGTTTCCCTTTAGAGCCTAAGAAGAACTTGTTATAAGCAGGTGGATATTTTCATGGAGAAACTACAGGCTTATTTTGGAGCTGGTGGCACTAACATGTTATGTTTTGTCCTGGTCGGACTTTCACACGCGTAGCCTATTCCATTGACTGCTAGTGTGAGATGTGTATGTGTTTCCCCTCCAACCATAGCAACAGTCCAGACAATTCCCAGCAGCGTCGGAAAAATAAATCAATGCAGATTGCAACTTAGTAATAGAAAAAGAGGATACAGGACAATGTGCTCTGACTCTGAAGTGGGGTTTTAAAGCATTTATTTACATATTCATTACTTTTTACCATTTTTCCCTTTGACACGCAAGACTTTCAAGTTCAAATCTTGTTTAGGATACAAAGCACTCACCAAGCTCTAAGCTTTTCCAGAGTAAAGTAAGAACTGGAGTTCCCAAACACAAAGCTATGAAGACTGAACATAATCATAGGAGATGGATACTATTTTAAGACGCACTGTAAACAGACTTTGTAAGAGACTCTGGAAAACCAAATTCTTTTGGGAACACAAGAAAAATGTGATGGAACAAAGAAATAAACCCATAGATCCAGGTAATTATTTTAAGGGTAAATGCTAATTCACCAAGTAGCCAGAGATGGCAATAATCCTGGTCCTTTACCGTTTCTTCCTGCAAGCAAAATTTCAAGGCAGGAGAACTGTGATCTATAAACGATTTCAGACCAGTGCCTTCATCTCCTGGGAGGTTTTAGAGCTTTGCACCATGTATCCTTTGTTACCAGTGTGAGACATGTAGTGACTGACTGTCTGCTCTCCTGATCCACATGTCTCACACTGTTAATGTCCCACTTTCATTTACAATAAGCTCTGGAGGCAGATTCTCAGGGAGAGCTAGAGTGCCGGCAAAAAAAATCTTTACACTTGCGCAGCAAAAAAAAAAAACTTTACATGTAAAATCCACATCATAATTTCACTTTTTAAAAGTGTACACAATTGGGGAGATAATAAAAAACTGTCTAATATTAAAGCTGGCTTTGCTGCAAATATCAACCAATCAATGCTCAGTTTTCACTTCTCTGGTAAAGCGAAAGCTGCACTCTGATTGGTTGTTATGTGCAGCCCAGCCAGTTTTGCTATTAGGCAGTCTTTTATTATCTCCCTCAGTTTTTTTTATTATCTCCCACAATGGGTCGAAAGAAGCTTAAAATGGAAGAGAAATCCCGTGCCTTGACTCTGCTCGAGAAGGGGGATTTGGTGATTGCTGTAGCTAGAGATCTGGGAGTGTCACGAGAAGCAATTTATCAACTGAAGCGGTCGGCGGCATCATTGCCTCCTGGGATGGTACCGCAGAGGAAGTCAGGCTCTGGCGCACCTAAGAAGACTTCACCAAGGACTGATAAGCTTCTGGAGCGTGAAGTGATGTCACATCCTTCTAGAACTGCTGTTGAACTAAAAAACAAGTAACCTATGCTCCTCCAGAACATCACAGCTAGGACAATTCGTCACCGCCTGCAGAAGCCCCTGCTCGCAATGAAGAAGAAAAGGCTTGCCTTTCGTAAGAAATATCAAGATTGGACATCTGAAGAGTGGAAGAAAGTGATGTTTAGTGATGAGAGCACTTTCAGGCTGCTCAGGGGAGGCTCAAAGGTTGTGCGTCGTCCAAGTACCGTGTCACGGTATGACCCAAAATATACAGTACTAAAGGAGGTGCTGAAGACACTGTGGGTAAACATGGACTCCACATACTTAGCCAGCCTTGCTGAATCCATGCCTAAACGACTGCAGATGGTGATAAAATGTAAGGGTGACCTGACAAATTACTAATTGTAATAAAATATCCACAATAAAACACTTGAATCCACTTGAATATTAAGATTTTGTGGTTTCATTGAACTTGTAAAGATTTTTTTTGCCGGCACTGTATGTCCCACTGACAGATCTTAACAGCTTATTTACATATAAAAAATGTGGTTTTCTCTGGAATAAAACATCAGATCGCAGATATTAAGGCATCATTTTATTCAGCTTCCTATTACCCACATGTCCATACACACCAATTGGGAGGATTGATCCTACTGACAGATTCCTTTTACGTATAATTTTAAGAAACCTTAAGGGTATGTGCACACGTTGCAGATTCTCTGCGGATCCGCAGCGTTTTTTGAGGTGCAGAAACGCTGCAGATCCGCAATTGATTTACAGTACAATGTAAATCAATGAGAAAAAAAAAATGCTGTGCACACTATGCGGAAAATCCACTGTGGAAACGCTGCGGTATAAAAGAAGTAGCATCTCAGTTCTTTTTTGTGAATCTGCAGCGTTTTTGTACCCATTCCATTATAGAAAACCGCAGGGGTAAAAACCGCAGCAAAAACGCACAAAAACCGCAGGTGCGTTTTCTGCCAGGAGAGGCAGAATCCACACCAGAAATTCCTAAGCCTAATCCGCAACGTCTGCAAATAGCCTAAAGCCACCAAATCTTTTAAGCAGTTAGATCAGAGCAGGATATTTAAAGCATTACTCCGGCGTTTGTTTTTTTTTCTCAGCACTGGAGTGACACTTTAAACCCAAGTCCCCTGCGCCTCCCATCATATACTCACCCTCCAGAGTCTTCACCGTATATTCGGCACCGCTCCGGACCAATGACGACATCCTCTGAGGGCAGCTTCTGACTGTCCGGAGGTAAGAAGCTAAATGGCAAGCTCTCAATGCAAGTCTATGAGCGCCAGAGGGAGTCCAGAAGGTGTCTCAGATCTATTTAAAAGTGACCTCCGATGCATTTCATGAAACACTGGAACTGCCAAACAGGTCACTTTTCGCTGATGACTGACTGAAGCAACATCGGGAAACGATAAAGGCGGCGAAAGCCGAGTATGAGACGAGGGGGGTGTACAGAATTATAAGGCAGCTTGTTTTCCTCAGGCAAAATGGGCCAAAAAAAGATTTACCCGACTCCAAGTGAAAAATTGTTACAAGTCTTACAGAGAACTCTTGAAATTGCTAAGATATTGGGATGTGATCACAGAACCATCAAAAGACTTTCTGAAAATACTCAACAGGGACTAAAAAAGCGGAACATTAATTGCCAAAGATTTAAGAAGAGATCCCATTATGAGAGCACTGGAGGAAATTCCAGAACTGCAACCTCCCTGGAGGACCAGAAGAACAAGGTGTTCAGTGCTCAGGGACATGGCCGAGGTGAGGGGGATGAAACCCGGCCACCACCGAACAAGACACAAACTGAAGTGTCAAGGCTCTCAGGATTCTGTTGTCCTTCTGGAAATTGACCTTACTCACTATGCTAAATTGTGCTACAAATCCACTCCTTACCACTGGAGACTGATTGTGTTTCTGAAATGGCACTCTTCCAATGTGGCCACTATTGACCCTGTGAAAGACATCTTGTTTCCTGGTTGGGCCTACGCCAAGGCCCATGGATCCCTCACTCATTGCTTGAGTTATCTCTCTAGCTGTTAGTCTAGTTCCTGTCTCCAGCTCCTGAACAGTCTTACGAAGATTGTTATTTGTCTCTGAATTGTGCCTACAACTCCCATTGCTATGCCCAAGAACCTCTACTGCCGCTTGCTGTACACCGATGGTGCTCCTCCGGCCATTAGGTTCCTGCTGTTCCACCAGTATCGTAACACTGTCTTGTTCCATGATTTATACATAAAATGATGATCTGGTCAGAATATTCGCCTACTAATTCTGCACCCACTGTATTAGCACTTCTATTTTTTAAATAATTTTTACTTTGCAGCATTTTCCACGCCTGCCTAAAACTTTTGCAAAGTGCCACATCTAAGAGAATCAGCTGAACAAGATGGCCACTTGAAGATGAGGGCTATTCTCTTCATTACAGGTGGTAACGATCTTTGCGCTTCAGAGGACGGATATAAACACTAGGAAGCAGCTTCAGATAATGGCGACCAGAGTGTTTGCAGGAATGTACTCATCAGTAGTTGGACGTGGCAATGAAGTCTGCTTTCTGAGCAGATTTTTGTATTGATAAATGCTGAGTGTTTGATTCTGTGACCTGGTTAGGACATGAAGAGCCTCCGGAGGATGAGTCCTCAGGGGGAGCACTGGACGTCATCAGACTGCTCATATGCCGCTCTGACACCATTTCAACCTGAGGGTTTCTGCCATTACTAAGCAGCAAAAAAAAAAAAAAACAGGAGGCATTGCTGACTGACTGAATGGATGGCTTGGCAGTATGTAGTGAGACTTGGCCTGAATGTTGCATGCTTACAGGGGAAAAAAAAACAAAACACAATTAATGACTCAGAGCAAAAAAAAAAAAAAAAAAAGTTCACACCAATTACATGGCTTTTGCCATTCCCCTCACATACCCTGTCTCAGTTGGGCGTGAGGGATGGAGAGCTGCACTGGTTCTGCCATTATGTCTTGTTAAATGAACGTCAAGCAGCAAGCTGTCATCAAATTGCCATAATTGCTAACACTGAGCAGGAAACATTTGCCAAATCCAACCCACTGGATTTCCGCTCTATTTAAAACACTAAAACTGTATGAGGCAATTGTGCCCCTCAGGAGCCCGGACACATCCTCTCCATGGGCAGATGCTGCTGACACAAGACAGATTGTCAGGAGTCTGCAGAATACTTTCCTATACTGAAGAGGAATTGGCTTTCTTTGATACACAGCTGAATACATAAAGGTTCTGGGATACGTACACACGTGGTCAAAATTGGTGGTACCCCTCGTTAAACCCACAATGGTCACAGAAATAACTTGAATCTGACAAAAGTAATAATAAAAGATCTATGAAAATGAACAAATGAAAGTCAGACATTGCTTTTCAACCATGCTTCCACAGAATTAAAAAGAAAAATAAAACTCATGATATAGGCCTGGACAGAAATGATGGTACCCCTGAAAATAATGTGACAAAGGGGCATGTTTAATCAAGGTGTGTCCACTAACCAGCATCACTGGTGTCTACAATCTTGGAATCAGTGAGTGGGCCGGTAAGGGCTCCTTCTTCACTTGCGTGAAACACGGCCGAGTCTCGCAGGTTAAAACCCGACTCTGCCGCCGGCACTTGGGAGAGGAGCATGCAGCTCCATGTATTGCTATGCGGCCGCACGCTCCGCTCTGGAGTGCCGGCGGCAGAGCAGGGTTTTAATCTGCGAGACTCGGCCGTATTTCATGCAAGTGAGGAGGAGCCCTAAGGAATTTGATGCTGTGGATCCGCAGCAGTTTTCCATGCAGTATACAGTACCATGTAAACCTATGGAAAACCAAATCCGCAGTGCCCATACTGTGGAAAATACTGCGCGGAAACGCTGCGGTTTATTTTCTGCAGCATGTCAATTCTTTGTGCAGATTCCGCAGCGTTTTACACCTGCTCCTCAATAGGAACGCAGGAAATTCGCAGTAAATCAAAAACTGTGCGGAAAAATCTGCACAGGAATCCGCACCGTGGGTACATAGCCTTAATATGGCTACAGACACTGTGCTGTTTGGTGACATGGTGTGTATCACACTCAACATGGACCAGAGGAAGAGAAGGAAAGAGTTGTCTAGGAGATTAGAAAGAAAATTATAGGCAAACATGTTGTTAACGGTAAAAGTTATACGACCATCTCAAAGCAGCTTGATGTTCCTGTGACTACAGTTGCACATATTATTCAGAAAATTAAGATCTACGGGACTGTAGCCAACCTCCCTGGACGTGGCCGCAGGAGGAAAATTGATGACAAAACAAAGAGCCATCTAATACGAATGGTAACAAAGAGCCCAGAAAAACGTCAAAACAGATTAAAGGTGAACTTAAAGCTCAAGGAACATCAGTGTCAGATCACACCATCCGTCATTGTCTGAGCGAAAGTGGACTTCATGGGAGAGGACCAAGGAGGACACCATTGAGGGTATGTGCACACGGTTTTTTCGTGTTTCGCGTTTTTTTGTGATAAAAACGCATTAAAAACGCATACATATGCATCCTATCATTTAGAATGCATTCTGCAATTTTTGTGCACATGATGCATTGTTTTTCGCAAAAAAACGCATCGCGGTAAAAAAAAAGAAAAAAAAAAAGCAGCATGTTCATTCATTTTGCGTTTTTCCCGCCATTTAATGCATTGGGAAAAAAACAAGAAAAAAAATGCACAAAACACACGCAAAAACGCATTAAAAATGCGCAAAAAACGCATGCGGATTTCTGGCAGAAATATCCGATTTTTGTCAGGAAATTTCTGCAAGAAATCCTGATGTGTGCACATACCCTAAGGGTACCATCATTTCTGTCCAGGCCTATTTCATGAGTTATATTTATTTTTATTTTTTTTATTCTGTTCAAGCATGGTTGTAAAGCAATGTCTGACTTTCATTTGTTCATTTTCATAGATCATTTATTATTACTTTTGTCAGATTCAAGTTATTTCTGTGACCATTGTGGGTTTTTCCTGTCAAATGAGGGGTACCAACAATTTTGACCACGTGCGTATGTCAAGCAAGCTCTGTATGCCATTCTTAGGTCTTATATAACAGGTCATAATTCACTTATCTCAATATTTAAAGGGACTGTCACCCCCTCCAGCCGTTAGAAACTAAAAGAGCCACCTTGTGCAGCAGTAATGCAGCATTCTGACAAGGTGGCTCTTTTAGTTATTGGTGCAGTCAAAGCAGAAATAAAGCGTTTTATAATTTCGCAAATATACCTGTCTTTAGTCGTGGAGACAGGTGTTAACCCCCCTGCTGCACTCGCCACACTGCCGTCACTCAAATCCTCTTCGGCAAGTATAATCACGCTATTGCAGGGCTGGGGGCGAGGGATTACGGGACCACCAATACATGTCACAGGGCAGTGTGACGCTGATGGGAGGGGGTGATATGATAATGAAGATAGGAGTTTTCTTCCAGGCACCACACCCCCCGAAGCCTGGAACAAATCATTGTCAAAGAAATAAAATACGATTTCTCACCAACAAGACTGAAGATATGGGCATACAGGTAGGACTAGTGTAACCATTCTATCACCTGTATGCCCATGTTAATAGGTTAAAAACATCCCAGGGGGTGAGATTCACTTTAAAAGCACGGATCTAATAGACAGCGTTGCTCCTCATTTACATAGTTGATCCATTTATTCCATATCACCAATATTACCCCTTCATATATAATTCCGTCCAGCCTCATTTCCCTCCATGTCATGTTGTTGTTTCATATTTGCACAAACATTATATTTGATTACATCAGAAAGTGACATCTTTACAATATAGAAGACAAATATTTTTATTCTGACTTTAACCATCAACCCAGAACAGAGATTATAATTTACTCTAAATAGTCAGCAACCAAAACAGACTGTCCCCAAACTTCAGTTATGTCTCAATATGCAAGTGGCATTTGCTTAGATAAATTGTAAATATTTGTATTCTTACGCCTGAAAAATGTATAGCCTAAAGAAGTGAAAAACTTCCCACATACAGATGCTCCCCACCAAAATATGGAGCTTACCCTTTACTGGCATGTACTTTCCCCTTCTTTCTACGTGAGAATCTATCAGCCAGTTATTGCCATATAATCTAACAGCAGTACGAGGTAGGGACAGAGTCCGATTCCAGCAACGTATCACTTCGTTTACTGGGTGCAACAGCTGTGATGGTCACAGTTTTTTCTGCTGCAGATCTAGCAGAGCTCAGTTGTTTCACGGTGTATAACCCACTCACATCAGTAGCTTTCTATCACTGTACAATGTACACAAAGCTGTGATCAGTGCTGGGGACATGATTGGACTCGGAGGCACGAAGCAGCTTGGCCTGTAGTGATAACCTCCTGCTGATAAATCAATGATTGTATTGAAAAAGCAACAAAGCAGCCTAGTAAGTTACACATCACTTTAATCAGGGTCTCTTCACCTACAAGATGGTAATCTCAGATTACATAACAATAACTTATACAGTAGTAACACCAGTCCAGAAATGAAAGTGGTTTTTTTTGAGTAGTCAGACAATACATTATACAATTCTACACACTACAATGAAAAAAAAACAACCAAAAAGGTTGAGTGCCAGCAGCAAATATCTGGCTACCTGGCTTATGTCCAACTTTGATTATATGAAATATTGCAGAGGACATCTTAGCTTCTGTTACTTTGAAGAAGGTTGTCCGATACTTCTATATCTTATCTCCACAAATCACCTGATATCAATGTCTGCTCTGGCAGCAGCTGGATGGAAGAAATGTGCAGTATACAACGCCACTGAAATAAGTACCGTAGACAAAATGTAAGTCCTGGAGAACAGGACCTTTCACCTCCTCTCATGTTGCACCGGACACATGCTGTAATAGCGGATGCAGAGCAGAAGAAAACGTTTTAATTTCACCTCTGTTGCATGGATATTAGCAACTAAAGTTTTGGCACCTAATGAGTTAATTTTTGTCAACCCCTTAACGACCGTTGACACGCTTTATAACGGCGGCAGTTAAAAGGGTGCTTATTCCTCAGCACCGCTTTTTAACAGGGCTGAGAAATAAGGATATAGCGCCCCACAGAATCGGAAAATATCTGGGGTCTTGTTTACCATGGGTAGCCAAGACCCTGGAGAACATGATTTTACGGTCCTCTGTCACGTGATCGCCGTTATTCACCGAATAGCGACGATCACTTAAAAAAAAAAAAAGTTATTTATAATTTATTTCTCCCTCTCCTCTGATATGATCTAGCATATCAGAAAAGAGAGAAATGGGTTTCCCCAGAGCCCCCCCCAATACCTTCGCCATCCTCGGACTCTCCTGCTCCGTCCACCAGCACTCAGCGTCAACTTCCTGGAACAAAATGGAGGGCACATGTGCAGTGCGCCTGCCAAGATTTGCCGGCTGGTACCCAGCAACAATAGAACATTTTTCCTATTGGTTCCTTTTGATCACTGTGATAAGGTCTATAATCACAGTGATCAAAATAAAATAAAAAAATAAATCAAACACGCCCCCCCTCCCCCCCTTTATCACCCCCTTAGTTAGGTAAAATAATAAAATAAATTTTTTTTTATTTTTTCCATTCTTTGCAGTTGGGGTTAGGGTTAGAATTTTTTTTTTTTAATTTATTTATTTTTTAAAGTAAAAAAAAAAATGACGATAGGACGGCTAGTGTTGAAAGCAAGGGCTTGCTACTCAAGTTTGCATCGGGTGATCAGACATGCAGTATCGCAGATCCCCACATGCATTTTTGGGGTGTCGAACAGCCAAGAAACATGCAGGGCCTCGAGCACCCGCGATATTCGTATATACCCGAGTGCCCGATGCAAACTGGAGCAGTGAGCAATTGAGCTCAACACTAATGACACATTCAATATGACAATCTAATGTTAAATTCTGCGTCGTACCAGTGGGTTCAAAATGCGCACTATACCCCTGGATAAAATCCTTGAGGGGTGTGGTTTCCAAAACGGGGTCACTTGTGGGCTTTTTCCACTGTTTAGGCACATCAGGGGGGCTCCAAACGCAACATGGTACCCACCACAGATTCCAGCCAATTTTGCGTTCAATAAGTCAAACCGTGCGCTTTGCCTTCTGAGCCCTGCCATGCACCCAAACAGTACTTTCCCCCACATACGGGGTATCGGCATACTCAGGAGAAATTGCACAACAAATTTTGTAGTCCATTTTCTCTTGATACCCTTGTGAAAATAAAAAAGTTTGGGTCCAAAGTAAACTTTTTTTGTGAAAAAAAAGTTTTGTTAAAAGGGAACCTGTCAGCAGTTTTGGCCAATATAAGATACGGCAACTGCCTTTTAGGGCTTATATACAGCATTCTATAATGCTGTATATCTGCCTCCAACCCGACCTGGAAAATAAGTTTTATTATACTCATCTGCAGGGCGGTCCGCTCCAAAGGATGTCGCTGGTCTTGGTCTGGCGCTTCCCATCTTCGTATGATCGCTGCCCTCCTGTTTGATTCTTGTGGACACTACATCATTCACACAAGCAGTGCGCAGGCGCCGGAAAAGGTCAAAGAGCCCCATCACCTGCGCACTGCAGTACTTTGCTCAGCCCTCAACAGGACAGAGAAGTACACCTGTGCAGGAGCGCGATGCCGAGGAGCCTGTGTGGATGATGTAGGGTTGCGTCATCCACAAGAATTAAGCAGGAGGGCGGCATCGCAAGAAGATTGGAGGTGCCGGACTGACACCCATCAGACCGGACCACCCTGCAGGGGAGTATACTAAAACATTTTTCAGTTCTTCCAGGTCAGGTTGGGGGAAGATGCACAGCATTATAGAATGCTGCAGATAAGCCCTGAAAGGTGATGGCCGTATTTTATATTGACCAAAACTGCTGACAGGTTCCCTTTAAATTTTTTCCTTCCACATTGCTTTAGTTCTCGTGAAGTACCTGAAGGGTTAATCTTCTTGAATGTGGTTTGAGCACATTGAGGGGTGCAGTTTTTAGAATGGTGTCACTTTTGGGTACCTTCTGTCATATTGACCCCTCAATGTCGCTTCAAATGTGATGTGTTCCCCAACAGAAATAGTTTTTTAAATTTTGTTGGAAAAACGCGAAATCACTGGTCAATTTTGAACCCTTATAACGCCCTAAAAAAAAAAAATGATGTTTCCAAAATTGTGGTGATGTAAAGTTGACATGTGGGAAATGTTATTTATTAACTATTTTGCATGGCATAACTCTGATTTAAGGGCACAAAAATTAAAAGTCTGAAAATTGCAAAAAATTTTACATTTTTGCCAAATTTCTGTTTTGTTTTTTTCATAAATAAACGCAAGTTATATAGAAGAAATTTTACCAATAACATGAAGTAAAATAGGGCACAAAAAAAAATCTCAGAATCAGTGGGATATGTTGAGGTATTAAAGAGTTATAACCTCAAAGTGACAGTGGACAGAATTGTAAAAACTGGCTCGTCGTTAAGGTCAAAATTGTCTCGTCACGAAGGGTTAATCCAAGTTAGTTTTCAATACTTTTCACTGGGAGTGTGTAGCTATTCTCTCTGTATGACTTAGGATCATCCTTCAAGAGTTGTCTATATGGACATTTAGGTCATATGAAGCTGAATAAAAGATACTCCGATATCTGTTATCCGAGGTCTTATTACAGAGAAAAAAAAACACATCTTTCTTATATGTAAATATGCGGGCAGGACATTGATCTCCCTGAGAATCTGTCTGCAGAGATTATTATAAATATAAGGGTAGTTACCAGTGAGTCACGTAATGGCCGCTCTCCGCCTCTCACTGCAGAGCTGTGTGTGATTATACCCGACACATCTGTAGGTTCCTCTCAGCTTCCATCTCACAGGCAGTCAGTGTTGTAATACAGCAGAGCTGTGAGAGCTGCAGCAAATAGGTTTGTTATGCTCTAAAGTTCAGTGCTAGTTTCATGTCTCGCTGGTAACTCCCACTTTCATTTATAATATTCTCTGAAGGCAGATTCTCATGTAGATCAGTGTCGGCCTATAGATCTTACCAGACCATTTACATATATGAAGAACATGGATTTCTTGGGAAGAAGACATCAGATCGCAGATATCAAGGTATCATCTTCAGCTTCCTATGACCTGCCTGCCCATATACACAGCTTAGGAGGGAGGATCCTTCTGATAGATTCCCATTAAGGTGGATTAACATTCAAAGCGATCTACATGCAATGCTAACACACAATGCTATTGAAAACACCATAAAGTTCTAGGGGGGAAGGCACACAAATTATAACTCAGCATTCCTATTAACATTAAGAAAAAAATAAATGAATAAAAAAAGCAGAGCGTTTAGAAGCAAGGTT
The DNA here is from genome assembly GCF_032444005.1 of Ranitomeya imitator. Lineage (NCBI taxonomy): Eukaryota > Metazoa > Chordata > Amphibia > Anura > Dendrobatidae > Ranitomeya > Ranitomeya imitator. The sequence continues at coordinate 511,682,124 of NC_091285.1, read as the reverse complement.
GGCGTGTACTGGGGAAAAAAAATAAAAAAAATCTTGAAAAGGTTGTTATACCGTAGTTAAAAACATGCAATAGAAATCTGATACTTCGGCTTCTGGATATGCTAAAATATCAATTGTGCCGAATGTAGATCAGCACATTTCTTCACAATCTGGCATATTAGATTACTTATTGTTTGTAACTAACCATTACATAAGCAGATATTTTGTCATCCTCAGAGTCCAGCTTTACTTATCAATGAACAGAAAAAGAAAAATAGACAAAAAAAAGAAGTATAGACTCAAATGCTGAGAAATATGAAGGATGTGACAAGAACGGAAATCACTGAATTTCGCTTTTCTTTGCCAAATTTCCATGTAGCCTGAAATGACCCTTCGGGACTAGACATTGTTTAGGTTTCATACGTTCAAAAATTGTTAAAGTGCTCTTCTGGTGACCCAAGACAAGAATTGAAGTATTCAGAAATGGACAATTTGAATATATTAATACAAGAATTAGGATCTTCCTTGGCTCAGCCAGGTTACTGCACAGAAAGAAACAAGCAGCCACCTCTCCATTCAGCCGCTGTGACACTAGGCAGATCAGGGACCAATAGACCCTAAGCTTCAGTAAGTTCAGGGTCCCAGAGTCAGTCATAACCACTGCTTAATATTTATTTATATTATTTATAACAGTGTACAGTCAAATTATAGGAGTCACCTGCCAGAAAAAACAAAAAAAAACAAAACGATGCACCGAATGTTGGGGGCTGGAATAGGCACCTCCACTCTTGTCCAGTGGACATAATGAGGGCAAAGGTCTCCTAGCAGTCAGGTGTACTGTCTTGGCACCATTCTGTACTGCTGCTACACTCAGTTTCTTGTAGGTAAAACCAATGATCATTTTTCAGAGTGAGAAAAACCTTCTGAAAATGATAGGTAAAACTACAGCAAGTCCACAACACGAGAACTCTAAAGACGAGGGCCCTGGAACCACTATCTACTATTGTGTGGGTATTTGAAAAGATTTTATTTTTTTTTCTTAATCATCCCTTTTAAAATTTTAGAATTAATCCCAGTCATATCTTATTATTTGTTTTCAGGCATTACGTTTTATTCCCTTTTTCTTGCCACATTATCTTCCTATGAAAGAGAAAAATCAGAACTGATGTAATAGAGAGGTTTTCACAAGAAAATCTCCTGTAGGCTGGCAAAAGAAAATAGAAAATTAAGTGGAATATGGGTATATTACACTAGATTTCCCCCCCAAAAAAATACCCTCTAAAAACTGTAAAATTTTTCTTGATATCGATTAAAATTTAATTCCCAAAACCATTCGTGCACACACGTGAATTAAAAAATTTACCATACACTAATATAAATAAATATACAAGCAGATAATGGGATACTTTCCCTGCTCTAGACCACGAGTCTCTCCTTACCGGAGGTTGGCACCCTAGGGATTTGCAAATTGGTGTTCCTGCTCCAGGGCGGCTCTCCCTTCACTTTCCCTAATTCGCCCTCATAAAAGGGGGTAAGGTAAATGGGGAGGGGTATGTTGATGAAGTTTATAAAGTTTGTATGTGATGACCAATAATTAAATGGAACCTGTCAGCAGAATTGTGCACGGTAACCTACAGACAGTGTCAGGTCGGCGCCGTTATACTGATTAAAATTACCGTATACCTTGGTTGATGAAATCCGTTTTGGGGTTGTTGTTTAATCTTTATTTTCAGTTTGCAGTTAATTATATGCTCGTGCTCCGGGGTGGCCTGTGGGGGGGTCTGCACAAGTGATACCATTTTAGTAGGGTGTATACTCCTGCCTCTACATGTTTCCCCTCATTACAGAGGTTCCTCAGGAGGCTTCATTGTAATTAAGTCTGCAATCTCTGATATATCCAGATCTCAAATTTTATCTGGCATATGTTCCATCATGGCAGAATAATGGACAACCTTGTGGCCTAAAAGTTCTAATACCGACAAATGGCCCCTCTTATAGGGCAAATCTAGGACAGTGAGGGTGAGCCGCCATGGAACACCAATTCGCAAATCACCATGGTGCGAACCTCTGCTGCAAGGTAGGGACAGACTCAGTCTAGAGCAGGGAAAGTATCCCATTATCTGCTTATAAATCTTTATTTTATTAATAATAATAATAAATATTTATTTATTATCTGCTTATATATTCATTTATGTATATTAGTGTATGGTTAATTTCTTTAATTCACGTGTGTACAAGAATGGTTTTGGAAATTAAATTTTAATGTACCATATATCAATAAAACCATTTACAATTTTTAAAGGGTATTTTTTGCAAGTCAAAAGAAAATATAATACAAAAGTTATTTTGTAATTTTAAAGACCTATTTTTCACCTACAGAAAACCCTTTAATTACTTGAACAAAATCATGCAGATTTGCGCTGTAATTTCCATAGAAGCGGTCCTTGTAATGGTTCCCATTAGGGTTGGGCGAAACGGATCGGTCAATTTCATAAGTCGCCAACTTTCGGCAAAGTCGGGTTTCGTGAAACCCGAGCCGATCCCAGTGTGTGATCGGTCACGCGGTAGGCGATCTTCGCGCCAAAGTCGCGTTTCATATGACGCGTTAAGCGCCATTTCTCAGCCAATGAAGGTGGACGCAGAGTGTGGGCAACGTGATGACATAGGTCTCAGCCCCCACCATCTTAGAGAAGGGCATTCCAGTGATTGGCTTGCTTTCTGCGGCGTCACAGGGGCTATAAAGGGGCGTGCACGCCGACCGCCATCTTACTTCTGCCGATCTGAGCATAGGGAGAGGTTGCTGCAGCTTTGTCAGAAGCAGGGATATTGTTAGGGAGGGAATATAAACCCCCAAACCGCTTGTGCTGTAGCGATTTCCATTGTCCAACACCATCTTTTCTTTGCAGGGACAGTGGAGGTTTTCTTTGGGTGCATCAGCTCTGTAGCTTATTAGGCTGCCTTATAAGGCTCCCTGATAGCTGCATTGCTGTTTGTACGCCGCTGTGCAAACCAACTGCTTTTTTCAAAGCAAAAATCCTGTTGCTCCTTTTCTGCACAGTTCTCTTCTTTGTCCACACTCGTGTGCAGCAGTCCTTTTTATTGCTGCCATACTTGTCCTTTGATTATTGTAGGGAGATTGAAATTCAACTACAGCCCTTGTATTTTTTTATATATCTGTCATCCACTTTCTGCCACTCAAACTGTTGTGTAATACAGTGGGCCTGATTTTTTTCGGCTGTCTCACACACATAAAAAAAGGGAGATTTGTATTGCCACTGAGTGCATCTGCGTCAGTCCTGTTTGTGGCATCTGTCATCCACTTTCTGCCACTCAAACTGTTGTGTAATACAGTGGGCCTGATTTTTTCCTGCTTTCTCACACACCTATAAAGGGAGATTTAAACTCACAACAAGTTTACGTTAATGTTTGTTAGTTTGGTTACATTTTTCCAAGAATGAGGAAGTCTGGTGGAAGAGGTCGTGGCCATGGGCAGTCATTGCCAGCTGGTAATGATGGTAGTGGTGGTGGAGCATCAGGTCGTCGTGAGAAAAGCAATATAGCACCTAAGTCTCGAGTTGTTGAGCCAGCGTCATCGTCTGGCTACACAAGGCCTCAAACGCTCCCTTTTCTGGGAGTAGAAAACCACTTTTAAAGCCGGAGCAGCAGGAACAAGTTTTGGTTTTCCTTGCTGACTCTGCCTCTAGCCCTTTCGCCTCCTCTTCAGAAAGTGCAAAATTTAAAAGCAGCGCATCGTCAGTGGATGCTCCCGGTCAGGGACAAGTCGCTTCCTTGTGTCCTTCACCCAGAACAACAGAGAAGGATGCGTCAGGCGACAACGGGTTACTCCATGGAGCTCTTTACACATACCGTGCCTGGGTTAGAAAGGGAAATTGTTAACAGGCCATGCCCATTAGAAGATGAATCAGACATGGCGTGCACAGATGCACAGCCACAGCTAGATTATTATGCTGTTCCATTGACTCAGATCACAACATTGCCCTCGCAGTGTACTGAGCCAGAATCTGACCCTGATGAGACTATGGTGCCCCGTCCCGAAAGCTATAGCACCGGCTTACACGGTGACACAGGGGAAGGTGCACAGGACATAGAAGAGGAGGTGATAGATGACCCAGTTGTTGACCCCGATTGACAGCCATTGGGGGCTCTCATTAAGTAGTTTTTAATATAACACTGCATTTGGCCTACTAGTTTGGTTGGGTCCTACTGTCTGCCGCTCCAAGGTGTTCTCCAGGTTTACTGTCCTGAGCTTCAAACTTCAGGCTCTCATTAAGTAGTTTTTAATATAACACTGCATTTGGCCTACTAGTTTGGTTGGGGCCTACTAACGGTGTCTGCCGCTCCAAGGTGTTCTCCAGGTTTACTGTCCTGAGCTTCAATCTTCAGGCTCTCATTAAGTAGTTTTTAACATAACACTGCATTTGGCCTACTAGTTTCGTTGGGGCCTACTAACGGTATCTGCCGCTCCTTGCTGTTCTCCACTGAACAAAGCTGTGCCGCCTGTTTACTACTGTTACCAATTTTGAACTGCATTTAGACTACTTACTGATTTGAGCCTACTCACTGTGTCAGCCTCTCATTACAGTTGTCCTCCACTGAACAAAGCAATGCCACCTGGTTAGTCCTGTTACCAATTTTGAAATGCATTTAGCCCACTTTATTATTTGGGCCTATATCTGTGTTTCCTCCTCATCCTGCCCATTGCCCAGCCAGTGCTAGATGACTCTGCTGGTACATTGACCCAGACAGCTACATTCCCCTTGCACGCTACACAGCCAGAATCTGACCCTGCTGAAAGTCAGGTTCCCCTTCCCGCATACTACACCACCTTACACGGGGACAAAGAGGAAGGTGCAGATGAAAGTGAAGGTTCCTTCATTACGTGGGGGGGAAATAATCGTTGGCGACGTCACTGGCACAGGGCCAATCATAGTACGCAAAAGTGTCGCTGCCGGTGGGAGGCGCCCCCGCCGTGCAAACACCGCCGTACTTTGAGGGGCCCTGTGCCAGTGCCACTGCGAATGAGTGGGCCCCCCCTGCTTGCTCAGGATCACAGCACTTGCAAAGTTGAAATACTTACCTCTCCCTGCTCCACTGCCGTGACGTGGTCCACGTTTCCTGGGCCCACTAAATACTTGAACCAGCCATACCCCCAACTTTAGCCAAATGACCCCCAATGTCCAATGCCTAACTATTATTATAAGTTAAATTAAGATTGACAAGCTTCAGTACCAAGAATGGATGTTTTTGCCATTTAAATGGGCACTGTAGGTGTTTTCCTGGCCTCCACTCACTGCCAACTATGCTTCCCCATTGACTTGCATTGGGTTTCGTGTTTCGGTCGATCCCCGACTTTTCGCCATAATCGGCAGATTTCACTCGACTCGACTTTTGAGATAGTCGGGTTTCGCGAAACCCGACTCGATACTAAAAAAGTAAAAGTCACTCAACCTTAGTTCCTATCACTACATTTTTCTTTTACTGAACATTGGTTATGGCTGTGAAAAAACTGCCGATGGAGATATTGACTTGAAAAGAAGGTCAATCAGAGATCGAAATGACTATGCTTATTTCAACAGTGTCCACCTTTTTAGGGAGGTCACAAAAATGTGGCTGACTCTGCTTTTGTGCCGAACCAAAAAAAGTTAAACAGTGCCGAAAAGGAGGTCAGACAAAGCACAACATGACTCCAATTGATTTCTTAAACTCAACGGCTTGTCAGCAGTTCTGAGTTTTGTTTCCAGGGCTTTAGACAGAAGCCTCAATGGAGGCACTGGTTTGCGGCAAAGACGCAATGTGGGAAAAGCCCAAGCAGACAATCCAATTGCACAAAACCGCTCACATCATTATAATTGTTTCTCCCTCTGTGTACTGATCGGTAAGCATGGATGTGTCACTGGCCCAATGATTACTAGAGCACTGTGACTCAACATGTAAGAGTATAATGACAACTACTTAAGATGTTGCGACGTAAGCAATATGCAAACCTGTAAAACTTGGTGACAAGAGATGCATATTTAGGTCATATGTATCATATGTATGGGTGTCCCAGGACCAGGGGCTCCTTCCCTATCACGAATGCTAGGGCGCCCTTGTTCACCCTGTTCCCCGAATTACTTTTGATGGTGAAGACTCCGTGGCCATGTACCCTCAGTCTGTACCCTTCCCCCACCCTGACAAAAGTTGAGTAGTAGTGTACAGTAATACAGCAGACAAACAAGGTAATACAAACTGGGATAAAGGAAAATATTAAACATGCAAATATAATCACACAGACAACAAAAGAATGCACCGAGAAATGGAGGATGGGGCTAAACTAAAGTAGGAGAAGAAAGGGAATGATCAGACACTCAAAAACCTAGCAACAGTCACAGATAAATCCAAACGTCTTATCCAATAACCACCAACCATGCAGCATAAGTCAGCTCTGACAATGAGTGCTAGCCAAGGTACAGATTATATAAGAGATGGGAGTGGCTAACAGTGAACAGTTGAGAGCCTTAATGCAGGAAAGCTTCCAGGAGCTCTCAACTGAGCAGACTAACTCCTGCACTGCTAAAAGAAACCTGCACCATTTAATATTAAGGCAAAATGCTTCTAAACAGTACAGGAATAGTAGAAATCAGACGCTGTGGGTTTCTGACTCCTCTGTCGCAGTAAACACGTTACAATATGTGAGTAAGGAGTATAAAAAGCGAGATCAGGAGCTGAACCTGCTCTATATATAAGCAGGCATAGGCCACGTTTTATAGCGGACATCCATCTTTTTTCTGAGATAACTTCAATCATGTCAGTTTAACTCCTTAGTGCCCACGATTGACGATGCAAGATTTGTTTGTTTTTTTGTTTTTTTCTTTTTTTAAAAGAAGGCTGCGTAAACTGACCTGCATTTGTTTTTTTAAATCTGCAAATTGTATCTTTCAAGAGGAAGAACAGTAAAACTCTATAGACACCTATAGGAAGCAGCAATGCTAAAAGTCAATATCGACCCCATAATGAGCCTCGTCACATGACTTCGGATAAAAGTCAAAACCAAAAATCTCAATTTGCAGACTGTTTCGGGGTACTGCCCCTCATCAGTACAAAGTATGAGATATAGTTTCGCTGGGCGAGATCCAATGAGTAACGTTTCATTTGCGGAAAGCGTCATGTCACGCCGAGGAAAGAAGACCGCCTCCTCTGTAAAATATGCGATTTGTCTCTACAGAGAGGAAGAGGACTAGAACTCTATTGCAACCTATAGGAAGGAGCAATCCTAAAAGTCAATATCGACCCTTTAAAAGGGAATCAGTCACCCCCCAAAATCAAGGGTGAGCTAAGCCCACCGGCATCAGGGGCTCATCTACAGCATTCTTGAATGCTGTAGATAAGCCCCCGATGTATCCTAAAAGATGAGAAAAAAGAGGTTAGATTATACTCACCTGGGCGGGCGGTCCCACTGCGATCCGATCCGGTGGGTGTCGCAGTCCGGGGCCTCCCATCTTCATAGGATGATGACGCAGGCGCCGGGAAAGGTCAGAGAGGCTCGGCGCCTGCGCACTGCAGTACTTCGCTCTGCCCTCAACAAGCAGATGAAGTACGCCTGCACCGGAATGTGAAGACCAGAAGAGGACGTCATCTGATGAAGATGGGAGGCGCCGGACCGGACCGCGACACCCATAGGACCAGACCGCAGCGGGGATTGTCCCTGGGTGAGTATAATATAACCTCTTTCTTATCTTTTAGGATACATCGGGGGCTTATCTACAGCATTACAGAATGCTGCAGATAAGCCCCTGATGCTGGAGGGCTTAGCTCACCCTTCGATTTTAGGGGTGACAGGTTCCCTTTAACCCCTTAATCCCATATGATGTACTATCCCATCAAGGTGACCTGGGACTTAATTCCCAGGGACGGGATAGTACGTCATAGCGATCGGCTGTGCTCACGGGGGGAGCGCGACCAAGTATCAGCTGACTATCGCAGCTGACATCTTACACACTGATCAAAGATGATCGCAGTCTTCCGACAGTATAGGGAAGTATCGCGCAGCGAGGGGGGCTCCCTGCGGACTTCCCTTGAGACCCTCGGTACAAAGCGATGTGCTCACCTTGTACCGAGCATCTCCTCCCTGCAGGCCCCGAATCCAAAATGGCCGCGAGGCTACATCCGGGTCCTGCAGGGAGGTGGCTTGCTCTGAGCAGGCGCTGGTAAGCCTGGAGCCCTGCATGTCAGATCGCTGATCTGACAGTGCTCTGCAAAGTGTCAGATCAGCAATCTGACCCTATAACATGATGCACGCTGCGGAACCGAACAAAAAAAGCAACAAATCCGCAGGTGCTTTTTCTGCCAGGAGAGGCAGAATCCGCACTAGAAGTTCCTAAGCATAATCCGCAACGTGTGCACATTGGTAAAATTGATAAAGCAGTTTTAGACCAACGTGCAACGCCCCTCCAAAATAAATTCATGAATAGCTGTTTTTTGGCGATTCTGCCTCACAAAAATCGGAATAAAAAGCAATCAAAAAATGTCATGTGCCCGAAAATGGTACCAATAAAAACGTCAACTCCTCCTGCAAAAAAAAACAAAAAAAAAAAAAAAACGACCTCACATGACTCTGGACCAAAATATGGAAAAATTATAGCTCTCAAAATGTGGAGACGCAAAAAAACGCATAAAAATCCACTAAAAAAAAAAAAACACTGGGAATAATAAATCAACCCCCCTTAGTTAGGGAAAAATAATAAAATTAAAAAAATGTATTTATTTCCATTTTCCGGCTAGGGTTGGGGCTAGGGTTTCAGTTAGAATTGGGGGTTTCCAATGTTTAGGCACATCAGGGGCTCTCCAAACGCGACATGGCGTCTGATCTCAATTCCAGCCAATTCTGCGTTGAAAAAGTAAAACAGTGCTCCTTCCTTTCCGAGCTCTCCGGTGCGCCCAAACAGGGGTTCACCCCAACATATGGGGTATCAGCATACTCAGGACAAATTGGACAACAACTTTTGGGGTCCAATTTCTCTTGCTACCCTTGAGAAAATAAAAAATTTGGGAGGCTAAAAAACATTTTTGTGGGAAAATTTTTTTTTTAATTTTCACGGCTCTGCGTTATAAAACTGTAGTGAAACACTTGGGGGTTCAAAGTTCTCACAACACATTAGGGGCTCTGCAAACACAATGTGACACCTGCAGACCAATCCATCTAAGTCTGCATTCCAAATGGCGCTCCTTCCCTTCCGAGCTCTCCCATGCGCCCAAACTGTGGTTCCCCCCCACATATGGGGTATCAGCGAACTCAGGAGAAATTGGACCCCAAAAGTTGTTGTCCAATTTGTCCTGTTACCCTTGGGAAAATACAAAACTGGGGGCTAAAAAAATGTGGGAAAGTTTTTTTAATTTTTATTTTCACGGCTCTGCGTTATAAACTTTAGTGAAACACTTGGGGGTTCAAAGCTCTCACAACACATCTAGATAAGTTCCTTAGGGGGTATATTTTCCAAAATTGTGTCACTTTTGGGGGTTTCAATGTTTAGGCACATCAGTGGCTCTCCAAACGCAACATGGCATCCCATCTCAATTTCAGTCAATTTTGCATTGAAAAGTCAAACCGCGCTCATTCCCTTCCGAGCTCTGCCATGCACCCAAACAGTGGTTTACCTCCATATAAGGGGTATCGGCGTACTCAGGACAAATTGTACAACAACTTTTGGGGTCCATTTTCTCCTGTTACCCTTTGTAAAATAAAACAAATTGGAGCTGAAGTAAATTTGTGTGAAAAAAAGTAAAATGTTATTTAAACATTCCAAAAATTCCTGTGAAACACCTGAAAGGTTAATAAACTTTTTGAATGTGGTTTTGAGCACCTTGAGGGGTGTTGTTTTTAGAATGGTGTCACACTTGGCTATTTTCTATCATATAGACTCCTCAAAATGACTTCAAATGAGATGTGGTCCCTAAAAAAAAAAAAAATTGTAAAAATTAGAAATTGTTTAACTTTTAACCCTTGTAACTCCCTAACAAAAAAAAATTGGGGCTCCAAAATTGTACTGATGTAAAGTAGACATGTGGGAAATGTTACTTATTAAGTATTTTGTGTGACATATCTCTGCGATTTAAAGGCATAAAAATTCAAAGTTAGAAAATTGCGACATTTTCAAAATTTTCACCAAATTTCCGTTTTTTTTTTCACAAATAAACGAAGGTAATATCAAAGAAATGTTACCACTTTCATGAAGTACAATATGTCACGAGAAAATATTGTTAGAATCATCAGGATCCGTTGAAGCGTTCCAGAGTTATAACCTCATAAAGGGACAGTGGTCAGAATTGTAAAAATTGGCCCGGTCATTAACGTGCAAACCACCCTTTGGGCTTAAGGAGCCTAGCCACATGACTTCGGATAAAAGCCAAAACCAAAATCTAGGATTGCTACAGAATGCTGTAGATAAGCCCCTGATGACTGTGAGCTTACCTCACCATTGATTTTGGGGGTGACTGGTTCCCTTTAAATCATAATGACAACCCAAAACATCCAAATGACCCTTATCAAAAGTTCACATACCCTGGTGATTTTGGCCTGATAACATGCACAGAAGTTGACACAAATGGGCTTGAATGGCTACTAAAGGTAACATCCTCACCTGTGACCTGTTTGCTTGTAACCAGTGTGTGTGCATAAAAGCTGAGTGAGTTTCTGGGATCCAGACACTCTTGCATCTTTCATCCAGCCACTGACATTTCTGGATTCATGAGTCATGGGGAAAGCAAAAGAATGTCAGCAGATCTACAGGAAAAGGTAGTTGAACTGTATAAAACAGGAATGGGATACAAAAAGATAGCCAAGGAATTGATAATGCCAGTTAGCAGCATTCAAACTGATTACCAAATGGAAAATCAGGGGCTCTGTAAAAACAAAACCACGGTCTGGTAGACTAACAAATGTCTTCCACAACTACCAGGAAAATTGTTTGGAATGCAAAGAAAACCCACAAACAACATCAGCTGAAATACTGGACTCTGTGAAAACTAGAGGTGTGGCTGTTTCAAGATGCACAATAAGGAGGCACTTGAAGAAAAATGGGCTGCATGGTTTAGTTGCCAGAAGAAAGCCATTGCTGCGCAAAATGCCACAAAGTATCTCACCTACAATACGCAAAACAGCACAGCGACAAGCCTCAAAACTTCCGGAACAAGGTAATTTGGAGTGATGAGACCAAAATTGAACTTTTTGGCCACAACCATAAATGTTACATTTGGAGAGAAGTCAATGAGGCCTATGATGAAAGGAACACCATTCCTACTGTAAAGCATGGTGGCGGATCACTGATGTTTTGGAGATGTGTGAGCTACAGAGGCACAGGAAACTGGGTCAAATTTGAAGGAAAGAATTGCAGAATGTTATCAGCAAATACTGGAGGCAAAGTTGCAATCATCAGCCCAAAAGCTGCGCATGGGACGTATTTAGACATTCCAACATGACAACAATCCAAAACATAAGGCCTACTCGACCTGTCATTGGCTACAGCAGAACAAAATGAAGGTCCCGCAGGGCCATCTCAGTCTCCTGACCTTAAATATTATTGAGCCACTCTGGGGAGATCTCAAGCACGCAGTCCATGTTAGACACCCCAGGAACTTACAGGAAGTGGAGGCTTTTTGCAAAGAAGAGTAGGCAGCTTTACCATCTGAGAAAATAAAAGAACCTCATCCACAACTACCACAAAAGACTTCAAGTGGTCATTGATGTTAGAGGGGGCAATGCATGGTATTTATAAACGGGGTATGTGAACTTCTTATCAGGGTCATCTGGATGTTTTGTGTTGTCATTAGGATTTAAAAAGAGAAAACACAGTAGTTTGACAATAAATGGCTTCACCCAACCACTAATCATGAGTGGAGAAAAAGTTTTGGTGTGATCATTCATAATCTCTGAAAAAAGGCCGGGGTATGTAAACTTTTGAGCACAACTGTATGCATATTAGCCATTGTATCATGCTGAAGCACTGGCGCTTGTGTGATGAATGTTAATTTTTTCCCCACACAATACTCTATGCAGTATGGAAAATACGGGGCTCTGAGTTACCAAGCGACAGCCTCAAAATCTTGATGATTTAGAGATGATCTGCAAAGAGTGGACCAAAATTCCTCCTGACATGTGCGCAAACCTCATCATCAACTCCAAAAAATGTGTGACTGCTGTGCTTGCCAACAAGGGTTTTGCCACCAAGTATTAAGTCTTGTTTGCCAGAGGGATCAAATATTTCTCTCTGCAAAATGCAAATACATTTATACAATGGGATTTTCTGGAATTTATTTTTGATATACGATCTCTTAATGTTAAAATTAACCTACCCTTAAAATTATAGACTATTCATGTCTTTGTCAGAGGGCAAACTTACAAAATCAGCAAGGGATCAAATACTTATTTCCCCCACTGTAACTAACATGGACAGAAGGGGTTTATAGCCTCCTGCGCGTCCATCAATAAAGTTTGATCCTGATGTCCAAAACAAAATCAATTTCTGACATCATTTTTGGAGGAATAGAAGAAGAACAAAGAAACCTGTAAACCAAGTTCGGCAAGAAACTTGACATCAGGAAAAATTTGGAGGTCACATAACCTCTGTTTTGCACTAGATCCTGCACTCTGAGCAGATTCCTTGGCTCTGCTAAAAAGGATGATAACATCCTTCTGCTGCCGAGGTTGTTTACTTAATTACCGTACTTCCCCTGTATCAGACAAGACAAACTGAAGATGAAATTGGAAGGTAATTAAGCAGATGTTGTGTCATTAAATTAATGTTTATATGACAACTCAAGCTAGAGTAATTATTCTGCACAAGGCGGTCACGTTACAAAGCACGCTGCAATCAGACAGAAAGGCTACGCTCCTGCCATGAGCTTTAGCAGAGTTTTTGATGTTACAGATTTTCTGCGCCTATTAGGCAAGTTAGGTTACTTGCATATTTCACTGTGTTTTTAGTGCGATTTTTTTGTTTGTTTTTTTACATGTGTCATCGCATTTTTGAAGCTACGTTTTGTTTTTTCTTTTTGGTAGGCCATTAAAACTAGGCTTCTTTGCTTTTGGCTTTGACAAAACTATGTTGATAAAGCGGTGGAAAAGCATTAAAAAAAAAGGTCTCATTAGGTTATGTCACGTTTTAAATGAAGCTACTTTTTATTTTTTTTAACATACTTTCTGGTTGTTGGCTTTTACAAAACTTGATCCTGTCATATGCATTTTTCAGCACAATCTTTATTTTTATATAGCGCTAACATATTCCGCAGCACTTTACAGATATCATCGCTGTCTCCGATGGGGTTCACAATCTAAATTCCCTATCAGTAAGTCTTTGGAATGTGGGAGGAAACTGGAGAACCCGAAGGAAACTCATGCAAATACAGGGAGAAAATACAAACTCCTTGCAGATGTTGCCCTTGGTGGGATTTGAACCCAGGACTCCAGCGCTGCAAGGCTGCAGTGCCAACCACTGAGCCGCTGTGAAAACTCAAAGAGTACCTGCAAGAGAAACAATCATGCTCTGGATTCAGACACACAGGTAAGTTTACATAGCGTTAAAAATCTCAATCCTATTTTTTTTTTACCTATCCAGTTTGCTAGAACTACAAGATTGAACTGAAAAGCCTCAAAAGTACAGAGTGATCAACCACAAAATCTGTAAACTAGCAACAAAAGTCCCCCAACACAGCGTAAAGAATCAATGTCTTTATTGAAAATACAAATGTTAAAATGTTTTAAGGAGATAAGAGCAAACTGGAAAAACAGGATGGAAAGAAACATACATTGGACGGAACATGTATGATGACAGTATCCTGGGTATAAATATACCACGTGTATTACATCCAAGATAAAGAATTTAATATCATCCGCTTAAAGGGAAACGTCACCCCCAAAATCGAGGGTGAGCTAAGCCCACCGGCATCAGGGGCTTATCTACAGCATTCTGTAATGCTGAAGATAAGCCCCCGATTTGTCCTAAAAGATGAGAAAAAGAGTATAGATTATACTCACCTGGGCGGGTGGTCCGGCCCGATGGGTGTTGCGGTCCGGGTCCTCCCATCTTCATCAGATGACGTCCTCTTCTGGTCTTCACGCTGCGGCTCCGGCGCAGGCGTACTTTGTCTGCCCTGTTGAGGGCAGAGTAAAGTACTGCAGTGCTCAGGCGCCGGGAAAGGTCAGAGACCCTGTACCTGTGCACTGCAGTACTTTCCTCTGGCCTCAACAGGGCAGACAAAGCACGCCTGCGCCGGAGCTGCAGTGTGAAGACCATAAGAGGAGGACGTCATCTGATGAAGATGGGAGGCCCTGGACCACGACGCCCATCGGACCGGACCAGGACAGCCCCTGGGTGATTATAATCTAACCTCTTTCTTATCTTTTAGGATACATCGGGGGCTTATCTACAGCATTACAGAATGCTGTAGATAAGCCCCTGATGCTGGTGGGCTTAGCTCACCCTTGATTTTGGGGGTGACAGGTTCCCTTTAACTCCCTTAAGCTACAAGGGTGGTTTGCATGTTAATGACTGGGCCAATTTTTACAATTCTGACCACTGTCCCTTTATGAGGTTATAACTCGAACGCTTCAACGGATCTTGGCCATTGACATTCTTTTCTCGTGACATATTGTACTTCATGATAGTGGTAAAATTTCTTAGATATAACGTGCGTTTGTGAAAAAACGGAAATTTGGCGAAAATTTTGCAATTTTCCAACTTTGAATTTTTATGCCCTTAAATCACAGAGATATGTCATACAAAATAATTAATAAGTAACATTTCCCACATGTCTACTTTACATCAGCACAATTTTGGAACCACAAATTTTTTTTTTTGTTAGGGAGTTCTAAGGGTTAAAAGTTGACCAGCAATTTCTCATTTTTACAACACGAATATTTTTTTTAGGGACAAAATCACATTTGAAGTCGTTTTGAGGGGTCTATATAATAGAAAATAACCAAGTGTGACACCATTCTAAAAACTGCACCCCTCAAGGTGCTCAAAACCACATTCAAAAAGTTTAACCCTTCAGGTGTTTTACAGGAATTTTTGGAATGTTTGAAAAAAAAAAAAAATGAACATTTAACTTTTTTTCACAAAAAATTGACTTCAGCTCCAATTTGTTTTATTTTACCAAGGGTAACAGGAGAAAGTGGACCGACCACAAAAGTTGTACAATTTGTCCCGAGTACGCCGATACCCCTTATGTGGAGGTAAACCACTGTTTGGGTGCATGGCAGAGCTCGGAAGGGAATGAGCGCGGTTTGACTTTTCAATGCAAAATTGACTGAAATTGAGATGGGACGCCATGTTGCATTTGGAGAGCCCCTGATGTGCCTAAACATTGAAACCCCCCCACAAGTGACACCATTTTGGAAAGTAGACCCCCTAAGAAACTCATTTAGCTGTGTTTTGACAGCTTTGAACCCCCAAGTGTTTCACTAAAGTTTATAACGCAGAGCCGTGAAAATAAAAATTCTTACCCACCCCCCCACAAATTTTTTTTTTTTTTTAGCCCCCAGTTTTTTATTTTCCCAAGGGTAACAGGAGAAATTCAACCCCAAAGGTTGTTATCCAATTTGTCCTGAGTATGCAGATACCCCATATCTGGGGGGGGGGACCACCGTTTGGGTGCATGGCAGAGCTCGGAAGGGAAGGAGCGCCATTTGGAATGCAGACTTAGATGGATTGGTCTGCAGGCGTCACGTTGCATTTGCAGAGCACCTGATGCACCTAAACAGTAGAAATCCCCCACAAGTGACCCCATATTGGAAACTAGACCCCCCAAGGAACTTATCTAGATGTGTTTTGAGAACTTTAAACCCCCAAGTGTTTCACTACAGTTTATAACGCAGAGTCGTGAAAATAAAAATTAAATTTTTTTCCCACAAAAATGTTTTTTTAGCCCCACAAATTTTTATTTTCCCAAGGGTAACAAGAGAAATTGGACCCCAATAGTTGTTGTCCAATTTGTCCTGAGTATCCTGATACCCCATATGTTGGGGTAAACCCCTGTTTGGGCGCACGGGAGAGCTCGGAAGGGAAGGAGCACTGTTTTACTTTTTCAATGCAGAATAGGCTGGAATTGAGATCGGACGCCATGTCGCGTTTGGAGAGCCCCTGATGTGCCTAAACAGTGGAA
This sequence comes from Ranitomeya imitator, assembly GCF_032444005.1. Lineage (NCBI taxonomy): Eukaryota > Metazoa > Chordata > Amphibia > Anura > Dendrobatidae > Ranitomeya > Ranitomeya imitator. The sequence continues at coordinate 511,665,987 of NC_091285.1, read as the reverse complement.
ACCCCCAATTCTAACTGAAGCCCTAATCCAAACATACCCCTAACCCTAATCCCAACAGTAACCCTAACCACACCCCTAACCCTGACACACCCCTAACCCTAATCCCAACCGTAAATGTAATCCAAACCCTAACCCTAACTTTAGCCCCAACCCTAACTTTAGCCCCAGCCCTAACCCTAACTTTAGCCTCAGCCCTAACTTTAGCCCCAACCCTAACTGTAGCCCTATCCCTATCTGTAGCCCTAACCCAACCCCTAACCCTAGCCCCAACCCTAATGGGAAAATGGAAATTTTATTTTTTTTATGTTTCCCTAACTAAGGGGGTGATGAAAGAGGGGGGGTTGATTTACTTTTATAGCGGGTTTTTTAGCGGATTTTTATGATTGGCAGCCGTCACACACTAAAAGACGCATTTTAGTGCAAAAAATATTTTTTGCGTTACCACATTTTGAGACCTATAATTTTTCCATATTTTGGTCACCATAGTCATGTGAGGTCTTGTTTTTTGCGGGACAAGATGACGTTTTCAGCAGTACCATGGTTATTTATATCACTTTGCAGAGCAGTGTGTCAGATCAGTGACCTGACGTGCACTGCTTCTGGCTTACCAGCGCCTGCTCTGAGCAGGCGCTTGTAAGCCACCTCCCTGCAGGACCTGGAAGTAGCCCCGCGGCCATTTTGGATCCGGGGCCTGCAGGGAGGAGACGCTCATGTGCCGGGAGCGGTCCGTGACCGCTCCTGGCACATAGTGCCGGATGTCAGCTGCGATAGTCAGCTGACGCACGGCCGATTGCATATGACGTACTATCCCGTCACTGGGAATTAAGTCCCAGGTCACCTTGACGGGATAGTATGTCATATGGGATTAAGGGGTTAAAGCACAGTTCAATATTGCATATAGGTAAATAGAGTAGAGTAAAGTGCATGGTGCTCAGTCAAAAGAGTCTCAAGACCGATATAAAATACTTAATACATCACACACATGTATCTGGGAGTTCCTCTCTCCCTGATTGGCCTCAGGAAAAAAACATGTAATAGAGTATAAGGGCTCATACCCGGATGAGTCTCGCATGTCAATACCCAGCACTGAACCCGGCACTCGGAACGGAGCGTGCGGCCGCATAACCATACATGTAGCCACACGCTTCGCTCCTGAGTGTGGGGTATTGACGTGCGAGACTTATCAGAGTTTCTCCCATGTGAGTATGAGCCCTAAGGTGCATAATCCCCTAAGGTCAATCAGGGACAGTGTCATGCATATCAAAGATCAAGGGAACTAACAAGAGTAGCAAAGGTAAAGACCACAGGTACATATAAATACCCAGAGTTCAGTTCCATCCAACATACCCCTTGATGCGCGTTTCGATGTTAGTCTTCCTCAGACGGGGTGCATACATGTTCCGTCCAATGTACGTTTCTCTCCATCCTGTTTTTTCAGTTTGCTCTTATCTCCTTAAAACACTTTAAAATTTGTATTTTCAATAAAGACATTGACTCTTTACGCTGTGTCGGGGGACTTTTGTTACTAGTTTACAGATTTTGTAGAACTGCAAGATGTCAGCAAAGATGAGCAGTGTCAAAACCCCTCACCAAATTAACATCGTAGGGACTCTGAGAGCTACCCGCAGTGGCTTTGGTTAACTCAAAGACCTTATACACAGATATACATCTTTCTCTACTGAGCCAATTGGAACATGAGAGCATTTGGCCAAAACAGAAGCATCCCAAAACAGCTGCCATCATTACAAAAAAGAAACACAATGGCAAAGGATACCTAGATGTAGAACACATTTACGAGTCAGCTAACCCAGAGGTCCCCAACTCCAGTCCTCAAGGCCCACCAACATGTGATGTTTTCAGGATTTCCTTAGTTTTGCCCAGGTAGTAATTGCATCACCTGTGCAATGCAAAGGAAATCCTGAAAACATGACCTGTTGGTGGGCCTTGAGGACTGGAGTTGGGGACCTCTGAGCTAACCAACCCTGCATGATACAGAAATGCTGAAAGCTAAGGTATGCTTACTTTATGAACATTTTTTCTACATGAAAAATGCATGCTATAGCCAGAAGACAGCAGTAGAAATTACACCATCGATAGCAGGACACCCATAAATAGAAACTTAAATAAGTGACAGGGTAAAAACCTAAAGAGTATATTAACCCCTTAACGTTCAATGACGCATATATCCGACATTAGACGCCTCCCTGTTTGGTACGTGCTCCGGCGATGAGCCAGCACCTTTACCGGCACATGACAGCTGATCTGATCAGCTGCCATGTGCTCCTAACAGCCGCAGGTGGAATCCACGATCCACCCACAGCTGTTATGTTAAATGCTGTTGTCAAACTGACAGAGGCATTTAACATGCAAGCACAGGGCGCACATCAATAACCCCGCCCATTGGCGCCCATGTCACACGACCGCGGGTGGTTGTCACACCCGCATAGCTATGAGCGTCGCCCAGAGGTCGGCACTCATAGCAAGTGAGCATTTCTGCAGCCTTGCTCTACGTAGTACAAGTGATCGGATGATCGCAGCTTCTAGTCTCTTATGGAGACTGCTGAAGCAAGTAAAAAAAAGTTTTAACAAATATTTAAAAAGAAAATGGATATATATATATATATATATATATATATATATATATATATATATATATATATATATATATATATATATATATATATATATATATATATATATATATATATATAACCGCGGTGTAACACTCCATTAACGCTGCTATTAACCCTGTGTGACCAACTTTTTTTTTTTTTACTATTGATGCTGCCTATGCAGCATCAGTAGTAAAAAGATCCAATGTTAAAAATAATTTAAAAAAAAACAAAAAAAATCATCATATACTCACCGTCCGTCGGCCCCCGGATGCAGCCCAGGCCTTTCCCGCTCTTCGCGACGCTTGGGTCCATGCATTGCGGTCTCACGAGACCGCTACGTCATCATCTCGCGAGACCGCAATGCTCTCTTGGGAGTGACCGGCACATTCCGGCAGCTCCCTACTCCCCTGCAATCAGGGAGAGACCAGCCCTGCAGCTCGCGATGCTCCGGTCCCACCGCTTCGCTGATTGGTCGCACCCAGCCGGCGCGACCAATCAGCGACATTGGCTAAGCGCTGGGCAATATACTACGTGGCTGCGCAATATACTACGTGGACATGCATATTCTAGAATACCCGATGCATTAGAATCGGGCCACCATCGTGTGTGTGTGTGTGTGTGTGTGTGTGTGTGTGTGTGTGTGTGTGTGTGTGTGTGTGTGTGTGTATACACACACACACACACACACACACACATATATATATATATATATACACACACATGTACACATACATATATATACACATACACATATATATATATATATATATATATATATATATATATATATATATATATATATATATATATATATATATATATATATATATATATATATATTTATTTTTTTTTATTTTTGTTTTTTTCATTCAAATCTCCCCATTCGCTCCAATACAATAAAAAAAAAAAAATCAAATATACACATTTGTTATCGCTGCGTTCAGAATCGTCCAATCAATATGTAGAGAAAAAAAATTAATCTGATCGGTAAATGGCGTAGCAAAAAAAGAAAAAAAAAAATCAAAATGCCAGAATTTTTTTTTTTGGTCGCTGCAACATTGCAATAAAATGCAATAATGGGCGATCAAAAGACCATATACACACCGAAATGGTATCAATAAGCCCTCATCCGGCCCCAGATCCTGTAAAATGGAGGTGCTATGGGTCTCGGAAAATGGCAACTTTTTTTTTTTTTACAAACTTACAAATTTTGCATTTCTTTCTCACCACTTAAATAAAAGAACCTAGACATGTTTGGTGTCTGTGAAATTGTAACGACCTGGAGAATCATACTGGCAGGTCAGACTTAGCAATTAGTGAATATTGTTTAAAAAAAAAAAAAATACAAACACATTTGTGGAATTGCACTTTTTTTTTTGCAATTTCACAGCACTTGAATTTTTTTTTCCCGTTTTCCAGTACATGATAGCTTAAAATCAATTGTGTCGTTCAAAAGTACAACTTGTCCCACAAAAAACAAACCCTCACAAGGCCACATGCAAAAATAAAAGAAAGTTATGGCTTTGGTAAGAAGGGGAGCAAAAAAATGGAAATACAAAAACGGAAATACCCCTAGTCCTTAAGGGGTTAACCCTGGGTCAGGTGGATCTCTGACAATCCAGAGTTAAGGAACAATGCGCTTGACAGGCACAGGATAGAAAACCACCTATAATATTTAATAATTATCTCAGGTTCTGGGCTCTAAAAGTAATCAGAGACCGTTATAGAGATGTATTAAGAGAGTATACAAAATCAGAGGCAAAAAACAAAAAAACAAAACAAAAACGTACCCAAATCCCTCTTGTTGTAAGAAAACCCTACTTATTTCTACGAAATATCCACAAACGTTGCAATATTTATTCATAAAAACAGGCAAAAGAAACAATTGTGATGAAGAAAAAAAAAAAATACAAACTTTCAAAAGTGAGAACCTTCAGGCGCAATGAGCTGAGAGGCCACGATGACACCTGCTCTCCGCAAGGACAGCGGTAAAACTGACCGGGGGGTTTCAAGCAGCACCTAAAGATAGGAAGGTACTGTGAGGGGCGCGACCCCCTGCTGCCTTGGAGAGGAAGGGGAACAAAAGTGTATGAGCTGCTGCACGGATGCTGGGTGAAACCCATAAAAACATGATTTATTAGACAATTTACAATGTACAAAATTAAACAAATACAGAGGCTGCTGAGCACAATGCCGGGACTCACGTGATATTGTGAACAGTGAATATACAGGTACAGATAGGGCCCTGCTATACTCGTGTATTACGGGATACAAATTTCCCCAAGTAAGAACAATGGGCAAGTAACCAATAACTAATGCACTTACATGTGCAGACCCCCGGTAGCTGCGATATCCTCGCCGCCACCAAATAATGTCCAATTAAACAGCAATCTAAATTGTGAGCTAATTGCTATTGATCTAATTAAGAGAGGTCTAATCTGCCCCCCAAAATTATCTGATCAGCATCAGGGAGCCTCGGACAACTTTTTTAGAATCTTCAGCAGATCTTCACCCTTGTGCTATCCATGTGTGATTAGTTTTCATACAACGAAATTAAAATGTGTACATAATCACATACAGTCTCCTGGGTTTATAATAGAAATCTCTGTAATAATCAGAAGCCACTCAGATGGTCCCCGTGTGGGATCCGGTTTTATTCTTGCCCCCATTATTCTTGTTGTGCGAGTCCCATCCAAGACTCGGATGAAAGAAGAACATGCTGCAATTTGTTTTCTCATGGTCACTTTGACAGAAGAAAAAATATATCATTAATCTGCACAACCCTATGGAATAACACAGGTCAGTGTTCTGCCCAACCAAAAATTGTATCGCACGTGTCAGATTTATAGGCTCGCCTGCATCAGCCCTTCCAATTATTGTGGCATGTGACCAGCTTATGACAGACATCTTCATTTCAGGCATTAGGCTGAGGACAAAAACTGCAATAGCCCTGTGCTAAATAACCACATTCTCCATCACGGTGCTTTATGGAAACCATTTACAGCTCATCAGTAAACCTAAAGCAAGGCTAGAACCAAACCAATAGAAAATTGCTTTACAAAGGCCTAGAGGCATCATTAAATAATGCAGTTGTGAGGAGTGGGGTGAAGATGAATAGCATGTAGAGCAGACGTGGGGTGCAGGGGTCTTGCTCTAAATTACAACAAATCCTGCAGATCTCATACACCTTTTAAGGCCCTGAGGCCCAAGAGCAAGTTTTCCTGCTCAATTTGCTGTGTCTTTTTGGTTTGTATCCAGACATGACGCACTCAGGGCCTCTAAAGAGCCCGCCGGGAGGGAGGCTCTCTAAACATGGCGCCAACTAACATGCTAGTCAGAGATTAGGGAGACGATGCTGGAGCTGTCAAACTGGAGTGCTTTGCCCAAACTACTACGACTGGCTCTGCTGTGACGAGGGAATCCTCTACTAGTACTCCATGGCATGCAACAGAGAAGATAATGATGCACAGATCTTCTGATGGTCAAACCACCATGGCGTCTGACCTAAGAAAATGCTGGTCAGGACAGCTACTGGGAGGCTGAGGCTATTGGTGGACACACAGGGGTTTACATATAGTTCCATCGAGAAGCGCGTGTCACTACGGTATGTAACCGATACGTTATTATTTCTGGGAGATGTTGGCTCATTGTCAGCCCAGTGATGACAATTAGAACGAACGTTGCTCCACTCTGTGGATAAAGTGCAGGTAGAACAAATCTGCTACCTGCAGACCTTCTCCCTTCATCATTCATAGTGGAGCAGACGCAAAATACAGGTAATAAGAGACTTCAAATATTTAAGGAAGAAGAATGTGCTGAGATGAAAAGTGACATGTCCCTCAATCTTAACTCTTTGGTTTTAACCCAAGCCTAGATGTGTAGTGCAGACTTCCACTAATGGTAACTGTTAGGCCGGGGTCACAATAGCATAGAATACTGACGAGTGCTATGCGAGAAAACATCGCACAACATCCTTGGGCATATTCTACGTGTGAGTGAAATTGCAGCATGCTGTGATTATACGCATATATCAGCCAAGTCTCACCAATGCAAGTCTATGGGTGCGAGAAAAAAATAAAATAAAATCTGACACCACACGGACCATCAGTGTGACTTGCGTGAAATACGCACACATTTTCCTCATTTCAACCCATTGAGCCGTTAAATTCAATGAGGAAAAGCAGTGAGAAATGTAAAGCCATACACATGACATACGGATGCCATACAGATGTAATACGGATGTATAGGTGTGAGAAAATCTCATCATCGCATTGCAGACGGATTACACACGGATGACCATACGGAGAACACTTGTGCGACTCTCGGCAGGGAGACTCAGACAGATTTTCCACACGGCAAGTGTGACGACGGCCTTAAGGGAAACCTCAAATGGTGCCTCAAATGTTGCACATTTTGCACAATGCTCCGCTTTGGATATCATATGGAAAAAGAAAGATGTCAAAGTAAAATTAGAGACTCTTCAAAGAGATATGGATGCCGGTGGTCTAGAAATCCCCAATAGCTGGGTGTAATGTTCTAGCAACCCAAACACAACAGTTTTATGGGTGGGGACATATGGGCACCCTGGGAGTGACTGGCTTTCTCAGAATGCAAAACATTCCCCGACAGGGAGATCCACCTGTTCCTATCCTAATCTCCAATGTGGATAGGCGGAGGCAGTTTGTATTCTGGGGTGTAAGAGTGCACGCTACTCTAGAACAACCCCTTGTCAGAGTTTTACAAGCTCGTGGGTTAATGACTGGCTAGCAGGCAGCTTGATATAGGGTGGGATATTTAAAAGCTTTGATCAACTTCACTCTGAGTTCCTTCATTCCCATAGACTTTCCTACCTATATCTACACCTCACACATTTATTATATAGAATACACAGACAAACTTGGATATGTCTTCTATTCAACTGTGTAAACTATATAACTAAAGTAATTTTCTGTATCTAAGTTCAACAGATTGATGTAAAAGTACAAAGGAAAGGAGCACATGCACAACCACCATGCATGATCTGATCCGCCCTAGTAGAGCTAATCTTTATTATATTAATTTATTTTTTTATGTTTTCTTCTTCTATGACCATCTCCTCACACAGACTATTCCAGAGCTTAAAGAGAATCTGGCAGACAGTTTTTGCCCCCTCATCTGAGAGAAGCAGAATGTAGAACAAGAGACCTTGATGCCAGCAACTTATCACTTAGTTTACTGGGTGCAGCTGTTCTGACACCAGAGTTTTTAGATTTAGAAATGCAGCAGAGCTGAGAAACCTAACCCCGCCCACACAACTAGCCCCACCCACAGCAGGCTCTTATATAAAATGGATATAGACAGTGAGCTGCTTATCACAGGAGGGGGCGGAGTCGGAATAGTGTAGTCCCGTAATGCTAATCACAAGTGATAAAACCTTCACTATAAGTAAACAGCAGCACACTGGGTAATAAGGGACACATCGCTGTCCCATCCTCTAATTCCTGGTGTCTTCCAATTTCATAGCAAAAACCTACTGACAGATCCCCTATAAAAGCTCTTATGGCAAAGAAAACCCGGCTACTCTGGAAATTAAAAATTTACTTTACTAGATGGAGTGAGATAGATATAGATATATAGATATATACACACACTTTATAAATTGATGATTATATAGCAAACTTATAGGAAAACATTTTAGCTTAACTTAAAATAACCCTTTAATTCCAACAAGTTTGTCATCTAAAAATTAACACGCAGTTTGGTATTGTGCCTTGCAATAAATTGTTATTTACTACTTATCACATGATTATTATTTTTATTATTATTGCGCCATTTATTCCATGGCGCTTTACATGTGATTCATAAAAAAAAATTAAAATTAAAACGACTTTTCTTAACATTTTGCAGTATTCCAAATAAACAGTCCCATCAATAGTTAAGGTATCTGGTATTCTTACAGATGCAAAAGACTTCCTTTGTAACAAAAATGCACAAAAAATAATTTAACCAAATGGCCTTGTATTTGTGGCCAGTGATGTAGCAGGGCTAGAAAACAGCAAAGTCCATAGTATCCAAGAGCCGGTAAGTGCAGTAAAATGTCGTGTTTAGGTCATCAGAATACCGCAGAGGCAACTGCCATGTATCAGTCACAACCGCCCTTCGCGAAAAGGACAAGAATACAGTAAGGCTGTCATCACACTAGCAGTATTTGGTCAGTATTTTACATCAGTATTTCTCAGCCAAAACCAGGAGTGGGTGATAAATGCAGAAGTGGTGCATATGTTTCTATTATACTTTTCCTCTGACTGTTCCACTCCAGGTTTTGGCTTACAAATACTAATGTAAAATACTGACCAAATACTGCTAGTGTGACGGCAGCCTAAAAGCGCACAAAGTCCATACTGCAAGAATGAAAAAAGCGTTAAGAATTAGGATAAAAAAAAAAAAAAATATATATATATATATATATATATATATATATATATATATATATATATATATATATATATATATATATATATATATATATATATATATATATATATATAGGTGGCCCGATTCTAACACATCCAGTATTCTAGCATATGCATGCCCACATAGTATATTGCCCAGCCCACAAAGTATATTGCACAGCCACATAGTATACTGCACAGAGCCATGTAGTACACAGACTTAATAAACATATACTCACCCTCCGTTGAAGTCCTGGCCCTGTGTGCGGTGCACGCGGCAGCTTCCAGTCCCAGGGTTGGTATGGGCGCAGGACCTGTGATGACGTCGCGGTCACATGACCGTGACGTCATGGCAGGTTCTTGTCGCATACCATGCTACCAAGTTTTCCAACCAAGAGATGCAGAAATGGTGCAGAAATTTCTGCAAATACTCAACGTGTGCACAGGGCTCATTCAGACATCAGTTTTTCGATTATGAACATTAGAACCTATAATAGTGAATCGGGCCAATCTTATGTCCTGTTATTGTTTTTTGTTTTTTTCACACAGTCTGGACAAAATCATAAAGACGTATTTTATATCGATCTGAGTGTTGGATCAAAATCAGCAATGCAAGTCGATGGGCCGTGGAAAAAAAAAAAAATTCAGACAGGACCATCTGAATGAGGTCTGATTTTCATGGACTGTTAGAAGATGGAGAAAAACTGATGAAATTTCGCTGAAACTGATAAAAAAAAAAAAATAGAATTAGTCTTACCGGTAATTCGGTTTCTAGGAACCTTCCAGGAGAGCGGTACCGGAGGATGTCTCCCCACCCTAAAGGGGGACAGGAACACAAAGAGGTTAAATACCCTCCCCTTCCTGCCACCTCCAGTGTTTTTTCTGGACACAGTAGTATGTATAATTACCACCTCTGTGCAGGAACCCCCCAATAAATATTGTCAATAGGGAGGGAAATTAGTGCTGTCGTAGAGGGTTCCTAGAAACCAAATTACCGGTAAGACTAATTCTATTTGCTCTAGTCATCTTCCACGACAGAGGTACCGGAGTAGTACCAACAAATAATTTCTTAGGGAGGGATGACAGCCTGCAGAACTCGTCTGCCGAATGTTAAATCCCTGTTGGGGCTTGTTTCCATTTGCGAGAAACACGTCTGTCTCGCATGTGAAAACCAAGCTCTGGCGCCGGCACTCCAGAGCGGAGCGTGCGGCCATATAGCAACAGATGGAGCTCTCAAGTGCCGGAGCCAGAGCTTGATTTTCACATGTGAGACACGGACGTGTTTCTCGCAAATGGAACAAGTCCTTAAAGTCTAATCTGTAGTGCCTGGTGAACGTGTGAACCGACGACCAGGTGGCAGCTCTGCAAATCTGCCAACAAAACAGATCTAGCTACACATGTAGATGCTATGTTTGTCTTATTGAGGTTCGTGGACATTTGGTGTGTCCCACAGAGAGGTGTCTCCATCTAGAGGGAAGCAGTTTTTCTTTTTTATAACTCAGATGGGACACTAAGCCCTTCTTCAGGGGTCTCCCATTCATGTAGAATGAAGTTCTGCACATTTTCATGGATCGGGAACCCTTTTAGTTTTTTGGGTTTTAAGCCCCCAAATATCTCATCATGCACGGATTGCTTAACCTCCTCTTCTTCAACACCCATTGTCCCCCTGACCATACTAACTAATTCTCGTTTGTTCTCAGAGGAAAATTAATATTTCAATAATATTTTATTATATTCCCTGGGTTAGAAGTGGAGCCCTCATCCTTCCACAAATCTTCCAAATCAGAAGAATGTATTTCACTGGAGTCTGAGTCAGACTCTACCACAGATATTTTCCTCTTTTTTGGAGGAGGCTATGGTAACAGGGTCTGGGAAAGGGCAGAAACTGATGACTGCACTTTTTTAATATGCGATTTGATGCTTTCAAGGAGGGACGGTTGCTCAGTGCGTAACACCTCGTCCGTGCAGGATTAACAAAGCTTCTTCTTGTATAATACAGGAAGCTTTGTTGCACATACGCCACACTTGCGGTCTTCCATTTTTCTGGAAGATTTGTCCTTCTTGGGGGCAGAAGCCTTGTCTCCCTAGAAAGAGAGAAAAGGAAACTAAGTCTAAATGCCACCCAGAAGTAGTAGGAGGGAGGACGCCAGGCTCCGTAGACGCAGAGAGGGGGGGGGGGGGGTTCGGTCACAGTCCATGGTCAGTCCACAGTCCAGACAGACAGTGGGTCTTACCTGGTGGTGAACCCTGAGCAGGGTTAAATAACTGAGGTTCGGCATCTGTCACCGCTTGATCCTCCTCTCCCAGGTCACATGTGCAGGGAAAAGGGGGGGGGATCCCAGGCGTGAACGCTCCATGTGGCCGCCGACTCCGGAGAAACAGCGGAGATGCTGGGCGCGCGTGTGTTCCAGCGTGGAACGCTCAGGGAACAAACCAGAAGTAATAGCGCGTAATTTCAGGTGCGCGAGTACTCCGGAATCCAGCGTCATGAGGAGAGGAGGAAGCTGGGGAGCCGAGAGGGGACCCCGACCGCACGTCACCGCCCTGCTTTACCCCTCAAGAGGGCGCAGGAAGGGCGGGAAATAGGGGTCCCGAGTCCAGGCGTGGCATGGAGACAGGAGCAGCTATACCAGGAGGAGAGCATTGCCCCCGACCCCAGCTGCACGGCTAATGGTAAGCTGAACTGTATGCTCTGGTCGCCGGCCACGGCAGCACCACAGGATCTCTTCATGCCCTATACGGGACAGGAAAAACACTGGAGGTGGCAGGAAGGGGAGGGTATTTAACCTCTGTGTTCCTGTCCCCCATTAGGACAGTGAGACATCCTCACATTTCACACCCAGGTCTAGGCTAGTGATTCACAATGAGATGGCTTCCCTTTAGGAAACACAAAGGGTGTGATTCATTGGATTGTGAGGTGATGGATACAAAATTTGCAAATGACACTGCTGAAGTAGTGAGAATGACGGCACAATACCTTCCAAACAACTTCAAAGAAAATCCTACTGCTCAAATGACACAAAGTGCAAGCGCAAAATGTCAGTATAAAACAGCACCTGCGCATCGTGCGCCAAAGCTATGATATCAGAGGCAAATCTGATGATGTCCAATTCCAGCCACTTTAATGCTGCAGCCAAACGTGGCCTCAGCGGTCAGGTAGCCAAACGGGAGTCTTCCTGATGGACCAGGGAGAGGCCTGTGCTGGAGAAACAGAGGCTTTATTTAGCCAACATGATTTGATTTTATTTTTTTGCAGCTATCCTGCCTTCTGTATTTTTGCCCTTTTAAAGCTGGTCTGTTAAAAAAATTTCCCAATATAAACTGTATATATTATTAAATAGATCTATTGGCTCTGATGAGACTGGTGTACTTGCTTTAAAAAGCTGTTAGCATAGTTGTATTGACCTTTTCATGCTTGATAATAGAAATCTTGGCACAGTTTATCTGTAGCTCTACTCGTGCAATGCTTATTTTTAATAAGAAAAATAATTATATAGCCATTGATACATGGATTTTCAAAAGTCAATACACCAGCCTCATTTGGACTAAAATATCTGCAATTAATTTGAAATCTAGCAACTTATTTGAACAGTGAGCAAGTGAAATTAATGACCCTCAACTTTTGTGGTGAGGAAGGAAGCAAAATTAAATTACCAGGGTTGGTCATCTGTCAGGCAAAATGTATCGGTCACCAGATTTTTGCTACCCCATCTCATGGATTTCAGCGATGTATCACTTACTTCACTGGATTCTACAGTTATGATTAAAAACGTTTTATTCTACTGTAGATCTACCGCTTCTCTAAATGCGGAGTTCAGTATAACCCCGCCCACATCACTGATTGGCAGTTTTCTGCCTACTCACAGTGTAAACACAAAGCGGCCAATCAGTGGCGGGGCAGAGTTATACAGAGTTCATGATAACGGAGAACTACCTGGCAGCAGGCTTACTATAGTCCTCTAATGGTAATCTCCTGCTGATAAAACAGTGATTTTATAAAAACGAAACAAAGATGATATTCCCATGATAGGATTTTGATGACAAGTATTTTTGCTGCACAAAAAATGCAGCACCTTACAGTTTCAGCAAAGTGGAAAAAATAAAAAATAAACGGACAACATAAAAAATGTACGTAATACAAACACATGTATAAAAAAAAAAAAAAAAAAAAAAATTCAATGGAAAAAGCCAACAAGTAACCTAATTTACCTGATAGGTGCAGAAATGCAGCATAAAATCTGCAACATAAAAAAACCTCACCAAATACTCATCGTAGGAACGTAGCCTAAGCAAGCGAGTAAGTGACAAGTTTCTGGAATCACGGTCACTGTTTCTACATTATGCTGCTCACAAGTTACCGTGTTTTTCACTTTGTAAGACGCTCCGGATAATAAGACACACCCCAAATTTTGAGGAGAAAAATAGAAAAAAATTTTTTAATGAATTGGTGGTGCTTCTGAGGCTGTGTGCACACGTTGCGGTTTTTTCGCGGTTTTTCCCGATAAAAACGCTATAAAACCGCAAAAAAAAAATGCATACAATAAGCATCCCATCATTTAGAATGAATTCCGCATGTTTTGTGCACATGATGCGTTTTTTTCCGCGAAAAAAACGCATCGCGGCAAAAAACGCAGCATGTTCATTAATTTTCCGTTTGTTTTTTTTTGCGGATTTCCCACTCCAAAATGCATTGGGAAGTGTCCGGAAAAAACCACGGCAAAAACGCATGCGGTTTTCTTGCGGATTTCTTGCAGAAAACGTCCGGAATTCTCAGGAATTTTCTGCAAGAAATCCTGAACGTGTGCACATAGCCTTATAATCCACGCATCTTATTGCTTACCGGGGATGGTGGCTGTGGTGAAGCGGTGTCCCAGGGTCGCTGCTGGAGGAGGCAAGAGTGGAGCGTTGCTGTAGGCTAGGATGAGGGGTGTGCAGGTGTCCTGTGCTGCAGGGGTGCTCCTGTGCTGCAGGGGGGCTCTGCCGACATTTTGTGTAAGGCCAGAGCCCCCCCGGCAGTTTGTCCATGCTTTGATGTACGGTGGACTTCGGGAAAATGGCCGCCGATGCGGCGCATGCGCAGAGGGAGATCTCGAGAGATGAGATCTCAGTGCTGAAATCTCATCTCCCGAGATCTCGGCGGCCATTTTCCTGGACTACGTTGCATAGGAAAGCATGGACGAACTGCCGGGGGGCTCTGGCCTTTCACAAAATGTCAGCAGAGCACCCCGCAGCACCGGAGACTCCAACATCACCCTGGGCAGCAGCAAACGTGGGCAGCGGACACCCCCTCATCCCAGCCGGTAACTGTAAGCGGTATATCCGCTATGTAAGACGCACCCCCATTTCCCCCCCAAATTTGGGGGAAAATAAAGTGCGTCTTACAAAGCGGAAAATACGGTAAGTAGCAAAAATCTTGTGACAGCAGGATTTTCCTATGTAATCTAATGGCAGCATGAGGCAGAGGCCTAGACCCCGATTTCAGTGATATCTCACTTAAGCTGTGTGCTCATTTCCATACAATGAAGGTTTTAGCACCAGGACATTATCAGCGCACACACTCGCTGCCACCTGCCAAGTGGTCCGACACACCCCTTCCTGTGATAAGCAGCTCACTGCCAAAAGACAATGTACACAGAAAGCTGTGGTGTGAGCGGGATTAGTTTCCTAAGAGCTGCTACATTAAAAACTCTGATTGTATCACAACTGTTGCACCCACTAAACTAAGTGATACATCGTTGGATTCAGTTTTTCTTTTCCTACATTTCGCTACTCTCAGATGAGGAAGCAAAAACCTGCTGACAGATTCCCTTTAACTCCTTAATGACCGCCAATACACACCTGAGATATGAAAATAGACTCCCCATACAGGTGACAATCCCGCAGCTGTCGGTTGTGCACTATAGCTGACAACTTGCTGCATCAGCCACGATCAGTGTTAGCACCGTCCAAATCTGTTTAACCCCTTAGATGGTGCTGTCAATAGTGACTACATCATATAAATGGTTAACAGAGTGTGGGGGCTTCCCATTTATCCCCATCGGCACCCTGAGATCATGATTGTGTGGTTCTGATGTTTGCCATGGCAATTCACGGCCAAATAGCAGCCTTAGAGTCTGATGGCTACAGCGGCCTGTTCAGAAGTTAGCGACATTTAGGTGGTAAAAATACAATTTCTCCTTTGTTATGCCACTTTGCATGAATTCCTGAAAATTACCTGAAGGGTTAATAAACTACCTGACTGCAGTTTTCACTATGTCGAGGGGTCCGGTTTTTAAAATGGTATCACTTTTGGGGTTTTTTCCAAATAAATTTTGTAAATCTCATTCAGAAAATGAAAAATGACTGATACTTTTTTAAACCTCCTGACATGCTAATAAAATAATATTTTAAAAAATGGTGTCGATTTAAAGCAGACATGTGGGAAATGTGATTTATTAATGTTTTGCTGTGGTATGACTGTCTGGACTAAAGGAGTAATCATTCAAAGTTTGAAAGTTGCATGTCACCCCCAAAATGGAAGTTGAGCTAAGCCCACCAGCATCAGCGGCTTATCTACAGTATTCTGGAATGCTGTAGATCGGCCCCCAATGTATCCTGAAAGATGAGAAAAAGAGGTTAGATTATACTCATCCCGGGGCGGTCCCGCTGAGGTCCGGTCTGATGGGCGTTTCGGTCCGGGCCTCCCATCTTCATCAGATGACGTCCTCTTCTGGTCTTCACGCTGCAGTTCCGGCGCAGGCGTACTTTGTCTGCCCTCTTGAGGGCAGCGTAAAGTACTGCAGTGCCCTCAAAAGGACAGACAAAGTACGCCTGCGCCGGAACTGCAGCGTGAAGACAAGAGGAGGACGTCATCGTAAGAAGATGGGAGGCCCCGGACCGCGACACTCATCGGACCAGAACCGGACCAGGACCGCTCCTGGATGAGTATAATCTAACCTGTTTTTCTCATCTTTCAGTATATATCTGGGGCTTATCTACAGCATTACAGAATACTGTAGATAAGCCCCTGATGGGCTTAGCTCACCTTCGATTTTGGGGGTGACAGGTTCCCTTCAATGGAAGATTGACTATCCCCTGGCTACTAGCCGCAGAACAAATGCAATAGAGAAGATGGCACCATGCACACCTGATCCTAAATGTCTTGTCTTATTTTAGCAGTAAAGGTTATTCGGTTGTATGCAGACAGACATACAACTATTCCTCCCGAGCTTGCATGTGTGACGAATGTAAGATTAATGGAGTGGAGGAAAGTGCCATTACTCTATGGCCGGGGTCACACTACCGTAGAATACGGACGAGTGCTATGCGAGAAAACATCATCAAGCTTATGGGTGCAAAAAAAAAAAAAAGTGCTCATTTCTGTTAATGCTGATGATTATTGCTTACAGCCAATGAAAACCCAAAAGTCAATATCTCAGTAAATTAGAATACTTTATACCACCAGCAGGAAAAATGATTTTAAAATCCAAAGTGTTAGCCTACTGAAATGTGTATTCAGTAAACGCACTCATTACTTGGTCGGGGCTCCTCTGCATCAATTACTGCATCAATGCGGCGTGGCATGGAGGCGATCAGCCTGAGGCACTGCTGAGGTGTTATGGAAGCCCAGGTTGCTTTGATAGCAGCCTTCAGCTCATCTGGATTATTGGCTCTGGTGTTTCATCTTCCTCTTGACAATACCCCATAGATTCTCTATGGGGGTAAGATCAGGAGAGTTTGCTGGCCAATCGAGCACAGTGATACTGTTGTTTTTAAACCAGGTATTGGTACATTTGGCAGTGTGGACAGGTGCCAAGTCCTGCTGGAGAATTAAATTTCCATCTCCAATAAGCTTGTCGGCAGAGGGAATATCCTGGTAGACAGCTGCACTCACTTTGGTCTTGATAAAACAGAGTGGACTTACTGTACACTAGCACTGAGCTCTAATCTCCACCCCATCACCACCCATAATCCCGCCCCCCACCACATTACCACACAATCCCACCCTTCACATAATCCCGCCCCCTACATTACCACATGAGGCTCCGTCCCCCACATTACCACAAGCAGCACTTCCTTTCTATGTACAGTGCCGGCAAAAAAAATCTTTACAAGCTCAATGAAACCACAAAATCTTAATATTCAAGTGGATTCAAGTGTTTTATTGTGGATATTTTATTATAATTAGTATTTTGTCATGTCACCCTTACATTTTATCACCATCTGCAGTCGTTTAGGCATGGATTCAGCAAGGCTGGCTAAGTATGTGGAGTCCATGTTTACCCACAGTGTCTTCAGCACCTCCTTTAGTACTGTATATTTTGGGTCATACCGTGTACTCGGACGACGCACAACCTTTGAGCCTCCCCTGAGCAGCCTGAAAGTGCTCTCATCACTAAACATCACTTTCTTCCACTCTTCAGATGTCCAATCTTGATATTTCTTACAAAAGGCAAGCCTTTTCTTCTTCATTGCTGCTGTGAGCAGGGGCTTCTCTGTGGCACGGCAACTTGGTAGACCCAGGTCCTTCTGCAGGCGGTGACGAATTGTCCTAGCTGTGATGTTCTGGAGGAGCATAGGGTACTGGTCTTTTAGTTCAGCGGCAGTTATAGAAGGATGTGACATCACTTCACGCTCCAGAAGCTTATCAGTCCTTGGTGAATTCTTCTTAGGTGCGCCAGAGCCTGACTTCCTCTGCAGTACCATCCCAGGAGGCAATGATGCCGCCGACCGCTTCAGTTGATAAATTGCTTCTCTTGACACTCCCAGATCTCTAGCTACAGCAATCACCAAATCCCCCTTCTCGAGCAGAGTCAAGGCACAGGATTTCTCTTCCATTTTAAGCTTCTTTCGACCCATTGTGGGAGATGATAAAAGACTGCCTAATAGCAAAACTGGCTGGGCTGCACATAACCAATCAGAGTGCAGCTTTCGCTTAACCAGAGAAGTGAAAACTGAGCGTTGATTGGTTGATATTTGCAACAAAGCCAGCTTTAATATTAGACAGTTTTTTATTATCTCCCCCATTGTGTACACTTTTAAAAAGTCAAATTATGATGTGGATTTTATATGTAAAAGTTTTTTTTTTTTGCTGCACAAGTGTAAAGATTTTTTTTGCCGGCACTGTAAGGCTATGTTCACACGTTCCTGATTTCCCTCCTTTTTTTTCAGGACTAAAAACCGCAGCTCTTGGCAGAAAACGCAGGTCCTTTTTTTGGTGCTTTTTTGGTGCATTTTTTGATGCAGTTTTCTATGCAGAGTGTGTGTTTTCTAGGAAGTTTTTTAGGGTTAAAATGGCTGAAAATACCCTAACCCTACCCCTAACCTTAGTGGAAAAAAAAAAAAAAAATTCTTAATTTTTTTATTGTCCCTACCTATGGGAGTGACAAAGGGGGGGGGGGTCATTTACTATTTTTTTTATTTTGATCACTGAGATATAACCTCTCTCAGTGATCAAAATGCACTTTGGAACGAATCTGCCGGCCGGCAGATTCGGCGGGCGCACTGCGTATGCGCCTGCCATTTTGCAAGATGGCGGCGCCCAGGGAGAAGACGGCCGGACGGACACCGGGAGGCCGGGTAAGTATAAGGGGGGGAGATGAGGGCACGGGGGGTGGCATCGGAGCATGGGGGTGGCATCGGAGCATGGGGGGTGGGATTGGGGCACGGGGGGGCAGCCACACTGCAGCGGTTCTGCACCACAAACCGCAGAAAACCCGCAGATATTTTTTTCATCTGCGGGTTTTACTGCGGGTTTGACCTCACAATGGAGGTCTATGGGTGCAGAACCGCTGCAGTTCTGCAAAAAGAAGTGACATGGTACTTCTTTTTTACCGCGGCTATTCAGCGCGGCTTTTTTCGCGATTTTCCGCAATGTGGGCACAGCAGTTCCTGTTTTCCATAGGGTACATTGTAATGTACCCTGCATGGAAAACAGCTGCGGACCCGCAGCGGGAAAATCGCGGCGATTCCGCATGAAAAATAGGTATTAAGCTTACCGTTAATGATGTTTCCAGGAGTCCATCCTGACAGCACCCTGGAGGACGTCCTCCTCCCCTTGCTGGGACAGGAAACACACGAGTTTAAAAGGTTAAGTCCCACCCACAGACCTCAGTGTTGTAACAAGAACCGCCTCAAGGAAATGCAGAAAAAAATTTGTTTAATGGTAACAAACATATTACATTATAACCAGGAACATATTACATCATATGTAAGGAATAGGTTACAATCATGCTAGAATACCATACATAATATAATACAGGGAGGGAACAACCCGTGCTGTCAGGATGGACTCCTGGAAACATCATTAACGATAAGCTTAATACCCATTTTCCAGGACGTCCTCCTGACAGAACCCTGGAGAGTACCAAAGCACCTCCTCAGGGTGGGATTACCGCTTGGAGAACCTTTCTCCCAAATGCAGTATGCTGACCAGACAAAACATCAAGTTTATAGTGTTTGCAAAAGGTATTGGCACTAGCCCATGTCGCGGCCTTACAAATCTGTTCTAGAGAGGCGCCTGCCCTTCCAGCCCAGGAAGTAGCTATCCCTCTAGTCGAATGTACATGGAGACCCTCCAGAGGAGAGAGCCCTTCAGATTGATAGGCCTCAGAGATTACCGACGTGATCCACCGTGCAATAGAGGCCTTAGGGGCTTTTTTACCCCTATTCTTGCCCCCATATAAAATGAATAGGTTTGGGTCAATGCGCCAAGCGTTGGTGGCTGCCAGGTAGTCTAGAACTGCCTGCCCGACATCCAGCGAATGAAGGGCCCTTTCTTTAGCATTAGCAGGGTTATTGCAGAAAGATGGTAACACGATCTCTTGATTTCTATTTTTAGTTGTTCCTACTTTTGGAATAAAAGAGGGGTCGAGTTTAAGAATTATACAATCCTCTCTAATTTGGAAGTATGGGTCCCTAGTACACAGGGCCTGAATTTCCACCACTCTTTTAGCCGTAGTCACTGCCACAAGAAATGCCGTTCTACGTGTAAGAATGGAAATGGGCATATTATCCACTGACGCATAGAGGTCTTTGCAGAGAAATCTGAGGACCAGATTAAGGTCCCAAGAAGGTGACATCTGTCTGATAGTGGGGCGCAACCTCTGGGTGGCTCTGATGAATCTAACTATCCACGGGTGTGACGCTAGGGGATAGTCAAGGAAAGAACTAAGTGCCGAGATCTGCACCTTTATTGTGCTTGGTTTAAGACCTTTGTCAAACCCAGCCTGCAAGAAATCTAAAATTCTGGGTAAGTCGGGAGTGCCCGCCGTAACCTCAGACCTGCCACCCTCCAGACAGAACCGTCTCCAAATTTTCAAGTAAATTGCTGATGTAACAGGCTTCCTACTAGACTTCATAGTAGATATTACTTGGCTCGATAGACCCTTTGCCTTCAAGATGGACCCTTCAGGATCCATGCCGAGAGATGAAGCTTCTCTGGGTTTGGGTGGAATACCAGACCCTGGTGGATTACGTCCGCTCTGAGAGGGAGCTCTACTGGATTCTCGATTGCTAGCTCTAGTAGAAGGGAAAACCAACTCCTTTTTGGCCAGTATGGAACGATCAATATGACGAGAACTCGATCCTCCTTGATCTTTCTGAGAACCGCTGGAACTAACGCCAGAGGGGGAAATGCATACGAGAGAGGTTCCGTCCAGTCCTGGCTCAGAGCGTCTATCCCTTCCAGAAGATCCTGCGGGTTCAGAGAGAAGAATTTTGAGACCTTTGAATTTCTCCTGCTTGCGAATAGGTCTATACAGGGGGTTCCCCAGCGAAGACATAAGTCCTGGAAGACGTCCTGGTTGAGTTCCCACTCTGTTGGAGACACCTTTCTTCTGCTGAGATAGTCCGCTATAACATTCTGGGAGCCCTCCAGGTGGACTGCTGAGATAGAAAGAACCGATCTTTCTGCCCAACGAAATATCTCCTCTGTCAGTTCCTGAAGTGCATGGTGTTTCGCACCTCCTTGATGTTTCAGGAAAGAGACTGTCGTCACATTGTCGGACATTATCCTGACATGACGATTCTCCAGGATGTGTCGGTTCCTTCTCAAGGCTTCCCAGACAGCGTATAGTTCCTTGAAGTTGGAGGAGCTGTGGATGACGTCTTCCGGCCATCTCCCCTGAAGGATCCTGTCTTCTAGGTGAGCTCCCCAGCCCCAAGCGCTGGCGTCTGTAGTAACTACTACGTAGGGATCTGCGGACCATAACACTCCTTTTCTTAACTTCTCTGGCTCTGTCCACCAGAGGAGAGACCTTCTTACACGATGTGATAGTTCTAAAGTACTGTCCAGAGAAGACAGACTCCTGTCCCATCTGGAAAGAATCCATTTCTGCAGTGGTCTTGAATGGAACTGAGCCCATCTTACGCACGGAATACAGGCCGTCATTAGGCCGAGGACTCGCATGGCCGTCCTTGTTGTCACCCTGTGCTCCAACAGGAGCCGAATCTGAGACTGTATTGCAATCAGCTTGCACTCGGGTAAGAGGGATATTCTATTCATTGAATCCAGACATACTCCCAGAAAAGTCTTCCTGCACTCTGGAGTTAAATCGGATTTTCGCCAATTTATGACCCAACCAAGTTCTTCCATCACCGAAATAGTTCGGTTCCTGTGGTCTGATAGAATTTCTGGCGTTCTTGCCACCAGAAGAAAGTCGTCTAGATAAGGGATTATTCTGATCCCCTGATTTCTTAGGAAAGCGACAATCTCCGACACCAGCTTTGTGAAGATACGAGGTTCTGAGGCAAGACCAAATGGAAGGCACTGAAACTGGAAGTGACAGGTCCCGGACGGCAGAACTACCGCAAACCTCAGAAGCCTCTGAGAAGAAGGGTGGACGGGAACCTGATAATAGGCACTCTTTAGATCTAGAGTGCACATCACAGCATTCTGATCTATTAGGAGTATTGCCGAACGGATGGATTCCATACGAAACCTCTTGTACCTGACCCAGGCATTCAGAGGTTTCAGATTTATTATAGTGCGAGATTCTCCGGACGGTTTCATTATGGAAAAAAGGGAGGAGTAATGCCCCAGGCCTATTTCCAGGGATGGTACCGGAATTATGACCTCTGAGGAGAGCATCTCCATTAGGTCTATCAACATGGGAGAGTCTCGCGGTACTACCGTAGGACTGATGAATCTGTCTGGTGGGGGGGAGTAGAGCTCGATATTGTAGCCTTCTGAGATGGTCCGAAGGACCCACTGATTTTGGGTGATCCGGGCCCAATTGTGCGAAAATTGGCGGAGCCGACCCCCTATAAGACTGGCGTCATTGCGATTTAGATTTTGAGGAAGGGCTGAAGAAGAAACCTCTGTTTCTATAGCCCTGGCTACGGGAGCCCCTATAAGATCCTCTATTGGATCTGCCTCCTCTAAACTCAGACTGCCTTCTGAAGGGGAATCCTCTCCGAAAGGACTGGGGCTTCTTAGATTTCTCCTCTGGAAACCCCTTCTTTTTGTCGGAGGCTGACTCCAGAATAGTATCCAGAGAGGGTCCAAAAACCCTTTCACCTGAGAAGGGAATTGAACATAATTTTGATTTAGAAGCATTATCCCCTGACCAGGACCTTAGCCAGACCACCCTCCTAGCCGCGTTAGATAAGGAACTGCATCTGGCCGAAAATCTGACTGACTCAGCAGTCATATCAGACAGATAAGCTGTGGCAGATTATAGGAAGAGAATTTATGATTTTGGATCTCGGGGTCTTATTGGATAGGTGCTCTTCCAATTGACCCATCCATAGGTACATAGACCGAGCTACCGAAGTAGCAGCTATATTAGTTTTTATTAGAGCCGCAGAAGATTCCCAGGCTCTTTTTAACAATATGTCAGCCTTCCTATCCATAGGATCGCGCAGGTTTGATGAGTCCTCAAAAGGTATGGCCGTTTTCTTAGCCACCTTTGCCACAGGAACGTCTATTTTAGGAACTACGTCCCATAATTTTATGTCTTCAGGCTCATAAGGTAGACGAGCTTTAAAGTCCTTAGATAACACCAGCCGGCGTTCTGCCTCTTTCCATTCTTCCAGAATCATGGCCTTAATGTGCTCGCTAACCGGAAATACTGTCTGCTGACGTGACATAAGTCCCCCAAACATCAAGTCCTGCCTGGACTGTGGTTTAGATGTCTCCTCTATTTGCATGGTGCATCGCACCGCCTGCACCAGATCATTTGTGTCTTCTGCCTGGAAGAGGTATTTTCTTTGATAATCTTGGCTTCCTGACGGAAGCTCTCCCTCTTCCTCTGAGACAAAGTCCTCTGAGTTAGACTTGTCCTCAGAAGTAACCTCCTGTTCTCTTAAATCCTGCTCCCGTCTGGCCCGCTTACGGCTGGGGATAGGACTGGATTTCTGCACCATGGTGGACAAAGAAGCTTGTACTTCTTCACGTATAAGGGATCTCATTTCAGCCAGCAGTGTGGGTTGCTCGTCCCTTACGACCTTAGCTGTGCAGTCCCCGCATAAGGATTTCCCATGGGAGTCCGGGAGCTTCATATTACAAAGGGGACATCTAAAGGATTTCCCAGATGCCTTGCCAGATTTCTTAATCTGAACAGGAGGACCCGCGGGGTTTCCCTTATCCTTAAATGACATAAGAAGGGATAAGCACTGGGGTGAGCCTGCTTCTGCATATAGATAGGGGAACTTGCGCCATGCGCACTTACCCCCTCCTCGGTTGGAGTGCTTGCTTCCATGATGAGGGTAGCAGGTCCCCGCAGCTCTCAGCGCCAGATCAGGAGCGCTTCTGCCGCTGTGCAATTCACTGCACGCTTTCCCCCGCACATACAGCGTTACCGGAAGTAGCGGTAACGAAATGCCGACGGACCGGAAGTGACGCGTTCTGACGACTTCCTGCCTGGAGACGCCGTTTTGGATACCACGCTGCCCAGGATGGCCTCACACCGCGTGTATGGCGTCCGCAGCCGAGAGCCTCCCACCGGGAAGAGCGGCTGCCACCAGGAGCCTCGTCCCACTCCTGGTCTTTGGAGCAGAGGGACCCCCCACCGGAGGGTTTCTGCCCTAAGCCTCTTGACAGGGGGAAGGGTATTGGCAAGCCGCACGATCCCCCTGAGCTCCGGTAAGTCCTGCGCAGCTTCTCACTCGTGCGTCCCTTCCTTGGAGGGACAGGAAAAACACTGAGGTCTGTGGGTGGGACTTGACCTTTTAAACTCGTGTGTTTCCTGTCCCAGCAAGGGGAGGAGGACGTCCTCCAGGGTGCTGTCAGGAGGACGTCCTGGAAAAAAAGGATGGTGTGAACATGGCCTAATTCAACCACTTCAGCCAAGGTAAACGTACATTTAATTGCATCCGCATTCTTCCAAACAAAATGAGCCAAGAAAAGTCGCCAGGTCCATCTCACAGGCCGCAGGAAAATCCGGACAACGATGCAGTAGCTGATCGACAACAACAATATCGACAAAATCGTAGGACTGGTTATCAACAACAAACACCTGAGCAGATTGATAAGGACAGAGAGAGATATCACAAGGTTTATATTAGATAGCAATGAGTGTGCCGAGCGTTAGCTGGCTGGAAACACCTAGTGTCTTTATAATATCACAATATTGAGAAAAAGAAAAAAATAATCTTGCAGTTTTCACTCAGACCACTGGAGATATTTTAAACTCATACTTCCAGTCCTTTAAGAAAAGGTTTACAGCAGTTTCCTTATCAGAGACATGATTACAGTGACAGGTATTGTCGCCATTCAGAGCTGATAACACAGGATCCACCAATCACAATAGTCGATGTCACAGTTGACCCTGATCCCCCTCACATTGCAGTGACCTTTGCACACGCTTATTAGATGCTTTAATACAAAAGACAGGGCTTCAGTCTATTAACTGTTGCTAATGTACAAGTGGATTTCCTGAAGACAACATGGCAGAGACGTAGACCCTACCCACAGTCCTGCCCAGATGTACAAAGAGCTGATCGCACCCACAATTCTAATGACGATTAAAGATCAACCGGACAGCGGATTTCTACACTGAAGGTGGCTATTAAACCAGGACGACAGCACCTCTATACCCAAACCTTTAGTGTACCATGCCTGATCTGATGACAGGTTCTCTAACATTTCAACCTTACAGACAAAAAAAAAAAAACAAAACAAAGAAAATCAACATTCTGGGTTAAGACAAAGCAAACATCGAATGCATAAAGGGCACAAGCTGCAAGAGTCCAGATATTAAATACACTGTCACAGCACAATGCTAAAATTCGGTAAAGAGTGTATATTCTATATATACACACACATTATATATAATTAGTCTTCACACCGTATTTAAGATCTTTAAAAATACTGTAAATATTGTAATTCTGGATCCATTCTTTAAGGCCATATTCTCCCAATTAAAAGCTAATCTTACTCCATCTCTCTATAGCAGGGAAGGTTTATAAGAAGAGGTTACACTTCGTATAGGATCAGCTAGGGGTCATGGTTTTTACAGCGATTCATGGATTTGAGCAGATCTGGCCTCTCACCAACTTGGTTACG
Organism: Ranitomeya imitator; assembly: GCF_032444005.1. NCBI lineage: Eukaryota > Metazoa > Chordata > Amphibia > Anura > Dendrobatidae > Ranitomeya > Ranitomeya imitator. Next base: position 511,640,455 of record NC_091285.1, on the reverse strand, counting down.
CATCTGCTTATTAACCTGCAGCCAAGTGCTGGATCCTGCCCGGCGAGCACAAGGCTACTGTAATGTTTAGCATACACATCTGAAGTGAACAGGAACTCCTACTTGGGTGGGTACAATCTGATTACAGTACACACACAGTAATGACAGGTTACACAATTATAATTAAGCAGAGGATTGATTTGAGGTGCAGCGCCCTCATTGAACAGGCCGACGTCAGAAGCCGGCCTCGGGTTTGTCGGCTCCATCAGAAGCGGTTTTACAGCAATTCCTTTCTGATGTTGGAACCAGCCACATGAAGCCGGTAACTGCTGTAGGGCAGAAAATGGCTGAAAGTAAACAGATTCCATCATATACCAGATAAAAGTGTCCTTCTTCCACTTATTTGGCACATACCCATATAAAAGTGGTGAGATTTTCTGCGCGCACATGGAGACAATGGACTTGCCGGGAGTGTACACATTTCAATAGGTAAAAGAAGCTAAAATATGGTGTATGTTCAGCGATTTAGCACGCAAGCCCTAAGATTTGGGAAAAAAGGTTTGCTGCAGTTGTCTGGATAAATCAGATATGGAGCAATAACAATGCAGAGTAATGGGATCATAAAAATTAGACCTCAAACTATCTACATAATAAATGCGAATGGCCTCCATTGCTCTTACGCAGAGACAGAGGTCATTTTCCTTTGGCATATAAGATCACAGCTATTACTTTAGTTATGATATCATACCATAAAAGATCTGGTCAAAGCCGCTGAATAAATACGACACTTGGGAAATGCATGCAGAGCTAGTAATGTGAGGAGGACCGAGGGCCAAGGCTTCCAGGATTACAAGTAACTCAGGTACGGGGACTTGCTGGGTTTAATTGTGCGGAGGTTTTGGTTGTTTTTTTTATATTGTGTTTGACGAGAAGATTTCCCTGCTTATTTTATGGGCAGATTTTGCCTTCCTTTGGAGATGTTGGTTATTGAGCCACAAAATGGTCCACGTAAGTTGGAACCTTTGAGTTTTTACATGCCTTGGGGTGGGTGGGGATGGGGTAGATAAAGTGGTTAAATTGACTGTTGCTTGTTTCTATATGCTGAATGTGCCGCGATCTTCCTTTGAAGGAAGAAGACCAACACGCTCTTTCCCCATTTCACTTTTGCCTATTTCAAATATAAAACTTTTAGCTCTATGGAGTTACCCAACTTATCAGAATTTATTTAAAGACAATGAGAGTCACTAAAAAAAGGGGGAAAAAAAAAAAAAAAACAGCAAACCAAACACCATTCATCTATTCTTTACCCTAACAATCCAGCGCTGACCCTCCTGTGGCATTTTACCGATTCACATGCGGCCAACACGGGCGTTGCATCCACCGATTAGCTGCATCAGTCATATACTGGCTTGCGAGCACCGCAGGATGGTCAGCGCCGGATTGTTGAAGGAAAGAATTAGTGGTTCTTTTGTTTTTACAAGTCGGCCACAGTTTTTAAAAACTTCTTTGAATCCATTTTGAATTTTCTGCTTCAAAACACTGGTGAAAAACACAGACCAAACCTGCGAAGAGTCACTGGTGCCGCAGAAGAACATGACATGTTAAAATTGCTGTACAATGTAGCGGCAATGCCATTTTCCTAGTCTACTGTGACCCATTAAAAAATACACGCAATTATTTCACTTTCTCATTTTCCATTACCCTATTTTGTTTTAGATTACAATTAAAACTGTGAAATGTAAGAAAAATTTAAGACTATGTGCACACGTTCAGGAATGTCAGCAGAATTTTCCTGAACAAAACCGAACTTTTTCTGCAGGAAATCCGCTCGTGGTTTTATAGCTTTTTTTTTGCGGATTTTTCCCTTTCTCCCCCCCCCCCCCCCCCCCCCCCGCAGCTTCCCAATGCAATAATATAGCGGCAAATACGCAAAAAAAAATCTGCAAAATTAATGAACATGCTGCGTTTTACCGCGATGCGTTTTTTTCATGGAAAAAAAAACCGCAGCATGTGCACAAAAATTGCGGAATTCATTAAAATGATGGGATGCTTAATGTAAGTTTTTTTAGTATTTTTCCGCAGAAAACAGTGAAAAATCCTGAACGTGTGCACATAGCCTAAATGTGTCTGGAGCATAGCCATGCCCTGCATCTCCTCCTCCCCATAGACGTGTCCCGCATCTCCTCCTCCCCATAGACGTGTCCCGCATCTCCTCCTCCCCATAGACGTGTCCCGCATCTCCTCCTCCCCATAGACGTGTCCCGCATCTCCTCCTCCCCATAGACGTGTCCCGCATCTCCTCCTCCCCATAGACGTGTCCCGCATCTCCTCCTCCCCATAGACGTGTCCCGCACCTCCTCCTCATAGACGTGTCCCGCACCTCCTCCTCCCCATAGACGTGTCCCGCACCTCCTCCTCCCCATAGACGTGTCCCGCACCTCCTCCTCCCCATAGACGTGTCCCGCACCTCCTCCTCCCCATAGACGTGTCCCGCATCTCCTCCTCCCCATAGACGTGTCCCGCATCTCCTCCTCCCCATAGACGTGTCCCGCATCTCCTCCTCCCCATAGACGTGTCCCGCACCTCCTCCTCCTAGGCGTGTCCCGCACCTCCTCCTCCCCATAGACGTGTCCCGCACCTCCTCCTCCCCATAGACGTGTCCCGCACCTCCTCCTCCCCATAGACGTGTCCCGCACCTCCTCCTCCCCATAGACGTGTCCCGCATCTCCTCCTCCCCATAGACGTGTCCCGCATCTCCTCCTCCCCATAGACGTGTCCCGCATCTCCTCCTCCCCATAGGCGTGTCCCGCATCTCCTCCTCCCCATAGGCGTGTCCCGCATCTCCTCCTCCCCATAGACATGTCCCGCATCTCCTCCTCCCCATAGACATGTCCCGCACCTCCTCCTCCCCATAGACATGTCCCGCACCTCCTCCTCCCCATAGACATGTCCCGCACCTCCTCCTCCCCATAGACATGTCCCGCATCTCCTCATGCGGCTGTGGGAGCCTTCCCGATGTACTCCAACAAAAGCACAGGATGTGGCTACAAACGTAGCCACTTAACCTCTTCACGGCCATGGTTTTCAGTTTTTTGCTGTTCCGTTTTTTGCTCCCCTTATACCCAGAGCTATATTTTTTTTTTTTATCTTTTGGTCGATATAGCAGTGTGAGGGCTTGTTTTTTTGCAGAAGGAGTTGTACTTTTGAAAGACACCATTGGTTTTACCATATCGTGTACTCAAACAGGAAAAAAATGCTGTGAAATTGCAAAAATAAAGTGCGATTCCACAATTGTTCAATAAATGCTAAAATAAAACTGCCGTGTGGGTTTTTTTTGTACTACACAGCGTAAACTGACCTGCGGTGCATTCAAATCTGTATCGCATAGAGCTAACCTGTCAGTGAAGCATTTTTCTGCCCATATGGTTGGGGGCAGGACAGAATGATAATGTGGGCCATATTTGGCCCCTGAGACGCAGGTTGTGTACCCCCGATTTAGAGGTGAAACGCTTATTACACTGCTGCCTTTAAAATCTCTAGTTGATCTTCACAGAAGGATTATTCCATTTTATATAATCTATTGGAGAACATGAACCTAAACTTTGTAACAGCGAGCTCTATGCAATTTGGTTTGTTTTGGCACAAAGTCAGTAACCCCTTTAAATACTCAAGCGCTCAGTGTGTTATAAGCCTAATGCCCAATGCAGAGCTATAAAGTACCCTGCAGTGACCCTCAAAGGCAATCATGGGGTGTGGATATATTTATAAGACGATTTCTCCCTAGACTAACCGAACATTTTCTGCAACAGAATTTTCCCATCTTTTCTACTTTGCAGTCTTCAGTGCACTTTTAAGGCTGTGTGCACACGTTGCTGATTTTTCGCAATAAAAAACAGCATACAATATGCATCCCATCATTTTGAATGAATTCCGCATGTTTTGTGCACACGATGCGTTTTTTTTCTGCGGAAAAAACGCATTGCGGTAAAAAACGCAGCATGTTCATTAATTTTGCGGGTTTTTTGGCGAATTTCCCACTATAAAATGCATTTTGGGAAATGTCTGGAAAAAACGCATAAAAAAAACGCACCAAAAATGCGGCAAAACGCGCAAAAAACGCATGCAGATTTCTTGCAGAAAATTTCAGGTTTTTCTCAGGAATTTTCTGCAAGAAATCCTGAACGTGTGCATAATAATATTAATATAACATTAAATGTTGATATTTTAAGATCTGGGAACATATTCCTTACAGTTTTGAGGCTTAAAGAGCGATGGATCCATTAATAATAATTACACCATGCATCTTCTTAATCCCCGTATAAAATCACTGTACATGTCTTGCTGGGAAGCCACATCTGCCATTGTATTGTGCAAGATCCCACTCTATGCAAATGCATCTGGACTCTGGAGAAAATAAACATCCTGTTTTAAAGGTTATAACCTTACATAATTGAGTCATCTGCTAATTTAGCATCCCAATAAAAGATCTGTATATAATATTGGGACACCATCTTTTTTAACTCTAAGACCAATAGTGTAGAACATCAGCCCTTTTGCACTTTATTCCACCAGTCTCCAGAAACGCAGCTTCCTTAAGATCTCGCTCTAGTTTAGGAGGCTCATTCTAGCATCATTGCGAGCAAAGTAACCCAGAAAATTACATTATTTCCAGCAGCTCTTACAAGAGGATATTTTCCAAAAACAAAAATAAATCTTAAAAACATTCCACTGGAATAAAAACTAAAATAGTATTTCCCGTTCAGAGAATCTTAAAATGGTCTGAATTGTTCAGATAAATTGGTCTTATTTCGCAAAGTGCCAAATAGACAATCGCCATATCACTTTCCTTAAATTATATAGTGTTAACCAACCAAAAATGTAAAAAAAAATTACTGTAAAGTGACAACCGCTAGCTAGGTGGCCTCTTGATTTAATATACTCTCCACTGCCTGTTGTCAAGTGTCATCTGTCTCCTGCAGCAGATGCCAAAACAGATTATCGGAGGAGGAAGCAGATCTGGAACGCAGACCTTCTGTCACAGGGCATGAAGGTATGACAGACAGGTGGGCTTTTAGGTCAGTACAGGTAAGATATTGGACCAAAGCATGAGAATTTAACCTGTTATATCCCCTAACACTAGTAATTTGCAGAGCTGATCTGCAGGTAAATAGCGTTAGAAGGGTGTCTGGTCGCCTTATCTAAAACAGCTACAGGGAGAAAATGAACTTTATTCCTCCCAGGAGCTGCTTAGATGCTATAACAAAGCCGCTGGCCACCCGGCAGAAATACATTTAATTTTCTCCCAGTAGCTAGGCTTTAAGTAATACGATCAACGAGCACTGTAACTTTGTTAACCCTATATCTGCAGGTTAATAGCATTTGGAGACATAGTGGTAGATGAGGGCAGACCATTCTTTTCCATAGGTCTTGTGGGAAAGAACACAAGAAAACGCTTTAAGTTACCGTAATAACCAAATATGTCATGAAACAGCATGGCCTGCTATATTCTTGCAGAAGCAGAAAAATATCACTATTCCACTCGACAATAGTATATATTTTCCCATTTTCCAGATGGTGAGCTTCCAAAAGTACCATTAAAAAGTCTCTAAGGAAAACTTGCCTTGTTATTTCCAGATTGATTACCCTCTAGACTCCATTGACAACAATATATTTGAGAAATGTTGTTGGAGCTTTTATTTTTATTATTATTAGTGGAATAACTTCAAGGGGTGTAAGTGTTGTGGTTGCACATAGGCCCTGGAACCCGAATGAACACCGCTGCACCTAGACTCCGTTTTAGAGGAAGCTTGGTGGAGCACAAAAATATATAATTAAAGTGAACCTGTCAGCAGGATTGTGCACAGTAACCAACACAGTGTCAGGTCGGCACCGTTCTACTGATTAAAATGATACCTTGGTTGATGAAGTCTGTCTTGTGGTTGTTGTTTAATCTTTATTTTCAGTCGGATCACAGATTGCTGCTACTGTACAGGCACGGCCGATGCCATTTTCAAATGGATTTTTTTTTTTTTTTTTAAAGAACCTTCAGGAATACATCAAACAAATGTGTATATAATTAATTACATATGCGACCAGGGTGCAGGGCAGGTGCTACCGCTGGCACCTGCCTGCAGAAGGTTATTTTTTCCCCAAGAGAGAGAGAAATACATACATGCACTAATTATATATATATATATATATATTTTTTTTTTTTTTTTTTTTTTCATTATGTAAAATATGGGGCGGGTCACTGAGGGATCAGTGATCTGACAGGATCCATACAGATGAGTAGCTGAAAATAAAGATTACACAACAACCACAAGACAGATTTCATCAAACAATGCATAATTTTAATCAGTATAATGGCGCCGACCTGACACTGTGTGTAGGTTACTGTGCACAATCCTGCTGACAGGTTCCCTTTAAGGATTAACTACAGCTATATCCCCTTGATTCAGGTCTTGGGACTTTTTTTGGTCTGTGTGCCACATTTAACAGATTACATCCCTTCCAAATGACTCATCATATAACAGTATGGCTGATTTCACACCAAATGTCTTACATTTTTAGAAGGGCTTAAATCAGTATTTCTCAAACTCCAGTTCTCACGAACCCCATGGGTCATTTTTTCAGGATTTCCATAATGTTGCACAGGTGAGAAATTCCTGATGCCTTGGTGATACTTCCACAATGCTAAGGAAATCCTGAAAACATGACCCGTGGGGTCCGTGAGGAATGGAGATTGGGAAACACTGGTTTAAATGCAGATTTAAATGAAGTGTTGCAAAGAGCGCACCACTCGAAGTATTGAAGACCACATGCAAAAAGTCTGAAAAGCCTTCAGATGCTTCACAGAAAATAATGCAAAGTGAAATGGAAAAATTAACGAAAACATTTTCCACTAAAATCTTAATATAGCCTCAATTTTTATTTTCACAAGGGGGTAATAGGAGAAAATAGATCCCACAATTTGTAAGGCAAAGTTCTCCACAATGCAGCAATATCCCTTACGTAGTCAGAAGCTGCTCAGGTGCAAGATTTGGTCGAAATATATTGCAGACACTTTGGTGGTGCCAAAATGGCAGAAAATCTCCATAATTGACCTCATTTTGGAAACTACCGTACACACTCCAAGGAATTAATTTAGTATTCTATTTGGCTTTTTTAACTCATTAGGTGCTTCAAAATAATTTTGCAACATTGGACGATGAAAAAGAAAAATACAATTTTTCCTACTATTATATTGATGTAGCCACAAATGTTTCTGGAGCAGTGATAGTGATTCCTAGGATCGGCACAACAGAATTGAGAACGGCTTAGTGGCCACTGCCAAGTACCATAGCACGTTCACTTGATTGCGAGAGTGCAGCGCTCAGCAGTGGCCCCTAAGCAATGCACCGATTGCTGTGCTCCGTCCGTATATCACCTAGTGCAAGTGATAAGACAACTTTATTCTTCAGGTCAATACAATTACAGTGATACCAAAGTTACCGTATGTTGTTTTATTGTGCTTTGCTACGAATACACTTTTTAAACATCTATTTAAGTTTTCCATAATCATTATGAGAACTAGAACTTCGGATTTTATGCCGACAGCTGTCTGAGGGCCTCATTTTTACAGGAGGAGTTGAAGTATTTATTAGTAACATTTTTGGGGTACATAACCTTTTTTCGTTCACTTTTTACTACACGTATTCTAGTGCCAAGTGAACAATTTACATAGTTTCCTGAATTCCTGCTTTATTGTTTCTCTCTACTTTTGCATGCTAAAACACTTAAAAATAAATTAGTTTGTTTTGTTTTTGTTGCCATATTTTGAGAGCTATACCTTTATTGTACATCACATTTTTATTACCGGTAGTTATTGCTTTTTTCCATAATTTTGTGAGACCGAACAAACAGCAATTCATAAATCGTGGTAAAAGTTTAAGACCACTTTATTCTTTGGGTCAGTACGTCTACAGTTATACCACATTTATAGAGATTTTTTAGGTTTTGCTACTTTTGCACATAAAAATCTATTTCATACTATATACACTTTGTTTTTGCATTGCCATATTCTGACAACTAGAACTTTTTTTTCTATTTTCTTTGACAAGGCCATTTGAGGACTTGTTTTATGTGAGCTGTGTTGATGGTTTCAATGCCATAATTTTTATTTTTCTTACATGTGACTTTTTGCTGTTTTTATTTCACAATTTAGGTGTCAAAAAGTAATAAAGAAAAAAGCTTAAGCTTTGTTGTGCTATTTTGCATGTCTTTCGCCATGCGAGCTACATACTGTGACAGTTTTATAGCTCTGGTCTGTGGGACACAGCAATGACAATTATTTACTCCAGTTCAAAACCCTAACCATGACATACAAAGCCATCCACAACCTGTCTCCTCGATACATCTGTGACCTCGTCTCCCGGTACTTACCTACACGCAACCTCCGATCCTCACAAGATCTCCTTCTCTACTCCACTCTTATCTCCTCTTCCCACAATCGCATACAAGATTTCTCTCGCGCATCACCCCTACTCTGGAACTCTCTACCACAACACATCAGACTCTCATCTACCATCGAAACCTTCAAAAAGAGCCTGAAGACCCACCTCTTCCGACAAGCCTACAACCTGCAGTAACCACCGATCGACCAAACCACTGCACGACCAGCTCTATCCTCACCTACTGTATCCTCACCCATCCCTTGTAGACTGTGAGCCCTCGCGGGAAGGGTCCTTTCTCGGTACCAGTTATGACTTGTATTGTTCAAGATTATTGTACTTGTTTTTATTATGTATACCCCTCCTCACATGTAAAGCGCCATGGAATAAATGCGACTATAATAAATAGTGATTTACATTTATTTTTATATAAAGATGATGTTTTACTGACAAAAGGAAAAACAAGGGCCAGCGTGTTATTATATATAAGTTATATATAATATACAGCCGCCACCTGCTGCTGATGGTGACGACTGCTTATGAGCTGGCTTCATTACCGCACCATACATGCATGGCCATGTGCATGGCCATTTAACAAAAATAAACTAACATTATAAAATAATGTGTTAAGCATACTGCACTAACTGAAAAAAAATAAACATGTAAAAAAATTAATAAAAACTCTGCTGGTCCTGCTCTGCCCCCATCAATTTTGAGGCCGGACTACCAAATAGTGAGGTGACTTACTATAGTTAAAAACTATTCTGCTGGCCTATACCTTGTCACAGTGGGAAGGTTTTTCAATTCATTATAAAAAAATAAAAAAAAATTAAGCACCCTATGTCTTTTACGATTTATTTATTTTACATTTTTATTGTTTTGGGGGTTTTTTCCCCTTTGTCTCGTTATTGGGACTTGAACTTTCACTGGCTTGATTGCTGGCCTATTACGCTGCAATACGCATGTACTGCTGCATGTCAGATCTGTCAGAGGGATTAACAGACAGCTGTACCTGCCAGAATCAAATGCGATTAGACGGCCATAGTAATCAGTGACGCATCCTAACAGTGAAAGAGGGAGCTTTCTCCCTCTCACAACCATCACTGTGGCCATTATTGACCGGAGAACCTTTGGGATTAGACAGTGACAATCGGTACTAGCACAGTTATATGTAAGTTATACAGGTCCTTCTCAAAAAATTAGCATATAGTGTTAAATTTCATTATTTACCATAATGTAATGATTACAATTAAACTTTCATATATTATAGATTCATTATCCACCAACTGAAATTTGTCAGGTCTTTTATTGTTTTAATACTGATGATTTTGGCATACAACTCCTGATAACCCAAAAAACCTGTCTCAATAAATTAGCATATCAAGAAAAGGTTCTCTAAACGACCTATTACCCTAATCTTCTGAATCAACTAATTAACTCTAAACACATGCAAAAGATACCTGAGGCTTTTATAAACTCCCTGCCTGGTTCATTACTCAAAACCCCCATCATGGGTAAAACTAGCGACCTGACAAATGTCAAGAAGGCCATCATTGACACCCTCAAGCAAGAGGGTAAGACCCAGAAAGAAATTTCTCAACAAATAGGCTGTTCCCAGAGTGCTGTATCAAGGCACCTCAATGGTAAGTCTGTTGGAAGGAAACAATGTGGCAGAAAACGCTGTACAACGAGAAGAGGAGACCGGAACCTGAGGAAGATTGTGGAGAAGGACCGATTCCAGACCTTGGGGAACCTGAGGAAGCAGTGGACTGAGTCTGGTGTAGGAACATCCAGAGCCACCGTGCACAGGCGTGTGCAGGAAATGGGCTACAGGTGCCGCATTCCCCAGGTAAAGCCACTTTTGAGCTACAGAGAAGCAGCACTGGACTGTTGCGAAGTGGTCCCAAGTACTTTTTTCTGATGAAAGCAAATTTTGCATGTCATTCGGAAATCAAGGTGCCAGAGTCTGGAGGAAGACTGGGGAGAAGGAAATGCCAAAATGCCTGAAGTCCAGTGTCAAGTACCCACAGTCAGTGATGGTGTGGGGTGCCATGTCAGCTGCTGGTGTTGGTCCACTGTGTTTCATCAAGGGCAGGGTCAATGCAGCTAGCTATCAGGAGATTTTGGAGCACTTCATGCTTCCATTGGCTGAAATGCTTTATGGAGATGAAGATTTCATTTTTCAGCACGACCTGGCACCTGCTCACAGTGCCAAAACCACTGGTAAATGGTTTACTGACCATGGTATTACTGTGCTCAATTGGCCTGCCAACTCTCCTGACCTGAACCCCATAGAGAATCTGTGGGATATTGTGAAGAGAAAGTTGAGAGACGCAAGACCCAACACTCTGGATGAGCTTAAGGCCGCTATTGAAGCATCCTGGGCCTCCATAACATCTCAGCAGTGTCACAGGCTGATTGCCTCCATGCCACGCCGCATTGAAGCAGTCATTTCTGCCAAAGGATTCCCGACCAAGTATTGAGTGCATAACTGAACATTATTATTTGATGGTTTTTTTGTTGGTTATTAAAAAACACTGATTGGATGGGTGAAATATGCTAATTTATTGAGACAGGTTTTTTGGGTTATCAGGAGTTGTATGCCAAAATCATCAGTATTAAAACAATAAAAGACCTGACAAATTTCAGTTGGTGGATAATGAATCTATAATATATGAAAGTTTAATTGTAATCATTACATTATGGTAAATAATGAAATTTAACACTATATGCTAATTTTTTGAGAAGGACCTGTATATAATATACAGCCGCCACCTGCTGCTGATGGTGACGACTGCTTATGAGCTGGCTTCATTACCGCACCATACATGCATGGCACCTGGCGGGAACTCCATGTCTGCTGTACTGTACATGTCGGGAAGGGGCTAAAGAGCATCGCCATTCCATTTATGATATTGTGAAAATAACCTAAAAAAAAATTTGTATTTCCTTAAGAGCCTATATTACCAGCAACAACCAAATACATACAAGAAAATGGTGGTAAATATGGACACTGGTCAAAGTCTGATAGAAATCTAATCCAGTGAGATGGTGAAAATCGTCATTTCACGTACTGGAACAAAAATGAAGTTAATGAGGCACCATGCTACCACAATAGCTGCCATGCCACGACATGGACCCCAGAAGACTTCTGAAGGGCTCCTGTCAGGTCTTGGCACTGCAGTTGTGACCCTGTGGATACAGACACTTCTATGGAGTAATCCCACATACACCAGGCCATACAGACCTTTCAGATCTGGTCCCGTGCGTTCACTGGTGTACAGGGGTCACTATGGGCACTCTGATCGCAGCAAGCTACGATGTGCTGAGGCCGGCTGAACACCTTCCTAGTAACCTTTTACAGTAGCCTTTCATTGGGATTGAAATGGATGTCCTAGTCTCTGCTTCATAACCTGATGTTTTGGAGATTGCGAGACTTCGCTGTCTAGCCATCATAATTAGGCCCGTCAAAGCGACTCAGATCTTTTAGGACCAGTTAAACACTTACCGATCAGCGATTGTTTAATAGCTTGTTTACACAGGTAAACGACACACAGATTAATAGATCTGTAATAGATTGTTCAGTGCAGATCGGCTTCCATAGTTCTCAGCAGCATGAAACCTGTTTACACAGGACGATGCGCTGCAGAGAACGACGATCATTTCACCAGATGAACTAGCATTTTGTTCATTCAGTGGGTTATCGGCAGCCCGTTTACCTTTCCACTTGCCTTTTTTGCTTTCAATGCATCAACGTCAAGAACTGAGAAGGTGGGGCGTTAGACTGAAGTTTCAGTTGTGCACTATAGAAAAAATGCTTTAAGTTATAAAAGGGTTTATCCACTTTCATTAAACCTTCGTCTTAATTTAAATAAAACTATACAACTTTTAGAAGAGATTGTCCAGTAGGAAAAAAGAGTTATCACCCATCAATGAGATCGGCCATTACTTATTGATGAATGGGAGTCCACCCGCTGGATACAGTAATGATCAGCTGAATGGGAAACTTCTACCCCCTTAAAGGGACACTGTCACCTGAATTTGGAGGGAACAATCTTCAGCCATGGAGGCGGGGTTTTCGGGTGTTTGATCCACCCTTTCCTTACCCAGGCATGTACTATGGAGGACAGAGAATGAACTTCAATCCAATATTGCAGCCAGCATGCAGCCAGCGGGTAAGGAAAGGGTGGATCAAACACCCAAAAAACCCACCTCTATGGCTGAAGATTGTTCCCTCCAAATTCAGGTGACAGTGTCCCTTTAAGAAAGGCACCGCAGTGCTCCATTCCGGTTCTGCCAATCAAGGCAGGTCCCAGCAGTCTGACACCGACTGATTGGTGAAAGCAAGTGATCACCTGACAATGCCTTCAAGGCTCACCTAAAGAAAATGCCAGAAAATTACAATTAGATTTGCATTATAATTCATAGCAATTTCCTTCTCAGCAGTCTTTGGAACTCCCATTGTAGTGAACGGTGCTGATCCCACAATGGGGACCCGCAGCTATTAAACATTTATTACATAAAATGTCAATATGCCATTGTGCCACTGTATAAAAACTGAGCAGCCATTAAAGGGGTTGTCCTACACAATAAGAAAACATTGTTGCTGTCTGCCAGGTTTTGCCGCTCTGCACCATTCAGCTCAATGGAGCCAAGCTGAAACACTATACACATCCTGTAGATATCGGCGGCGCGGTTTTTGGAAGAAGGCAGCCATGATTCTCTAATCCTGGACAAGCCCATTTAACAACTGGTAATCAATTGTTTCTACAATACATCAGAACTTTGGAAAATTAATTAAAGTCTAAGGCTACAGCTGCTATTAGATGCCAAGTGTTCACGATGTAAGAAATCATGGATGGCGGGGTCTAGCCGAGCACGGCATGGTTACCGGTGGGGCGGTGATCACCTCAGTAATTCGTTCTTGTATGTTCTGCTGCTAGATAAAGATAGAAAGTTATGGCAAATATGTAACTTCAAAAATACATCATCTTCCCAAGTTAAACAGGGCCTCATAAACTTTCCACTACGTCCCCATTGGGAGTCAAAAGGTCAATGCTAGCTCAGAGTTAAAAACAATGGGATGTAGAGGAAATCATTCTTTTCAATTTGCCCAGAGAATCTCTGCTATTTTTTCTTTCATAGACTGAGTTAGGAAGCTCCGAGGACTGCGGACACAAGGTCCAGGCGCTCTCCTATTTCTATGGACAATGAGGTGACAAAATTAACAATCAGAACTTGTTTTTTGCACTTTCAGAAAGCGGATCTTTAACGAGTAGTGCGGCTCTAAGTAGCTCAAGGGTAAGACACTTACCGTACTTCTGGATTCCACATAGGTCACCTATGCTACAAGCAATGCAAAGGCTTCATTGGACAGAAATCCTAATTAATCTCAACTTTTTAGGTAACGAACCAAGGTGTGTGGCATCATGCAGCTTTTGCATCAGGACTTTGTATATTTTGCGACAGTATAGATATGTACACACGTTAAAGGGAACCGGTCACCTGAAAACCGCTATTAACCTGCAGATATAGGGTTAATCTGCAGGTTAAAAGTATTCTGAACCTGCCCGGATGCCGACACTTAGACCCACGCTGCCGGGAGGAAATTAACTTTATCCCCCCTACACAAGTCTATGGGCAAGTGCAAAAACCCTGTACTGCACTCAGATATCATCCGAGTGCAGCGCAACACCCTCAGACACCGGCAGCAGGGAAGATGGAGAAATTACTTTTTCCGTCTCCTCCGCACCTGTGCTGCAATTCTTTCATGCGACAGAGCACACTGGCATGACACTCGGATCACGCTTGCAGCAGATCAGGAGCCCAGTGTCATTAACAAATTGCATCCGATGCTCTTGTATCTAATGTAATATGCTGGTGGGCCTAAAATCATTTAATCCTCTGTACTTTCTGGAATTTTCAGAGCCTTGCGAAAGTATTTGGCCCCCTGGGACTTTTCAACCTTTTCCCACATATCATGCTTCAAACATAAAGATACCAAATATAAATTTTTGGTGAAGAAACAACAAGTGGAACACAATTGTGAAGTTGGACGAAATTTATTGGTTATTTTAAATTTTTGTGGAAATTCCAAAACTGAAAAGTGGGGCGTGCAATATTATTCTGCCCCTTTACTTTCAGTGCAGCAAACTCCCTCCAGAAGTTCATTGTGGATCTCTGAATGATCCAATGTTGTCCTAAATGCCTAATGATGATAAATATAATCCACCTGTGTATAATCAAGTCTCCGTATAAATGCACCTGCTCTGTGATAGTCTCAGGGTTCTGGTTGAAGCACAGAGAGCATCATGAAGACCAAGGAACACAACAGGCAGGTCCGTGATACTGTTGTGGAGAAGTTTAAGGCCGGATTTGGATACAAAATGATTTCCAAAACTTTAAACATGCCAAGGAGCACTGTGCAAGCGATCATATTGAAATGGAAGGAGTATCATACCACTGCAAATCCAAATACCAAGACCCGGCCGTCCATCTAAACTTTCATCTCAAACAAGGAGAAGACTGATCAGAGATGCAGCCAAGAGGCCCATGATCACTCTGGATGAACTGCAGAGATCTACAGCTGAGGTGGGACAGTCTGTCCATAGGACAACAATCAGTCGTACACTACATAAATCTGGCCTTTATGGAAGAGTGGAAAGAAGAAAGCCATTTCTCAAAGATATCCAAAAAAAGTGTCGGTTAAAGTTTGCAACAAGGCACCTGGGAGACACACCAAACGTGGAAGAAGGTGCTCTGGTCAAATGAAACCAAAGTCGAACTTTTTGGCAACAATGCCAAACGATATGTTTGGCGTAAAGGCAACAGCTCATCACCCTGAACACACCATCCCCACTGTCAAACATGGTGGTGGCAGCATCATGGTTTGGGCCTGCTTTTCTTCAGCAGGGACAGGGAAGATTATTAAAATTGATGGGAAGATGGATGGAGCCAAATACAGGACCATTCTTGAAGAAAACCTGTTAGAGTCTGCAAAAGACCTGAGACTGGGACGGCGATATGTCTTCCAACAAGACAATGATCCCAAATAGTGATGAACGAGAGTACTCATTGCTCGGGTTTTCCCGAGCACGCTCAGGTGGTCTCCGAGTATTTGTAACTGCTCGAAGATTTAGTTGTTGTTGTTGACGTAGCTGCATGATTTACGGCTGCTAGCCAGCCTGAGTACATGTGGGGGTTGCCTGGATGCTAGGGAATACCCACATGTATTCAAGCTGTCTATCAGCTGTAAATTATGCAGCTGAGGCAACAAAAACTAAATCTCCGAGCACGTACAAATACTCAGAGACCACCCGAGCAACGAGTATACTCGCTCATCACTAATCCCAAACATTAAACAAAATCTACAATGAAATGGTTCACAAATAAACGTATCCAGGTGTTAGAATGGCTAAGTCAAGGCCAGACCTCAATCCAAATCGAGAATCTGTGGAAAGAGCTGAAAACTGCTGTTCACAAATGATCTCCATCAAACCTCACTGAGGTCGAGCTGTTTGCCAAGGAAGAATGGGCAAGAATTTCAGTTTCTTGATGTACAAAACCGATAGAGACATACCCCAAGCGACTTGCAGGTGTAATCGCAGCAAAAGGTGGCGCAACAAAGTATTAAGTTAAAGGGGCCGAATAATATTGCACGCCCCACTTTTCAGTTTTTGAATTTCCACAAAAGTTTAAAATAACCAATAAATTTCGTTCAACTTCACCATTGTGTTCCACTTGTTGATTCTTCACACATGAAGATACCAAATGTAAATTTTTGGTGAAGCATGATATGTGGGAAAAGGTTGAAAAGTCCCAGGAAGCCGAATACTTTCGCAAGGCACTGTAAGTGTCAAATCATTTACACTTTGCAAAAATAGTTACAACTAGCTTTCTAATGTCAGAAATAGAGGGATTAAAAGCTCACTGGAAATGTCTTAGGCTTCTTTCACACTAGCGTCGGAATCTCCCCGTCGCAATGCGTCGGGGAGAGATTCCGACGCTAGCGTTTGCTGCATTGCACAATGGGTGCAGCGGATGCAGTTTTCCGGCGCATCCGCTGCCCCATTGTAAGGTGCGGGGAGGTGAGGGCGGAGTTCCGGCCGCGCATGCGCGGTCGGAAAAAGCGGTCCGTCAGGAGAAAAAAAAAACATTACATGTAGCATTTTTTGCTCCTGACGGTCCGCCAAAGCATGACGCATCCGTCGCAAGACGGATGCGACGTGTGGCAATCCGTCGCAAAAGGCGTCGTCAATAGAAGTCTATGGGGAAAAAAACGAATCCTGCAAGCACTTTTGCAGGATGCGTTTTTTCTGCAAAATGACGCATTCTGTCGGATTTAAAAGACGCTAGTGTGAAAGTACCCTTAAGCTTACAATTGCCATTATTTACTATGTAAAAAATAGTGTCCCCCAAAATGGTACTAATCAAAATGGCAACCAGCAAAAAAAAAAAAAAACCCTCACACAGCCCTGTAAAAAAAAAAAAAAAAAAAAAAAGAAAAGTTTTGATTGCAAAGAAAAAATAAGCCAATAAAAGTGTGTTATCCCCATAATTGTCCCAACCCCAGGAATACCACAGAAAGAAGTCCGCATGTCATTTATACCACAGTGTTTTCCATTCAAAATGCGTTGCTGCATTTAGCATTCATAACATGGCTACCGCCACAAAATATAGAAGGTTATGGAGTCGTGAAGTAAGCTGGATGCTACCTCTGCTGCCCTAGGAAGCTTTTGAAGACATATGGGTAAACAGGTTTCAGCTGAAGGAAAACCTGCGGCAGTCTGCAGAAGAATTTGCTTATGGTAGAAGATCCAACAAGGCGACAATATTAACCTTTAGTGACGTGTGGGCAATTGGACCCCAAGCGAGTTTGTTTTCATATTTCTGCCAATGTCCGTTTTGGTGGCTTCTTAGCTCAGGCACCTCTCCCTCCTCATCATGAGACGCACTGTCAACTACGCATGCTACAGTGAGGTGTGCGACCAACTGAAGGTCAAGAGGCTATTACTACATTAGAAGTCACCACCTAACCCCACTAATCCCGAGAAAGGGGTACCGAACACCCTACTGAAATGGAGCAGTGGCCTCAATTACGGATTTCATTGTTTATGGGTCTGCTGGAAAAATTGGTGTACTGTGCTCAGCCATCTCCGGCAGGTCCATAGAGAGCCCCTAACTTTAAATCAGGACCCATTCATGGGATCAGGAGAAGGGAGGGGTTCTGTGGTCTGACCACCAATTCTCAAGTAAGCACTTATTCTTTGGATAGGTGATCATTTATAGAACAGCCGTGCCCGACCAAGACCATCAGTGTCAAGTTCATCAAACACTACTCACAGTGGTCGTTGGAAGGTTTACGCTCTTGTATTGACCCTTTTCATCTGTGACACCGGAAATAACAGACTCGTTTCCATGAGTTTTGCAAGGACACTATGCAAAAACACAGACATGTGAACAGCCCTCACATAGTACTACTTGCTAGTTGATGGTGTATATATTGGTAGAGGTGAGGGAATTTCTTTGGTTCCCCACTTATTTGGCAAGCGCTATAGCTTGCCGAATAAGTGGGGAACCAAAGAAATTCGCTCAACGCTATATATTGCTGGTAGGGGTCATGGCAGTGATATTTACATTTTAAAGTGTTTCCTTTTTCTTATGGATGCGTGTATGTATAGCCATGTTCATGTGCTTTTGCTAGGTTGTGACAAAAGGGAGGGTTGGCGTGGAAAAATTGTCGATTACATGTTATACATGAACAGTTACTAATGAGAAAAAAAAAACTACATGTGATATTTGAGATGGGGAATCTTATGCATATGTGGTTTCAGAAAACAATACCAATGCAAGAGAAGTGGAGAGGGTTTAGTTGGAGATGAAATTTACCATCCAACTCTGGCTACGTATACAAAATAGAAAAACAATTCTGTCATTAATTACGGTAGATAAACATATCTGGTGTTCTATCTATTCAACCAACAGTAAACTCTGTCTAACTCATTATTATACAAGATCCATTTATGAAAAAGTCGGAGTCAAAGGGGAGGGGGGGGGATAGAAAAAAAAAAAAAAAAAAAAGAGAATGGGAGTCAGAAGTTTGGCTTTTGGACTCCAAAGACATGGCTCTTTCCTTTTGAATAAAAACTAACAGCTTTTACATTTCTGGTTTTAGTATAACAATTATGTTGTAACTTCCGCATAAAGCCACTCCACTAGAATGACATGTTTTTCATGTACTGAATATTCTTATTTTAGTCAGCTGCAAAGACTGGGCTCTTATCAAACGCTGTGCGAGTCAGCTATTGTGGGAAGTGCCAGCCCGACCACCTCACTACTACAAATGGGACGCACTACAAAATTGCTCCATTTGTGGCCCTTTTAGTAGAGAGATTACCGTAGTTGGTGTCCCACTCAGTAAGGTGCAGTGAAATTACATAAGGGTATGTTTCCACATTCAGGATTGCATCAGGATTTTACTCAGGTAAAATCTGCACCTGAGGTCACCTACGCTGTCCTTGCGTTGTTTCAGCATTGTAAGGACATGCTGCATTCTTAAAAGACGCGCCACATGTCCGGAATCGCAGTGGAGACGGAATTTCATGAAATCCCCTCCACTATGCTGTAACATCTGGAAGCTGCATGTTTGATGCTGTAGCCCCACGCAGCGTCAAAAACGCAGCGTTTCCTGAACGTGGAAACATACCCTAAAGGTTCTTTAAATCCAGTTTTACTTTATAGTACCTTTATAACCAAGTCATAAGCCCCAATCGTTACTTCCAATACTGTTAGTAACCTGATACTCATTACATTTTATTCGGTTGCAGACCTGAGATTTGTTTTCTGCTCCATCTTTCTCCCCCCCCCCCTGGGTCTGTACCCACAATTGCTGATTGAGATTTGTCATCTTTTAATGAAGAGGTAAGGATATGAACAGTAAATCACCAATAGCTCAGCCCTTACCATACATTCTGTGATTGTCCAGACTGCACTTACGCGTTCGTTCACCCTCATGCTTTTCAGTTGGCTACTTTCACCAAGTTTACTAAATGAGAACTGGAAGTTGGGAAAAAAAAATGTCACCAGTGTTAAGCTAATGTGTACTACATACATGAAGAAATGCGAAACATTTTAGTTGAGGGACACTGGAAACAACCGAAAGAACTGCTGCAAAATAACCAAAAGATTGCCAACTGAACCCCTCCAACACGGGCGACAGGTTACAGACATGGGGTCTAGATCACAGGAGCAGAGAAAGGTAGGTTTCAGGAATTTATGCTACATCTACAGAATATGCCAATTGTATGGTAGAGGTGAGCTGCACCGAAGGGACATCTTAAAAAAAGATTAACCCTTAATTAACCCGATAGGGAACATTTTGGGTTTCCGTTGCCATCTAGTCATACAAAATGAAACATTCTGTTTATTCTCTATGGGGCTACCGGGAAAAAATATGGGCAGCAATTAGTAGCCCTAAATGGCATGAATGGAGGGGTGGTGGAGCATGCACACAGACACTCCATTCTAATAAAGATAAAAGCTACGCGTTCTGCCGGCCGGTGCGGGTCCCAGCAGTAGGACCACCACTGATCAATATCAATACATCATCATTTGATTTCACAGGACAGACACCTTCACAGTTAAGTTTTGTCATCCTATACTGCCCAGAGATCTTCCCCCCCCCCCCCCCAAAAAAAAAAAAAACACCAATAACACATTTCCACCTCTGCCATCAATTGCACAAAATATTAGAAAAAAAACTCATAAAATATGTGTTACTACAAAAAATAAACCAAACAAGTTTGTATGAAAGAATTTCCAGCAGGTCTACAGCGAGTGTCACTGATACTTGTATTTGATGATATTTCTAATACTGTAAAAGTCTCTGAACAAACTATACAAAAGTGTAATGCAGGAAAAAAAAAAAAAAGTGGTGTAGGGGGGGTTCAAAAGTGTGCTGCTCTGACGGAAAAAAAAAAAAGCGTGAATTATGTATGATGGGACTTTAACCCCTTCATGACCCAGCCTATTTTGACCTTAAAGACCTTGCCGTTTTTTGCAATTCTGACCAGTGTCCCTTTATGAGGTAATAACTCAAGAACGCTTCAACGGATCCTAGCGGTTCTGAGATTGTTTTTTCGTGACATATTGGGCTTCATGTTAGTGGTAAATTTAGGTCAATAAATTCTGCGTTTATTTGTGATAAAAACGGAAATTTGGCGAAAATTTTGAAAATTTCGCAATTTTCACATTTTGAATTTTTATTCTGTTAAACCAGAGAGATATGTGACACAAAATAGTTAATAAATAACATTTCCCACATGTATACTTTACATCAGCACAATTTTGGAAACAAAATTTTTTTTTGTTAGGAAGTTATAAGGGTTAAAATTTGACCAGCGATTTGTCATTTTTACAACGAAATTTACAAAACCATTTTTTTTAGGGACCACCTCACATTTGAAGTCAGTTTGAGGGGTCTATATGGCTGAAAATACCCAAAAGTGACACCATTCTAAAAACTGCACCCCTCAAGGTACTCAAAACCACATTTAAGAAGTTTATTAACCCTTCAGGTGCTTCACAGCAGCAGAAGCAACATGGAAGGAAAAAATGAACATTTAACTTTTTAGTCACAAAAATTATCTTTTAGCAACAATTTTTTTATTTTCCCAATGGTAAAAGGAGAAACTGAACCACGAAAGTTGTTGTCCAATTTGTCCTGAGTACGCTGATACCTGATATGTGGGGGTAAACCACTGTTTGACAAACAACCCAGCATAGCCAGCCACTAGACTCTAAAACTTAATATTTAATATGTATACCTCTAAAATTATGTGTACTTTAAAAACAATTTGGTGCTCATGTTTAAACGTGCACTAGACAAGAAAAATGGCATGATCTCACCCAATTGCTGTCTCTCTTCTTGTTATAGATTCTTGTGCTTATTGAGAGCACGGCATGGGACGGAGACCAATAGACCTTTTCCAATGGGGGGCGAGAAAAAAAAAAAAAAAAAAAAAAAAATTATATATATATATATATATATATATATATATATATATATATATATATATATATATATATATATATATATATATATATATATATATATATATATATATATATATATATATATGTAGGTGGGGGGGAAGGGTTTGAAGCTATCTTCCCTGTCGTGCCCCGTGTATAAGACTCCCGCCCTAACAAGGGCAGTCCCCAAGTTTGAGCCTACTTAGTGAAGCCCTTTAGTTAGTATAACCACCCTGGATGATATGTCCTCTTTCTCTTTCCAACGCGTTTCCCTCCCCGTTACGGGGGTTCATCAGGGGAATAAAATGTCCAAGTTAAATGTCCAGGTTAAATGTCCAGGTTAGTGGAGGTATTCTGCAGTGGCAGACATAACCTCATTCAGCGGCGTCCTCCATGTGAGGATAAGGCAGTCTGGGGATAAGTGCTTTCCTCTGCACTGTCAGCGCCGGGCAGCCGGAAAGCAGAGCGGTGACGTCACCGCTCTGCTTTCCGGCCGCTGTGCTCACAGCCAGTGCAGGAGGAGTGCAGAGAAGCTGAGCGCCGGGGACAGACAGCGGTAGGTAAGTATGTAGTGTTTGTTTTTTTTACTTTAACGATGGTAACCAGGGTAAACATCGGGTTACTAAGCGCGGCCCTGCGCTTAGTAACCCGATGTTTACCCTGGTTACCAGCGAAGACATCGCTGAATCGGCGTCACACACGCTGATGTCAGCGACGAAACAAAGTTCTGGACTTTCTTCCCCGACCAGCGACAGCACAGCAGGGGCCTGATCGCTGCTGCCTGTCACACTGGATGATATCGCTAGCGAGGACGCTGCAACGTCACGGATCGCTAGCGATATCGTCTAGTGTGACGGTACCTTTACTGTAACATTTCAGCACGTGAAATGTCACTTATTACTATTAATAATTTATATAGCACCATTAATTCCATGGTGCTGTGTATGAGAAGGGGTTACATACAAATTACAGATATCACAGTAAGCAAACAATCACAGCCTGGTAGAGGGGCGAGCACCCTGCCCTTGCAGGCTTACATTCACTTATTGAAGCGTTTTTAACCCCTTCCCGACCCATGACGCCACGTAGGCGTCATGAAAGTCGGTGCCAATCCGACCCATGACGCCTATGTGGCGTCATGGAAAGATCGCGTCCCTGCAGGCCGGGTGAAAGGGTTAACTCCCATTTCACCCGATCTGCAGGGACAGGGGGAGTGGTAGTTTAGCCCAGGGGGGGTGGCTTCACCCCCTCGTGGCTTCGATCGCTCTGATTGGCTGTTGAAAGTGAAACTGCCAATCAGAGCGATTTGTAATATTTCACCCATTATAACGGGTGAAATATTACAATCCAGCCATGGCCGATGCTGCAATATCATCGGCCATGGCTGGAAATACTAGTGTGCCCCCACCCCACCCCACCGATCGCCCCCCCAGCCCCCCGAACTGGCCGGTACACTGCTCCGGCTCCCCTCCATCCAGTGCTCCGCTCCCCCCCGTGCTCTTGTCCGCTCCCCCCGTGCTCCAATCACCCCCCCGTGCTCCAATCACCCCCCTGCACTCTGATCCACACCCCCCCCCCCGTGCTCTGTTCCACCCCCCCGTGCTCCGTTCCAGCCCCCCCGTGCTCCGTTCCACGCCTGCCGCGCTCTGATTTCCCCCCCCCCCCGTGCTCCGATCCCCCCCCCCCCCCCGTGGTCCCCCCCCCACCCTATCATACTTACCGATCCTGCCGGGGTCCCGTCCGTCTTCTCCTTGGGCGCCGCCATCTTCCAAAATGGCGGGCGCATGCGCAGTACGCCCACCGAATCTGCCGGCCGGCAGATTCGTTCCAAAGTGCATTTTGATCACTGAGAGATTATATCTCCGTGATCAAAATAAAAAAAATAATAAAATGACCCCCCCCCCTTTGTCACCCCCATAGGTAGGGACAATAAAAAAATAAAGAAATTTTTTTTCTTCCACTAATGTTAGAATAGGGTTAGGGTTAGGGGTAGGGTTAGGGTTAGGGGTAGGGTTAGGGGTAGGGTTAGGGGTAGGGTTAGGGCTAGGGGTAGGGTTTCGGTATGTGCACACGTATTCTGGTCCTCTGCGGATTTTTCCGCTGCGGATTTGATAAATCCGCAGTGCTAAACCGCTGCGGATTTATGGCGGATTTACCGCGTTTTTTCTGCACATTTCACTGCGGTTTTACAATTGCGATTTTCTATTGGAGCAGTTGTAAAACCGCTGCGGAATCCGCACAAATAAGTGACATGCTGCGGAATGTAAACCGCTGCGTTTCAGTGCAGTTTTTCCGCAGCATGTGTGCAGCGATTTTTGTTTCCCGTAGGTTTACATTGAACTGTAAGCTCATGGGAAACTGCTGCTTTTCCGCAGCATGTGCACATACCTTTAGAATTAAGCCATGTGCACACGGTGCGGATTTGGCTGCGGATTGGCCGCTGCGGATTCGCAGCAGTGTTCCATCAGGTGTACAGTACCATGTAAACATATGAAAAACCAAATCCGCTGTGCCCATGGTGCGGAAAAAACCGCGCGGAAACGCTACGTTGTATTTTCCGCAGCATGTCAATTCTTTGTGCAGATTCCGTGCAGATTCCTCAATAGGAATCCGCAGGTGAAATCCGCACAAAAAACACTGGAAATCCGCGGAAAATCCGCAGGTAAAACGCAGTGCCTTTTACCCGCGGATTTTTCAAAAATGGTGCGGAAATATCACACGAATCCGCAACGTGGGCACATAGCCTTAGGGTTGGAATTAGGGTTGTGATTAGGGTTGTGATTAGGGTTATGGTTACAGTTGGGATTAGGGTTAGGGGTGTGGGGGGGGTTAGTGTTGGAGGTAGAATTGAGGGGTTACCACTGTTTAGGCACATCAGGGGTCTCCAAACGCAACATGGCGCCACCATTGATTCCAGCCAATCTCGTATTCAAAAAGTCAAATGGTGCTCCCTCACTTCCGAGCCCTGACGTGTGCCCAAACAGTGGTTTACCCCCACATATGGGGTACCAGCATACTCAGGATAAACTGCGCAACAATTACTGGGGTCCAATTTCTCCTGTTACCCTTGTGAATCTAAAAAAATGCTTGCTAAAACAAAATTTTTGAGGAAAGAAAAATTATTTTTTATTTTCACGGCTCTGCGTTGTAAACGTCTGTGAAGCACTTGGGGGTTCAAAGTGCTCACCACATATCTAGATAAGTTCCTTGGGGGGTTTCTACTGTTTAGGCACACCAGGGGCTCTGCAAACGCAATGTGACGCCCGCAGACCATTCCATCAAAGTCTGCATTTCAAAAGTCACTACTTCCCTTCTGAGCCCCGACGTGTGCCCAAACAGTGGTTTACCCCCACACATGGGGTATCAGCGTACTCAGGAGAAACTGGACAACAACTTTTGGGGTCCAATTTCTCCTGTAACCCTTGGGAAAATAAAAAATTCTGGGCTAAATAATTATTTTTGAGGAAAGAAAACGTATTTATTATTTTCACGGCTCTGCATTATAAACTTCTATGAAGCACTTGGGGGTTCAAAGTGCTCACCACACATCTAGATAAGTTCCTTTCGGGGTCTAGTTTCCAAAATTGGGTCACTTGTGGGGGGTTTCTACTGTTTAGGCACATCAGGGGCTCTGCAAACGCAACATGACGCCCGCAGAGCATTCCATCAAAGTCTGCATTTCAAAACGTCACTACTTCAATTCCGAGCCCCGGCATGTGCCCAAACAGTAGTTTACCCCCACATATGGGGTATCACCGTACTCAGGAGAAACTGGACAACAAATATTGGGGTCAAATTTCTCCTGTTACCCTTGGGAAAATAAAAAATTGCAGGCTAAAAGATCATTTTTGAGAAAATAATTTTTTTTTTTTATTTTCATGGCTGCGTTATAAACTTCTGTGAAGCACTTGGGGGTTCAAAGTCCTCACCACACATCTAGATTAGTTCCTTTGGGGGTCTAGTTTCCAAAATGGGGTCACTTGTGTGGGAGCTCCAATGTTTAGGCACACAGGGGCTCTCCAAACGCGACATGGTGTCCGCTAACAATTGGACCTAATTTTCCATTCAAAAAGTCAAATGGCGCGCCTTCCCTTCCGAGCCCTGCCGAGTGCCCAAACAGTGGTTTACCCCCACATATGAGGTATCGGCGTACTCGGGAGAAATTGCCCAACAAATTTTATGATCCATTTTATCCTACTGCCCATGTGAAAATGAAAAAATTGAGGCGAAAAGAATTTTTTTGTGAAAAAAAAAGTACTTTTTCATTTTTACAGATCAATTTGTGAAGCACCTGAGGGTTTAAAGTGCTCACTAGGCATCTAAATAAGTTCCTTGGGGGGTCTAGTTTCCAAAATGGGGTCACTTGTGGGGGAGCGCCAATGTTTAGGCACACAGGAGCTATCCAAACGTGACATGGTGTCCGCTAAAGAGTGGAGCCAATTTTTGATTCAAAAAGTCAAATGGCGCTCCTTCCCTTCCAAGCCCTGCCGTGTGCCCAAACAGTGGTTTACCCCCACATATGAGGTATCAGCGTACTCAGGACAAATTGGACAACAACTTTCGTGGTTCAGTTTCTCCTTTTACCATTGGGAAAATAAAAAAAATTGTTGCTAAAAGATAATTTTTGTGACTAAAAAGTTAAATGTTCATTTTTTCCTTCCATGTTGCTTCTGCTGCTGTGAAGCACCTGAAGGGTTAATAAACTTCTTGAATGTGGTTTTGAGTACCTTGAGGGGTGCAGTTTTTAGAATGGTGTCACTTTTGGGTATTTTCAGCCATATAGACCCCTCAAACTGACTTCAAATGTGAGGTGGTCCCTAAAAAAAATGGTTTTGTAAATTTCGTTGTAAAAATGACAAATCGCTGGTCAAATTTTAACCCTTATAACTTCCTAACAAAAAAAAATTTTGTTTCCAAAATTGTGCTGATGTAAAGTAAACATGTGGGAAATGTTATTTATTAACTATTTTGTGTCACATAACTCTCTGGTTTAACAGAATAAAAATTCAAAATGTGAAATTTTCAAAATTTTCGCCAAATTTCCGTTTTTATCACAAATAAACGCATAATTTATTTACCTAAATTTACCACTAACATGAAGCCCAATATGTCACGAAAAAAACAATCTCAGAACCGCTAGGATCCGTTGAAGCGTTCCTGAGTTATTACCTCATAAAGGGACACTGGTCAGAATTGCAAAAAACGGCAAGGTCTTTAAAGGGAACCTGTCACCCCGTTTTTTGAGATTGAGCTATAAATACTGTTAAATAGGGCCTGCGCTGTGTGTTCCTATAGTGTATGTAGTGTACCCTGATTCCCCACCTATGCTGAGATATAACTTACCAAAGTCGCCGTTTTCGCCTGTCAATCAGGCTGGTCAGGTCGGGAGGGCGTGGTGACATCGCTGGTTCTTCCTCAGCTTTACGTTGGTGGCGTAGTGGCGTAGTGGTGAACAAGCAGCGCGCGATCTGCGCTGTAATCCCTTGCATCGGTGGGGGCGGCCATCTTCCTGGGGCCGCGCGTGCGCAGATCGAGTGCTCTGCTGCACGGGGCTTCAGGAAAATGGCCGCGGGATGCCGCGCGTGCGCATTAGAGATCGCGGCGGCCATTTTCCCAAAGCCGAGATGCAAACTCGGCTTTGGGAAAATGGCCGCCACGATCTCTAATGCGCACGCGCGGCATCCCGCGGCCATTTTCCTGAAGCCCCATGCAGCAGAGCACTCGATCTGCGCATGCGCGGCCCCAGGAAGATGGCCGCCCCCACCGATGCAAGGGATTACAGCGCAGATCGCGCGCTGCTTGTTCACCACTACGCCACCAACGTAAAGCTGAGGAAGAACCAGCGATGTCACCACGCCCTCCCGACCTGACCAGCCTGATTGACAGGCGAAAACGGCGACTTTGGTAAGTTATATCTCAGCATAGGTGGGGAATCGGGGTACACTACATACACTATAGGAACACACAGCGCAGGCCCTATTTAACAGTATTTATAGCTCAATCTCAAAAAACGGGGTGACAGGTTCCCTTTAAGGTCAAAATAGGCTGGGTCATGAAGGGGTTAAATCCACAACCCTATGGACAGCAAAGAAGACATCCCATTGGGCCCAATGGAAATCATTGATGGGCGATTTCCATGTAGACATCATGGAATAAATGCTGAAGCCCGCGTGTGAATGTACCCTTAGGTCTTGAAGCCGTGGTATGCTGCAACCAATCACTGAGTTCAGTGGTTAATGTCGTCTACACTGACAGCTGCCGCGCTCAGTGATTGGCTGCAGTGATTTCAACTACTTGCAGCTCAAGCTGACAGGTGATAACTGCACGTTTTATGATGACCTAAGAATTATCATTTGTAAGAAATACATCCATTCATATGAACAGGCATCTGTCTGTACGGGAAACAGCAGGTGGGGTAGAAAGACAAGCAACCACCAGTATGGAAAAAACCTTTTTAATTATTGTCCCATATAAATGCAGGTCTTCCAATGTTTAAAGATTCGACATATTGTCAATTGAGCCGTGATATAAACAGTTTACTTTCCGATCTTCCTGTGCAAAAGGACAAACGCATTGGTGGACTGCAACGTTAAATATGGTATTTAGGTTAGGTTTTGCACACCACCCTGAGCTGCTGGGACAGAGGGTCTGCCCCCTCAAAATGGGACGATTGGGAATTATTTTCCCTGGTATTTGGTATCATGCCTTTTTTTACCGGTGGATTTCCAGCACCTCCTAAAAGTCTATGGTGAACATCGGCATATAAAACTCAGCGTACCCGGAAGAGAAACGGACAAGTTGTGGACTTGAAGCTTGCAACGAAGATCAGATTACCCAACAAAGAAACAAGGGCTCATTCTTTAGAGCCAGGGCGGTTTTAGCCTTGAATTTGTCATGCCCTTTTCAAATCCTATAATGAAACCTGAAATCGTCAGGAGCGTTGGGGCATGCAGCGTTTTAAATAAAAAGTCACTGACCAAAAACATCATGAACCAAAATGCATTGTATAAAGGTGATTCTAAAGTTCTGGACCCTATTCATCAAATAAAATTATAGTAGAATCATAGAATGGAAGTTGGAAGGGACCTCCTGGGCCATGTGGTCCCACCCCTGCTCAAAGCAGGAGTCACTAAATCATCCCAGACAGATGTCTGTCCAGCCTCTGCTTGAAAACTTCCATGGAAGGAGAACTCACCATCTCTCATGGCAGCCTGCTCCACTCATTGACCACCCTCACTGTCAAAGTTTTAATCGAACGTAAATTGCTTTGAAAAGTGGCAACATTTTCGCACAACTTGACACTCCTCCCAGCTATGCCAGAATGGGCAGAATCGGGGCATTACAGGAGTGTCTAATTTGTGGAATTACTAACTCCAGACAGTGACTGGAGTAAGATTTCGTTCATGGCACACCTCTTCACCCAACAGGAGTGGGCCTCCACCAAGCCCCTTCATCAAGCATGAAGAGAAAAACTGTCAGTCTTGATGAATCGGGGCCAGAATGTTACATCCACCCCCCTAGAATGAGAAGCAACAAAAAAAAAAAAAAAAACAATAATAGCACAAAAATGTCAGGAAAATGTTTTCCCCCCTCCAAGAAACAACGCTATTCTTTTCCATAGGCTGCATCTACTACTGTAGCTTAAAAGCCACTCTACACAGGTCGTTGTATAAAGCTGTCAAATGTGTTTAATTTTTTTCCTCTCATATCTATGAAATTACAAAGTGTGCAGTTACAGATTATGCACCTTGAGGGTTTTTACTATATCGGGCAAATAAAATTGTATAGTGTTAGATCTTTGTTACAGAAATACGGGCATGTAGCACATGAGGCTGCGAGAACGTTGACCTTTAAGTGATATTAACCCCTTAATGACCGCCGATACGTCTTTTAACTGACCTGAGATATAAGAGAATAGCCTCCCCATACAGATGACAATCCAGCATCTGTCGGTTGTACACTATAGCTGACAACTTGCTGTACCAGCCACGATCAGTATTTGCACCATCTAAATCTGTTTAACCCCTTTGATGCTGCTGTCAATAGTGACTACATCATTATAAATGGTTAACAGAGTGTGGGGGCTTCTTCTTTGTCACAATTGGTGCCCTCAGATCATGATTTTGTTGTCCTGATGTTTGCCATGGCAATTCATGACCAAATAGCGGCCTTAGAGTCTGACGGCTGTAGTAATCTGTTTAGAAGTTAGCAACATTTAGGTGGTAAAAATACACATTTTCATTTCTGTCATACCACTTTGCATTAATTCCTGTAAAGCACCTGAAGGGTTAATAAACTACCTGACAGCAGTTTTCAATATGTTTAGGGTTGCTGTTTTTAAAATGGTATCACGTTTGGGGGTTTCCCAATATATGGGACCCCTAAAGTCACTTCAAACATGGATAAGTCCCTAAAAAATACATTTTGTAAATTTCTTTGAAAAAATGAAAAATTGCTGCTACATTTTTAAACCTCCTAAAATGCTAACAAAATAAAATAACATTTTACAAATGGTGCTGATGTAAAGCAGACATGTGGGAAATGTTATTTATTAATGGTTTGCTGTTGTATGACTATCTGGATTAAAGGGATAATCATTCAAATTTAAAAAATTGCTAATTTTTTAACATTTTTCTCAAATTTTTGATATTTTTTATAAATAAACACAAAAAATGTTGAACAAAATTTACCATTATCATAAAGTATAATGTGTCACGAAAAAACAAACTCAAAATCACTGGGATTTGTTGAAGCGTTGCAGAGTTATTACCACATAAAGTGACACTGGTCAGATTTCAAAAATTTGGCTCGGTCACTAAGGGGTTAATATGTGTCACTCCTGATAACGCAGCAAATGCCACATTGAACGAAGAGCCAGGGACATTTCTTACTTTAGGCCGGCTTTCCACCCAAATAAAAAGGCAACTTTTACACCACAATATAAAAATAGGGAACGGATTTATAAATAGACCCCTTCTCGATCCCTGTGTGGCCTATTTATAATAAAAAAAAAAAAAAGGTTCCTCGCATCATGTTCTCATACACTTTATGCAGTATTAGCCCTCTGTGTCTGTACTGCTACATACTTAGGCAGGTAACTGGTTCATGCAGCTTTACATGAACACCTGAGCCTTACACTATAGCTGGTCCGAATAACTATAGCAATTGTTACCATCCACCTCTCGTGTCTCCCCTTTTCCTCATAGTTTGTAAGCTTGCGAGCAGGGCCCTCACTCCTCCTGGTATCTGTTTTGAACTGTATTTCTGTTATGCTGTAATGTCTATTGTCTGTACAAGTCCCCTCTATAATTTGTAAAGCGCTGCGGAATATGTTGGCGCTATATAAATAAAGTTATTATTATTATTATTTATTCTCTGCTCCATGAAGAGAACAGGGGCCTCCATATGTATGCTGGGGATACCGGGACATTTCACTCATTTGGAGGCTTATCAATTATATTGCATAGAACTGTGGTTCGGAGCCAAGCAAACAGAAGTCATTCAGAATACGCCAGGCCCTGGTGATTGTCCTGCAGATGTAGGTGGTCTGCGTGGAATAAAAGGGGACTGTTCACTGATGGATAGATCTGATCTGCAGGTGATGCAAAAAAAAAAAAAAAAAAAAGTGAATATAATAAATATTACACACACTTCTCCAGTTAGGAATTTTATAGCTTGAGCTAGAATCCACTAATTAATGTGAAGGTGTGACTTCGAGAGGAAGGTGAACAATAAACAGCGGCCCATTTAGGTTTTAACCCTATGGCTACCAGTCTAACACTTCACAGTAAATCATTGTAAAGTCAGAAAGAGAAGGATCTGAAGAGTTAACAAGCGCACTCACTGTCAAGTCACCGCTGCCTGCTAAGGATGTGTCAGTGCCATTTTCCCAGCAATACTCTGGGAATTTCACATTTTCTCATTTTACAGTGAGACCGTGTGGATTTGCATTTTCTGGGCTTCCCCATTATTTTTAGAGCAGCAGAGGAGGTCGGCGATACGACTCGTCAGAATATTGGTCACCGCCGTGTAGTAATCGTTCCGCACTCGATATGTAAAAGATTGTGTCGGACTTGTAGAGGAAGAGACTAAACGTTTTAGGAACTGCTGGGGAGGGAGGACATTTTTTCACTTGAAATAAAAGCAGTATATTAGTCATCAGTGAAAACATGGCGTGCAGCAAGGCCGGCTGCACCCCGACATTGTGAAATCCTGCAAGCAGCGAGGCCACAGACGGCACGCAGCCTTGAACTTAAACTAGTAACCACACGGATCGGCTTTTGTCAAGGGGAAGGTCATTCCTTCTTATACTGAAGAAAATATTATATAAAAAAAAATATATATATATATATATATATATATATATATATATATATATATATATATATATATATATATATATATATTCTAAAAAGTATACATTTTTTATGTTCTATAATTATTTTTCCCCCCCATGACAGGTTAATTTCAGTCTGGTAACTGACTGGTCACCCTGTATGGCAGTGACATGTCTATGCGCAGAGACGCTTGTCACACAGCACAATGGCACTCTGTGTAATAGGCACAACCGCAATGAAAAGAATGGTTGGAAAATGAGATTTCTCAAGCACCATTTTTTTTATATTCCGACACTTGCTGGAATAGAGAGGAAATAGAACCCTTGTAAACTGCAGAAAAATTACCCCGACTACTTCAACCACCAGGAGTTGTGACTCAGGAACTGAGACACATTGCTCAGGTGGTCCGCTTCATGGTGACCAGTATTCAGTAGACTGAGGCTACACGACATGTGTCGTCTGTCCAAGAACCTTTATGCAACATCCTGACGTGATTTCAGAGTTACGATTTTGCTTAAAAAATAAATAAATAAATAATAAAATGCCAAGTCACAGACAAGTTCCATGTACGCTGAATTCAATGGCTATTGTGCTGCGTGCAACTTGCATCCAATATGAAGTGAAAGCAGTTGTGGGCTGTGCTACATCAAGATGGCAGGCTGCATGGTGGCATGATGCGACCATGCAGCCTGTCATCCAGCAGAAACACTGAGCAGCGACCTGTCTGATAGCACCACAAGCAGGAGAACTTCCAGACAGGTGATAGAGTTCACAGGGAGACACGGAGCAAACGCTGCTCAGTGTCTCTGCTGGACGGCAGGCTGTATGGTCACATCAAGCAGCCATAAAGCCTACCATCTAGATGTTGCACAGCTAGATCTGTTGTGGGACAAATGGATTATCTTCTCGCGGAAAGGTGAGATAATGTGTTTTTTTTTTTGTTTTTTTTTTTCCCCCTCATTTTAATAGCCAGTAAAGGATAAGTATACTGCTATTAATAGCCTGTGAAGCTCCATGGGTATTACCCTCTTCCCAGGCTATAAACATCGGCCCCCAGCAGTCGGCTTTCCCTCTGCTGGTTACGAAAATTAAACCGGAGCCCACGCCATTTTTTTTTTTAGACTAATAATAATAATCTTTATTTATATAGCGCCAACATATTCCGCAACGCTTTACAGTTTAACAGTTTCAAACACAACAGTCATAAGTAACAATAATTTTAGATACGCAATTGACTGGATCAGGGGTATCTCTCACTTTGCAAATGTTGACTTAGAACAACAATTCTATCCACATCTCATTGCCTGCTTTATTACACCTGAGTGGAGAGGATCTCCCAGAGGAGATTCGGGAGCACCCATCGCTTTGGCAAACGTTGCTAACTTGGCGACGCTGCAGAAAAATTTGTAAACTGAAATACAATTTGCCCCCTACCAGTCCTTTTTGGGAAACCCTGGGTTCTTGAGGGGCTCTGCACCATATTTTTATAAACTTTTGGCCTCCCAGGGATGTGGGCAGGTAATAGATCTCATGGATCTTAATTTTTCAATACTGTCCTTCGAATCAGCGTCACAACGCTTCCCACTATTTAGTAACCGACCGTTCCTTTTTCTCCAGGCGCGCAGCTTGGCACAGAAATGTCAATCGACGGGAGAGATGGTGGAGGGGAGGTCTAACCTAGATGGGTTTATTCGAAATGCAAAGTCACATCCGGCATCCATAAGCAACATTTACCCAATGTTGCGTAGAAAATGGGTAGGAGAGGGGAAGCCTACTGGAGTGGCAAGATGGCTGAGAGACATGCCGTGCCTAGAAATGGGTGATCTCTTTGAGGCCACTGTGGCACAGAGAAAGACTTTGCCATACAGCAGCTATACTGACATGGCACTCTTAATATTACACAGAGCCTACATTACACCTTTCTTGCAATCCAAAATGTCCCCCCACACCACTTATCTATGTTCCAAATGCAAATCTCGCAATACTGACATATACCATCACCTATGGAGCTGAACGCATATTCAGAGGTTGTGGGGAGAGGTACACAATGAATTGCAGAGAATGTGCGAAATTAACTTCATGCTTACCCCACAATGGGCTATTTTTAATATTTTAGACGAGGCATCCCACAAACTACCTAGACACATTAAAGCAACACTTATGATTTGGGCCTCGGCAACTAGGAAAAGCATTTTACACCAGTGGTTGAGTCCAGGGGTCCCTTCGTTGTCTTTCATCCGCACTAAAATCCAGTTCATATTCAGAATGGAGTGGCTGGACACACTAACAGAGAGAAGCAAGTAGGTAGATTCCTATCCACATGGGCATCTTTTATTCCTTCGCTCCCTCTGGAGACTAGGGAGAAACTGAAAACACACTTTGAAAATACTCAATGGTATCTTTTGCAGCGGATAGGTGGCAGATCGCCAATTCCATAAGACACCTCTATGGTGCGCGCAGGCAGAGTATGGGGTTTTCTGGTTATGTTTATGTGGAGGGGGGGGGGGATTTGGGGTTACAGTATTATTCAATATTGTTACTCTTTCATTTGACCTATTGATGGTAATGTTTGGTTTGTACTGTATTTACAAAACTTTAATAAAAAGATTTAAAAAAATAAAAATAAAAAATGTTAACAATACAATAATTAAGGCGAAATAAGACGACCCTGCTCGTGAGAGCTTACAATCTACAATGAGGTGGGGGAGATACAAAGTACAGGTGTGTATTTACAATGATGTATTTACAATGATGGTCCAGCCATCTTCAGGGGGTGGGGGATAGATGGTGATAGTGAATGGGCTACACACAAACATAAAATGACTGATTAGTGAACGTGGTAGGCCACTTGGGCGAGGCCTAAAACTATGCAAATTGTGGATGGTCCTAATATCTTGGGATAGAGCATTCCAGAGGATTGGCGCAGCACGGGAGAAATTTTGGAGTCGGGAGTGGGAGGTACGGATTAGTGCAGAGGTTAGTCGAAAGTCATTTGCAGAGCGCAGCGGTCGGTTAGGCCGATAGACAGAAATGAGGGAGGAGATGTAAGGGGGTGCCGCACTGTGGAGAGCTTTGTGGGTGAGAACAAGTACTTTGAATTGTATCCTGTAATGAATGGGCAGCCAGTGTAACGACTGGCGAAGAGCGGACGCGTCCGAGTAACGATTAGCCAGATGGACGACCCTGGCTGCTGCATTAAGGATGGACTGGAGAGGGGAAAGTCGAGTGAGGGGGAGGCCAATTAATAGAGCGTTACAGTAGACCAGGCGGGTGTGGATCAGGGCAACAGTGAGGGTTTTTGTTGTTTCCATGGTGAGAAAAGGGCGGATTCTAGAGATGTTCTTTAGATGTAAGCGGCACGAGCGGGCAAGAGATTGTATATGGGAGGTGAAGGAAAGATCGGAGTCAAACATAACACCCAGACAGCGCGCCTGCTGCCGGGGTGTTATTATGGTGCCACCCACGAAGAGGGAAATGTCAGATTTAGTGAGGTTAGTAGATGGCGGGAGCAGAAGAAGTTCAGTTTTGGAGAGGTTGAGTTTCAGATAGAGAGCGGACATGATGTTGGAGACTGCAGACAGTCGGTGGCGTTCTGTAGTACAGCGGGGGTAAGGTCAGGGGATGATGTGTATAGTTGTGTGTCATCACATGGGCCAACAACTGAGCCCTGAGGTACCCCAACAGTGAGAGGAAGAGGAGATGAAGTTGAGCCAGAGAACAGAACACTGAAGGAGCAGTCAGAGAGATAGGAGGAGAACCAGGAGAGAGCAGTGTCCTTAGTGCCTAGTGACTGGAGCCTAGAGATTAGGAGAGGGTGGTCAACAGTGTCGAAATAGCCTTTTAATAATTTGTACGTAATAATTTGTATATACTGTAGGTAATTCACCCTATTCTGTCGGGTCCTGCTGTATTTTACTGTACACTGCAGATGAAATGCCAGCTTTTCAAAGGAGATCGGTGCATAAAAATTAGACCGTACTCACATGGTCCGAATGTTGTGAGATTTTTTTCCTCTCGCACCCATAGGCTTACATTGGCAAGTCTAGGTGCCAATTGCAGCCTGCTGCGATTTTACATGCACGTCGAATACGCCTGAGAAAAATAAAAAAATGCCGATGTCAGCTGCCCCATAGAGTAGCATTGGGCCGAGTGCTATGCGATGTTTTCTCGCATAGCACTCGGCCATATTCTACGGTAGTGTGACCCCGGCTTTTTGAACATACCCAGTTTTGGATTGTGCAGACCACAATCAATTAAATATTAAAACCCAACATTTCTAGTAGCAATGATTCTATATAGTAGTTTTGTACATGCAGTTAACAAGTTTGCTGATTGTGAGAATACCACACAAGCCCAAAGTTCCCACAAAGAAAAATATTACGATTTGTGAGCCTTCAGTGGTTGATGCCATCTTTTCAGTTAGCTATTAAAAATCATCAACCACTGGGGACTCAAATTTTAATAAAATATACACACTGAGCATTGGATACGTTTTTTGACGATACAGATTTCTTGCACCACTTTAGGCCATTACATTTTTGTTTATTGTGTTTTATGGCATTTGTATCACCTTTTTCAGCTATGGTTTGTGTTTCCTTTTGATGGGTCATGTTTGAAATAAAACTGATTTTGTTTTTGATACTCGATTTTGATGAAACTTTAGGCTGGAATCACCCCAACGTATGACATCCAGTGCGAGATGCTAATGACCCTCGGCTCCGGCTCTGCTGTGTGATCTGAGTGCCAGTGATAGAATCACAGTGCAGGTGGGGAGGAGACGGGGAAGGAATTTCTCCATCCGCGATAATAGCACTGCACTTGGGTCTCACACGGATCCATAGACTTATATGAGTGCATGTGATCCGATTCTCGCAGCATGCTGCAATATTTCCTC
Organism: Ranitomeya imitator; assembly: GCF_032444005.1. Lineage (NCBI taxonomy): Eukaryota > Metazoa > Chordata > Amphibia > Anura > Dendrobatidae > Ranitomeya > Ranitomeya imitator. The sequence goes on along the minus strand of NC_091285.1, from coordinate 511,603,784 downwards.
ATGCTGATTCTGCGAGCGAAAATAAATCGCACATGTGATCTGCCCCATAGTTTAACATTACACTCGTCCAATTTCATCGCTAGTGTGAGTGAGCCGTTACCGACACAGCCCTGTGCAGATTCACAATAAAACACGCGCTGCTTTACAGCGGCACAATTTCCTCATCTCATTCAATTCTATGGGGAAAAAAACAAAATAAAAAGGCATATTTAGTGCAAGAGAGATAGATAAAAATCTGTAGGTCAATACCTGTATAAAGCCACAGTGGCCATGAGATTTCTAGAAGTCTCACACACCTTGATTGAACTGTAATATGTTGCAGTTTGTGCAGATAAATGTGCAGCAGAAAAAAAAATGCACCAAATGCTCACCATGGCAAATCAGCCGAAGGCCATGTTCATTATTTGGTCAGTATTTTACCTTAGTAACTAATGAGAGACCAATGTCCAAACCCCATAACTTCACTCTCCAAAATCTGTGAAGGGGAGCTTGCTCATCTTCTCTCCAAATCACACCTCACTACTTGTGCACGTGACCCCATCCCATCTCCTCCCCAACCTCACCACCACACTAATCTCATCCCTAACCCATCTCTTCAACCTTTCACTAACTTCTGGTACCTTCCCCTCTGCCTTCAAACACGCCACAATCACACCTATCCTCAAAAAGCCATCCCTTGACCCAAGCGCCATGTCCAGCTATCGCCCCATATCTTTGCTCCAATTTGCTTCCAAACTCCTTGAGCAGCACATCCACGAACTTTCCTTTCAGCTTGCATCTCTCTGACAACCTATAATCTGGCTTCCGTCCCCACCATTCCACCGAGATGGCCCTGACCAAACTTACCAACGACTTACAGCCAAAGCTAACAGACAATTCTCTATACTCCTCTCCTGGACCTGTCCTCTGCCTTCGACATAGTTGACCACTGCCTCCTACTACAGATCCTCTCTTCCTTTGGGGTCAAAGACCTTACCCTATCTTGGATCTCCTCATACCTTTCCAACCGCACATTTAGCATTTCCACTCCCATACCACCTCTTCATCTCGCCTCCTCTCTGTTGGGAGTCCCCCAAGGCTCTGTCCTAGGACCCTTACTCCTCTCAATCTATACACTCGGCCTGGGACAACTCAAAGTCCTATGGCCTCCAGTACCATCTATATGCTGATGACACTCAGATCTACCTCTCTGGCCCAGATGTCACCTCTCTGCTCTCCAGAATCCCAGAGTGTCTATCGGCCATATCCTCCTTCTCCGCTCGCTTCCTCAAACTCAATGTGGACAAATCTGAACTCATTATCTTTCCTCCATCTTGCATATCTTCCCTACCTGATCTATCTATCAAAATAAATGAAATCACACTTTCCCCTGTCCCCAAAATCTGCTGCCTCGGAGTAACCCTTTACTCTGCCCTGTCCTCTCTCGCCGCCTCCTGCTCAAAAATATTTCCAGAATCCGTCCTTCCCTCAACCCACACTCTACCAAAATGCTTGTGCATGCCCTAATCATTTCCCGCCTTGACTACTGCAACATACTCCTCTGTGGCCTACCTTCTAACACTCTCGCACCCCTCCAGTCCATCCTTAACTCTGCTGCCCGACTAATCTCTCTCCTCGCTACACTCCTGCTTCCCCTCTTTGTAAATCCCTTCACTGGCTCCCAATTTCCCAGCGTATCCAGTTTAAATTACTAACACTGACCTACAAAGCCATCCATAACCTTTCTCCTCCGTATATTTCCACACTAATCTCTCAATATCTTCCCTCACGTAAATCTCCGGTCCTCCCAAGACCTCCTCCTCTCCTCTACGCTTATTCGCTCCTCACTCAATCGCCTCCAAGACTTCTCCAGAATTAAATCACCCATCATCTGGAATTCTGTGCCCCAACACATCCGGTTATCCACCACATTTGGATCCTTCAAAAGAAACCTGAAAACCCACCTCTTCAAGGAAGCTTACAGCCTGTAAAGACCACACAGCCACCTCAACACCATTGGAGCTACTGCAACCCCCGACCTACTGTCTCCTTCCCCATAATCCTGTAGAATGTAAGTCCGCAAGGGCAGGGTCCTCTTCCCTCTGTACCAGTCCCTCATTGTTAGTTTTGTTTACTGTAAGTGATATTTGTATTTTGATGTAACTCCTTCTCATGTACAGCACCATGGAATTAATGGTGCTATATAAATTAATAATAATAATAATACTATTATTATTATTATTAATAATAAGCCAAACCCAGGAGTGGGTGATAAATACAGAAGTGGTGACGGGTTTCTATTATACTTTTCCTCTCCTGGTTTCGGCTTACAGATACTGAGGTAAAATACTGACCAAATACTGAACGTGTGACCGTGGCCTAAATCAGAAGAGTTCTAGAGAGAAAAAAAGTCAACTTAAACTTCAAGAAGGAGCACAAAGCCAAAATACAGCCAACCCCAGCGGAAAGCAGCCAAGGACTGGTAAGCTCGTGTGCCAGGAGAGGTGCTGTGGAATTAACCCCTGCAGCGCCAGTCCGCCAGGTTTCCAGCTCCTACAGTGGATGATCCGCGGTGCGGCCGGTCGCAGGCCGGAGACTGTAGCAGACTCCCCGCTCCCAACATTGAAGATTTCATTCAGCCATTGTTAACCCTCCATACAAACACCGATATTTACCAGCTGACGTACACTCGGTGGCGGGAGCAGCGGCCGCAGGTAAACATATGGCATTAACCCCTGCCGCCCCGGGGCGCTCACCTTATAAGCGGAGGTGTTGGAGGATTTCAGTCCCGGGACGGAGTTGCCCTGCGGAGGGGGCGCCGCGCTGGTCTGCTGCGGGGAGCCGGAGTCGTCGGAGTCTTTGCCGCTGTGGTACACCACCCTGCTGTCAGAGATGTGGATGCTCGGGGCACAGCCCATGCTGAGCCCGAGCACTGGGGGCCGCCGTCAGTCTCTGCTGCCAGTCGCGGCCGCTCTGCTGCATGTCCCGGGGGGATCGCCAGAGAGAACGAGCCTGCGATCAGTGATCGGCCGAGGCGGGGACATGTAGAGAATCCCGGCGATCGCCCGGCCCCGTGTACAGCAGCATCAGCAGCAGCATGGCCACCACATCACGCCCTCCCCGGTGCCGGGCTCTTCCTCGGTGTCCCCTCCACGGCTACTCCGATGGGGCTCCTCCTCATCACCAGCATCCAGCAGCGGAGGAGGAGGAGGAGGAAGACGCTTATTTACATTCGCACACTCCGCTCTTCTTGGCAACAGGAAGATTCCGCCTCCCCGCCCCCTGAAGACCGCAGGGAAAGACCTGCAGCGCTGCCCGGACGCACATGCCCCGCGGGCGGCCGGCGCTACACGAATGAATGGCGCTCTGGTGCTCGCAGTCGTGCGCTATTCTGTGCAGCCAGCGCGCCTGTCATTCCACCCCGCAATGCTGCAGTGCTCTGTGCCTGCGCCGCCCTCCTCCTCCCGGCGTCTCTCCTTCACCGCCACCGCCGCTCTCACACAAGCCGCAGCCAATGAAAGCGCCGCAAACCTGTGACCTCCAGCCTTTACTGACGTCAATGGAAATGAGCTCTGAGGGAACCAATCACAGTCGCCGGCAGGCGCTGTGGGCGTGGTTAAATTGCGGAGGGGAGTTTAAATGGTTCCTGGTCCCCGGTGCGCGGCAGTCTCTGTCAGGATGGCGCGGCAGAATGTCACAATGATGCTGCTGGTGGCAGTGCTGGGCGCGGGCTCCATGGCAAAAGTGCCGGCAGATAGATCAATCCGTCTGAGAGAAAAGCTAGCTGTGTTTCCCACTGCGACCAATCAGAGCTCAGCTTTAATTTTACCACTGCATTTTATATAATGAAAACTACAAACTTATTGGTTGCTATGGGCAACACTAGTAGATTTCCTTTTAGTTGTGATAAATGAGGCCCAAGGTGTCAGCACCCCTATAAAGAGAGGCATGTGGGGCCCAATTTCTCACACATGAGGCCTGATACTTCATAAATGGGGCCCGAATCTTCACGCATGGGGCCCGAATCTTCATACTTTGTGCCTGATTTCCCATACATTGGACCCGATTCCTCATACATGGGACCCGATTCTTCACACATGGAACCCGATTCCTCATACTGTACATGGGGCCGAATCTTCATACTTTGTGCCTGATTTCTCATACAAGGGGCCCAATTCCTCATACATGGGGCCCGAATCTTCATACATGGGATCCAATTCCTCTTACATGGGACCCGAATCTTTATACATGGGGCCTGATTTCTCATACATGGGACCCGATTCCTCATACATGGGATCCAATTCCTCTTACATGGGACCCGAATCTTCATACATGGGATCCAATTCCTCTTACATGGGACCCGAATCTTCATTCATGGGGCCCGAATCTTCATTCATGGGACCCGATTCCTCATACATGGGGCCCGAATCTTCATACATGGGGCCTGATTTCTCATACATGGGACCCGATTCCTCATACATGGGATCCAATTCCTCTTACATGGGACCCGAATCTTCATACATGGGATCCAATTCCTCTTACATGGGACCCGAATCTTCATTCATGGGGCCCGAATCTTCATTCATGGGACCCGATTCCTCATACATGGGGCCCGAATCTTCATACATGGGGCCTGATTTCTCATACATGGGACCCGATTCCTCATACATGGGACCCGAATCTTTATACATGGGGCCTGATTTCTCATACATGGGGCCCAATTCTTCACACATGGGACCCAATTCTTCACACATGGGTCCCAATTCCTCATACATGGGGCCCAAATTTTCATACATGGGTCCCGAATCCCCATTTTTTAAAGACCATTTTCCTTTTTTTCTGGTGTAATTCACTCCTGTTGTTTACACAAGATTCTTCAAAATGGCGCACACGGTTCATTGTTGCCAATCTGACTGCGGCCCATAATTCTGTTATGAAGAGGTGAGCTGCAGTCAATGTGAACTCTAATAATTACTGTCAAAATATGTGGTATAAGTTTCTTCAGCAAAAATTAGTGGCGCTTTACATTTTATTTTTACAGACAGGGTAAAAAAGTGCCCTATTTTTCGGACTGTCCTGGAATGTCTGGTAGTAGGAGACCCTGATGCTGTTCCTGAATTTTGCATAAAATAAAAAATGCTCTATATTTTTGTCTTTTACAACTTCATAGCGAAAAAGCCCCATGTCCTGTTAATGTCGCATAAATTCAGTGCCAATTTCAGGCGTACATAAAATCACTCGGAGGATAGGGTGGAGGAAGGCAGGAGGACATTTGCAACAAATTTTGCAACTTTTTAAAAAGTCACAAATGATGACTCAGGAGAAACATCTGGAAACCCCAAACTCCACCCCTAGCAGTGAACGAAAAAGAACTACGGTAGACTAACACGAAAGATGACTTAAAAAAGGGGGGAAATGTAAAGGTGAATTTGGCGCAAAGGAAAAAAAGCGGGCAAATGCAAGAATGGATTGTGTGCCTGCTGCTTTTATCTCATGTAACTTCACCTTGGTAATTGTAGTTATAAGAAAGTTCTGTTGAGTTTAACATTTTGATAAAGGCAGTGACTGCTCTATACAAGTTGTGATCAGTGCCATGTCCGATGACAAGTGCAACCTCTAAATGTCTGGCCTACTGGAAATTAGTGGTGGTGTGAGATTACAGATGTCATCACTGCAATCTTCTAAATCATCTGCACTAGGAATAAAAAACTGCTGCTCCATCGTAGGAACAGAAAAATGGAATTTATGCAAAAGATGGATGTTTCACAAGTCAGACACAAATGGTTCCCGACATAATCCATTGACTATAAAGGGGGTCTAATGAGGTTTTCATTATGGTGGGTCTTATTTTGCCTGAAAAATTATTATGGAATCTTTTCCAGACTCAGACATAGATGCAGTGTCGGACTGGGGTAACAAGGGCCCACCCAGAGGTGTATCTAGGGTTTCTGGCACCCGGGGCAAGAATTCATTTTGGCGCCCCACCCGCCCCCACCGCCCAGGACATATGTGATTTGCACACTTAGTCATGTACCCACAAGCTCCTCTCCCTAATGCTCTCAATGATCAGTGAAAAACTGAGAAGCAGAAGAGAAGCTCGTTGTCACAGGACCACAAGTATGAAAGTCGCATATGAGTGAAGTGTCCATGTGACGACTGCTGGAACCTGCAGAGCTGGATCCTGACATTGCAGCTTCTGAATTCTCACAACCAATGCACTGCACACTTTTAGGATTCTCCCTTGCCGGTGGACAGTCATGTCAGCACAAGTATGTGATTTGTATACTTCTGACCACATTCCGACTAGATGTGCCTGGCCTCGCTCAGTTCATTTTCATTGAGTGAGGCCACACATGTCTAGTCAGCACGTGATCGCATGTATGTAAATCGCCGGCAGGACAGATTCCTGACAGCGTGCAGAGCGCACTGTGAGAAGTCAGAAGTCTGCAGTCACAAAGAATGACTGCATTAAAATAAATAACTTGGCACTCAACTTGGTGGATAGTGATAATATAGAAAATCAATTTTTTATTACTTGAGTAGCAGTCCAGCAAAATAAACGTTTCGGTCAAACATATAGACCTTCTTCAGTAAACCGACTGCTGTGGTGATGGTATATATAAGGCACTGATGTATGTGGAAATGATCCAATTGCGAGGTTAAATTGTAGGGCCTCAGACATGAAGGCCAATATCCGAGCAAATGAGACTTGAGTGTATATGGTCTCGTCCACAATGGGTATATGGAATAATTAACTATTATGGATGTTCGGAGAGATAAGGGATGCTAGGATGATCCCAAAACCGCGTTGATGTATACCTCCTGCCTACCACATACCGGAGCGGACCTGCATCGCTACTCCTCTATGGAATTTTCTCCATGTAACTTTGTGCATTAGATTTCCGCTGCCCAGGCTGTATACTCTATTTTGGCCAGGATCACAGTGTCCCAGGCTATGTTATGGTATACCGTTCGATACCTTGTTTCGGGATCATCCTAGCATCCCTTATCTCTCCGAACATCCATAATAGTTAATTATTCCATATACCCATTGTGGACAAGACCATATACACTCAAGTCTCATTTGCTTGGATATTGGCCTTCATGTCTGAGGCCCTACAATTTAACCTCACAATTGGATCATTTCCACATACATCAGTGCCTTATATATACCATCACCACAGCAGTCGGTTTACTGAAGAAGGTCTATATGTTTGACCGAAACGTTTATTTTGCTGGACTGCTACTCAAGTAATAAAAAATTGATTTTCTATATTATCACTATCCACCAAGTTGAGTGCCAAGTTATTTATTTTAAAGATTTCTGGTGTGGGAAACCTCTCTTGAGCACCGACACAGCTGTGCCACGATATATTTCACTAAAGAATGACTGCAGACTCATTACAAACCTGGACATCCCCTTTAATGCTCATAACATAAATAAAAACATGAGTTAGTTAGTATCACGCAAAACATTTACATCCAGGTACTTTATAGATGTCGTCATCTCTGGAGTCGTTCTCCTTCTTTTCTTCATCTTGTCCAGACCCCATGATGAGTTTTCTCATCCGCAGCTCCTCTCTGCAGACTTCCATCTTTTCCGCTCTTTTGCAGAAAATCTCCACATGACGCCCTTAAAGATATGTGTCATTATAATGCTCCTGAATAAAAAATTGCCCCTCACTATATTGTCTCCACAAAATATGACCCCCACACTGTCCCTCCTATGGTACATGCTCTTCATACTGACCTCTCCTTTCCATACCGGCCCCCTCTTCACACTGTCCTCTCACACTGTGTCCATAGGGCTCAGTATCTATACTGTACTCTAATATCACATGCCCCCTCCATGGTATACTGTCCCCTCCTGGCTGTGCCCTTACATGAACCCACTACTCAGTTTCTATTCTGTGTCCACTCACTTTTCTCCCCCATACAGTCTCCTCACACTATTCCCCTCCCTCCTCATACTGTCTCCTGTCACATCCCCCCTGTTCATCATACTGTCTCCTCATATACAGTGGGGCAAAAAAGTATTTAGTCAGTCAGCAATAGTGCAAGTTCCACCACTTAAAAAGATGAGAGGCGTCTGTAATTTACATCATAGATAGACCTCAACTATGGGAGACAAACTGAGAAAAAAAAATCCAGAAAATCACATTGTCTGTTTTTTTTAACATTTTATTTGCATATTATGGTGGAAAATAAGTATTTGGTCAGAAACAAAATTTCATCTCAATACTTTGTAATATATCCTTTGTTGGCAATGACAGAGGTCAAACGTTTTCTGTAGTCTTCACAAGGTTGCCACACACTGTTGTTGGTATGTTGGCCCATTCCTCCATGCAGATCTCCTCTAGAGCAGTGATGTTTTTGGCTTTTCGCTTGGCAACACGGACTTTCAACTCCCTCCAAAGGTTTTCTATAGGGTTGAGATCTGGAGACTGGCCAGGCCACTCCAGGACCTGGAAATGCTTCTTACGAAGCCACTCCTTCGTTGCCCTGGCGGTGTGCTTTGGATCATTGTCATGTTGAAAGACCCAGCCACGTTTCATCTTCAATGCCCTTGCTGATGGAAGGAGGTTTGCACTCAAAATCTCATGATACATGGTCCCATTCATTCTTTCATGTACCCGGATCAGTCGTCCTGGCCCCTTTGCAGAGAAACAGCCCCAAACCATGATGTTTCCACCACCATGCTTTACAGTAGGTATGGTGTTTGATGGATGCAACTCAGTATTGTTTTTCCTCCAAACACGACAAGTTGTGTTTCTACCAAACAGTTCCAGTTTGGTTTCATCAGACCATAGGACATTCTCCCAAAACTCCTCTGGATCATCCAAATGCTCTCTAGCAAACTTCAGACGGCCCGGACATGTACTGGCTTAAGCAGTGGGACAAGTCTGGCACTGCAGGATCTGAGTCCATGGTGGCGTAGTGTGTTCCTTATGGTAGGCCTTGTTACATTGGTCCCAGCTCTCTGCAGTTCATTCACTAGGTCCCCCCGCGTGGTTCTGGGATTTTTGCTCACCGTTCTTGTGATCATTCTGACCCCACGGGGTGGGATTTTGCGTGGAGCCCCAGATCGAGGGAGATTATCAGTGGTCTTGTATGTCTTCCATTTTCTAATTATTGCTCCCACTGTTGATTTTTTCACTCCAAGCTGGTTGGCTATTGCAGATTCAGTCTTCCCAGCCTGATGCAGGGCTACAATTTTGTTTCTGGTGTCCTTTGACAGCTCTTTGGTCTTCACCATAGTGGAGTTTGGAGTCAGACTGTTTGAGGGTGTGCACAGGTGTCTTTTTATACTGATAACAAGTTTAAACAGGTGCCATTACTACAGGTAATGAGTGGAGGAAAGAGGAGACTCTTAAAGAAGAAGTTACAGGTCTGTGAGAGCCAGAAATCTTGATTGTTTGTTTCTGACCAAATACTTATTTTCCACCATAATATGCAAAAAAAAATGTTAAAAAAACAGACAATGTGATTTTCTGGATTTTTTTTCTCAGTTTGTCTCCCATAGTTGAGGTCTACCTATGATGTAAATTACAAACACCTCTCATCTTTTTAAGTGGTGGAACTTGCACTATTGCTGACTGACTAAATACTTTTTTGCCCCACTGTATTTACCACCTCACTTTCTACACTGCCTGCTCACCTGACTCCCCATACTGTGTCTGCACACATCCCATCACCCTCACTCCCCCTACTCTGTCCACACACACACACAGCACCTCTCACCTCTATATATACACACACACACACACAGCACCTCTCACCTTAATATATACACACACAGCACCTCTCTATACAGACACACACACACAACACACACAGCACCTCTATAAATACACACACACAAAACCTCTCACCTCTCCACACGCTCTGCCGCAGGATCTCATCGCCTTCCTCTGACACAGCCGGACGCTGAATGATTTCAAAAACCTGACCTGCACATCCAAACATAGACTGACTGTGAACAGGTGCTGAACCCAGAGTCGCCAACTCGTATATAGTTAAATAAATAGGGCAGCACACTGCAGCGCCAAAACATGCAAACTTGAAAAAACGAAATTTGAACTGCATTACTGCACTAGAAATATGAAAAATGAGAGCTTTTAGCGCACAAAAATGGCCAATTTTATGTGTACCTCGTAGCCACGTTAAGGCATCTCTCTTATACGAGGTCCTACGTTTGACCTACCTCACTGAGAATAAACGTCTCCATCTGAATGGGTACATGTAAAAACCTCTTCTTGGACTCACTTCTTGGTCCAATACCCCTCCACATAGAGAGAGAATTTGAGTCCAAGAAGAGGTTTTTACATGTACCCATTCAGATGGAGACGTTTATTCTCAGTGAGGTAGGTCAAACGTAGGACCTCGTATAAGAGAGATGCCTTAACGTGGCTACGAGGTACACATAAAATTGGCCATTTTTGTGCGCTAAAAGCTCTCATTTTTCATATTTCTAGTGCAGTAATGCAGTTCAAATTTCGTTTTTTCAAGTTTGCATGTTTTGGCGCTGCAGTGTGCTGCCCTATTTATTTAACTATGGACGCTGAATGATGACATCATCCAGCGGCGCTGCCTGTGTGAGAGGAAGCGCGGTCAGGAAGACAGATCGCTGCAGCTCCGCTGCTATTTTCTCTTGTTGGCAGCGGAGCTGCAGGGAATTCTCCCTGCATGTCGCAACCACCCTGCAGGGGCCCCCTTCCATCTCTGCCAGACCCCGCTGCAGCCGCACAGGCTGCACATGCGGTATGTCCGCACATGTTGGGAGCCAGCACGCTGCAGCTTCTTTGTGCCGGCTGTCAGCTGGACAGTTGGCACAGAGAACAGCCGACTCTCCATTCGGGGGGCAGCAGAATGCAGCCACCGGGGGAGACATTGCGGACCGCCGAATTAGGCAGGCCCGACTGCAGCCCCCTGCTGGCTGCGCCTGGGGCACATATCCACCGGCTGCTCCCCATAGATACGCCACTGTGCCCACCAATAACATTGACTTTGGGGGGGGGGGGCACTTTTCACCTGCATGCAAATATTATACTGCCTTCGTTCACAAATTTACTTATATCTCTATATAATAATAAACTGGGCAGTTTGGTTAATGAAAGATGAGATTCTTTTTTTTCTGTACAGAGTGAATCAAGTGAATTATGCCAAGTACTGCCCATACAGTGAGGTAGGAGGCCCAGATAAACACAGGGGCCCATTGCGGGATTCCCCTGTTACCCTATGGGCCAGTCCGAGCCTGCATAGATGGGAACAAAGCGTTACAAGTATGTATGACATACCAAAAGATCATTTTAATCGGATTACGTGGTGGTATGACCATGACTTGACAGCATAACCATGGCTTATCCATAATGTTTCCATGTGAGCATAAAAGTCACATGACAGTTCAGACATATTGCCATAGAACCCCAGCCTAAGCAAAGATACTTAAGACTTATTATATATTCAGTGGCAAAAATGACAATGACTGAATATAATCACTTTTAAGCATCTAATATTAATACATAGTGCAATAATGTAGAGTAGGATCACATGCAGTGAGGTGCCAGACACAAAATGTATAGGGCGAGATGGTAAATAAAGTTAGTTGATCAATCCTAAAAGAAAGTATATTAAGGAAAGCTGAACTTTTTTTTTAAATTAATACAGATTTTTGACTATTAAATAGTGATGGACGGACCCATGAATGTTCAGGTCCGTTGGGTTTGGCCGAACAGTAAAAAAAAGTTTGGTTTGGGTACCAGAACGGTACCCGAACACAAACTCCAACTTGGACCCCATTCAAGTGAATGCAGGGTCCAAACATCTGGCGTTTTCCAAGCTGTCATCTGTCAAAGGCTATACAGACAGCTGTGGGCTGATATTAATAAACTAGGAACAGGCTATGGATATTGGCCCCTCCCAGACTTAAGATCATCAGTCCTCAGCTGCCCCCAAAAAGATGCATCCATAAAGTGCACCAAGTCTGGCACTTAGCCTCTCTTTTCCCACTTGCTCTGGTGCGGTGGAAAGTAGGGTAATAGTTGTGGGGTTGATGTCAGCTGTTTTATAACCGCTGACATCAAGCCCACAGGTTAGAAATGGAGAGGCATCTATATGACACCCCCATTACTAACCCCATAGTCAAATGTAATAAGCACACAGCGTAAAGTCCTTTAATTGAAATAAAAACTCTCCCACATTCTTTTACCAATTTTTTCACCAAAAATTAAAATCCTTCTATATTATTTCTAAACACTCTTTCGGTGATTACTTTGTATCTCCACTCATACTGCACCCACACACACAAATGATACACCATTTGAAAGGTAAACTTGCTCCCTTCAGCAAGAAAGTAGCCAAACAAACCACACATCCACAATGTGATTACAAAATACAGTTTAAACATTAATTTTCATAAACCTGCAGTAAGGAAAAATGACCTGCAGGTGGCACCACACTACCCCAAAGCATACTAAAACAAAGCTGCTTTCAGCCATCACAAACAAATCCAAACAGATGACACACTTCACTGCAGGTGAGTCAAATAAGCAAACACATTTGGAAACATGCACTGCTTATTCTACATTTCAAGCTGCATTTGGAGCGCAGACCTGACAGTGTTTGGGTTTGGAATTACTTTGCAGGATGACTAGGAAGAGGCATATAAAAAGCAGGCCTCGAGGCAGGCCAACACGAATGAGACGTCCCAGACCTCTTCAGACACCATCTCAGCGAACATCAGACCACAACCTCATGAACAAAGGCAACAAAGACTTGGAAACCATCGACAGGCTCAACAGAAGCACAGACAACAGATAGTGAATCAGGGTAGAACACTACTGCAAGAGCACTCTATTGATTTAGTTCCTCCTGATTATTTCCTGCGTCTACAACAAGACATCTGTGCAAGGAGGTGCCAACATTCACTTCCAAAGACATACTGTTGTGCTCGCTTATTACTTCCAGACAATGAAGTTAAAACCCACAGTGTTGGGAGTATGGATAAAGTATGTCCACATTGTTCAGCAAAGCTCTATTTAGGTGAACTCAGTCGTGACCAATCGATTTCCATCTGTTGCCACAAGGGAAAGGTTCAATTACTTGCCATTACTGTTTGTAAAGAACTTCAGACACTTATTGAAAAGAATGATCATGTAGCTCAAAACTATTTGCAAAATATACGGCAATTTAATAATGCTTTGGCTTTTGCATCAGTTCAAGTGAACTCTGTTAATATTCCTGACAGGGGACCATAGTGTTTCAAAATACATGGCCAGGTTTATCACATGGTGAGAAGTTTACAACCACCTGAAGGGGTTAACTCAACTTACGCAGGCCTTTTCATTCTCGATTTTGACGCTGGCTTGCAGCATTGTATTGACAATCCAGCCAATAGAAAATGTCGACAAGATTTAACAAATAAATTGCAAACAATGCTAACAAACCATAACCCTTATACACAGATGTCCAAGTATATCAAAGATGTCTCACACATCTTCTCAGTTGCAATTACATATATAAATACCTGTCTGTGTTCATCATCTCATTAAATACATTTACATTTGACCAGCTTGCTTTTTCGAAAATTGCCTGCGCCCCTGACGACCAATGTGCGAAATTTTTGCACGGGCAACTAATAAAAAAGAAGAGTTATACTCACCTCTCTAATAACACATTAATGGCCATGTGCCACGACAATCCAGGTGGTTTGGAGAGCGGTCACATCAGTGATGCGGCCACTCTCCACGCCAGCCGGATCACACTGAGCTGAGGTGAGAAGCACTACCTGTGACTGGCAGTGACGACATTAAAGTTACCACCAGTCACAGCCAGAGCTTCTCACATTCTGATCAGTGTGTTCCGATGAGGAGAGCGGTCGTATCACTGATATAACTGCTCTCCAAACCATCCATATCTTCATGGCAATTAATGGATTATCATTGGAAACGTGAGTATACAGTGGGGAAAATAAATATTTAATACACTGATGATTTAGCAAGTTTTTCCACCTGCAAATAATGGAGAGGTTTGTAATTTTTATTGTAGGTACACTTCACCTGTAAGAGACAGAATCTTTAAAAAAAAAAAGAAATCACATTGTATGATTTTTACATAATTAATTAGCTTTTTATTGCATGAAATAAGTATTTTATACAATAGAAAAAGAGAACTTAGTATTTGGTACAGAAATCTTTGTTTGCAATACAGAGGTCAGACATTACCTATAGTACTTGACCAAGATTACACACACTGCAAAAGGGATTTTGTCCCACTCCTCCATACAGATCTTCTCCAGATCTTCCAGGTTTCTGAGCTGTTGTTGGGCAACATTGAGCTTCGGCTCCCTCCAAAGATTTTCTCCAGTTAATATCTGGAGACTGTCTAGGCCACTTCAGGACCTTGAAATGCTTCTAATGGAGCCACTCCTTAGTTGCTCTGGGGGTCATGGTCATGTTGGAAGACTTAAGGCCCCTTCACATTAAGCGACGCTGCAGCGATACCGACAACGATCCGGATCGCTGCAGCGTCGCTGTTTGGTCGCTGGAGAGCTGTCACACAGACCGCTCTCCAGCGACCAACGATGCCGGTAACCAGGGTAAACATCGGGTAACTAAGCGCAGGGCCGCGCTTAGTAACCCGATGTTTACCCTGGTTACCATGCTAAAAGTAAAAAAAAACAAACACTAGATACTTACCTACCGCTGTCTGTCCTCCAGCGCTGTGCTCTGCTTCTCTGCTCTCCTTCTGTACTGTCTGTGAGCCGGAAAGCAGAGCGGTGACGTCACCGCTCTGCTTTCCGGCTCACAGACAGTACAGGAGGAGTGCAGAGCACAGCGCTGGAGGACAGACAGCGGTAGGTAAGTATCTAGTGTTTGTTTTTTTTTACTTTTAGGATGGTAACCAGGGTAAACATCGGGTTACTAAGCGCGGCCCTGCGCTTAGTTACCCGATGTTTACCCTGGCTACCAGTGAAGACATCGCTGGATCGGTGTCACACACGCCGATCCAGCGATGTCTCCAGGGAGTCCAGCGACGAAATAAAGTTCTGGACTTTGTTCAGCGACCAACGATCTCCCAGCAGGGGCCTGATCGTTGGTCGCTGTCACACAGAACGATTTCATTAACGATATCGTTGCTACGTCACAAATAGCAACGATATCGTTAACAATATCGTTATGTGTGAAGGTACCTTAAGCCATGACCCATCTTCAATGATCTTAACCCCTTTACCCCCAAGGGTGGTTTGCATGTTATGGACCGGGCCAATTTTTACAATTCTGACCACTGTCCCTTTATGAGGTTATAACTCTGGAACGCTTCAACGGATCCCGGTGATTCTGACAATGTTTTCTTGTGACATATTGTACTTCATGATAGTGGTAAAATTTCTTTGATATTACCTGTGTTTATTTGTGAAAAAAAACGGAAATATGGCGAAAATTTTGAAAATTTCGCAATTTTCCAACTTTGAATTTTTATGCAATTAAATCACAGAGATATGTCACACAAAATACTTAATAAGTAACATTTCCCACATGTCTACTTTATATCAGCACAATTTTGGAACCAAAATTTTTTTTTGTTAGGGAGTCATAAGGGTTAAAAGTTGACCAGCAATTTCTCATTTTTACAACACCATTTTATTTTAGGGACCACATCTCATTTAAAGTCATTTTGAGGAGTCTATATGATAGAAAATACCCAAGTGTGACACCATTCTAAAAACTGCACCCCTCAAGGTTCTCAAAACCACATTCAGGAAGTTTATTAACCCTTCAGGTGTTTCACAGGAATTTTTGGAATGTTTAAATAAAAATTAATATTTAACTTTTTTTCACAAAAAATTTACTTCAGCTCCAATTTGTTTTATTTTACCAAGGGTTACAGGAGAAAATGGACCCCAAACCTTGTTGTACAATTTGTCCTGAGTACGCCAATACCCCATAAGTGGAGGTAAACCACTGTTTGGGCGCACGACAGAGCTTGGAAGCGAAGGAGCGCCATTTGACTTTTTAAGGCAAAATTGACTGGAATTGAGATGGGACGCCATGTTGCGTTTGGAGAGCCACTGATGTGCCTAAACATTGAAACCCCCCACAAGTGACACCATTTTGGAAAGTAGACCCCCTAAGGAACTTATCTAGAGGTGTGGTGAGCACTTTGACCCCCCAAGTGCTTTACAGAAGTTTATAATGCAGAACCGTAAAAATAAAAAATCATTTTTTTTCACAATAATTATCTTTTCGCCCCCAATTTTTTATTTTTCCAATGGTAAGAGAACAAATTGGAACCAAAAGGTTGTTGCACAATTTGTCCTGAGTACTCTGATACCCCATATGTGGGGGTAAACCACTGTTTGGGCGCATGGGAGAGCTCGGAAGGGAAGGAGCGCCGTTTGATCTTTCAATGCAAAATTGACAGGAATTGAGATGGGACGCCATCTTGCGTTTGAAGAGCCACTGATGTGCCTAAACATTGAAACCCCCCACAAGTGACACCATTTTGGAAAGTAGACCCCCTAAGGAACTTATCTAGAGGTGTGGTGAGCACTTTGACCCACCAAGTGCTTCACAGAAGTTTATAATGCAGAACCGTAAAAATAAAAAATCATTTTTTTTTCACAAAAATTATCTTTTCGCCCCTAATTTTTTATTTTCCCAATGGTAAGAGAACAAATTGGAACCAAAAAGTTGTTGAACAATTTGTCCTGAGTACGCTGATACCCCATATGTGGGGGTAAACCACTGTTTGGGCGCATGGGAGAGCTCGGAAGGGAAGGAGCGCCGTTTGACTTTTCAATGCAAAATTCACAGGAATTGAGATGAGACGCCATGTTGCGTTTGGAGATCCACTGATGTGCCTAAACATTGAAACCCCCCACAAGTGACACCATTTTGGAAAGTAGACCCCCTAAGGAACTTATCTAGATGTGTGGTGAGCACTTTGACCCACCAAGAGCTTCACAGAAGTTTATAATGCAGAGCCGTAAAAATAAAACAAACATTTTTTCCCACAAAAATTATTTTTTAGTCCCCAGTTTTGTATTTTCCCAAGGGTAACAGGAGAAATTGGACCCCAAAAGTTGTTGTGCAATTTGTCCTGAGTGCGCTGATACCCCATATGTGGGGGGGGACCACCGTTTGGGCGCATGGGAGGGCTCGGAAGGGAAGGAGCGCCATTTAGAATGCAGACTTAGATGGAATGGTCTGCAGGCGTCACATTGCGTTTGCAGAACCCCTAATGTACCTAAACAGTAGAAACCCCCCACAAGTGACCCCATATTGGAAACTAGACCCCCCCACGAACTTATCTAGATGTGTTGTGAGAACTTTGAGCCCCCAAGTGTTTCACTACAGTTTATAGCGCAGAGCCGTGAAAATAAAAAATCTTTTTTTTTCCCACCAATATTATTTTTTAGCCCCCAGTTTTGTATTTTCCCAAGGGTAACAGGAGAAATTGGACCCCAAAAGTTGTTGTCCAATTTATCCCGAGTACGCTGATACTCCATATGTTGGGGTAAACTCCTGTTTGGACACACGGGAGAGCTCGGAAGGGAAGGAGCACTGTTTTACTTTTTCAACGCAGAATTGGCTGGAATTGAGATCGGACACCATGTCGCGTTTGGAGAGCCCCTGATGTGTCTAAACAGTAGAAACCCCCCAATTATAACTGAAACCCTAATCCAAACACACCCCTAACCCTAATTCCAACGGTAACCCTAACCACACCTCTAACCCAGACACACCCCTAACCCTAATCCCAACCCTATTCCCAACCGCAAATGTAATCCAAACCCTAACTTTAGCCCCAACCCTAACTGTAGCCTTAACCCTAACTATAGCCTTAACCCTAACCCTAACCCTAGCCCTAACCCTAGCCCTAACCCTAACCTTAACCCTAGCCCTAACCCTAGCCCTAACCCTAACCCTAGCCCTAACCCTAGCCCTAACCCTAGCCCTAACCCTAATGGGAAAATGGAAATAAATACATTTTTTTAATTTTTTTTATTTTTCCCTAACTAAGGGGGTGATGAAGGGGGGTTTGATTTACTTTTATAGTGGGTTTTTTAGCGGATTTTTATGATTGGCAGCCGTCACACACTGAAAGACGCTTTTTATTGCAAAAAATATTTTTTGCGTTACCACATTTTGAGAGCTACAATTTTTCTATATTTGAGTCCACAGAATCATGTGAGGTCTTATTTTTTGCGGGACGAGTTGTCGTTTTTATTGGTAACATTTTCGGGCACGTGACCTTTTTTGATCGCTTTTTATTCCGATTTTTGTGAGGCAGAATTACCAAAAACCAGCTATTCATGAATTTCTTTTGGGGGAGGCGTTTATACCGTTCCGCGTTTGGTAAAATTGATAAAGCAGTTTTATTCTTCGGGTCAGTACGATTACAGCGACACCTCATTTATATCTTTTTTTTTATGTTTTGGCGCTTTTATACGATAAAAACTATTTTATAGAAAAAATAATTATTTTTGCATCACTTTATTCTGAGGACTATAACTTTTTTATTTTTTTGCTGATGATGCTGTATGGTGGCTCATTTTTTGCGGGACAAGATGACGCTTTCAGCGGTACCATGGCTATTTATATCTGTCTTTTTGATCGCGTGTTATTCCACTTTTTGTTCGGCGGTATGATAATAAAGCATTGTTTTTTGTCTCGTTTTTTTTTTTTTTTTCTTACGGTGTTTACTGAAGGGGTTAACTAGTGGGACATTTTTATAGGTCGGGTCGTTACGGACGCGGCGATACTAAATATGTGTACTTTTATTGTTTGTTTTTTTTTATTTAGATAAAGAAATGTATTTATGGGAATAATATATATTTTTTTTTCATTATTTAGGTTTTTTTTTTTGGTTTTTTTTTTACACACTTGTAAAAAAAATTTTTTAACTTTTTTACTTTGTCCCAGGGGGGGACAATACAGATCGGTGATCTGCCAGTTTGCACAGCACTCTGGCAGATCACCGATCTGAGAGCAGTGCAGGCTGCTTCCCAGTGCCTGCTCTGAGCAGGCACTTGGTAAGCCACCTCCCTCCCTCCCTGCAGTACCCGGATCCGCGGCCATCTTGGATCCGGGACTTTCTGCAGGGAGGAAGGTAGGAGACCCCCGGAGCAACGCGATCACATCTCGTTGCTGTGGGGGTCTCAGGGAAGCACGCAGGGAGCCCCCTCCCTGCGCGATGCTTCCCTGCACCGCCGGCACATCGCGATCATGTGTGATCGCGGTGTGCCGGGGGTTAATGTGCCGGGGGCGGTCCGTGACCGCTCCTGGCACATAGTGCCGGATGTCAGCTGCGATAAGCAGCTGACACCCGGCTGCGATCGGCCGCGCTCCCCCCGTGATCGCGGCCGATCGCCTATGACGTACTATTCCATCCTTGGGAAGTAAAGCCCACCCCACATGGACGGAATAGTACGTCTAATGGCAGAAAGGGGTTAAGGTACCATCACATTTAGCGACGCTGCAGCGATCTAGACAACGATCCCGATCGCTGCAGCGTCGCTGTGTGGTCGCTGGAGAGCTGTCACACAGACAGCTCTCCAGCGACCAACGATGCCGGTCCCCGGGTAACCAGGGTAAACATCGGGTTACTAAGCACAGGGCCGCGCTTAGTAACCCGATGTTTACCCTGGTTACCAGCGTAAACGTAAAAAAAAAAAAAACACTACATACTTACATTCCGGTGTCCCCCGGCACTCTGCTTCTCTGCACTGACTGTGAGCACCAGCCGGAAAGCACAGCGGTGACGTCACCGCTGTGCTCTGCTTTCCGGCCAGCGCTTACACAGTGCAGAGAAGCAGAGCGCCGGGGGACAGACACCGGAATGTAAGTATGTAGTGTTTGTTTGTTTTTTACATTTACACTGGTAACCAGGGTAAACATCAGGTTACTAAGCGCGGCCCTTCGCTTAGTAACCCGATATTTACCCTGGTTGCCAGTGAAGACATCGCTGAATCGGCGTCACACACGCCGATTCAGCGATGTCTGCGGGAGTCCAGCGACGAAATTCTGGACTTTTTGCTCCGACCAACGATGGCACAGCAGGATCCTGATCGCTGCTGCCTGTCAAACTGAACGATATCGCTAGCCAGGACGCTGCAACGTCACGGATCGCTAGCGATATCGTTCAGTGTAATGGTACCTTTACTGAGGGAAGGAGGTTGTTGAACAAAATCTTGTGATACATGACACCATCCATCCTTAGTTCAATACGGTGCAGTCGTCCTGTACCCTCTGCAGAAAAGCACTCCAAAGTATAACATTTCTCCCATTATGCTTCACGGTTAATATGGCATTCTTGAAGTTGTACCCATCCTTCTTATTCCTCAAAACAGAGCGAGTGGAGTTGATACCAAAAAGTTCTATTTTGGTCTCATCTGACCACATGACCATCTCCCATGCCTCCTCTGTATCATTCAGATGGTCACTGCCAAATTTCAAATGGGCCTGGACATGTCCTGGCATGAGTAGGAGGACCTTGCATGCCCTGGAAGATTTTAATCCATGATGGCGTAGTGCATTACTAATTGTAATGTTTGAGACTGTGGTCCCTGCTCTCTTCAGGTCATTGACCAGGTCTTCCCGTGTAGTTCTGGGTTGTTTCCTGACCTTTCTCATAATCATTCTTATCCCGCGAGGCAAGATCTTGAATGGAGCCTGTAACGCTCGCACCCAGACTGGATGGCACGAGCGAGGATTGTGGCCCCACTGTGCCACAAACTAGACATACCCTGGAGGGGCGTGACTAAGCAGCTACCTTGGTGCTCACTGGAGCCTCTAGTGGTGAAGTCAGGCTTGTGCAGCAGGTAGCTGCCAGGTACCACCCTAGGGCGGAGTCTGGCAGTAGCAGCTGATCCCCTAGGAAAGGGTAGCTGGGGTGGCCCAAAGAAATGTCCAACAGATGCAGGAGGGCGAAATAAGACGACAAATACCACAGATGCATATGGGACTGGCTGACGGAGAGATGAGCACTGGCAATTGCAAATGGACCAAGTGACGTAGAGATGAGTACTGGCAGGTGCAGCAGTACTTTCTGATGTTGAGATGAGCACTGGCAAGTGCAATTGGGCAAGGTGATGCTGTGGCAGGCAGGAGGGCACAGCTCAGACTGGAGGAACAGGAACAGTTCGGGAAGGACTGAGACACAGGCAGGTACGAGTGGGATACAGAGACGGGTAGGAACCTGTTCAGACAGGACTGACAGGAACCATTTCAAGAATGACTGAGACACAGGCAGGTACGATTGGAATACAGGGACGAGTAGGACCCAGTTCAGACTGGACAAACAAGGAGCCGCAGGTAGGCGCAGATGCAGAGCCGTAGGTGCGGTGCTGGAGCAGAGCTGCAGGTGCGGTGCAGGAGCAGAGCCGCAGGTGTGGCACAAAGGCAGAGCTGCAGGTGCAGCACAGAAGCAGAGCCGCAGATGCAGCACAGAAGCAGAGCCGCAGGTGCGTAACAGCGTAAAAAACCTCAGACACAATGAAGCAGAAAACCGCAAACGCAGTCAAGCACTGGATAATTCCAAGGAAAGTACACACAGGACAAACAGGATCAAGTACACATAAGACAGATACAAGGACAGGTACAAGCAGGACAGACAGGACCAGATTCACACAAGGTACTTACAATGAAGTAGCAAGTGTACACAAAGATCACTAACATTGTACAGAGACAACAGAATAGAGATAGGTGCTGGTACTGCTACTGCAGGTTTAAGGAGTAGGAACAAGGACAGACACAGCAGGGAAGGGAAAGATTCAGACTTGGATACAAACAGGTGCAGAGATAGGTCCTAACTCAGACAAGAACAGACTCAAGGTACAGGACTGGGTATACAGCCCCCAGGGAGGCAGAAACGGAAACAGGCAAGATCAGAGACAGGACCTAGCAACTCAGTAGTTGCAAACAGACTGAAAGAGAATGTTGCTCAGGCATCTTCACATTGGTGGAGATGCCTTAAAGGGAACCCGTCACCCCATTTTTTCAATATGAGATAAAAATACCGTTAAATAGGGCCTGAGCTGTGCTTTACAATAGTGTATTTTTTGTCCCCTGATTCCCCACCTATGCTGCCGAAATACCTTACTAAAGTCGCCGTTTTCGCCTGTCAATCACGCTGGTCTGGTCAAATGGGCGTGGTTAAATCCCTGCTTCTCCCCCCGCTCCTCGGCGTGTCTTACGCAAATTCGATCTGTGAATCGCACAGATCGCGCTCTTTTTTGGCAGTTGCGCAGTGCATTCTGCTCTTGCGCCTGCGCATTATGCTTTGCCCAACTGTGGGCATAGCATACAGCACATCAACGCATATGCACCGCATGCTGCGGAAACACTTAAAAAATGCTTAGAAAACGCCTCACATTATTTTTAATGGAATTCCGCATTGTGCCCATGCTGCGTTTTTTTCCGCAGCGGAAACTCATCGCCAAAAAAAAAAAACAGCATGTTCATTAATTTTGCGGAATCGCGGCGATTTTGCCACTATATAATTGGTTTTGGACGCATGGAAAAAAAGGCATGAAAAACGAGAGAAAAATGCAAAAAAAAAAAGCTAGAAAAATGAGAGCGGATTTCCTGGCAAGGGAGTCCGGTTTTGATGAGGAAAATTCTGCTTACATTCTGCAACGTGGGCACATAGCCTAACTGTTTCAACCTTCTGGCATATGTCATTTTCGAGTTTTTCCCCCACAACATTTCAGCATGTATCATTATCACCTATCCACAAAAATCACTTGAATGGGTCTGAGAAACTTTAGGCTTTATTACCAGGCATAGAGGTTACAAATTGTATGGTGCTTGCTGTCCTACACGCCTAATGAAGAGGAAGAAGCAGCCCCTAAAACCAGTTGAGCCTCCCCCATAGATGGTATTGGTATGGTGATGATATCCTAAGATTTGGCCATTAATATTAAAAATCCTTTTTTATTTAGAAAAAGCTGAGCAGAAATAGTATCCTTGAAAAAACTACATGGACAAACAATTAGGAGTAGGAAAAAAGAAACACATTTTGTATAGTGCATCCTTTTGAGAGACCCTTCTAGCCTAGAACATATGTTTTTTTGGTAACTCATTCCAAGGAAAATTCAATTAGGAACATGTTGAAACACTACATCAAGGCGCCTGTTCTGACACTTGTAGCAGCGGTAGCATGCAGGCAGCGTTTATGTGCAATGGCAAAACAAATGGATACAGCAATTAAAATCTTGGCAAAATATAATCTAGGAACGAAAACAGAAGAAAATTCACAGCTGTGGAATGAGTAGCTTCTATGTTTGCTGTGAAACATTACAACAATCATTACAATAGGAGCATCCACCCAGTCTGCTTATAGTGAGGAGGCAATATGTAGCAATGTGCTTCCCAGTTTTTGTTGGATACACTGTTGAAGTATGAAAATACATTTTGTGATAAACAGATAAGTATAGTCACAACCAGATCAGAACTTCCATATTCCAGGTAATCACCTAAACGTTATATGGGTCATTTCTCACAGAACTAGGAAATCTTTCATGATCAGTTGTCTGTTAGGAGTTTAATTACAGTCTCTGGTAGACCAATAATTAAAAGCAGCTTACCAGTCCACACGCGGGACGTCATGGGTCCTCTATAGTCTGTCAGTAGTCTGTTATTAAATCATGACCACTATCAGTCAAATGACTCAGCTTCTTGGAAGAGCATCGTTTGTAGAGATAATCAAGAACTGCTACATGTCAATAATTTTTGGATTTTTTCGTATTGGTATTAATGGGCTACTTTCAGCCGCCTAAAGTCCACCTATTTCCATTGTTCAGACGTTAAGCCGAAGAATTGCTGTACATTGTTTGTGACTGATAATACCAAACAAATGCCCCAAAAACAGTCAAAATAGGACAGAAACTCACATAAGTATGATATAACAACAAGCGGTACAATGACCACGGCTCCTGAAGAAGTTCTAACGAAACGTGCGTTGGGGCGGCGGGGATCATCTGTCACCAGCACCATGCCTGCCTGACATTGGTAAGTATAGCTCACCTCTCGTTTATATTATGTGTACGCATTCCCTTTGATAGTCCACTATGGACATGATGCACTATGCACTTTAAATATATCGTAAATGCTGCTGCTTAAACTATAGCTATTTGCACAGACCTTGATGTCTAGTTTTTGCATATTAACCATTGAGAGGTATTGAGTGTTAGTGTTTACCTGGGCATTGGCTTTATGCTGGTCACAGTGTTCCCTGTGGTTTGTGGTATACAGTAGTTTCTTTTTATCTACATGTCTGTTACTTTTTTGCTATTTATGTGACTTTAATAAAATGTTTATTCAAGGATTATACTCTCTTTGTGGTCATTGTACCGCTTGTTGTTATATCATTGTTTGTGACTGCAGCAATAATCATTGAGAAGTTTGGTTGTTAGAGTCAGTGAATCTAGATAGAATACAAACTTAAGGGCTCATACTCATTTGCGAGAAAGACGGACGAGTGCAATCCAAGAAAAAAATCGGATTGCACTCTGACCAATGTTATTCAATGGGCTACATCTCATCTGCTATTTTTTTCTCAGCTGAAATCGCACTGAGAAAAAAATCGCAGCATGCTGCGATTTGCTGTGCATATCGGATGAGACTCACCAATGGAAGTCAATAGATGCGAGAAAAAACGCACAGCACTCGCACCATGCGAGTGCTGTCTGTTTTTTACGCACTGTTGACCTTTAAAAAGCCAGTAAATCATGTGCAGTGCACAGTAAAAGCACACTGACAGGTTCGAATAGAATACATAGAATATCAATATACACATAGTATACATCTACTATATAAAGCTGAATGTGTGTGTGTGTGTATGTGTGTGTGTATGTCCGGGATTGGCATCTGCACCGTCGTAGCTACAGCCACAAAATTTTGCACAGTCACACGTCTGGACCCCGGGAGCGTCATAGGCTATGTTGTGAGGCGAAATTTTAACCCCGCGCGTTCCAATTCACCAAACAATTTTGCCCCTACCTACATAATGGGGAAAAAAGTGAAAGGAAAAGTGTTGGAAGCGTCGCAGCTACAGCAACAAAATTTTGCACAGTCACACGTCTGGACCCTGAGAGCGTCATAGGCTACATTGTGAGGTGAAATTTTAACCCCGCGCTTTCCAATTCACCAAACCATTTTTCCCCTATCTATATAATGGGGAAAAAGTGAAATGAAAAGTGTTGGAGGCGTCGCAGCTACAGCCACAAAATTTTGCACAGTCACACGTCTGGACCCCGAGAGCGTCATAGGCTATGTTGTGAGGTGAAATTTTAACTCCGCGCTTTCCAATTCACCAATCAATTTTGCCCCTATCTACATAATGGGGAAAAGTGAAAGGAAAAGTGTAAGAGGCAAATTGACAGCTGCCAGATGTGAACAAGGGGGACTTAAAGAATGAGAGCGATGGCGCCAAAGAGTATATACCGATCAGTTGCTAAGGTGGGGCCCCGACATGAGATACTCACCACACATGGGGATATGAACACACACAAAATGCGCCACACACTACCACGTGCTTGAACACATATACCACCCTCAGCACACATTTCACCACACATACACCAACCTCGCCACATAAAAGTCGAAACACAAAAGTCGCCACTCAAAACTCGCCACGCGCAAAACTCGCCACATGCAAAAACTAGGCTCACGCAAAACTCGCCGCAAGTGCAAAACTCACCTCATGGAAAACTCGCCACACGCAAGACTTGCACACGCGGAAAAATTGCCACATGCACAAAATTTGCAACACATGCAAAAGTTGCCTCACACAAAACTTGCACATACTCAAAAGGCACCAGACATAAAACTCACCACGCGCAAAACTCGCCATGCGCAAAACTTGCTGCACACAACTTGCTACACTAACCTGTTACATGCAACTCGACACACAAAAAGTTGCTACACGCATGTTGCCACACAAAACTCATCTCACAAAAGTCGCTACATGCATGTCGCCACACACAACTCAACACACACAACTTGACAAACGAAACTCGCCCTAAAACACACACAAGTCTGGTATTAGCCTTCAAAAATAAAAATCTGATTAATAAGCAGACAAACTACAAGAGCAACAAATGTACCATATAGGAAAGACAGCAGCTGTCAGTCACATGACCTGTCTATTATGTGTATGTGTGAGCTAATATATACTGCCTGGGGGAGGGCTTCCTGTTGGCTGGGGATATATCAGGCTGCCAATTTATCTTACAAATACTGAGGTAAAAATACTGAGCAAATAACGTGTTAACGAGGTCTAATACAGGAGATCACACAGGTATATACTATATACAGGGGAGATGACACACAGATATATACTATATACAGGAGAGATAACACACAGGTATATACTATATAGAGGAGGAGATGACATACAGGTACATACTATATACAGGAGGAGATGACATACAGGTATATACTAAATGCAGGAGGAGATGACACACAGGTATATACTATATACAGGAGCAGATTACCTACAGGTATATACTATATACAGGAGGAGATGACATACAGGTATATACTATATATAGGAGGAGATGACATACAGGTATATACTATATATAGGAGGAGATGACATACAGGTATATACTATATACAGGGGAGATGACACACAGCAGGTATATACTATATACAGGGGAGATGACATACAGGTATATACTATATACAGGAGATGACATACAGGTGTTTACTATATATAAGGGAGATGACAAACATGTATATACTGAGGTGAAAATGAGAGGTGTGAGGTGAAAATGAAAAGGTGTGAGTGCAAAATGAGAGGAGTGAGGGAAAATAGTGTAGTGATAGGAAAATGACAGATGTGAGGTCGAAATGACAAGTGTTAGGGGGGAATGAGAGGAGTGAGGGAGAAAATGAGAGGTGTGAGGGAGAAAATGAGAGATGTGAGGGGAAAAATGAGAGGCGTGATGGGAAAATAAGAGAAGTGACGTGCTATAAGTAACCACAGATATTTACTTTGCCCAGGCAACGCCGGGCTCTTCAGCTAGTATATATATATATATATATATATATATACACTTGTCAGTAACACACACATGCAGTATATAAATATATATATATATATATATTGCACAGAAAAATAGAAGAAAATCATTGCAGGAGCCGACAGGATAGAAGAGATGGATTACATACAGTAAATACATATAGAATAGGTAGATATATAGATGTCAGTGACAAATACAATTAGTACAGAGTGTGTGAAAATTACTGGCATGTATTTAATAAAAGATTATTTAACAGAAAAAAGGCCTGGGCTCCGGCGCAATTTTCGCAACCAGCAGAGGGAAAGCAAACGACTGGGGGCAGATGTTTATAGCCAGTGAAGGGGGTAATACCCATGGAGCTTCCCAGGCTATTAATATCAGCTCACACCTGTATACTTAGCCTTTACTGGCTATTAAAATGGAGGTCCCCCCAAAAAATGATGTGGAGTCCCCCCCATAATAACCAGCAAAGGCACAGACAGATGTGGGCTGATATTAATAGCCTAGGAAGGGCCCATGGATATTGGCCCACCCACTGGCTAAAAACATCAGCACTCAGCTGCCCCAGAAAAGACGCATCTCTAAGATGCACCAATTCCACTTAGCCTTGCTCTTCCCATTTGCCCTGTAGCAGTGGTAAGTGGGGTAATAGTTGTGGGGTTAATGTCACCTTTGTTTTGTAAGGTGACATCAAGCCCACAGCTTAGTAATGGACAGGTGTCAATAAGACACCTATCCATTACTAATCCTATAGATGTCTCTATATGAAATAAAACACAACACAGTGTAGAACACAGGATAAATATGAACCAGAGCCTTATTCTGATTATTGGGAGGCAGAATGAACAAATAAGCAGAAGTACAAAGATTGCTGTTACTAATTTATTAGTTTTTTTACGCCATTCACCATTTGATATAAGTGATAAGATGGATTTACTCTTCAGGTCAGTGTGATTACAGCAGTATCAAATTTATATAGGTTTTTATGTTTTACTACTTTTACACAATAAGAATAAAACTTTACAAGTTTTATAGAACTTTTCTTTCTTTTTACATTTGTGCTTAGTTGCACTTTGGGACTTGAATATTTTTCACATTAATCAGTAGCCTCATACACTTCTATATTCATGTATTCCAGTGCATGAGACATGCTAGTGTCATACTGCTACAGCCTTTTAGAACCCGATTATGACAAGCCCTAACAGGCCACCATACTCCTACTTCAGTTTTTCACCTCAGGATGCCATAGCAACTTTTGGAACCCGATACTGTGATCACGGAGTCCTGTTAAGGTTAAAGAGGGAGCCCTCTCCCTCTGTTAACCATCTAGATGCTATTAACATCAGCATCTAGGGGGCTAAATGGCCATGATCAGTGCAAAAATCCATTATGGTTGATGCAGCAGGGTGTCATCTGTCACATGCAGCTGGCACCCGCTACTTTTTCAATCTTTTCACGTAATCCTTTTATGCTTTTTTATGATGCTGAGGATTAAGGCTCTTAATTACTGCTGCTAAAAGGTATACTGAAGGTTGTTTAACGTGGCACGTGGTGGTAGCCGTGGGCGAGGCACTCATTTTCAGCACCCCAGCATGTTACATGAAAGTGTGGATTCTTTCTGGGTGTGTGGATTTTTGTTGTGAGGGCCTTATGCCCGTGCAGGTCACATGTAGCCTGTGTTGTGGGCTTGCCAGGACCAGATGTTTCACAGTTCAATGAGGGAAACCACCATTCAAACATAAACTCTTTACTGAACGGTAACTTGGTAAGGGTTATATACATGGGATAGTGGGTACAAAGTCTTATGGTCATTTCCCTTACAGTTCGAAACATTCAACAAAGCATATTTGTATACTCTTGAGCTTTCACGGCACACTGTTTCTTAGCCACAATCCAGCTTGAACACTACAGGTCTGATTTACAAATCTCCTTAACTTGCTCAGCGGTTCCACGCCCTATTTCTTCTACTACTGATGCTCTGGATCTACCACTTGGAACCCTTCACTAGTCCTCATTTCTCAGTCCTTTTAAGGCCCATTACCTTTTGAGTTTCAATCTCAAGGTCTCATGGCTAGATGGCTAGACGTCCTCTCTGTGTCTTTGGTTACTTTCCTTTTGGATCTCACTACTCTTCCTCCTTCAGGTCTCCTCTCACCCAGGGTCACCCTTTAATACAGCCCTGCTCGCTTCGCACTCCAAACCCTAAATCCCCAACTCTGGCAGGAAGCAGTCGTTTTCAAAATCACTAACCATTTCCACCATGGGTCATTCCCAAACATTAAGTACTAACTTACCCAATCGTCAGCTATCTACATATGTATACCTTACACTATCACATTACCAACATTGCTTATAACACTGCTACACACTATACGTATTACATTTATACTATCAATGTTTATCACACTCTATACATTATAACACTATTCACATGACACAGCATTTACAGAAGACTCATGACATTACAATACAACACATCACATGGTAGGTGTTCTCAGGAACGTGACAGCGCAGTGCACCATCCTTACAGTGGTTTAGGGTTTAAGCACCCCATACACATTAGATGGCTCCTCTATATACAGGAGTGTCCACCTGAGTCAGGTTCACCTTTGGCCTCTATTAGACAGCAAATGCCAGACTCCATTGGTTGCGGCATATCTCCCAGAGAATAAAAGTATTGGCGGTCCAACATCGGACATGCTGGATCTTTCTGCCCCTGACATTATCTGTCAAGGGTGAGAGAGAAGGCTCTTGCACACATTAGCCTGTTGGCCAATACCACTGACATCGTCGGGTTCGTCCGACAATAGTCCAATTTGCATGCGGGCTTTTAGAGTAGATCTCCAACATGACAACCATTTGGCCAGTATATTCATTCATAATGAATATGATCAGGGTTAGTTGTGAGACAACCCCTTTAAGACTTCAAATATTCTAATCCTTACAGTGTTAAAAAGTGTGTCAAAGTTAAAAATAATTCATAAAAAAATTGTATGGATGTAATTTATGTGTGCTATATGAAGACAATTGTCTCGGCACTGTTGTCATCCTGTCCTAGAGAAGAGGAAAAAGAAAGGAGCAACCTAATGGGTGTAACACATATCACGCTGGCTATTTATAGGGACACAAAATAAGTGAAATGTTACCCTTTGTAATGTACCTGTCAAACAAAGAAACCTGCCGTCTAATTTGTAGCACATTGTTCGCATCCAGTGGTTTGTAATGTTACAGTAAATACTGTTCTCGTTTTCACCTGGAATTTGACTCTTAAAGAACTATTTCATTTATTCTGCCTAATCTTCTTATAAAAACGACTGTTGTGTAAGATTTCTGGGATCTTTGAGTGTGAACTGTTGTGTCTGCTCCAAGAATAAGCAGAAAACCTTACACTAAATTGGGCTCAATTGAAGTGGTTATCTGGGACTTTTTTGTGAATTGAGGACTAATAGTCAGGTAGTTGTTAACCACTTGCCTGGTGTTGACCTCTGCCTGCTCACAGCAATTACGGATCGCTTCTGCCCGCGATTCTGCTGTTTCCGCCAATTGTATATTGACAGAGCAGTGTCTTCTCTTCCACTCTGCTCTGTTAACAGGGGCGTGACTGCCAATGTCATGTTGATTGATAGCCAGCTCCCTGCTGACTAACCTCAGGGAACCGGAGGTCAATCAGCATGACGTCTACAGTGAGGCCCCACCAACAGAGTCGAGCGGAAGAGAAAGAGCTGCTCTGACGATTGGTGAAGTAGGGGAATCATTGGCAGCAGCAGTCTAAAGCGGCAGAGACTGTCCCTGTGCAGAACAGGCAGGTAGTTAACAACTACCTGCCTGTTAGTTATTTGCCCCATACACACAAATAATAAAAGTCCTGGATAACCCCTTTAAAGGGATTGTCTAAGATTACAACATTACAGCTCGAATATATTTTCAAATCTGGGATAACCCCTTTAACTCATATAAAGATAAAATGAGTATTGTGTTATACAGCTTATGCACAGATTTGTTATGGCTGGCAATCAGGCAACACAGCGTGCAGTAATCAGCGCACATACAGAGATCTGGCAATAACCAAAAACAATAGGACGAGCTCTGAGACGTGGAATCTCTGTAGACTGCAGTACCTGATCTATCCTCACACAACTGTAAGCAGCAGTGGATTGCGCCTATCACTACCTATGCAACTCGGCACTGCCTGAGGAGCTGACTAGCCTGAAGATAGAAATACAAGCCTGACTTACCTCAGAGAAATACCCCAAAGGAATAGGCAGCCCCCCACATATAATGACTGTTAGCAAGATGAAAAGACAAACGTAGGAATGAAATAGATTCAGCGAAGTGAGGCCCGATATTCTAGACAGAGCGAGGATAGCAAAGAGAACTATGCAGTCTACAAAAAACCCTAAAACGAAAACCACGCAAAGGGGCAAAAAGACCCACCGTGCCGAACTAACAGCACGGCGGTGCACCCCTTTGCTTCTCAGAGCTTCCAGCAAAAGTTAATAGCAAGCTGGACAGAAAAAACAGAAAACAAACTAGAAGCACTTATCTAGCAGAGCAGCAGGCCCAAGGAAAGATGCAGTAGCTCAGATCCAACACTGGAACATTGACAAGGAGCAAGGAAGACAGACTCAGGTGGAGCTAAATAGCAAGGCAGCCAACGAGCTCACCAAAACACCTGAGGGAGGAAGCCCAGAGACTGCAATACCACTTGTGACCACAGAAGTGAATTCAGCCACAGAATTCACAACACAGATTATTCAATAAGATTTACAAAAATGGCAGAAACAGATAATGGATCTACTATATAATTGTCTAAGGGTCACTTCCGTCTTTCTGTCTGTCCTTCTGTCTGTCACGGATATTCATTGGTCGCGGCCTCTGTCTGTTATGGAATCCAAGTCGCTGATTGGTCGTGGCAAAACGCCCACGACCATTGGCAGGACCAATCAGCGACGGGCGCAGTCCGGCTGCAACATGGCCGCTCCTTTCTCCCCGCAGTCAGTGCCGGCTCCATACTCCCCTCCAGTCAGCGCTCACACAGGGTTAATGGCAGCGCTAATGGACCACGGTGTAACACACTCCATTAACGCTGCTATTAACCCTGTGTGACCAACTTTTTTACTATTGAGGCTGCATAGTAAAAAGATCTAATGTTAAAAATAATTTAAAAAATAAATAAATCATCATATACTTACCCTCCGGCGCCTTTCCCGCTAATCGCGACGCTCCGGTGACCGCTCCATGCAAGCAGCAGGTTCCGGTGGCAAGGATGGTATGAGACAAGGACCTGCCATGACGTCACTGTCATGTGACCGCGACCACATCACAGGTCCTGTGCTCCTGCGCGAGAAGGACCTGCCATTACGTCACGGTTATGTGACCGCGACGTCATCACGGGTCCTGCGCTACCAACCCTGGGACCGGAAGCTGCCGAGTGCACCGCACACAGGCGACATGACTACAAGGGCTCCCTCGGAAGGTGAGTATATGTTTATTTTTTAACCTGTGACATACAGTGGGGCAAAAAAGTATTTAGTCAGTCAGCAATAGTGCAAGTTCCACCACTTAAAAAGATGAGAGGCGTCTGTAATTTACATCATAGGTAGACCTCAACTATGGGAGACAAACTGAGAAAAAAAAATCCAGAAAATCACATTGTCTGTTTTTTTAACATTTTATTTGCATATTATGGTGGAAAATAAGTATTTGGTCAGAAACAAAATTTCATCTCAATACTTTGTAATATATCCTTTGTTGGCAATGACAGAGGTCAAACGTTTACTGTAAGTCTTCACAAGGTTGCCACACACTGTTGTTGGTATGTTGGCCCATTCCTCCATGCAGATCTCCTCTAGAGCAGTGATGTTTTTGGCTTTTCGCTTGGCAACACGGACTTTCAACTCCCTCCAAAGGTTTTCTATAGGGTTGAGATCTGGAGACTGGCTAGGCCACTCCAGGACCTTGAAATGCTTCTTACGAAGCCACTCCTTCATTGCCCTGGCGGTGTGCTTTGGATTATTGTCATGTTGAAAGACCCAGCCACGTTTCATCTTCAATGCCCTTGCTGATGGAAGGAGGTTTGCACTCAAAATCTCACGATACATGGCCCCATTCATTCTTTCATGTACCCGGATCAGTCGTCCTGGCCCCTTTGCAGAGAAACAGACCCAAAGCATGGTGTTTCCACCACCATGCTTTACAGTAGGTATGGTGTTTGATGGATGCAACTCAGTATTCTTTTTCCTCCAAACACGACAAGTTGTGTTTCTACCAAACAGTTCCAGTTTGGTTTCATCAGACCATAGGACATTCTCCCAAAACTCCTCTGGATCATTCAAATGCTCTCTAGCAAACTTCAGACGGGCCCGGACATGTACTGGCTTAAGCAGTGGGACACGTCTGGCACTGCAGGATCTGAGTCCATGGTGGCGTAGTGTGTTACTTATGGTAGGCCTTGTTACATTGGTCCCAGCTCTCTGCAGTTCATTCAGTAGGTCCCCCCACGTGGTTCTGGGATTTTTGCTCACCGTTCTTGTGATCATTCTGACCCCACGGGGTGGGATTTTGCGTGGAGCCCCAGATCGAGGGAGATTATCAGTTGTCTTGTATGTCTTCCATTTTCTAATTATTGCTTCCACTGTTGATTTCTTCACTCCAAGCTGGTTGGCTATTGCAGATTCAGTCTTCCCAGCCTGGTGCAGGGCTACAATTTTGTTTCTGGTGTCCTTTGACAGCTCTTTGGTTTTCACCATAGTGGAGTTTGGAGTCAGACTGTTTGAGGGTGTGCACAGGTGTCTTTTTATACTGATAACAAGTTTAAACAGGTGCCATTACTACAGGTAATGAGTGGAGGAAAGAGGAGACTCTTAAAGAAGAAGTTACAGGTCTGTGAGAGCCAGAAATCTTGATTGTTTGTTTCTGACCAAATACTTATTTTCCACGATAATATGCAAATAAAATGATAAAAAAACAGACAATGTGATTTTCTGGATTTTTTTTTCTCAGTTTGTCTCCCATAGTTGAGGTCTACCTATGATGTAAATTACAGACGCCTCTCATCTTTTTAAGTGGTGGAACTTGCACTATTGCTGACTGACTAAATACTTTTTTGCCCCACTGTACGTGGCTGGGCAATATACTACGTGGCTGGGCAATATACTACGTGATTGGCCAATATACTACGTGACTGGGCAGTATACTACGTGGCTGTGCTGTATACTACGTGGCTCTGCTGTATACTATGTG
The DNA here is from genome assembly GCF_032444005.1 of Ranitomeya imitator. Lineage (NCBI taxonomy): Eukaryota > Metazoa > Chordata > Amphibia > Anura > Dendrobatidae > Ranitomeya > Ranitomeya imitator. The sequence goes on along the minus strand of NC_091285.1, from coordinate 511,569,532 downwards.
GCTGGGCATTATACTACACTACATGGCTGGGCATTATACTACGTGACTGGGCAATATGCTACGTGACTGTGCTGTATACTACGTCGCTGGGCAATATACTACGTGGCTGGGCAATATACTACGTGACTGGGCAATATACTACGTCACTGGGCAATATACTACGTGACTGGGCATTATACTACGTGGCTGGGCAATATACTACGTGGCTGGGCAATATACCACGTGACTGGGCAATATACTACGTGGCTGGGCAATATACTACGTGGCTGGGCAATATACTACGTGACTGGGCAATATACTACGTGGCTGGGCAATATACTACGTGACTGGGCAATATTCTATGTGGCTGGGCAATATACTACGTGGCTGGGCAATATACTATGTGGCTGGGCAATATACTATGTGACTGGGCAATAAACTACGTGACTGGGCAATATACTATGTGGCTGGGCAATATACTACGTGACTGGGCAATATACTACGTGGCTGGGCAATATACTACGTGACTGGGCAATATACTGCGTGGCTGGGCAATATACTACGTGGCTGGGCCATATACTACGTAGCTGGGCAATATACTACGTGGTTGAGCAATATACTACGTGGCTGGGCAATATACTACGTGGCTGGGCAATATACTACGTGACTGGGCAATATACTACGTGGCTGGGCAATATACTACGTGGACATGCATATTCTAGAATACCCGATGCGTTAGAATCGGGACACCATCTAGTATTAGATATTGAACATGATATATACATATGTGCCAATATAAGGGAGTCCGGTTACGAGCGCACACTTCAGCAAACACTGCTACATATCAAGGCCACCTGCCATGTAGCCCTGTGTTACGGTTCATCCCAAGAAGGCAGTGGTCACCTAGATTTGATTTGGAATTCAGCCACGGTGATAGTTTGCCGAGGACAATAACGTCATCAGACTGTAGCCAGGATAGAGAATCTCTAGGTATCTAATCTATTCAGTAGTTAATTGGGTATAAGATACAATCAATTCAGCGAGCTGCCCAAAAAGTGGACAAAGACACTCTCTACTCACTGGATCCTGGCATTTTTTAAAGATTTGCTAAAGGTCTAATATCTATAAGGGACTGCAAATTCCCCCAAATCTCTTATGATAAGAGACATGTAGATTTTCTTGCAGCCACTTGCTTTCCTCTGTCCAAGTTAGATGTTATTGGGGGATTTTATATATTGCGTTTTTTAATGATACCATCTTACACCAGCTCTACAGTGCACTGCCTGAACGTGAATGTGACATTTTTTGGACAAATCACAAGCCACAAATTAAAAAAACAAGTATACAAGTAACAAACTAACTATACCACATAAGAGAATAGATGTGTATTCTCAGCACTGCAATACTGATGTTTATTATCCTGCACCGTAATGTAACTGTTGTAGCATGGCTAAAGCTTGTATAGTCGATGGGAGGTATGTATCACAGAGAAGGCTTGCCGCTGTGATGTAACCCGGAGTGTTTTGTTTAATACACATAAGGCAATAAGGAATTGTTTAGGATGTTTGGGTCCGGGTTACGGGTAGCTATGAGAGATGGGAGGGTCTGGCTACCCATATACCTCACCCCTGGGTAAGGGGCATAACCATGCCTATTTATGTTTGTTTCAGGACCTGTGGTGATGTCATAGCCACATGTCTAATCATGTGACGTTACTTCACCAATGGGTGTGGTTTCAGGCTACTTAATGGAGATGTGTAGCACATGGTGAGAGAGTGTGTTTGGAAGTCTGCCAGGGTGGACACACTTCCATGTGTCCTGGCTGGACACTGCATAGTGGCCTGTGTGTTGGACGGTTCCAAGTGGGGACAGACGTCCTGAACAACACACAGAGACCATCTTTAGGCTGGAGAGCCTACGTGCTGGACATAGCACGGCCTGTATGCCCACAGACGTGAGAGAGAGCGGAGCTCTATTATGGACATTGAGGAAACATCGATCTGAAGTAAGACTGTTTACCTGTTGTTCCTGTCTTGCTGGTTTATGGAGCAATAAACCTGAGAACTTTTAAAGAAACGTGTCTCCTGAGTGTCACCCGCCGCACCTAAGCGAGTGTCCCCTAGACCCGTAGCGGGTGAAACGCTACACTGTGTAACAATGAGAAAAAGATACAGCTCACCATGATAGGATTCCCATGTGGTTGGGAGCACAGAGGCAATCAGTAGCAGGAAAAGATGCCCCCTGAGAAAGTATTATCGAAACGCGCGTCGGGGCCGGGGAACCCCTAACTAAATCCTTTGCTTATGCCTAGATTCTAATAAGAGGTTATGTAATTCATCTGTACTGGCCATTTATGTGCTCTATCTCTCCTGCATGCACTGTCACTTTATCTTTGATCTATATGTTGGCTACTTTCATGCACTTTTGCACTTTGTTACTCTTTGCCACTGCCTGTATGCTATGCAGGGACATAATATTGCTGACCTTCTTTAAAGGCTTTGTCCCTTCCACTGGTATTGTGTTTATTTTTATGCTGTGATTTCGCACCAGGCCCTTTCTTGATAATAATTGTTACATTTACCCTGATGCACACATTGGCTTTATTATGTTGCTAGCCTCTATGGGTATTTTCTGTCAGGCCTTCCCCCACATTGTGAAGCACCGTTGCTTTTGCTTTTAATCTTTTGTTATGATATTTATTCCCTAAATAAAACCTTTTTTTATGCTCTAAGTGTTTATTTTGCTTGCCCTCCTTCACAAGTGTAAATAGGTATGGTTGGCTATTTTTGATTTGCCGTAGCAGGAAAAGGTAGAATAAATAGCTTCACAGACTTTTTTTCTTTTAAACATATATTTTCATTATCAGTGAATAATACTAATCCAGTGAAAATGTAAGTTTGTGCATTATATTTCTGCTTTACTAAGATGTGATTTGTATGATGACACTGTGTTTATTATCCTTGTACCATGATAACACTATGGTCAGTAGGCATTAGCGATTACTTGATTTTTCATCCCTATTTTGTGATACTATCCTTATACATTGACACCACTGTGTGCATTATTTCCCCTTCCGAGGGCAGCATAAATCAGCATTAGGCACCCGATTTCTAGCGATGTATCTCTTACTTTTTCTGTCTTTCCATAAAATACCTTTTTATCTGCTTAAGTGGGAACCAATTCTATTATGTGAGTGCGCTGGGAAGTCATCAATATTCATAAGCCATGGCTCCTCCCCCCTACCTGCCGCTGATTGTTTGAAAGCAGTCCATCCAGAGCATGAAGGTGGATAGAGCCAATGGCTTATGAATACTGATGAGCGAGTATGCTCGTTACTCCAGTTTCTCCGAGCATGCTCAGGTGGTCGCCAAGTATTTTGGCGTGCTCGGAGATTTTATTATGATGACGCAGCTGCATGATTTGCTGCAGCTAGACAGCCTGAATACATGTGGGATTGCTTGTTTGTTAGAGAATCTCAGAGCATGCCGAAATACTCGGAGACCATCCGAGCATGCTCGGAGAAACTCGAGTAACAAGCATACTCGCCCATCACTATGAACACAAGGACTCTCCTGGCTCTTACCATAGCAGATAAACAGTAATATTTATGAATGGTAAAGCAAGAAAACATTAAAGGGAATCTGTCAGTAGGATAAATCTTCATAAATCGTCTATATGGACATGTAGGTTATACAGTAGGAAGATGACTAAAATGTCACCTTGATATCTGTGATCTGATGTTTTTTCTAACCCCTTTACCCGCAAGGGTGGTTTGCACGTTAATGACCGGGCCAATTTTTACAATTCTGACCACTGTCCCTTTATGAGGTTATAACTCTGGAACGCTTCAATGGATCCTGGTGATTCTGACATTGTTTTCTCGTGACATATTGTACTTCATGACAATGGTAAAAATTATTTGATAGTACCTGCGTTTATTTGTGAAAAAAACGGAAATTTGGCAAAAATTATGAAAATTTCGCAATTTTCCAACTTTGAATTTTTATGCAATTAAATCACAGAGATATGTCACACAAAATACTTAATAAGTAACATTTCCCACATGTCTACTTTGCATCAGCACAATTTTGGAACCAAAATTTTTTTTTGTTAGGGAGTTATAAGGGTTAAAAGTTGACCAGCAATTTCTCATTTCTACAACACCATTTTATTTTAGGGACCACATCTCATTTGAAGTCATTTTGAGGGGTCTATATGATAGAAAATACCCAAGTGTGACACCATTCTAAAAACTACACCCCTCAAGGTGCTCAAAACCATATTCAAGAAGTTTATTAACCCTTCTGGTGCTTCACAGGAATTTTTTGAATGTTTAAATAAAAATGAACATTTAACTTTTTTTCACAAAATATGTAATTCAGTTCCAATTTGTTTTATTTTACCAAGGGTAACAGGAGAAAATGGACCCCAAACATTGTTGTACAATTTGTCCTGAGTATGCCAATACCCCACATGTGGGGGTAAACCACTGTTTGGGCGCATGGCAGAGCTCGGAAGCGAAGGAGTGCCATTTGACTTTTCAATGCAAAATTGACTGGAATTGAGATGGGACGCCATGTTTCGTTTGGAGAGCCCCTGATGTGGCTAAACATTGAAACCCCCCCACAAGTGACACCATTTTGGAAAGTAGACCCCCTAAGGAACTTATCTAGAGGTGTGGTGAGCACTTTGACCCAACAAGTGCTTCACAGAAGTTTATAATGTAGAACCGTAAAAATAAAAAATCATATTTTTTCACAAAAATTATCTTTTCGCCCCCAATTTTTTATTTTCCCAAGGGTAAGAGAAGAAATTGGACCCCAAAAGTTGTTGTCCAATTTGTCCTGAGTACGCTGATACCCCGTATGTTGGGGGAAACCAAAATTTGAGCGCATGGCAGAGCTCGGAAGGGAAGGAGCGCCATTTGGAATGCAGACTTAGATGGAATGGTCTGCAGACGTCACATTGCGTTTGCAGAACCCCTAATGTACCTAAACAGTAGAAACCCCCCACAAGTGACCCCATATTGGAAACTAGACCCCCCAGGGAACTAATCTAGATGTGTTGTGAGAACTTTGAACCCCCAAGTGTTTCACTACAGTTTATAACGCAGAGCTGTGAAAATAAAAAATCTTTTTGTTTTCCCACAAAAAATATGTTTTAGCCCCGAGTTTTGTATTTTCCCAAGGGTAGCAGGAGAAATTGGACCCCAAAAGTTGTTGTCCTATTTGTCCTGAGTACGCTGATACCCCATATGTTGGGGTAAACCCCTGTTTGGGCACACGGGAGAGCTTGGAAGGGAAGAAGCACTGTTTTACTTTTTCAACGCAGAATTGGCTGGAATTGAGATCGGACGCCATGTCGCGTTTGGAGAGCCCCTGATGTGCCTAAACAGTGGAAACCCCCCAATTATAACTGAAACCCTAATCCAAACACATCCCTAACCCTAATCCCAACAGTAACCCTAACCACACCTCTAACCCTGACACACCCCTAACCCTAATCCCAACCCTATTCCCAACCGTAAATGTAATCTAAACCCTAACTGTAACTTTAGCCCTAACCCTAGCCCTAACCCTAGCCCTAACCCTAGCCCTAACTCTAACCCTAGCCCTAATGGGAAAATGGAAATAAATACATTTTTTTAATTTTTCCCTAACTAAGGGGGTGATGAAGGGGGGTTTGATTTACTTTTATAGCGGGTTTTTTAGCGGATTTTTATGATTGGCAGCCGTCACACACTGAAAGACGCTTTTTATTGCAAAAAATATTTTTTGCGTTACCACATTTTGAGAGCTATAATTTTTCTATATTTTGGTCCACAGAGTCATGTGAGGTCTTGTTTTTTGCGGGACGAGTTGATGTTTTTATTGGTAACATTTTCGGGCACGTGACATTTTTTTATCGCTTTTTTATTCCGATTTTTGTGAGGCAGAATGACCAAAAACCAGCTATTCATGAATTTCTTTTGGGGGAGGCGTTTATACCGTTCCGCGTTTGGTAAAATTGATGAAGCAGTTTTATTCTTCGGGTCAGTACGATTACAGCGACACCTCATTTATATCATTTTTTTATGTTTTGGCGCTTTTATACGATAAAAACTATTTTATAGAAAAAATAATTATTTTTGCATCGCTTTATTCTCAGGACTATAACTTTTTTATTTTTTTGCTGATGATGCTGTATGGTGGCTCCTTTTTTGCGGGACAAGATGACGTTTTCAGCGGTACCATGGTTAGTTATATCTGTCTTTTTGATCGCGTGTTATTCCACTTTTTGTTCGGCGGTATGATAATAAAGCGTTGTTTTTTGCCTCGTTTTTTTTTTTTTTTTCTTACGTTGTTTACTGAAGGGGTTAACTAGTGGGCCAGTTTTATAGGTCGGGCCGTTATGGACACGGCGATACTAAATATGTGTACTTTTATTGTTTTTTTTTTTTATTTAGATAAAGAAATGTATTTATGGGAATAATATTTTTATTTTTTTTTTCATTATTTTGGAATATTTTTTTTTATTTTTTTTTACACATTTGAAATTTTTTTTAACTTTTTTACTTTGTCCCAGGGGGGGACATCACAGATCAGTGATCTGACAGTTTGCACAGCACTCTGTCAGATCACTGATCTGACATGCAGCGCTGCAGCCTTCACAGTGCCTGCTCTGAGCAGGCTCTGTGAAGCCACCTCCCTCCCTGCAGGACCCGGATCCGCGGCCATCTTGGATCCGGGGCTGGAGGGAGCAGGGAGGGAGGTGAGACCCTCGCAGCAACGCGATCACATCGCGTTGCTGCGGGGGGCTCCGGGAAGCCCGCAGGGAGCCCCCTCCCTGCGCGGTGCTTCCCTGTACCGCCGGCACATCGCAATCATCTTTGATCGCGGTGTGCCGGGGGTTAATGTGCCGGGGGCGGTCCGTGACCGTGCCGGATGTCAGCTGCGATAAACAGCTGACACCCGGCCGCGATCGGCGGCGCTCCCCCCGTGAGCGCTGCCGATCGCATATGACGTACTATTGCGTCCTTGGGAAGTAAAGCCCACCCCACATGGACGCAATAGTACGTCTAATGGCAGAAAGGGGTTAAGAGAAATCCACATCTTTCTTATATGTAAATTAGCCATTGCAGACTATAGGCCGGACACAGGCCTGTATGAGAATCTGTCTGCAGAGATTATTTTTAATAAAACGTAAACGTATCCGTGTGAGACATGTAAGTAACATGGGACAATTTTTTTCTATTTTTTTTCTCTTAATAAGACATTAGATCGCAGATACCAAGGTGTCATATTATTCAGCTTCCTATGACTCACATGCCCATACAGATGGTTTAGGTGGGACGATGCTACTGACAGATTCCCTTTAACTGAATAAGGCCGGGATCACACATGTGAGAAACACGTCCGTGTCTCGCATGTGAAATCCAATCTCTGGCGCCGGCACTGTGGAGCGGAGCGTGCGGCTCCATGTGTTCCTATGCGGCCGCACGCTCCGCTCTGGAGTGCCGGCGCCAGAGCTTGGATTTCACATGCGAGACACGGACGTGTTTCTCGCATGTGTGATCCCGGCCTCACCTTGCATGTCTTTTCACTCTGTTCACTGTCAGCAAGCAACCTGAATGGTACCTAACTCATTCTATCTCCAGCATTGAATCCTGCATGTATCTTGATTTGTTAGCCATCTTAGTAAGCATTTGTTTTTGTATATAGATATTGAACTCACTTCTCCTTGTCTTTATGCAGAGAGATCCCATAACTGTTTTCAAAGTGGTTTATGATCCATGTATTCCTGGACATTTGTTTATCTGTTCACTACATTTATTGTGTCCTGCTGTCTCAACTGAGTTAGGCTACTTTCACACTAGCGTCGGATTCGGCCCGTCGCATTGCGTCGGGCCGAGATTCCGACGCTAGTGTTTGTTGTGCCGCACAACGGGTGCAGCGGATGCATTTCTCCGGCGCATCCGCTGCCCCATTGTTAGGTGCGGGGAGGTGGGGGCGGAGTTCCGGCCGCGCATGCGCCGTCAGAAAAAGCGGTCCGTCGGCTGCAAAAAAACGTTACATTTAATGTTTTTTGCTCCCGGCGGTCCGCCACAACACGGCGCAACCGTCGCAAGACAGTTGCGACGTGTGTCGTCGCAATGCGTCGGTAATGTAACTCTATGTGGCAAAAACGCATCCTGCAAACAACTTTGCAGGATGCGTTTTTTCCCCTAAACGACGCATTGCGACGTATTAAAAAAACGCCAGTGTGAAAGTAGCCTTAGACTGATTGCTAACAAGAAAAAAAAAGTGAGATCTAAGAGCTACCCTTCTATAAATGTAGACATAGTTTGGGGACACATTCGTGTAGGGGTGCATTCATGAACTATTATTCGTGTACATTTATTCGAAGTACAGTTTTCAAAGTACTGGCAGTTAAAACATGGCAGTTAGACAGGGCAGGGGACAGGTAAGACAATTTAAGATTTCTATTCCCTGTTCATTTGGAACAGAACAAATATTTACCATATGTATTTGTATAATATATATCCTGGCTGCTGCATTCACTCACATTCACCGCCCTTGCACTAACTCTTTACACTCCATCCATATCGGCCCCTCTGTCCTTGCCTCTCCTATGTATAGCACTCACGCTCTGTTCACATTGCTTAACAGCGCAAATCCATTCAGTTCCACCATCCAACACAAGAGACGCTCTCACAAATCACTTAACCATCTGCTCACTCTTTCTATCCTTCTTCACCTAGTCGCAAGAGACATCTCTCCCAACCCCGGCCCCCCATTTTATAGCAAGTCTAACCTCCCAATGGCTACCCCTCTAACCTCATTAATATTTCATGCATGCCTTCTGCCTCTTTCAATTGTGCCATTTGGAATTCTCACTCTGTGTGTAATAAACTCCCTTTCATCCATGACTTCTTCCTTTCCAATTCTCTTAACCTCCTGGCTCTTACTGAAACCTGGATCCAGCAGTCAGACACCGCTGCTGCTGCTCTTTGATATGGTGGACTACACTTTTCTCATACCCCAAGATAGGACAACAGAGCAGGTGGAGGCGTTGGTCTGCTCCTATCAACCAATTGTACCTTCCAAGTTATCCCCCAAATACCCTCACTTGTCTTCCCTTTCTTTGAAGTCCATGCTGTCAGACTCTACATCCCCTTCTCCATGCGAGTGGCAGTGGTGTATCGTCCTCCCGACCCCTCTCATCAGTTCCTGGATCACTTTGCCACATGGCTTCTTGTTGTGAATTCTGTGGTCAAGCTCCCTCCTGTGGTCATGAGTGGTACTTCGGCTGGTTCTGTCCATGAGCTTCCTTTGGTGGATGTGAGTGGGGCTGCGGCTTCTGAGTTTCCTTCCTCAGGTGACGAGGTTAAGTCGTTAGGTGCTGCTCTATTTAACTCCACCTAGTTCTTTGTTCCTGGCCTCCAGTCAATGTTCCAGTATTGGTCTTGCTCTTTCCTGGATCGTTCTTGTGACCTGTCTTCCCTGCATAAGCTAAGTTCTGCTTGTGTTACTTTTGTTTGCTATGTTTTCTGTCCAGCTTGCTATATTGGTTTGTCTTGCTTGCTGGAAGCTCTGGGACGCAGAGGGAGCACCTCCGTACCGTTAGTCGGTGCGGAGGGTCTTTTTGCGCCCTCTGCGTGGTTGTTTGTAGGTTTTTGTGCTGACCGCAAAGCTATCTTTCCTATCCTCGGTCTATTCAGTAAGTCGGGCCTCACTTTGCTAAAATCTATTTCATCTCTGTGTTTGTATTTTCATCTTTACTCACAGTCATTATATGTGGGGGGCTGCCTTTTCCTTTGGGGAATTTCTCTGAGGCAAGGTAGGCTTATTTTTCTATCTTCAGGGCTAGCTAGTTTCTCAGGCTGTGCCAAGGCGCCTAGGTCTGGTCAGGAGCGCTCCCCGGCTACCTCTAGTGTGGTGTGATAGGATTAGGGATTGCGGTCAGCAGAGTTCCCACGTCTCAGAGCTCGTCCTTTATTATTAGTCACTTTCAGGTCATTTTGTGTGCTCTTAACCACCAGGTCCATTGTGGTTCTAAATCACCAGTTCATAACAGTACTGGAGGACCAAAGTACTAATGCTTCTCAATAGAGGGAAAAGAGAAGTTTTGAGACCATTTTTTTTTCACTGCACTGTGTTTTGTCTTTCTTTTCCCCTAGACATTTGGGTGGTTCAGGACACAGGTGTAGTGATGGACATTAAAGGTCTGTTTTCTTGTGTGGATCATCTCACGGCAAGAGTACAAAATATTCAAGACTTTGTGGTTCAGAATTCTATGTTAGAACCTAGAATTCCTATTCCTGATTTGTTTTCTGGAGATAGAGCTAAGTTTCTGAGTTTTAAAAATAATTGTAAACTATTTCTGGCTTTGAAACCCCGCTCCTCTGGTGACCCAGTTCAACAAGTAAAGATCATTATTTCTTTATTACGTGGCGACCCTCAAGACTGGGCATTTTCCCTTGCGCCAGGAGATCCTGCATTATGTGATATTGATGCGTTTTTTCAGGTGCTCGGATTGCTTTATGATGAACCTAATTCAGTGGATCAGGCAGAGAAAAATTTGCTGGCTCTGTGTCAGGGTCAGGATGAGGTAGAGATATATTGTCAGAAGTTTAGGAAGTGGTCTGTGCTCACTCAATGGAATGAATGTGCGCTGGCAGCAATTTTCAGAAAGGGTCTCTCTGAAGCCCTTAAGGATGTCATGGTGGGATTTCCTATGCCTGCTGGTCTGAATGAGTCTATGTCTTTGGCCATTCAGATCGATCGACGCTTACACGAGCGTAAAACTGTGCACCATTTGGCGGTATTATCTGAGCATAAACCTGAGCCTATGCAATGTGATAGGACTTTGACCAGAGCTGAACGGCAAGAACACAGACGTCGGAATGGGCTGTGTTTTTACTGTGGTGATTCCACTCATGCTATCTCCGATTGTCCTAATCGCACTAGGTCTGTCACCATTGGCACGGTACAGTCGAAATTTCTTTTGTCCGTTACTTTGATCTGCTCTTTGTCATCCTATTCTGTCATGGCATTTGTGGATTCAGGCGCTGCCCTGAATTTGATGGACTTGGAGTTTGCTAGGCGCTATGGGTTTTTCTTGGAGCCCTTGCAGTATCCTATTCCATTGAGAGGAATTGATGCTATGCCTTTGGCCAAGAATAAGCCTCAGTACTGGACCCAACTGACCATGTGCATGGCTCCTGCGCATCAGGAGGATATTCGCTTTTTGGTGTTGCATAATCTGCATGATGTGGTCGTGTTGGGGTTGCCATGGCTACAAGTCCATAACCCAGTATTGGATTGGAAATCTATGTCTGTGTCCAGCTGGGGTTGTCAGGGGGTACATGGTGATGTTCCAGTTCTGTCTATTTCATCATCCACCCCTTCTGAGGTCCCAGAGTTCTTGTCGGATTACCGGGATGTATTTGATGAGCCCAAGTCCAGTGCCCTACCTTCACATAGGGATTGCGATTGTGCTATCGATTTGATTCCTGGTAGTAAGTTTCCTAAAGGTCGACTGTTTAATTTGTCTGTGCCTGAGCACGCCGCTATGCGGAGTTACGTAAAGGAATCCTTAAAGAAGGGTCATATTCGCCCGTCGTCATCACCGTTAGGAGCAGGGTTCTTTTTTGTGGCCAAGAAGGATGGTTCGTTGAGACCTTGTATTGATTACCGCCTTCTAAATAAAATCACAGTCAAATTTCAGTACCCCTTGCCGCTGCTGTCTGATTTGTTTGCTCGGATTAAGGGGGCTAGTTGGTTCACCAAGATAGATCTTCGTGGTGCGTATGATCTTGTGCGTATTAAACAGGGCGATGAATGGAAAACAGCATTTAATACGCCCGAGGGCCATTTTGAGTACCTGGTTATGCCATTCGGGCTTTCCAATGCTCCATCAGTATTTCAGTCCTTTATGCATGACATCTTTCGAGAGTACCTGGATAAATTCCTGATTGTATACTTAGATGATATTTTGGTCTTCTCGGATGATTGGGAGTCTCACGTGAAGCAGGTTAGAATGGTGTTCCAGGTCCTGCGTGCGAATTCTTTGTTTGTGAAGGGGTCAAAGAGTCTCTTTGGTGTTCAGAAGGTTTCATTTTTGGGTTTCATGGGTCTTCTGCTGCTGTGGAAGCTTTTCAGGAGTTGAAGCGTCATTTTTCTTCTGCCCCTGTGTTGTGCCAGCCAGATGTTTCGCTCCCGTTCCAGGTCGAGGTTGATGCTTCTGAGATTGGAGCAGGGGCTGTTTTGTCGCAAAGAAGTTCTGATGGCTCGGTGATGAAACCATGTGCCTTCTTTTCCAGGAAGTTTTCGCCTGCTGAGCGTAATTATGATGTTGGCAATCGAGAGCTGCTGGCCATGAAGTGGGCATTCGAGGAGTGGCGTCATTGGCTTGAAGGAGCTAAGCATCGCGTGGTGGTCTTGACTGATCACAAGAACTTGACTTATCTCGAGTCTGCCAAACGGTTGAGTCCTAAACAGGCTCGTTGGTCGCTGTTTTTCTCCCGTTTAGACTTTGTGGTTTCGTACCTTCCGGGCTCTAAGAATGTGAAGGCGGATGCCCTGTCTAGGAGTTTTGTGCCCGACTCTCCGGGTTTGCCTGAGCCGGCGGGTATTCTCAAAGAGGGGGTAATTTTGTCTGCCATCTCCCCTGATTTGCGGCGGGTGCTGCAAAAATTTCAGGCTAATAGACCTGACCGTTGCCCAGCGGAGAAACTGTTTGTCCCTGATAAATGGACGAGTAGAGTTATCTCTGAGGTTCATTGTTCGGTGTTGGCTGGTCATCCTGGAATCTTTGGTACCAGAGATTTGGTTGCTAGATCCTTTCCCCTCTCCCCATCTGCTTCTCACCTTTTATCTCTAACCTCCTCTTTCGGCCTAACTCTCCAACGCATGAAAACGGAAACTCCCTCGACTTGGTCTTCTCCCGGATTTGCTCAGTGGATGATTTCACAAACTCCCGTCTCCCGCTATATGACCATAACCTTCTTTCATTCTCTATCAAGAACTGCCATCCTGATCAGATCACCCCCACGTTCCACACGTATAGAAACATACAGGCCATTAACACCAAGAAACTTATGAAGAACTTGCAGCCCTCATTGGCCCATATCTCCTCCATCTCATGTCCTGATTCTGCACTGAAGCACTATAATGAAACACTGCAATGTGCCCTGGATGAAATAGCACCTCCTTCACATAGAACAACTCGGCACAGACAGCGACAACCGTGGCACACGCTGCAAACACGTTTCCTGCAGCGGTGCTCCAGGTGCGCCGAATGTCTGTGGAGAAAATCTAATCTACCCGAAGATTTAATCCATTATAAGTTCATGCTTAAAACATACAACTCTGCCCTTCACCTCTCCAAACAAACCTATTTTAACACCCTCATCACCTCACTGTCCAATTACCCTAAACGTCTCTTTGACACTTTTCATTCCCTACTCAACCCAAGAGTGCAGGCCCTAACCACGGATCTCCACGCTGACAATCTGGCCAATTACTTCAAAGAAAAATTTGACCACATTCGACAGGAAATTATCTCCCAATCCCTTCATACCATGTACTGTTCTCCCTCCCCTACTGCATCTAGCTCACTCTCTGACTGAACCAGTTACAGAAGAAGAAGTAATCAGGCTCCTTGCATCTTCTCGCCCGACCATGTGCACCAGTGACCCCATTCCGTCACATCTCCTCCAGTCCCTTTCCCCTGCTGTCACCTCTCACCTAACAAAAATATTCAACCTCTCTCTCTCTCTCTCTCTTCTGGAATTTTTCCCTCCTCATTTAAGAATGCCATCATACATCCATTACTTAAAAAACCATCCCTCGATCAAAACTGTGCCGCTAATTATAGACTGGTCTCTAATCTTCCCTTCATCTCTAAACTCCTCGAACGCCTGGTCCACTCCCGTCTCATCCGCTATCTCTCAGATAACTCTCTTCTCGACCCTCTTCAATCTGGTTTCTGCTCTTTACACTCTACTGAAACTGCCCTCACTAAAGTCTCTAATGATCTACTAACAGCTAAATCTAATGGTCACTACTCCATGCTAATTCTCTTGGATCTCTCTGCAGCATTTGATACTGTGGATCATCAGCTCCTCCTCACCATGCTCCGCTCCATCGGCCTCAAGGACACCGTTCTCTCCTGGTTCTCCTCCTATCTCTCTGACCGCTCCTTCACTGTTTCTGGTTCCTTCTCCTCTCACTTTCCCCTTACTGTTGGGGTTCCTCAAGGATCAGTCCTAGGCCCCCTCCTCTTCTCTTTGTATACCACCCCTATTGGACAAACAATCTGTAGATTTGGTTTCCAGTATGATGACACCCAATTATACACTTCTTCTCCTGATATCACGCCGGCCTTTTTAGAAAACACCAGTGATTGTCTTATCGCTGTCTCTAACATCATGTCCTCCCTCTATCTGAAACTGAACCTGTCAAAAACTGAACGTCTCATGTTCTCTCCCTCTACTAACCTACCTTTGCCTGACATTGCCATCTTCGTGTGTGGTTCCTCCATTACTCCCAAGCAACATGCCCGCTACCTTGGGGTCATACTTGATTCCGAGCTTTCATTCACCCCCCACATCCAATCACTGGCTCGCTCTTCTTATCTGCATCTCAAAAACATTTTTAGAATTCGCCCTTTTCTTACTTTTGACTCTGCAAAAACTCTCACTGTTTCACTCATTCATTCTCGTCTGGACTATTGTAACTCTCTCTTAATCGGCCTCACTCTTACCAAACTCTCCCCGCTCCAATCTGTCCTGAATGCTGCTGCCAGGATTATATTCCTCGCCAATCGTTACACCAATGCCTCTACCCTGTGCCAGTCATTACACTGGTTACCCATCCACTCCAGAATCCAGTACAAAACTATTACCCTCATTCACAAAGCACTCCATGGCTCAGCACCACCCTACATCTCCTCTCTGGTCTCAGCCTACCACCCTACCTGTGCTCTCCGTTCTGCTAATGACCTGAAGTTAGCATCCTCAATAATCAGAACCTCCCACTCCCATCTCCAAGACTTTTCACGTGCTCCACCAATTCTGTGGAATGCACTACCCAGGATAATACGATTAATCCCCAATCCCCACAGTTTTAAGCATGCCCTGTGCTGTGACATCCCATTACCCTTGTATTGTACTGCTGTCTTTATTATTACTGCTCTGTGATATCACGGTATGCATAATCTTTGTATTACGATGCTGTGTTTACTTTGCCTGTGCTATGATATCACTGTTTCTTTCTATTAGCTGTGACATCACTATATTTTTTATCCATGCTATGCGATATTATCCCTGTGTGACAGCTGTTATGATTCCTGCTCTCAGTGTTGTGAGTGGCAGCTCAGCAGTCCAATCTGGGGCAGGGGCTTATTGAGATGTCAGTATCGTGATAGACAGCTCAGATGCCAAAACTGAGCTGTCAGTGTGGTGAATGACAGTCCAGTCGCCCAAGCAGGGCTGGGGCGTGCTGGGCTTCCTACAGGTGTCTACTGTTCGACTGGTTCTCAGGCTATTTAACTGACTATCTGCCTCTTATCTCTGCCAGTTGTAGCTCTGTATTTTGATCTTTTGCTTACCAACCCTGCCGTTGACCATCCGTTTGCCTAAGCCCTTTGTCTTGATCCGCTATCTCCTTGGAATTCTCACCCTGGACTGTGACTTGACTACTCTTTTGCCTCACCCCTCAGTTTATGACATACTCACCTGGCTTTTGACCTCAGACTCCCTGACTTCCAGACCTCACGGTGTCTCGATAAGTAGTGACTAGTATCCCAACAGCACTGTCCTTATTATTCCTATCTATTGGCAATTGTTTTTTTCTGTGGCTCTACATGGGAACACCCCACTAAGAGACACTGATTGGCTACTGTACTGTCAACATGACACCAGCGCCACAGCCAAAGTCAAACATTGGGAGCAATGGCAAGTGGACTTGCCGATGGACCTGGGGAAGGCCAGTACAGCGTGGTTTGTTTCTTTACAACAGCACACAGTCAGGGAATGCCTATTAATGGGAGGGAACAACCCATTTAACATTTTGAATTTTTCTGTACTGTGACACAGCTATGCTTGTTATCTTGTATTCAGGCCCAGGTGTGTAAAGTTATGCCTCTGTACTATTGCAATGTTTATTTACATTCCACGATTCTTGATGTAATAGTCTGTGTAAATGAAAAATACAATATTCTACGTTATTTTCTAACTACTCCCTTTTAACATATAAAAATGTATCAATTTAATGAATACGAAAAGTTACCGTATTTAAATATTTTTTTTAATTTCTTCAATATTGTGCCATGTGTGATGCTGTAGAACTGACCCACTACCTCTTAAATTATACATGAATGACATACTATTCCCCAGCCTCTCCCCTGTGTCAAGCCCTTCACTGGCTTCCTATCGCCCAGAGACTCCAGTTCAAAACCCTCACACTGACATACAAAGCCATCCACAACCTGTCTCCTCCATACATCTGTGACATGGTCTCCCGGTACCTACCTACACGCGACCTCCGATCCTCCCAAGACCTCCTTCTCTACTCCCCTCTCATCTCTTCTTCCCATAACCGCATCCAAGACTTCTCCCGTGCTTCCCCCATACTCTGGAACTCTCTACCCCAACACATCAGACTTGCGCCTACCATAGAAACCTTCAAAAAGAACCTGAAGACTCATCTCTTCCGACAAGCCTACAGCCTGCAGTGATCCTCAACCTACTGAACAGCCGTACAGCCAGCTCTTCCCTCTCCTAGTGTATCCTCACCCACCCCCTGCAGACTGTGAGCCCTCGCGGGCAGGGTCCTCCCTCCTTATGTACTCGTGTGCCTTGTTATCTGCTCATGTTTAATGTATTTGTCTATATTTGCCCCGTATTCACATGTAAAGCGCCATGGAATAAATGGCGCTATAAAAATGTATAATAATAATAATAATAATAATACTACTAGGGTTACTTGTCCTTTCCAAAAAGCCATTAGAGTTTGCTATAGATCGGCATATTACTGGACACAGGCCGATGTCTAATGTAAACACATTAGCCCCCTCCAGCTTATGTCGCACACCTATCCTAGCTATGTCCTTCCAGTGCACAGAACAGCCTGTAGCAACATAATACAATAATTACCTTGTCAACCACACCATCCATCATAATGTGTTTTCATGCAAAACTTATAACTTGTGAGTGAAAACATGAGGCATTTTGTCTGCATAAACTAGACTGTACCATCAGCAAAGCTGGTAAAAGCGAACCATATTACAGTGGGGGATATAAGTATTTGATACACTGTCGATTTACAAGTTTTCCCACCTACAAAGAATGGAGAGGTCTGTAATTTTATCGTAGGTACACTTCACCTGTGAAAGACAGAGTCTAAAAAAAAAAATCCAGAAAATCACATTGTATGATTTTCACATAACTAATTAGCATTTTATTGCACTAAATAAGTATTTGATACAATAGTAAAACAGAACTTAATATTGGGTACATAAACCTTTGTTAGCAATTACAGTGGTCAGACATTTCCTGCAGTTCTTCACAAAGTTTTCACCCACTGTGGCAGGGATTTTGGCCCACTCCTCCACACAGATCTTCACTAGATCTTTCAGGTTTCGGGGCTGTCACTTGGCAACATTGAGTTTCGGCTCCCTCCAAAGATTTCCTATTGGGTTCATGTCTGGAGACTAGCTAGGCCACTCCAGGATCTTGAAATGCCCTGGCTGTGTGTTTTGGGTCATTGTCATGCTGGAAGACCAAGCCACGACCCATCTTCAATGCTCTTACTGACTGAAGGCGTTTGTTGGACAAAATTGCAGACCTCTTCATTTTTTGTAGGGGGGAAAACTTGCAAAATCGGCAGTGTATCAAATATTTATTTCCCCCAATGTAACAGATGAGTGGACCAGAGAATGCTGCAGAACTTCAAAACTGGAGGTAGCTGATATGCCCAAGATAACCATTGACCCAAAATGATTTTGCAATAAAAGGAGTGTTTCCTTAGATGACTGTTTCCAAATGTGGCTCTTCAGGAACCTGGGGTTCCTTAAAGGGAACCTGTCATGTTGAAAATAGTATCAGATCTCTAGGCAGTTTGTTATAGAGCAGGAGGAACTGATCATAATGATATACATTTTTGTGGGAAAAAGTTTCATTAAAATGTGTGTTATTCATTGGAATCCCTGTTGTTTGTATAAAGGAGTCCAGGGGCGATCTTATTTAGTGATTGACAGTCTGCCCTGTATAACTATCCATGCATGAGACAGCTGTCAATCAATGAGTAGCACCGCCCACTAGACTCATACACACAAACACCTCAAATTTCAATGGATAAAATGTAAGTTTTATTGAATCTTTTCCAAAAATCCTATATATGATTCTGCTTATTTTTCTCTATACCATGCTGTCCACAGTTTGGACGGTATGTACAACGTGAGCCGTGACATGTTCCCTTTAAGTCCTGATCAAACCAGCATATAACGTCAATTTAGTATAATATATAGACATAATATAAGTATTTAATTTAATTAATCTTTATTAACTCAACAATATACAAGAATTCTGATCACATTGGAGCATGATTAAAAGGAAATTAAATAGGATCTCTTCTTACCTACTGCTCAATTTGTTATGCAAACAGCAGAATTGAAACTCTTGTACTAATTAATCATGAAAATTATATTGGGACCATGGTTTCTTTTGATTTTAATAGTTTTAATCATGTTGTCATATGATCAGCATGAATTCTTGTATATTGCGGATTCAATAAAAATTGAAGAAACAATATACCGTACTCATATTACACCTATGACATTGATGCTGTTCCTTATGTTGGTCTGTACAGTTGGTTAATTAGGTCAGGGTTTCCTTTAATTCTTTATAGCAATTATTGGACAAACGGACTGTGTTGGTTTATTCAGCAACCACAGGATCTGTCACTTCCACAATAGGGAAAGGCAAACTTATCTCACAGGACTGGAAACAGGAAAATTAAAAGTTCAGGGTCTCAGAATATGGTGACACCAATTTTTTGTGTGTGTGAAAATAGCAAAATACAAAAATAAATATATATTTTATGTAATGTGTACAACAATAGATGTTTCTGCATTCACTTTGACCCACAAAAATAAAATAAATAGCGATCAAGCCGTGAGGCAGAAGAGTCAGATGTTTCGGGGTCAATATCAAAAGACTACGTAGATAACCGAGGGAAAAGACGAAGGTTTATGTAAGGTCACAGTCCAAGGTCAATAACAAGAAATAGTGGATCAAAAACCAAAGAACAAGACAAAGGGATAGTCAGAACACGGTCTAAAGGGTTAGGCAGCAGAAGATCAGAACTCAGAGCAACAGAATTGTGCTAACACTCACCAAGAAGCACAAACTACGTGTGGCAGGAATCAGAGCTCAGTTACGTAGCTAGGCGATCGGCGGAATACTGAACACCTGCAGAAAGTCCCGCACGCCCCAGATCACAGATTGGACAGCAGAGCTGTCAATCAAGGCACTGACAGCCCAGCAAACCCTACACAGTATTGGACAGCCAAGCTGTCAATCAAGACCCAGACAGCTCAGCAGGACAGTTTCCCCAGAACAGCATATCAATCATTCACTGAGTGGAGGAATTGTGACAGGTGCCATTTTGGTGAACATAAAAACGTATGTTGTTTTGGGAAGTGGAAGGCCCAAATTCAGCAATTTTGGAATGGTTTCACATTGATTTTCTTAACACTGTTTGCCATGCAGGATAAAAATCATTAAGGGCGTGACTATTCCAATTAAATTTAGTCTGGCTGTCAATCAGGGCTAGACCTTGAAGCCCATAAAATCACTGTGAGGCCAGTCTCACACGTCCAGATAATTCCGGTACCGGATAAATCGGTACCGGAGTTATCCGTGTCCGTGTGCTCACGTGGCACATCAGTGTGGCACACGTGCGGCAGCCGTGTGCCACCCGTGGCCACACGGACCGTGCAGGAGAGACAGCGCTGTCCCCTGCGTGTGGTGCTGAAGCCGGCATTCATCCCTTCTGTCCTGCTCGGCTGAAAGCAGCGCTTGCAGGAGAGAAGGGATGAAAAATCAAGGTTTTTTTTTGTTAAAAATAAAGTTTGGGGTAACCTCCCGCCTCCCACCCCTCGTGCGCCCGCCCCCAGCAGAGAAATACTCACCCAGCTCCCGGGATGCCTCCTCTCAGCGCCGCAGCTTGTCCTGTGTGAGCGGTCACGTGGTACCGCTCATTACAGTGATGAATATGCAGCTCCACCTCCCATAGGGGTGGAGTCGCATATTCATCACTGTAATGAGCGGTACCCCCTGACCGCTCACACAGGACAAGCTGCCGGCACTATGAGGAGGCATCGCGGGAGCTGGGTGAGTATTTCTCTCCTAGGGGGCAGTCTCACGGGGGGTGGGAGGCGGTATGTGACCCCAAACTTTATTTTTAACAAAAAAAAAAAACCTTGATTTTTCATTCCTTCTCTCCAGCGAACGCTGCTGGGGAGAAGGAATGAATGCTGGCTTCAGCACCAAAAGCAGGGGACAGCGCTTAACTGTAGCGCTGTTTCTCCTGCGGTGGTACGTGCACACGGAGGAGAATGCACACTGTTCTCCGTGTGCAGGACGCTTTGCGGACCGTGCTGCCAGAGAAACGCGGACATGTCTCCGTGTTTTGCACACGGACACATGGTCCGTGAAAACACGCTGACATGGGCAGAGACACATTTATTTTGATGTGTCTACGTGAGTCAGTGTCTCCGGTACGTGAGGAAACTGTCACCATACGTACCGGAGCCACTGACGTGTGAAACAGGCCTGACATACAGGAATGACATGGTGCCATAATTAAAGGCATTCCATGGTGTTCTGGTATGTCATGATGCCTTAGGGGATTAATGCCCAAATTGTCCTTTAAGGGGTTTATCGAAAAGGAACAACAATAGGGAACTATTACACCTTACATGTCAGGTTATGTCAGACTGACATTTATATGTCTTTATTTAAAAATCACGATCATTGTTAAATTAAATCTAGAAAGTAAAATTTTCTAGTGATGGAATAATTATGGTATGTTTATATTGTTTATTGCTGGTATTTGTTTAAACTGCAATGTAAAGGTCTATAATCTGTGTAACAGTGGTTTGGGAGTTATTTGTAAAAACTTCACTAAGTGAAGACATATTAGTGGCACACACTAACATTCTGTATGGTCTGCAGAGACAGTGCACCCGATTGTCTGTCCCAATCTACACAGCAAAGCTGACAAGTGACCTTCAGAAATTAAATGGTGTTAGATCTATAGGCCTGTCAGAATATTTCAAGATTAAATAGCTGCACAAAAAAATAGAAATATATTACCAAAATGTTTTTAAAACCTGTTTACTAACAAACATATCCCTTTAAATGGAATGTATCACCAAAACCAGACACTAACATTTTCTATTATTTTTGTTTCCTGAATTTTTTATTCTATTTTCTAAGGGTACTTTCACACTAGCGTTTTTTGTAAATCCGTCACAATGCGTAGTTTTGCAGAAAAAACGCATCCTGCAAAAGTGCTTGCAGGATGCGTTTTTTCCCCATAGACTTCTATTGGCGACGCATTTGCGACGGATTTGCACACTTCGCATCCGTCTTGCGACGGATGCGTCGTGCTTTGGCGGACCGTCGGGGAAAAAAAAACCCTACATGTAACGTTTTTTTCTCCCGACGGACCGCTTTTTCCGACCGCGCATGCGCGGCCGGAACTCCGCCCCCACCTCCCCGCACCTTACAATGGGGCAGCGGATGCGCCGGAAAAATGCATCCGCTGCACCCATTGTGCAAAGCGTTAAACGCTAGCGTCGGAATCTCTCCCCGACGCAATGCGACGGGGAGATTCCGACGCTAGTGTGAAAGAAGCCTTAGAGTAATTATATGGATAGCCATCTTACTTGAACTGCAGCAGTTCTGAGGTATGCTTTACAGCAAAACTTTCATACAGGGCTGGCTTCAGGTTTTCATGGGCCCTGGGCGAAAGAGTCCCGGGGAGCCCCTTTAACAGATACCACAATTCATAATGCACTGATACAGCAAAGAAATATAGGTATAGTACAATGCCAAAGATTTCACTTACTTCTTACATTACATGAGTGATATCTATTGTACATTCTACATTAGCTCAGAAACCGGACAGTATAGTCCTCTATACAGAATAATGAGCCCCATATACTGTATTGCTCCAAACAGAATAATGAGCCCCATATATTGCCCCATACAGTATAATGGCCACATAGAGTGCTCCATACAGTATAATTGGCACCACATAGTCCTCTATACAGAATAATGAGCCCCATATATTGCTCCAAACAGAATAATGAGCCTAATATTATGCTCCATACAGAATAATGAGCCTCATATAATGCTCCATACAGTATAATGGGCACCACAGAGTGCTCCATACAGAATAAGCCGCATATATTGCTCCATACGGAATTGACCCCATATAATGCACCATACAGTATAGTGAGCCACATATAATTCTCCATACAGTATATGATGGGCCCCATCTATTGCTCCATATATAATGGGCCTCATATAATGCTCCATACAGTATATGATCGGCCCCATACAGTATACTGAGTCCCATATATTGCTCCATACAGAATGGGCCCCATATGATGCGCCATACAAAATTGGCCCATTATAATACTCCTTACAGAATGGGTCCCATATAATGCTCCAAAAATAATTGGCCCATAAGATGCTCCATGTATAATGGGCCCCATATAATGCTTCATATATAATTGGCCCCATATACTGCTCCATAGGTAATTGGCCCCATATACTGCTCCATATTGAATTAGCCCCATAAGATGCTCCATATTAAATTGCCTCCATATTAAATTGGCAACATATAATGCTTCCTATAGAATTGGCTTCATAAGATGGCCCCATAAAATACTCCATATAGAATTAGCCCCATATAATGCTCCATATTGAATTTGCCCCATATACTGCTCCATATTAAATTGGCCCCATATCATACTCCCTATTGAATTGGCCCCATAAGATGCTCCCTATATTATTGGCAGATGGCGCGCTCTGGTTACGTTATCGCACCCTCTGACCCGAACGTCACAGTCAGAGAATGGAAGACGCTGCGGCGCTGGAACCGGGAGAGGTATCACAAGTAGCAGGGCCCGGAGCAGGTGGGGGTCCACTCGCGAGTGGGCCCCCTGCCTGCTCAGGGCCCCGGCACTTGCCCGGGTGCTGACGCAGAAGAAGAATCATTAAAGTAGGAGAGTGTTGACTGGCAGGGCCAAACTGGCCATTGGGCACTTCTGGCAAATGCCAGAAGGACCGGTGCAAGTAGTGGGCTGCTCGATCCATGCACGCTGTGCCGCTGTCAGTGGTGCCAGCGCTGACTCACCATCCCGCCAGCGCCGTCGCATTCAACTATACCGGCGTCTATGACACTGGTACAGTTGAATGCAATGATGGAGGAGAGAGAGTCTGCTGACGTTCCCTCTCCCATCATTCCCCGCTCTGCCTGTGACACTGCGGGTGCGCGATGACGTCATATCATCGCGTACCTGCTGTGTGCCGGGCAGACTGCGGCCGCTGAGACCGGAGTGAGGATTGTCTGCTTTTTTTATATATTAATGAGTGATAACTGGATTGTGGGGGGCGCTATATTACATTCTATGAGGGGGCTGTATTATATTCTATGGCGGGGCTGTATTACATTCTATGGGGGGCTGCATTACATGTATGAGGAAAGTGGCTATGCCATTTGCTGTTCCCATGATTTGGAGAGAACCCAAAAATCATAGTGATATCTGCTACTTTTGTTTTGTCAAACTGAAGGGCTTTTCTACAAAGAAAAAACATAACATCAATTACCCTGAACTTGAATCTGCGATTAGGCCAGTTCCACATGATGGTACCTTGCCAGTTCCTATACCACCGTTGTCTGGATTGGATGAAAATGAAGTAGAATATGAAGATTATGGAGCTGAAGCTACTGGTGAAGACATGGAGACCTCAATTCAAGATGAGTATGTACCTGATGGAGCAGCCGAGCAGCCAGAAACTCTTATTGACGCCTCTCCATTATTAACCCGGCTTAATGTCACCTTACAATAGCAAGGTGACATTAACCCCTTATTACCCCATATCCCACGGCTACACGGGAGTGGGAAGAGAGGGGCTAAGTGCCGGAATTGGCGCATCTTACAGATGCGCCATTTCTGGGGCGGCTGCGGACTGATATTTGTAGCCGGGGGGGGGGCAATATCCATGGCCCCTCTCTAGGCTATGAATATCAGCCTGCAGCTGTCTGCGTAGCCTTTCTGGCTGTAAAATATAGGGGGACCCCACGTCATTTTTTTTTTTGAGGTCCCCCTATTTTAATACCAGTAAAGGCTACACAGACAGCTGCGGGCTGATATTCACAGCCTGGGAGGGGCCATGGGTATTAACCCCTTCCCAGGCTACAAATATTGGCCTCCAACCGTCGGCTGCACACACACAACCCCTAAGAGGCCCGCACAGACCCCCGGCAGCCCGTACAGACCCCCGGCAGGCCCGTACAGACCCCCGGCAGGCCCGCACAGACCCCCCACGGTCCCGCACAGACCCCCCACGGTCCCGCACAGAGCCCACCCGCACACACAGACATGCAGTCTCCGCCCACGCACCGCCCACACTCCATTATAGCGCATGATGACATCATTTCAGCAGCCACTCACAGCCATGCCATTAGTTAACATGGCTAACATGCCTAACAGGATGTGCCCACACTTCTTAGGATCCTCAACTGGCTCATTGCATTATGGGAACTTCCGATTCCGGTATTCGATATTGCAAAAGTATCGGAACTCAGTATCGGAACTCCGATACAGCGAATATCGGCCGATACCCGATATTTGCAGTATCAGAATGCTCAACACTAGTTATTACCGAAACAGAAGTAACACTTTAACACAATTTTTCACAGTTGATGGACCAATGGTGTACTGTAACAATGTGAATGGCCTCTTTGAAGAACTGAATCAAGAGTATTTTGGTGCAGATTGGTGATTGTTTATTGACTCATCCCAGAGAAGTTTGAAAGCAGTGTTGCTTCACAATGGAAATATGAAACCATCAATCACTATTGCTCACTCATGTAATCTAAAGCAAAGTTATGAAGATCTGTCAGTTGTTTTGGAAGCTATACAATATAAGCATCATAAATGGAATATCTGTGGAGATTTGAAAGTGATTGGTCTGCTAATGGGAATGCAAGGAGGTTTTACAAAATATTGTGTCTTGTGTTTATGAAACAGTAGAAATACTGTAGAGCATTATGTTTGTCATGATTGGGGACAGAAAAACATCTATGCTCCAGGTAGAGACAACGTTCAGCATAATCCTTTAGTTGCTCCAACAAAAATCTTTCTTCGTCCACTACATATAAAGTTGGGATTGATTAAAAACTTTGTGAAAGCCATGGCAAAGGCAAATTCACAAGGCTTCCAGTACACTTCACAGAAATTATCCAGCATTTCACCTGCAAAACTGAAGAAAGGGGTATTTGTTGGTCCTCAGATCAGAGCGCTTATGAGAGATGATGTGGGGGCATATACCATGGAGCATCTTATGGGGGCCATAAACCTTTATGGAACAGCGTACGGGGCATACACTATGGAGCATCTTATGGGGGCCATAAACCATAATGGAGCAGTGTACGGGGGCATATACCATGGAGCATCTTATGGGGGCCATAAACCTTTATGGAGCAGCGTACGGGGCATACACTATGGAGCATCTTATGGAGGCCATAAACCTTTATGGAGCAGTGTACGGGGGCATATACTATGGAGCACCTTATGGGGGCCATCAACCTTTATGGAGCAGTGTACGGGGCATATACTATGGAGCATTTTATGGGGGCCATAAACCTATATGGAGCAGCGTATGGGGCATATGGATGGGAGCAGCAAATTAAAGAACGGTGGCGCAGGATGGGAGCAGCAAATGACAGAACGGGAGCGCAGGATGGGAGCAGCACATGACAGAATAGGGCAGCACATGACAGAACGGGGGTGCAGGATGGGAGCAGCACATGTCAGAATGGGGGCGCAGGATGGGAGCAGTACATGACAGGATGGGGGCGCAGGATGGAGCAGCACATGCCAGGATGGAGACCATATACCAATATAAATGCTCGCCACCCGGGCGTAGAACGGGTTCAATAGCTAGTGTATATATATATTCAGCCTGTAGATAGAGTAGTATGGGACACACTAATGCTAACATAAAGCAAAACCACAGAAAAAGGAGTGCAATAGTCCAAATATAGAATGATCATAAACAATTTTATTAAATATGAATACATAGACAGAAACCACAGTATAGTGGTGAGTTAAAAATGGCGACAAACAGCATGGAGCACATGGAGCAGGACAGCCATCCCCATAGTATAAAACGAGAATAACAGCACTCGGTAGATAGATAAATATAATCCAAAAAAGTTCCACAACAGTGGCACTGCACACTATATCAAGCCGGGAACATATGGAGAATTTTTTTTTTTACCCAAATAGTGCCAGAAAAACCTAAGTAGGAAACATACCAGTGATGAAATCAGGGGAAAGTGCCGTCTCCTGCCCAGGATGGTACATTCCCCTGATTTCATCACTGGTATGTTTCCTACTTAGGTTTTTCTGGCATTATTTGAGTAAAATAAATTTTCTCCATATGTTCCCGGCTTGATATAGTGTGCACTGCCACTGTTGTGGAACTTTTTTGGATTATATTTATCTATCTACCGAGTGCTGTTATTCTCGTTTTATACTATGGGGATGGCTGTCCTGCTCCATGTGCTCCATGCTGTTTGTCGCCATTTTTAACTCACCACTATACTGTGGTTTCTGTCTATGTATTCATATTTAATAAACTTGTTTATGATCATTCTATATTTGGACTATTGCACTCCTTTTTCTGTGGTTTTGCCTTATAACAATAATGATGCTGCTCCATGTAAACTATACGTGCTACAGAAAAACTATATACCGTATATACTCGAGTATAAGCCGACCCGAGTATAAGCCGACCCCCCTAATTTTGCCACAAAAAACTGGGAAAACTTATTGACTCGAGTATAAGCCTAGGGTGGAAATGCAGCATTTACCGGTGAATTTCAAAAATAAAAATAGATCATTATTTCCCCATAGCTGTACCCCATATAGTGCTCTGCACCGTTCATATTTCCCCATAGGTGTGAACCATATAGTGCTCTGCACCGTTCATTGTGCCCCCTAGCTGTGCCATATACGGTGCTCTGCACCGTTCATTGTGCCCCATAGATGTGCCATATACGGTGCTCTGCACCGTTCACTGTGCCCCATAGCTGTGCCATATACGGTGCTCTGCACCGTTCACTGTGCCCCATAGCTGTGCTGTGCCATATACGGTGCTCTGCACCGTTCACTGTGCCCCATAGCTGTGCTGTGCCATATACGGTGCTCTGCACCGTTCACTGTGCCCCATAGCTGTGCTGTGCCATATACGGTGCTCTGCACCGTTCACTGTGCCCCATAGATGTTCCACATAAATTTGTGCCGCCGCTGCCGCAATAAAGAAAAAAAACCACATACTCACCTCCCTTGATTGCAGCTCCCGGCGTCTCGTTCCGGCGCCTCCATCTTCCCGGCGTCTCTGCTCTGACTGATCAGGCAGAGGGCGCCGCGCACACTATATGCGTCATCGCGCCCTCTGCCTGAACAGTCAGAGAGCAGAGACGCCGGGAAGATGGAGGCGCCGGCCGGGAAGATGGATCGGCGCCCGGCGGCTGGAACGAGGACAGGTGAATATGACATACTCACCTAGTCCTGGCAATCCTCGCGCTGTCCCCTCCTGTCTTCGGTGCCGCAGCTTCTTTCTCTATCAGCGGTCACCGGCACCGCTGATTAGAGAAATGAATAAGCGGCTCCGCCCCTATGGGAGGTGGAGCCGCTTATTCATTTCTGTAATGAGCGGTCCCACGTGACCGCTGAAGAGAGGAAGAAACTGCAGCGCCGAAGCCCGTGGGACGGCAGGGACAGCGCGAGGATCGCTGGGACTAGGTAAGTATACCTCAGCACCCTCACCCCCTCACCTGCCGACCCCACCGCTACCGTGACTCGAGTATAAGCCGAGGGGGGCACTTTCAGCCCAAAAATTTGGGCTGAAAATCTCGGCTTATACTCGAGTATATACGGTACATTTTTTAAATCAGGACAAAAAGATGATTCAGAAAAGTACAAGGTCACCTGCGATGATTAAAAAAAATATTGTTTTGTAGACCTGTGTTATGGTAATCCTAAATTACCTAAAACAGGAAAGGTTTATTCTGATTTTATGTCAGATATTGAGAAAAACAAGCATATCTGTCATTTTATATAGTGTATGTAAACTTCTTGGTTCAACTGCAAATCAACTGTATGTTAAGTGTAATATAAAAGGCATTTCCATGTCATATATTATGGCATGTATTGTGGATAAATATCTAAATATTCTCATCTATTTAGAAAATGAGAGTCCCCAGAATCCTGAACGGAAGGGTAGGGAGATATCTTTCTCTGTTCTAGTCTATGTGAGTCACAAAAAGAACTTGCTCAGTCCAAGGTTGTACAATACAGCTGCCAGCCACATTGTGGTTGGGCAGCATCAAGCTAACTCTCTATATCAATCCCTCCAATTTTCTTTACACAAAGAAATGCTATTTGATGCAGTACATACATATCCTGTCTATTAAGAAACTGGACATGTAAAATGACATGGTAGTTACA
The DNA here is from genome assembly GCF_032444005.1 of Ranitomeya imitator. Classification (NCBI taxonomy): domain Eukaryota; kingdom Metazoa; phylum Chordata; class Amphibia; order Anura; family Dendrobatidae; genus Ranitomeya; species Ranitomeya imitator. The sequence continues at coordinate 511,540,750 of NC_091285.1, read as the reverse complement.
TACCTGTCCTAGATCCGGGCTCTGCTCCCTTCACCCAGGTCCACTAAATTCTCTTGCTCGCCACATCAGGCTTTGCAAGTAGCCCAGCGTGCTTCTATTGGTATTAAGACTCTTAGTTTATCTGTGAACCAGGACCTGGTCAGTACCTGTCTGCGATCTCAAGGACCTCTACTACCTGTGTGCGGTTTCCAGGACCTCTGCTACCTATCTGCCATCTCCAGGACCTCTGCTACCTGTCCGAAGTCTCTAAAACTTCTGCTACCGGTCTGCAGTCTCAAGGACCTCTGCTACCTGCCTGTGGTTTCCAGGACCTGCTCAGTACCTATCTGCTGTCTCATGGACCTCTGCTACATACCTGCCATCTCTAGGACCTATGCTACCTGTCTGCAGTCTCCAAGACCTCTGCTGCCTGTCTGCGGTTTCCAGGACTTCTGCTCCCTGTTACCCGCGTGCCCCAACAGCCTGCTGTGCCGATGCCACATCCGGGCCTTGGGCTTTGAAGATCCATCTCACCTAATTAGCCTAACAAAGTATTTTCCACGTGCGAGAAAAACAGTGCGATTATTTTGATCAGACTTTGGTCAGTGTGGTCCGAGTGTCATCAGTTGTCCTTTGCATGTGGAGATAAAAATAAATGTTTCTCCACCTTCTCCTTTCTGACAGTCTGAAAATCGGACTGTACTCGGATGTTATCCGAGTGAGGTCCGATTTTTTTTCACGGACCCATAGACTTGCATTGCCTATTTTGATCCAACCCTTCGATCAAAAGTGAACATGTTCCTGTTTTTTTTAAACTGACCACTCAGACATGTGACCAGCCCCATAGACTAATATAGGTATGAGTTATAAACATTGATAGACCTCGTACGTAGAAAACTTGTGTCTGAATGAGGACTAGCTGTGCAGAGATGAACTGATAATGCTGCCTCGGCTGTAACCTGTGTAAGGCCCCATTCAAACGTCAGTTTTTCTCATACTAGTGCTATCCATATTTTCCACTGATATGATATGCCCTACACCAGTTTGGCAAGTTAGCGGGGCTTTAGAATGAAGTTTCTTCATGAATACACTGTAACTGCAAATGTGATAGGTGCAGGGTCGGACTGGGCCACCGGAGAACTGGAGGATTCTCCAGTGGGTCCAGGCCTTGACACCTGCTGGCATACAGTACCAGCAGCTGCCTAGGGCCCCTGCTGCTCCAGGGGCATGCAGCTGCTATGGGGTCCCAGTGCCAGCGGAGCAGCAGTGGATGACAGGAAGCCTAAGCCTTTTCCCGCTGCTAAAATTAAATGAATATTCACGCTTCCCTAGAGGGGAGTGACTTTATTTCACTATAATAGCGGACAGCTTTTGCCGCATTCTGCAGCTAACACTGCCCGCTATAAGGGTCCGCAGACCAGGGCCCCCAACTCCCTCTCCCTCGGGCCCCCAGCCTACGCGGCCGTTATGGGGCCGTAAGCCAGGGGGACCAGTCGCCAGCATCACCCCCAGCGCGTATTAATGGAGGAGAGAGCATCAGATGACGCTCCTACTCCCATCATTCCCCTCACCTCTGACACACAGCGGGTTCGCGATGACATCACTTCATCACGTACCTGCCGTGTGCGAGGTCGACTGCATGGGAGCGAGGAGGAGAGGTGAGCATTGTGTTATATATATATATATATATATATATATTGTAGGGGTTTCACTCGCTCAGGTGCGACGGCTGACACTTAGAAGGCACGTTCCATTAAAAGTTCACAGGGTTTATTGCTCCATACACTACAAAGTCAATAACAGAAAACAAATAGCCTTTAGCACAGGAAAAGAAAATACAAGTGTCCAGTACTTCAGGCTCAGTCCTGGAGCCTTAACACACTTTGTAGGCTTTCACCTCCACACACACACACTGTGTTAAGCATTAGCCTTTCTTTCATAGGTCTAACCACACCCAGGAACCCATCACATGATTAGACATAAAAAGCAAAATCCCAAAACCATATTGACAGTCTGGGTGAAGGGACACTAAAGTAGTGCACCCCAGACAAATAAATCCGCTAGTACATATAGAAAGGAAGGAGAACAAGGAGCATACCATAGGATGATATACAAACAAAGTCTTTATTAATATACATATAAACATTAAAATTCCAATCAGTAATGCGTCATAATATATAGGTTCCAATGAAAAACAGAAGAGGAACTGCCACTCCAATGTACCCCAATGGTGCTGCAAAAAAACCCTAAAGGAGAGGAGGAAAAGCACAGTATACTCCCCATATAAGGTGTAGGAATAGGTAAGCCCATAGGGAGAAGATAGATCCGGTACGCCTATCACATATCTCAGCCCATAAGTAAAGTGCACATCTATCTAGGGCATTGTATCCATAGTAAAAGGTGGGCTTACCAGCAGAGGGGTGCAGAGGAGGGACACAGCCAGAGAGAGGACCACCAACGCGCGTTTCGCGGCACTGCCACACCGCTTTCTCAAGGGGATATGAACACAAATCGCCCAGGACCTTCTAATAACCCCCAGTGAACCCAGTCACGTGTGTATCCTCGGCCAATAGCGGTGGCGCAAACGGCACATGCGCACTGCGACGGCCGGGTCAGGGAGTGGAGGCAGGGCGTCAGACCAGGTGCGCGCGTGCCGGGAGAAAGTCCCGGAGCGAGCACACCGAGCAGCTGAGACGCCCGCCTACACACCCGAGCCAGCCATACACAGCGCCATGCGCACTGCCACCAATGAGAACGTGCTGTCACGAGTGTAATGGCCACAGATAAATAAAAGAGAACATGCCCCATAATGTGCATTTTTTTGCTCTCCAAAAGAGCACAGTACATAACTGATATAGGTGGTTACATAAATACACAGGAATCTATTACATAGAGAAAATATATACATGGAGGCAGCACGTTCTTGATTCATGGTGTAAGTCCATATTTGCAGATGGCGTAAGTGCAAGTCAACTGAGTCCACAAGGAAGGCAAAAGACGGCCCATAGGGAGTATTACTGATAATGAAAGAAAGAAAGCCAATTAAAAACAATTAAAAACAGAACAATAAATCCGGACAAAAATGGTGGTATGCAACAAATTGGAGGAACGGGAGAACAGGAGAGCAACAAACCAGAGGGTTAATAAGACCAGTCAAATTATAAATACGAGGCAAAACTCAAGAGATTCATTAAGACCTCGAGGGGTCAGAGTGTCCAACAGGACAATCCACTTGGTTTCAATCTGTGCCAAGCGTTTTTTATTATCGCCACCTCTAATGCCCAAATGGAGTGCGTCTATCCCCCCAACAGAAAGTAACCTCCCATCACAATTATGATGTGACTTAAAGTGACGGGGATCATCTTTAAATCCAATGTAGTGGGGGCTGTCCTGGCCTTGCCAATGTCCCGCACATGCTGACGTACGCGGACACGAAGTTCATGGGTAGTAAGACCTACGTACACCCTTGGACACGGGCAGGTGGCATAATAAATCACATTGGTGGTCCAGCAGGTTATAAATTGTCTTATTTGAAATTCTTTAGACCCGTCGCTAGAAATAAAATTCGAGCAGCGCGGGACATTGGCGCAGGCAAGACAGCGCCCACACGGTATGGAACCCGGACGGGGGCCAGTCGTGCCGAAGATATTGGTTGGAGCAGGGATGTCATGGCTCCTAACCAGCATATCACCCAAATTCTTACACCTTTTAGGGGTCATAAGGGGAAGGCTACCCAAGGTGGCACGGAGAGAGGGTTCTGTTTGGAGAACAGCCCAATGTTTTTTAAGGATAGAGCGCATGCTCTCCCGTTCGTGGTTGTAGGTGGAAATAAACCTAATGGATGCATTCCCATCCACAGCACGACGTCATTTAGTAGAGTGTAATAAATGACTACAGGGGGGGGGGGGGGTTTCTGGCACGATCATATCCAGCCTTAACCGATCTATGGCTATAGCCGCGAGCCAGAAACCTCTGTTTTAGGTCACCAGCCCGTAGTTCAAAATTTGCCTCAGAGGAGCAAATCCGCCGCATCCTGAGGAACTGTCCGACCGGGACGGCCCTAATTGTGGCTGGGTAGTGAGCAGAGGTAGCATGCAACAAAGAATTTACAGATGTAGGCTTCCTGAACACGTCCATCTGGATGCGCCGGTCAGAGTCAACCTCCAGGCGAACGTCCAGGAAGTCAACCGTAACCGTATTGGATGTATATGTAAGTCTTATATTGCAAACATTGTCATTAAGACCCCTTATAAACTCCTCGAGCTGGCCGACGGATCCCCCCCACAAAAGCAGAATGTCGTCGATGTAGCGATACCAGCACAGCACATGGGCAGCGGACGGTGGGCCCCCATCACCAAATATATCCCTCTCCCAGGCGCCAAGGAAGAGGTTGGTGTACGAGGGCGCACACGCCGTGCCCATGGCTGTGCCGCGCTTCTGCAGATAAAAATTGTCTTTAAAGACAAAAAAGTTGTGGGTGAGGATATAGTCAACCAGCTCGAGGATCAGCTCACGCAAAGGGCCGTCCAGGTCGGAGGTCCCTAGGAAACAGCAAACAGCATCTAATCCCTGGGAATGATGGATACTGGTATACAAACTCTCGACGTCAGCTGTGACGAGAATTGTATCATGGTCCACAAGGATGCCATCAACCCTCGACAGGACTTCCGTAGTGTCTCTCACATACGAGGGTAGGGTCTCTACCAGAGGCTTAAGGTAATAGTCAATAAATTGACAGATGGGATCACAGATCCCGTCAATACCTGACACAATGGGACGCCCTGGGGGGTCAAGGGCATCCAACCGTAGGGTTGGAGGACAGCCTGAGGTATGTATTTGAATCCCTAAGTTGACGAAAGGCTTCCTGCTCATACTTCGTGCAGGGCCAGACCACCACATTCCCCCCCTTGTCCGCTGGTTTGTAGACTATGTCATTGAAAGATTGTAGTTGGTTAATAGCTTGGCGCTGTTTGAAAGTCAGATTATCATATGTCCGCCGGGAGGAAAGTTTTTTAAAATCCTCTCTTACCAATTTGGTAAAGATTTCTATTGCCGGGGAAAGGGACAAGGGGGGGAACCTGGCAGATCTAACCTGGTAGACATAACCACATGTCTACATGATTAGACATGTGGTTATGACATCACCACAGGTCCTGAAACACATATAGATAGGCATGGTTATATCACAGCGACAAGCCACCTACGTGACACATATCTCCCGTCGACTATACAACCTATAGCCACGCTAAAATATATATATATCAGTGAGTCTGGGGCAGCATTATTCCCTATGAGGGGGACAGCATTGTACCCTATAGAGGGGCAGCATTATACCATATGGGGGAGCTACATTATATCCTATGGGGGTGTAATAGAGTGCAGGGTTGAGTATGTCACCACGGAACAGACAGACCAACTGTTGAGGGGAATTTATTAACAGGAGTAAGATTCTCCTCGCAGGTAGTAAGCAGGGGGTTAATAGAGAAAAAGCACACAATAAACAGTTAAGGCTACGTTCACATTAGCGTTTTGCGTGTTTGCGTCGGGCGACGCAGCGGCGACGCATGCATCATGCGCCCCTATATTTAACATGGGGGACGCATGGACATGCGTTGTGCTGCGTTGTGCGACGCATGCGTTTTTTTGCCGCAAGCGTCGGGCGCAGAAAACGCAACAAGTTGCATTTTTCTTGCGTCCAAATTTCGGCAAAAAAGGATGCATGCGTCGCAAAACGCAGCGTTTTTGCGTGCGTTTTGGTGCGTTTTTTATTTGTGATGTGCGTTGCGTCTCCGACGCAGCGGCGCACAACGCAAATGTGAACGTAGCCTAAGCGGAATCGAAACGGGAATGTTCTTGTAACTTATAAGTCCAGGGCGGTCCTGACTGGAGTATCCTTATTCCAATGTAGGTACAGTCACCAGCTACGCTTGAAGATCCTGAAGTCTCTCCTCTGTCTCCTGGGAACTGGAGACTCCGGGGTTAAGTCTTTGCAGTCTTTTGTTCCAGTGAATCTGGAAGCAGGAAGCAAAACAGTCACTCTGCTGCGAGTCACTGTGTATTAGGCTGGCAGTCTCTCTGCAGCAGCAATGCTAGAGACACACTGAGCAGTTTACTTTGTCACATTCAGGGGTCCTGGCTTGTCAGTACGGTCACTGGGGCTGCGCGTTCAGGACACTGTAAGGGATACGTCTTCTCTGATTACGGAGGCTTCCAAGTCCACACCCTCACATCCAGCCTTCACTACGGCTGGTATCTCAGCCTCAGTGCCCTCACGGGGAGCACTCTCTTTTGGGGAGCATGGCGCTGCAGCATACTCTCTCTCTGGCGTGCTGTCCCCTCTGTCCCACGTGCTCTGCTCTCCCGCTCTTTTCTGACCACACCCCTCTCTCTTCCTCTCTGCCCCCAGCAGTCACATGGTCCCTTCTGTCCAGGGCAGAAAGTCTTCCCCCCAACAACCCAGCTGTCTGACTAAGTGGTTCCTGGTAAGGAGCAGGGAAAGCAACCTCCTTACAGGGGGGCAGCATTATACCCTATGAGGGGGAGGCATTATACCCTATGATGGGGGCATCACTATTCCCTATGAGGGGGCAGGATTATTCCCTATGAGGGGGGCAGCATTATTCCCTATGGGGGCAGCATTATACCCTATGAGGGGGCAGAATTATTCCCTATGAGGGGGGCAGCACTATTCCATATAGGGGAGCATTATTCTCTATTGGGGGAGATACATTATATCCTATGGGGGGCAGCATTATACCCTACGGGGAGCAGCATTGTACCCTATGAGGGAGCAGCATTGTACACTATGAGGGGTGTAGCATTATTCCCTATGGGGGAGCTACATTATACCTTATGGGGGGCAGCAATATTCGCTATGGGGGAGCTACATTATACCCTATGAGGGGGCAGCATTATTCCCTATGGGGGAGATACATTATACCCTATGGAGGAAGCATTATACCCGATGTGGGATTTGCATTGTACCCTATAAGGGGGTAGCCTTATTCCCTATAGGGGTATCTACATTGTGCCCTATGGGGGGCAGCATTATTCCCTAAGGGGGAGCAGCACTGTACCCTATAAGGGGGGCAGCATTATTCCCTATGGGGGAGCTGCATTGTACCCTATAAGGGGGCAGCATTATTCCCTATGGGGGAAGCTGCTTTATACCCTATGGGGGAGCTGCATTATACCCTATGTGGAGCTGCATTATACCCTATGAGGGGGCTGCATTATTATTATTATTATTTTTTGTATTATACCCTATGAGGGAGGGCTGCATTATACCCTGTGGGTGGAGCTGCATTATACCCTATGAGGGGGGCAGCATTATACTCTAAGAGGGGGAAGCATGATACTCTGAGAGGGCTACATTATATTCTGTAGAGGGCTGCATTATACTGTATGAGGGGGGCTGCATTATATTCTATGGAGGGTCTGCATTATACTCTGAGGGGGCTACATTATATTCTGGGGGGCTGAATTATACCCTATGAGGGGGTTACATTATATTCTATGGGGGGCTGTATTATACCTTATTAGGGGGTTGCATTATACTTTATGATGCTAGTTGCATTATATTTTATGGGAGGTACATCATATTCTATGAGGGGCTGCATTATACTATATGAGGGCTGCATTATATTCTGTGAGGGGGCTACATTATACTATGTGAGAGGGCTACTTTATATAATATGAGGGGCTGCATTGTGCTCTATGAGGGGGCTACTTTATATTCTATGAGGGGGGCTACCCCAACCCCTGCTACATAATTAAGACATGTACTACCGTATACTATACCATGATATTTGCGCGTTTTACCGCATAATTGGTGGTCTTGTATTTATTTCTATGTAGCTACATAGTGGGCCCCAAGAATGATTTTCTCTGGTGGGCCCAAGGTGCTCCAGTCTGACGCTGGATAGGTGGCAATGTGGTTAGCACTACAAGGGATAACCCTACTTGGTATCGTAATTTTACCTTTCTCTGCTGGCCACTACAGTATGCCACTGCACTTTCATCAAAATCGGGTCAACAGAGCATCACTTTATAAATCAAAAATAGTAATCAATACGACGCAAACCTTTCATTAATATGGCATACGTCCTTCCTTTTGCAGACAAATAAACAGCAGATCCCTGATCAAACCCAGAATATGAGGACATACTCCACCAAAAAAACGCACCAAAACTGCAACAAAAAATGCACCAAAAACGCACCATGGTCTGGGGCTCCATGCAAGATCTTGTCTTGTGGGGTAACGATGATTCTGAGAAGTGTCAAAAATCAGCCCAGAACTACACGGGAGGATCTGGCTAATGACCTGAAGAGAGCTGGGACCACAGTATCAAACATTAACGGTTAGTAACACACTACACTGTCAAGGATTAAAATCCTGCAGGGCACGTAAGGTCCCCCTGCTCACACCAGCACATGTCCAGGCCCGTTTGAAATTTGCCAAAGACCATCTGGATGATCCAGAGGAGGCATGGGAGAAGGTCATGTGATCAGATGAGACCGAAATATAACTTTTTGGTCACAACTCCACTCGCCATGCTTGGAGGAAGAAGAAGGATGAGTACAACCCCAAGAACACCATGCCTACCGTGAAGCATGGTGGGGGAAACATCCTACTTTGGGGTGCTTTTCTGCAAAGGGGACAGAATGACTGCACTGTATTGAAAGGAGGATGGATGGGGTCATGTATCGCAATATTTGTCCAACAACCTCCTTCCCTCAGTAAGAGCATTGTAGATGGGTAGTGGCTGGGTCTTCCAGCATGACAATGACCAGAAACACACAGCCAGGGCAACTAAGGAGTGGCTCCGTAAGAAGCATTTGAAGGTCCTGGAGTGTCTTAGCAAGTGTCCAGACCTGAACCCAATACAAAATCTTTGAAGGGAGCTGAAACTCAATGTTGTCCAGTGACAGCCCTGAAATGTGAAAGATCTCGAGAAGATCTGTATGGAGGAGTGGGACAAAATCCCTGCTGCAGTGTGTGCAAACTTGGTCAAGAACTACAGGTAATGTCTGACTTCTGTGATTGAAAACAAAGGTTTCGGTACCAAATATTAAGTTCTGTTTTTCTATCATATCAATTACTTGTTGCATGCAATAAAATGCTCATTAATTATTTAAAAATCATACCATGTGTTTTTTATGTTTGTTTTTTTTTATTTTTAGATTCTGTCTCTCACAGTTAAAGTGTACCTACAATAAAAATTACAAACCTCTCCATTATTTTTAGGTGGGAAAACTTGCCAAATCGGCAGTGTATCAAATACTTATTTTCCCCACTTTATATAATAATGCACTAAGCACCCACTAGTCTTCTTCAGACACTCAGAAGAAAGTTGTACTTCTTAGCTGCTATGTAAGCTTTTCCATGCTCTACCAGGCTCTAAATAGGGAAAGAAAGAGGATTGAAAAAACAGGGGCAGGGTGAAGTCACATGATGTTGCTCTGCCTGTTTGCAATTCATCTCTAGCAGGTACAGCTTGACCTTGGGTGACTCTGGCGAAAAGGAACAATTACAAGGCTCAGAGCAGTGAGGGGAAAAGAGTGAAACCAAGAAGTAAGCCTGCATGGAGCCTCTGATACTGTGCAACCCCTTCAAGATGCTGACCTGATACATAATCATACATATATAGAGGACAGATCAGCATATAGCATAGGAATGATAACATTTGACTTGTGCCTCGTTCAAAACGTCAGTGATTTTTCTGGTACTAACAAAAACAAAAGTTGGAATTTGAAGTTATTTTTTTATCTGATTTTCATCTGTGTTTGGTCAGTGCGTCAGCGTTAACCATTAGTGTTTTATCAGTGATTTTCTTGTATGAATAAAAAACGAATATATTGCAAAAATTCTACTAGCTATGAAACATTACAAACAGCCCACGGACTGCACACTGGTGCCATCTGTGCGCCGTTAGTAATTCTTCACAGAACAATAGACTTATATGGGCAATTGTGATCTGTGACTCAGATCAATGGACGTCTCCATGATTTTCAGATGGCACACGGTCTGTAATAAAACACAGACCTATAAACAGCTCTATAAATTACAACAAATACTTGTTCCATCTGTGAAAATCCCCTACAGAACGCATGCGTGAAAAATGGAAGTCTAAATTAGGTCTTTTTGGTCCAAACACAATCATGGGGATATGTCTGTTTTTGATCTGCATCATGGGTCAAAATTACCCAAACAAGTCTATAAGTCTGTGAAAATCAAGGACAGCACACAGATGCAATCCATGTGCAATTCATAGATTGGAAGCGTGCGAGCAAGGCCCTCGTTCCTCTTGGTATCTGTTTTGATCTATGTGTTTACTGTTATGCTGTATTGTCTATTGTCTGTACAAGTCCCCTATAAAATGTAAAGTGTTGCGGAATATGTTAGCGCTATAGAAATAAATTATTATTATTAATCAGGACCCAAGAAGTATCTTTTCTCCTGGCAGAGAGTGACATGTTAAGAATGTCGAGATGAGGAGGCTTAAGGCCGCAATGCTCCTCTGGGAAATATGCAAATTGTCTCTTCAGAGAGGAAGAGGACTAGAACTTTAGTGCCACCTATTGGAAGTAGCAATCCTAACAGTCATTGTCGACCTTTTAATGAGCCTTATGACATGACTTAGGATAAGAGCCAAACCAGATCTCAATTTGCATACACTGTGTTTCGGGGTACCCCACACACCTGTCTATATAAGACCTGACAGTGCATGTCAGACCATATGAGAATCTTGAGGTCAAAGGAACTGGCCAAGGAGCTCAGAAACAGAATTGTGGCAAGGCACAGATCTGGCCAAGGTTACAAAAGAATTTCTGCAGTACTCATGGTTCCTAAGAGCACAGTGGCCTCCATAATCCTTAAATGGAAGAAGTTTGGGACCACCACAAGTCTTCCTAGACCTGGCTGTCCAGCCAAACTGAGCAATCGTGGGAGAAGAGCCTTGGTGAGAGAAATAGAGAAGAATCCCATGATCAATGTGGCTGAGCTCCAGAGAAGCAGTAGGGAGATGGGAGAAAGTTCCACAAAGTCAACTATCACTGCAGCCCTCCACCAGTCGGGCCTTTATGGCAGAGTGGCCTGACGGAAGTCTCTCCTCAGTGCAAGACATATGAAAGCCCGCATAGAGTTTGGTAAAAACACATGAAGGACTCACAGGGTATGTGCACAAGCTACGAATTTTGCTGCGGATCCGCAGCGGATTGGCCGCTGCAGATTCGCAGCAGTTTTCCATGAGTTTACAGTACCATGTAAACCTATGGAAAACAAAATCTGCAGTGCACATTCTGCGGAAAATACCGTGCGGAAGCGCAGCGTTGTTTTTTCCGCAGCATGTCAATTCTTTGTGTGGATTCTGCAGCGGTTTACACCTGCTCCATAATAGGAATCCGCAGGTGTAAAACCGCAGGTGGAATCCGCACAAAAACCGTGGAAAAACTGTGGTAAATCCGCCGTAATTCCGCAGTAAATCCGCAGTGTGGATTTCCTGCAGATTTACCAAAATCACACCATTCTGCAACGTGTGCACATAGCCACTATGATAAATAAGATTCTCTGGTCTGATGAGATGAAGATAGACCTTTTTGGTGATATTTTTAATGGCTATGTGTGGAGAAAACCAGGCACTGCTCATCACCTGCCCAATACAATCCCAACAGTGAAACATGGTGGTGGCAGCATCATGTTATGGGGTGTTTTTCAGCTGCAGGGACAGGATGACTGGTTGTCATTTAAGGAAATATGAATGCGGCCAAGTACAGATATCCTGGATGAAAACCTCTTCCAGAGTGCTCTGGACCTCAGACTTGGCCGAAGGTTCATCTTCCAACAAGATAATGACCCTAAGCACACAGCTAAAATAACAAAGGAGTGGCTTCAGAGCAACTCTGTGACCATTCTTGACTGGCCCAGCCAGCGCCCTGACCTAAACCCAATTAGGCATCTCTGGAGAGACCTGAAAATGGCTGTCCACCAACATTCACCATCCAACCTGATGGAACTGGAGAGGATCTGCAAGGAGGAATGGCAGAGGATCCCCAAATCCAGATGTTTAAAACTTGTTGCATCATTCCCAAGAAGACTCATGGCTGTACTAGCTCAAAATGGTGCTTCTACTCAATACTGAGCAAAGGGTCTGAATACTGATGACCAGGTGATATTTCAGTTTTTCTTTTTAATACATTTGCAAAAATTTCTACATTTCTGTTTTTTTTCAGTCAAGATGGGTGCAGAGTGTACACGAATGAGAAAAAAAAGAACTTTTTTAAATTTACCAAATGGCTGCAAGGAAACAAAGAGTGAAAAATTTAAAGGGGTCTGAATACTTTCGGTACTCACTGCACTGTATTTCATCAGTGAGAATAACTGATGGTAAAAACTCACACACTGACCAAACACAATATCAGAATGTGGCCTTGCACTGTGCATATACTATTTCTATATTCTGGAATGTATCTGTGTTGTATTCATCAGTTTAATACAACAATGCCTGCTTCAGACATCCATGCAAATTGGTCTGAGCGCAGACTACAATACAAGCCTCATACACATATATGAACCTGTCACACTCGGGTCGGGAGATATACAGCCAGTCAATGCATTGTACATTTTTTTCTTATTAGAACTTTATTGTATTGTTACTGTGACCAATTATATTTCTAAATCAGTTACTGGTCAAGCTAGGAATGCACTGACTTGTTGCATTATGGACAGTAGCATAGCTATTGGGGGAGCAGAGGTTGTGGCCTCCCCTGGCCCCGCGTTCTGAGGGGCTACATGGAGCTATGCTATTTTTAACCGTGTCAGCATGTGCAGCAGCTATACACAGGACTATGGGGTGCATTATACTATGCAAAGGCCTAGGGGATGCATTATACTATACAGAGGACTATGGTGTATATGGAGGACTATGGGGTGCATTACACTGTATCCAAGCAATTATACAGTGTGAAGGTTTGTATGGGGTCCATAATACTGCATGGAGGGCTGTGTAGGGGCCATTATATAGCGTGGTGAGGTGTGGGGCCATTATATTGTATGTAGGCCCATTATATTGCACGGAAGGCTGTGTGGGAGTCAAAACTGAGGGATCATGTGGGGTTGACGTCACCATACTTTTCCAAGGGAATTGAGGGGTGGGTTACAGTAGGTTCATCATACTGTGCGTGTGGAGAGTACTGTGGAAGAATTCACTGTGGGGGTATCTTACAGTGTTTTGGGCACTTTTGTTGACACCATACTTTATGAGTACAATGAAAGGGTAATCTAGAGCTCCAGTAGGAGGAAAATTAGAGGGCACACAGTAGGTTGCAGTAATTGTATCGTAATAGGGACACATACAGCAGCAGTGGCTCAGCATTGGGATATCAGGGGAATGAGGCGTTTGTGCTGGTATGGAATAGATGCGGATGATGCCTGAAGTTTAAGAAGTCATATGAGTCTTTGTTGTAATCTCTGCAGCCGAGTCCTGGCTGGAAAAGATGTAATTTTGATCTGGGCCAGATGGAAAAGACTGGAAACGTGAATGACTCCACCATAAAGAACGTCAACTGTAAGTCACCATCTATAACTGTGCTGTGATCTCTTATTGTTCTGCAGGACAGGTATCTATCACTATTTGGGCACAATATGGCAGTAATATCAGTGTTGATCTTTGTATAGAGATTTTTTTAGTAACAACTAACAGTCATCTGCTGAGGTTCTCCTACATCAACTCTTAGGGTATGTGCACACGTTGAAGATTTCCTGCAGATCCCCAGCGTTTTTTGCGGTGCAGAAACGCTGCAGATCCGCAAGTGATTTACAGTACAATGTAAATCAATGTGAAAAAAAAAAGCTGTGCTGCTGGTGCGGAAAATTCCATGTGGAAACGCTGCGGATTAAAAGAAGTAGCTTGTCACTTGTTTTTTTGCAGATCTGCAGCATTTTTGTACCCATTCCATTATACAAATCCGCAGGGGTAAAAAACGCAGTAAATCCGCAAAAAATCCACAGCAAATCCACACCAAAAACACACAAAAAACGTGACAAATCCGCACCTGCGTTTTCTGCCAAGAGATGCAGAAGAATCGGCACCAGAAATTCCTAAGCCTAATCCGCAATGTGTGCACATAGCCTTTGGGTGCGCCACCATATTTGTAATCAGGGTTAGCTGGTTAGGAACCCACTTAGAAGTTTTTTCCCCTTGAACTAAACCCCTAACTACGCCTCTGATTATGGACTATAATGGGTAATTGGTTGAACTAAATGGACTTAAAGTCTTCCTTCAACCTTAATAACTATGTTACTATGTTACTATGTAATGTCTGTGGAGCGCCCCCAGACACAGGGCCACGAGCTCTCGGGTTCGGGCCTCTCTGGTTCGGTTCTGAAGCTGTCACGATGGCTAGACCCGGTCCACGACCCTGCTAAGGGGCGTCCAATAAAGGTGGTGTAGTCTGTCAGGGGTTCGTGACGCCACCTATGGTGTTCTGTCAGGGTGACCGACGCTGCTGTGGGGTCCGCTGGGGTGATGGAATGGCAGCTGGATGGTATACCTTCCCACAGGTGAAGTACAGTATGTACCCAGGGCTTCCCAGTAAGGTGGATGGTAATGTTGTAGGGTGCAGTCAATAACGAGGACACAGGGTTGCAGTCTCTTTACCTCTTTACTGAAGACTTCAGGATCCTCAATCCAGAGCACGCTTAACAGGGCTATCTGAGACCGGCCGGTCCGATGGGCACATCCAGAGTTTCCTTCGCAGATGGAAATCGTTGCCTACCACTAGCGCCTGTGTGTTGTAGTCCTACCCTGCTGAGCATTCGGAATAGTTCTCACAACTGCTGTTCTCGTTCGTTCGTTCTCTACAGCTCTCTCTCTCTTTGGTTCCAGGTGTTTCTAGTTTCAACGTCCCCCAGATATGTTATGGCTAGGACGCACCCGTATGACGGGAAGGCCTGGAGGTCTTCCGGGACCCTAGAGATGCCCCTCTCCCACTGTTGCCCCCTATGTCTTCGTAGGTGTAGTAAGGAAGACAGCCAACCTATAATTAACTGTCCTGCGGAGTTCGAAGTAAGGCCTAGAGTCAGTTACTCCCGCGGTGTTCCGGCCACCGGCTACGCGCCTCAGTAGGATGTTGCCTCGGTCTCACGGCACGACTCCTACTGGCTCTCCTTTGTGCTTGATCTCGTTTACACTGTTCCACAATATCCTTCCCTTCGTGTCTCTCTCTTGGATACCGCCGCGGGGTGTGCAGGTGCAGTTCCGTTACGTTCCGCTCTGTTCGCTAGGCACCTGCCAGGTTCCCACGCCTGACAGGGACCCCCCTGTGTCTTCTCCCTGCAACACCCTCTGCCACGGGATGTTGCCTGAATCCAACCCAGTCAGCTTCTCACTAACTTCCTCCCCAACCCCTAGTTTTACCAGTGTGAGGAGTGGCCCAATAAATAAAGCCTTTTTCTCCCCCTAGTGGCCAGAGTATGAAGTGTAATGTATTCTGGTGATAATTGGTCAGGAGAACTCCTTAGTGCCATCAGACGTACCATCACTCCCCTTAGTGGCAGAGCGTCATACTGCAACGACCAGGTCTCTAGGGCGCTGCACTTGCACATGACATCACACCCTGTTTACGTGTTTTTCACACTGGTGTGTAAAGCGATGTAACACAGTTTAATGCAGTTGTTGGCTTTAAATGTGCCAGTGGATCTGCACAATGATTAGAATCATAGAATGTTAGACAGGAAAGGATCTTAAGGGTCTTCGTGTACAACCCCCTGCTCAATGCAGCACTGGATTAATTAAACCATCTCAGACAGATGTCTGTCCAGCCTTTGTTTGAAGATTTCCATTGAAGGAGAACTCACCACCTCTTGTGGCAGCCTGTTCCACTCATTGATCACCCTCACTGTCAAAAAAGTGTTTTCTAATTTCTAATCTGTATCTTTCAGTTTCATTCCATTGCTTCTTGTGTTTCCATGTACAAATGAGAATAGAGATGATCCCTCTACACTGTGACATTCCCTTAGATACTTGTAGACAGCTATTAAGTCTCCTCTCAGTCTTCTTTTTTGCAAGCTACACATTCCCAGATCCTTTAACCGTTCCTCGTAGGACATACTTTGCAGTCCTCTCACCATCCCGATAGCTTTTCTATGAACTTGCTCCAGTTTTTCAATGTCTTTTTTAAAATATGGTGCCCAGAACTTGGCACGGTATAGATGAGGCCTGACCAAGGAGGATTAGAGTGGGTAATTACTTCACATGATCTGGACTCTATAATTCTCTTAATACATCCTAGATCTGTGTCTGCCTTTTTTGCTGCCTAATCACACTGTTGACTCATGTGCAGTCTGTGATTTGTTAATATGCCCAAATCTTTTTCACATGAACTGTTGCTTAATTCTATTCCTCCCATTTTGTAGATGTAATATTCTTTTTTTCTTGCCCATGTGTGGAATCTTTCATTTCTCCCTGTTCAAAATCATTCTATTAGTAGCTGTCCATTGTTCAAGGTATCTAGATCCTTCTAAATCATTTCTCTGTCTTCTGTATTGTTAGCTATGCCTCCTAGCTTTGCTTTGCAAATTTGATTAGTTTACCTTCAGTTCCCTTATCTAGACAATTCATAAAAATGTTGAACAACACTGGGGCCAGGACAAAACCTTGTGGTATCCCAGTTGAAACACTCTTCCAATTGGATGTGCAACCATTTATTACCACTCTTTGAGTGTGATCACTGAGCCAGTTATGAATCCACATACCAGTAGCCTTGTCAATCCCATACTTGATCATTTTTTCAATAAGCATAGTATGAGATACTTTATCAAATGGTTTGCTGAAGTCGAGATATACGTATATGTATCTCATTTCAATTATCCACCCAGTCAGTGATTCCATCATAGAAGGAAATGTGTTGTGAGTTCTGTTTTTGGGCTCCCTCTGGTGGTTACTGATGGTACTGGGTGACTTGTCTTTCCTGGGTCTCTGGGTTCCACCTGTTCCATCAGGATATGGGAGTTTCCTATTTAACCTGGCTTTGCTGGCTTTTCCTCGCCGGTTATCAATGTATCCAGTGTGTCTTGTTACCTCTGCTCCCTGCTCCTAGAACCTTCTGGTCAAGCTAAGTTTGGATTTTCCTGTTTTGGTGTTTTGCTTTATTTGGTTTTTTAGTCCAGCCTGCAGATATGTGATTCTTTGCTGCTGGTTGCTCTAGTGGGCTGAAATTGCTCCTCATGTACCATGAGTTGGCACATGAGTTCAAGTAATTTCAGGATGGTTTTTTGAAGGGTTTTTCGCTGACCGCGCAGTTCACTTTTGTATCCTCTGCTATCTAGCTTTAGCGGGCCTCATTTTGCTGAAACTGTTTTCATACTGCGTATGTGCTTTCCTCTCATTTCACCGTCATTATATGTGGGGGGCTGCTATTTCTGTGGGGTATTTCTCTGGAGGCAAGAGAGGTCTGTGTTTCTTCTAATAGGGGAAGTTAGATCTTCGGCTGGAGCGAGACGTCTAGGATCATTGTAGGCACGTTCCCCGGCTACTTTTATTTGTGTGTTAGGTTCAGGGTCGCGGTCAGCTCAGGTTCCATCGCCCTAGAGCTTGTTTGTATCTGTGCTTGTCCTTTAGTGATCCCCCGCCATTGGGATCATGACAGTATAACCGGCCCACAAAGTGTTAATTGTATTGGCTGAAGTAGGAGGATAAGTAGTCTGAGGAAGTTTTTTTTTTTTTTTTTTTCTCTTTCCCTCAGAGTTTGCTGCCTAGCCTTATTGCAGCCTGGCTACTTCCTCCTCCTCTTAATCTTTGAATGGCTCTGATCCCAGCTGTTTATCATGGACGTCCAGAGTTTGGCTTCCAGCCTGAATAATCTTGCCGCTAAGGTTCAAAATATACAGGATTTTGTTGTACATGCTCCTATGTCTGAACCTAGAATTCCTGTCCCAGAGTTTTTTTCTGGAGATAGATCTCGTTTTCTGAATTTTAGGAACAATTGCAAGTTGTTTCTTTCTTTGAAATCTCGCTCCTCTGGAGACCCTGCTCAGCAAGTCAAGATTATTATATCTTTCCTGCGGGGTGACCCTCAGGATTGGGCATTTGCATTGGCACCAGGGGACCCTGCGTTGCTTAATGCGGATGCGTTTTTTCTGGCATTGGGTTTGCTCTATGAGGAACCTAACCAAGAGATTCAGGCTGAAAAAGCTTTGTTGGCCCTCTCTCAGGGGCAAGATGAAGCAGAAATTTATTGTCAAAAATTTCGGAAATGGTCGGTGCTTACTCAGTGGAATGAGTGCGCCCTGGCTGCAAAGTTCAGAGATGGCCTTTCTGAGGCCATTAAAGATGTTATGGTGGGGTTCCCTGCGCCTACTGGTCTGAATGAGTCTATGACTATGGCTATTCAGATTGATCGGCGTTTACGAGAGCGCAAACCTGTGCATCATTTGGCGGTGTCGTCTGAACCGTCACCTGAGATAATGCAATGTGATAGAATTCAGTCCAGAAGTGAACGGCAAAATTATAGGCGGAAAAAAAGGTTGTGCTTTTATTGTGGTGATTCAGCTCATGTTATATCAGCATGCTCTAAACGCACAAAAAAGGTTGATAAGTCTGTTGCCATTAGTACTTTACAGTCTAAGTTCATTCTGTCTGTGACTCTGATTTGTTCATTATCATCCATTTCCGTCGATGCCTATGTGGATTCAGGCGCTGCCCTGAGTCTTATGGATTGGTTATTTGCCAATCGCTGTGGGTTTAGTCTGGAGCCTCTGGAAGTCCCTATTCCTTTGAAGGGAATTGACTCTACACCTTTGGCTATGAATAAACCTCAGTACTGGACACAAGTGACCATGCGTATGACTCCTGTTCATCAGGAGGTGATTCGCTTCCTGGTACTGTATAATTTGCATGATGTCCTAGTGCTTGGTCTGCCATGGTTACAAACTCATAATCCAGTCCTTGACTGGAAATCGATGTCTGTGTTAAGCTGGGGTTGTCAGGGGGTTCATGATCATGCACCTCCGATTTCTATCGCTTCATCTACTCCTTCTGAGATTCCTGTGTTTTTGTCTGACTATCGGGATGTTTTTGAGGAGCCTAAGCTCAGTTCGCTTCCTCCTCACAGGGATTGCGATTGTGCTATAAATTTAATTCCAGGCAGTAAATTTCCTAAAGGTCGTTTGTTCAATCTGTCAGTGCCAGAGCATACTGCTATGCGGGATTATGTTAAGGAGTCCTTGGAAAAGGGACATATCCGTCCATCTTTGTCCCCTTTGGGAGCAGGTTTTTTTTTCGTGGCCAAAAAAGATGGTTCCTTGAGGCCTTGTATAGATTATCGTCTTTTGAATAAGATTACCGTAAAATATCAGTATCCTTTGCCATTGTTGACTGATTTGTTTGCTCGCATTAAGGGGGCTAAATGGTTCACTAAGATTGATCTTCGGGGTGCGTATAATCTTATACGAATAAAGCAAGGTGATGAGTGGAAAACCGCATTTAATACGCCTGAGGGCCATTTTGAGTATTTGGTAATGCCTTTCGGACTTTCTAATGCTCCTTCAGTCTTCCAGTCCTTTATGCACGATATTTTCCGTGAATATCTAGATAAATTTATGATTGTGTATTTGGATGATATTTTGTTTTTTTCTGATGACTGGGAGTCTCATGTTCAGCAGGTCAGGAAGGTGTTTCAGGTCCTGCGGGCCAATTCCTTGTTTGTAAAAGGCTCAAAGTGTCTCTTTGGAGTCCAGAAGATTTCTTTCTTGGGGTATATTTTTTCCCCTTCTACTATTGAGATGGATCCCGTCAAGGTTCAGGCTATTTGTGACTGGACGCAGCCTACATCTCTTAAGAGTCTACAAAAGTTCTTGGGCTTTGCTAATTTCTATCGTCGTTTTATAACTAATTTTTCTAGTGTTGTTAAGCCTTTGACGGATTTGACTAAGAAGGGTGCTGATGTTGCTAATTGGTCTCCTGCGGCTGTGGAGGCCTTTCAGGAACTTAAGCGCCGGTTTTCTTCTGCTCCTGTGTTGCGTCAGCCAGATGTTTCGCTCCCTTTTCAGGTTGAGGTTGATGCTTCCGAGATTGGAGCGGGGGCGGTTTTGTCACAGAGAAGCTCCGATGGCTCAGTGATGAAGCCATGCGCGTTTTTTTCTAGAAAGTTTTCGCCGGCTGAGCGGAATTATGATGTTGGTAATCGGGAACTTTTGGCCATGAAGTGGGCATTTGAGGAGTGGCGTCATTGGCTAGAGGGTGCTAGACATCGTGTGGTGGTCTTGACTGATCACAAAAATTTGATTTACCTTGAGTCTGCCAGGCGTCTGAATCCTAGACAGGCTCGTTGGTCACTGTTTTTCTCTCGTTTCAATTTTGTGGTTTCGTACCTGCCAGGTTCAAAGAATGTGAAGGCGGATGCTCTTTCTAGGAGTTTTGTGCCTGACTCCCTTGGAAATTCTGAGCCCTCTGGTATTCTTAGGGATGGGGTGATTTTGTCTGCTGTCTCCCCAGACTTGCGACGTGCTTTGCAGGAGTTTCAGGCGGGTAAACCTGATCGTTGTCCGCCTGAGAGACTGTTTGTTCCGGATAATTGGACCAGTAGAGTCATCTCCGAGGTCCATTCTTCTGCGTTGGCAGGTCATCCTGGAATATTTGGTACTAGAGACTTGGTGGCCAGGTCTTTTTGGTGGCCTTCCTTGTCAAGGGATGTGCGTTCTTTTGTGCAGTCTTGTGAGGTTTGTGCTCGGGCTAAGCCTTGCTGTTCTCGGGCCAGTGGATTGTTGTCACCTTTGCCTATCCCGAAGAGGCCTTGGACGCACATTTCCATGGACTTTATTTCGGATCTCCCTGTCTCTCAAAAAATGTCCGTCATCTGGGTTGTGTGTGATCGCTTTTCTAAAATGGTTCATCTGGTACCCTTGCCTAAGTTACCTTCCTCCTCTGAGTTGGTCCCTCTGTTTTTTCAGAATGTGGTTCGTTTGCATGGGATTCCTGAGAACATCGTTTCTGACAGGGGATCCCAGTTTGTGTCTAGATTTTGGCGGACGTTCTGTGCTAAGATGGGCATCATGGTGGCGCAGTGGTTAGCACAGCAGCCTTGCAGCGCTGGAGTCCTGGGTTCAAGCCCCATTAAGGACAACATCTGCAAAGAGTTTGTATGTTCTCTCCGTGTTTGCGTGGGTTTCCTCCGGGTACTCCGGTTTCCTCCCACATTCCAAAGACATACTGATAGGGAATTTAGATTGTGAGCCCCAACGGGGACAGCGACAATAATGTGTGCAACCTGTAAAGCGCTGCGGAATATGTTAGCGCTATATAAAAATAAAGATTATTATTATTGATTTGTCCTTTTCGTCTGCATTCCATCCTCAGACGAATGGCCAGACTGAACTAACTAATCAGACCTTGGAAACTTATTTAAGGTGTTTTGTTTCTGCTGATCAGGATGACTGGGTTACCTTTTTGCCGCTGGCCGAGTTTGCCCTTAATAATCGGGCTAGTTCTGCTACCTTGGTTTCTCCTTTCTTTTGTAATTCGGGGTTTCATCCTCGTTTTTCCTCTGGTCAGGTGGAACCTTCTGATTGTCCTGGAGTGGACATGGTGGTGGATAGGTTGCATCGGATTTGGAGTCATGTGGTGGACAATTTGAAGTTGTCCCAGGAGAAGGCTCAGCAGTTTGCTAATCGCCGTCGCCGCGTGGGTCCTCGACTTCTTGTTGGGGACTTGGTGTGGTTGTCTTCTCGTTTTGTTCCTATGAAGGTGTCTTCTCCTAAGTTCAAGCCTCGGTTCATCGGTCCCTATAGGATCTTGGAAATTCTTAACCCTGTGTCGTTTCGTTTGGATCTCCCGACATCGTTTGCTATTCATAATGTGTTCCATCGGTCGTTGTTGCGGAAGTATGAGGTACCTGTTGTTCCTTCGCTTGAGCCTCCTGCTCCAGTGCTGGTGGAGGGAGAATTGGAGTATGTTGTGGAGAAGATCTTGGATTCTCGTGTTTCCAGACGGAAACTCCAGTATTTGGTCAAGTGGAAGGGTTATGGTCAGGAGGATAATTCTTGGGTGGTTGCCTCGGATGTTCATGCTGATGATTTGGTTTGCGCTTTTCATAGGGCTCATCCTGGTCGCCCTGGTGGTTCTCGTGAGGGTTCGGTGACCCCTCCTCAAGGGGGGGGTACTGTTGTGAGTTCTGTTTTTGGGCTCCCTCTGGTGGTTACTGATTGGTACTGGGTGACTTGTCTTTCCTGGGTCTCTGGGTTCCACCTGTTCCATCAGGATATGGGAGTTTCCTATTTAACCTGGCTTTGCTGGCTTTTCCTCGCCGGTTATCAATGTATCCAGTGTGTCTTGTTACCTCTGCTCCCTGCTCCTAGAACCTTCTGGTCAAGCTAAGTTTGGATTTTCCTGTTTTGGTGTTTTGCTTTATTTGGTTTTTTAGTCCAGCCTGCAGATATGTGATTCTTTGCTGCTGGTTGCTCTAGTGGGCTGAAATTGCTCCTCATGTACCATGAGTTGGCACATGAGTTCAAGTAATTTCAGGATGGTTTTTTGAAGGGTTTTTCGCTGACCGCGCAGTTCACTTTTGTATCCTCTGCTATCTAGCTTTAGCGGGCCTCATTTTGCTGAAACTGTTTTCATACTGCGTATGTGCTTTCCTCTCATTTCACCGTCATTATATGT